>NC_080573.1:71412500-72037500 GCF_029962835.1 Magnolia sinica
ACAACAAGCTCCATCTCCATCTGACCCCGGGCATGCAAAAAGGTTCAAGCTACATCAGGATCAGATTAGAACTACACTGCGAGAAGTCACTCAGCTGAAGGAGTCAATGAATGCCAGGTTCACTGTCCTGGAACGCTTGGTGTACGGGGTGCAGCAGTCGGTGTAATAATTACTGGATTTGATCACCTACCGATGTGACGATACATCACTGTCTTCCTCCACCCCTCCACCATAGTTTAAACAATCTGGGTGTTGTCACATACACCCTATTCTCATCTCAGTGCATGGGCATGGGTATCTTTTTGAATGCCCTACGATCATATGAGTGTATGTGATAGATTACTAACTTGCAAAGACTGACAAGTTTTTTTTTATTATTTTGGTTGGGATATCCTCTGAGTGAGGAACATACTTTCTTTTATAGCCATGGATGGGCTAGATACTTTTGTTGTGATTATGGGATGGGTGTTACAAAATTGCCAACCTTGGGCACTAAATTTGCAAACTTAGAGGAGAGGTCAGTACAAGTTAATCCGTAAATAATATTATCTACATATATTTATACAATCAACATATCTTCATTACATTTTTTAATAAATAAGGTTTTATTAACACTCCTCATATTAAAATTTTGACTCAGTAGAAATTTAGTCAGTTTTTTATACCATGCTCTTGGGGCTTGTTTTAAACCATACAAAGCATTTTTAAGACAATATACTTTATTAGGAAGTTCGAGATCTTCAAAGCCCTTAGGTTGTTTAGCATACACTTCCTCATTTAAGTCACCATTAAAGAAGGCACTTTTAACATCCATTTGGTATATTTTGAAATTTTTATAGCATGCAATGAAAATAAATAATCTGATAGATTCAAGACGAGTAACTAGTGCAAAGGTCTCATCGTAGTTAATCTCTTTAATTTGAGTGTAACCTTGCACAGCCAATCGTGCCTTATTTCTTACAATATTACCTAATTCATCAAATTTATTTTTAAAAATCCATTTTGTTCTAATCACATGTTTGTCAGAAGGTCTGGGAACCAAATACCAAACATAATTTCTAACAAACTGATTTAATTTATCTTACATAGCTAAAATCTAACTTTCGTCAACTGGGCCTTCATTTACATTAGTCGGTTCTATCTAGGAAGTGAAGCAGACATGTTGAGGCATAAAAAAATGAAGAATTATAAAGGAGGATAAAAGAATTCGAGGAAGAAGAATGAAGAGAAAAAGATGAAGAAATACAAGTTTTATAGCATTTACACGAACCCGCACAAACCCTATTAGTTGCACAGGACCGCACAAACCCTTGAGCTAGTTGCGTGAACCAGCGTAACAGTTGATTCAAAATATTTGAGATGGATGGTTGGATTTGATGGAAGGTGGGCCCCATGGCACAGAGATCGAGGGTTCACATGTGTGGAGGCCTATAAATAGCCCTCTCCCCCTCTCATTTGCATAATCAAGAATCCCAAGGAAGATTAAAGCTCCGAAGAAGAAGAGATTTTGAAGGTATTCAAGGGAAGATAGAAGGGAAATCAGTTGCGCTAGTCCGCGCAAACCATATCGGTTGCGCGGTCCCACACAAACCATATTGGTTGCGAGGGTATCATCAAAGAACCTAAATGTTGTCGAAAGTATTATCTTTCCTTAATTCCAAGATTTTCTCTGGAAGAAAGACATGAGACCATTATGTTCCTCTTAATGAGATGCCTCTTGATGAGATGATCGAATCGTAAGCCAAAATGCTGCCAGATTTGATATTCAGATCCAGATTCAATCCTCAAACTCTTGTAACTTTTACATTCTAAGTATTCTAGCTTAGAATCAAGGGATCAGAGGATGTAAACGAACTTAATATATATAAATAAAATGATGATTGTTTCTTCATACTCTCTTATTGTTATGATTAAATAAGATAAATATCCCAAATCAAAAGCATTTATTTCTTGTCGTAACAAAATGACAACTCCACTGGGGAAGTTTATCGTATTGAAGATTAACATCGAGAAAGTAACAGGAACTTTCGTTATAGTTTGGCATCTTTTCGACGCCAAAATGGCGACTCTCAACGGGAACATCCTCCCCTTCATCTCTATGATAGAATATTTTATTATCTGGATACTAATTGTAATTTTACATTTTGTTTGAAGGTAAGAAGATATCATTACAAGTTATAATCAATGGAAAACTCAACAAGGAAAGTTAATTTCCATTTTACCGTGACTAGATTCGTAGTGGAATACGCTACAAACCAACTTTCAGACAAAAAGGTCCAATCTCTTGCAGACAAGACTGACAAATCCCAAGCGATGGCCAGAGTTATATCTACTTCGCCTTCAGCACAAGAGAATAACAAAGACTAGGTTGTTGTGACATCCCAAAGAACCAGGGCTCGAAATGCAGTAGTAGCCAGAGTGAATTCACTTGCACAAAGAATCAGGGGGCCTATGATGCAAAATGTTTCTAGAAAGAACCCTAAACTTGCTCCTCCTGCGATATATCTAGGAAAACTGTTCCTCCATTGACATCACATGATTTTTTGGCCTTGCCTGCTATAAAAGCTCAGTGGACGAAGGAATAGAAGGGTAAGGCTTCAATCCACTAGCAGTTGTGGAAGTACAGAAAAGACCAATGACACTCCCCTTTTTGTAAGTCCCATCGCATTGATATATTTCCATTTTATCTCGGCTACAGCTTCATCGGGAAATGGAGAAGTCATTGTATGCATGGCTGAAACAAGTCAAGGAGCACCGACAACAATAGAGGACCGTATAACTAAAATGGCACAAGCACAAACAATGTTAATGGAAGAATGCAGGAACTTGCAGGAAGCTTTAGCAACTCTCGCACATAATGTGGCACAAATGATAGCTCCTCCAATTATGGGTAATAAGAATAGACAAGAACAACAACCCAAAGGTTCTCAGCCATCGAGAACAGGATCGCTCAGATCCGCTCCCACAGTAAGAGCAATAACTCAAGAGGAAGTGCAATAAATTGTCGAAGAAGCTGTCAGAACAGAAAGAGAACGCGAGAACGTTGGCCGATTCAAATACCAAATGCCGTATCCGAGAGAGGTAGAAGATCTCCCTTTTCTATCTAACTTCAAGCAGCCGGATTTTCAGAAATTTAACGGGGACAAATCGCAAGAAGAACACCTGATGCATTTCATCACTAGTATGGGAAACTTCTCCACAGTACCACAATACTTTCTTAGGTTATTTAGCTCTTCCTTATGAGTAAGGCATTTCGATGGTATTCTAGTTTGACACCGGGATCGATGCGGACTTAGGAACAAATGTGAAATGCTTTTATGTTAAATTTCTTCTCATCGGAACGTGACGTCAGTATCACAAAGTTAGCATCAGTGCGGCAGAGAGAAGGGGAACCCGTAGAGAAGTTCATAATTAGATAGAAGACATTACGAGCTTTTTGCAGATAGTTACTAGAAGAGAAAGAGTAGGTAAAGATGTGCTTGAATTCTATGGAGATAGGAATCGCGTTTGGCCTCACTAACGCTAATATTAAGACCCTCCGCGATTTAGCGACAAAAGCTCGCGCCCTGGAATTGATGACCCAGAAAATACTAGTGTTTCACTATGAAACAGCTAGAAGAGGGTCCAACAGGCTGGCTGCAAATGCTGTCAATCATGAAAAGAGAGGTCAAGATATGAGAGAAATGAGGGGAAAGAAAATTGAGCAAAGAGAAGGGTCAAACCGTCCCGGAGGTGAATTTAATGATAAGAGGCCCAGGTCACTTAATTCTCATCAAGGGTTCGCATTTAAAAAGGAAGATGTGGTCCCTATGATAAACCAATTGTTAAAAGATGGTACGATAGAGTTGCCTCCATCTAAGCACCCCGAAGATGTAGCAAGAACAAGAGATAGAGATTTCTGTCATTATCATCATTTGATAGGGCACTCGATAGAAAATTGTTTCACAATAAAATGCATAATACAAAGAATGATAAAAGGAGGCGAGATAATAGTTGGGAAAGAAAAAGATAGAGATGCCAAGACAACAGTGAACGTGCTAACTATCCAAGAAGCTACTCATGAAAGAGTAAAGAAAGAACACCATAAGAATACAGGCAAAGCCACAGTGATCACCCTCCAGTCAGGAAAGTAGGTGACAAGTCCCTCCAAGAAAAAAGTCAAAATAGAAAAGGCAAAAGTTGTCCAGAATTATCTTCGCAGCAATGAAAAGGAAGAGAAGAATGAAGTAGAGAAAGAAACATATGATGTTGTGAGTCATCTGAAGGGCATACCAGCTCGTTTAAGTGTCTACAATGCATTAAGATTGTCAAAGGACTCTAGGCAAAGGCTGATCCAAGCTCGGTCCAACAGTAGTGTTATGGAAGTCATAGAGATGGTAAAAAAGGAGCTCGAAGAGCGAAAAGATTGCATGCCAGTAATCTCCTTCTCTGATGATGATTTGATCTGTGATAAAGGACACAACAAGCGACTAATGATTGTGGACCATATTTGTGGTAAACAAGTCAAGCGAATAATGTTAGATAATGGATCTGTAGTAAACCTATTGCCATTAATAATGTTGAATAAGTTGAGATGCCATCACTCTAACCCACGCCCTAGTGGAATGATGATACAGGGCTTTAATCAAGATAGGTAGCACGCACTCGGTAAAATTACAGTGACATTGTAAATAGGAGAGTTAACTACAAATGTTATCTACCATGTCATTAACACAGTAACGACGTATAACCTCCTTTTGGGAAGACCATGGATGCATCAATACGGAATTATTCCTTCCACCCAACATCAGTGTTTTAAATATTGTAAAGATGGGATATAGTACAAGGTAATGGTCGATGAAAGGCTATATACAGAAGTCGAAGCCTTCTTTGTCGATGCTAGCTACTATAATGAATTCGCCTGTAAAGAAGAAAGAGAAAACGATGAAAACAGGGCCCTAGATAATTATCATATGCAGGTGGTAAGAAAAGAAACTACAGCAACAGAATC
Organism: Magnolia sinica; assembly: GCF_029962835.1. NCBI lineage: Eukaryota > Viridiplantae > Streptophyta > Magnoliopsida > Magnoliales > Magnoliaceae > Magnolia > Magnolia sinica. The sequence continues at coordinate 71,417,491 of NC_080573.1, forward strand.
GCCTAAGATGGTGAGTACGAGGAAGAAATTTTACTTTGTACCCAAGCATCTGAGATAGTCGGGGCAGCCGCCTTTAACACTGTTATCACCTGAACAATTAGAGCTCTTACAGTCAAACTACACGGTGTCAGTGCCACATGCCGAAAGGAGTAAACCATTCTCAGACATTCCGAAAAGATTTTAGGTTAAATTTAGTGAGAAATACCTAGAAGCGATCGAATATTATGCCCCTTCGAAAATGATGGTGGAAGAAAGAGCCAATGATGATGTATGTTATGGCAAGTTGACATCCAGAGATCTAGAAAGGTACAACCCAGCAAGCAAGAAAATCATGAAAATATGGGGTTCGATTATGATGAACCAACTGGCTTAAATTATGGGAAAGGAATTCAAATTCCGGTCGAGGTTAATCAGAAAAGACAAGAAAAGTTTCAAGGACTAGGGGCAAAGTCTTCAGTAAACATGGTTACAGTCGATCAGGTAAAAGAAGCAGAGTCTGAATTGATCAAGCATCCCGAGACAGCTCCGAAGCATATGGAAGACGGGGGGCAGCTAAAATTGATAGTTTGCGAGAAATAAATTTGGGCATGGAAGAAGCGCCATAGAACATGTTTATAAGCGCCAGTCTCCTCAAGCAAGAAGCCAACAAATACATCCAACTCTTGAAAGAGAACAAGAATGTCTTTGCATGGACATATATATGTAGAAATGTCATGCCTAGAACCATTGGTAGCAATGCACCGGCTGAACATTTCCAAAGCCAAGAAGCCAATTAAGCAAGCGCAGAGGTGATTTCATCCGGACTTGGTCCCCTTGATAGAAGAAGAGGTAATTAAATTGATAAAGGTCGGGTTCTCAGAGAAATTAAATATCCTAAATGGATATTGAATATTGTCTTAATGAAAAAGAAAAACGGGCAGATCAGAGTATGCGTTGATTTCAGAGATTTAAACGAAGCTTGCCTAAAAGATGATTTTCCATTACCAATAATCGAGTTGTTAATTGACGTTATGATGAAATATGTCATCATGTCCTTCATGGATGGCTATGCCGGTTATAACCAAATAAGAATGGCTCCTGAAGACGAAGAAAAAATGACATTCAGAACTTCGTTCAGAATCTATTGTTATAAAGTTATGCCATTAGACCTCAAGAATGCCGAAGCAACGTATCGGAGGGCGATGCAGAATATTTTTCAAGATATGATGCATAAACATGTCGAATGCTATGTCGACGATTTGGTAGTTAGAACAAGCGACCATAAAGAACACCGTAAGCATCTAGCCTCAGTCTTCTGTCGACTCCGAAAGAAATAGCTGAAGATGAACTCAGCTAAATGTGCCTTCGGGGTATCATCAGGAAAATTTCTCCACTTCGTCATTGGCATAGAGGGATTGAAATCAATCCAGGAAAAGTTAAGACCACTCATGATATGCTGCCTCCTAAAACGTTGAAAGAATTAAAAAGTTTGCAAGGTAAATTGGCGTACATTCACCATTTTATTTCAATTTTAATAGGAAGATGTCAGCCATTTTCTCATTTGATGAAGAAGGGAGCAGAGTTTGTATGGGACAGGTCCTACTAGAATGCATTCGATTCGATTAAGGAATTATTGAAACTGTCTCCAATGTTAGGAGCTCCTGAGAACGGAAAGTTGCTTATTTTATACATATCTGTAGTTGAAAATTCATTGGGTGCCTTATTAGCACAGGTGAATGAACAAAGAGAAAGAAATAACGCTTTATTATCTGAGTCGAACTCTGATAGGTGCAGAATGCAATTATTCTCTGATTGAGAAAGTATGCTTGGCGCTAATATTTGCAATATAGAAACTAAGACATTACTGCCTTTCCCATGATATAATCTTAATTTCCCAGGCGGATCCTATAAAATGTTGATGACAAGACCGATCTTATCAGGAAGATTGGCTAAATGGATGTTGTTGCTATCAGAGTATACGATTACGTATGAGCCGATGAAAGCAGTTAAGGGGCAGGCAGTTGTAGATTTCTTGGCAGATCATCTCGTGGTAGACAGTGAGGTTGTTAATGATAAGTTTCCTGATGAACAAGTAATGATGGCTGAATTGTTAAACCCAAGTTTTGAAAAGGCCGAGCTATATGTCCTAGAGGGGGGGGGGGGGTGAATAGGACTATGCCAAATTAAAATAATAATAGCGAAATAAAAACAAATCAAGGTACAAATCAAGGTAAGATAGCACTATAAACAATCCACAATACTGAAATGTAAAGCAACCTCAAAATTCTAGTGTTGAGAGATTGATACAAATGTTATTCTAAGGACAACCTTACACCATAAAAACCAAGGGTTTATGGCAGGACAACCTTACTAGAACAATTTGTGTATTAAAAACTCAAACTGAAGAGGAATAAAAAGGAAACAGCTATAAAGGAAATCTAAGTTATTACAACATTCCCCACAATGCTTGAAATGTAAAAGATTACAACATTCACATTCAGAAATACATCTCACAATCTTAAATGATAAAAGATATAGAAAATAAACCACACATCCATAAAACACAAAGAATTATAGTGGTTCACCTGTGTGTACACCAATTGTTAACCAATAGCCACACAGCTACTCCACTCTTACTATCCTCACACGGTGGATATTAGCGTTCACTATGAAAACAGGCGTTTCCAGGTTCACCTAAAACCTTCACAATTGTGTCTTTCAAGTGGGCTTACACAATTCAAAAACCCCACACTCTGAGTTTTCTGGATCACTTCAGATAACCAAAAGAATGAGATTTTTCTGGCTCAATCTTAAAAGAAACCAAAACAACGGAAATTACAATAATGTAAAATACCTAGATATTCTCCTTTTGTTGCAGCTGGAAGAACCAAATCAGAGTAAAGGTTTGAATATAGAAATTCAATGTCCACACTCACTTATGAAAGGGTTCTAGGTTCTAAATTGATTTTAAATTAAATCAAGTTGGACTAGCTCTATTTGATTTTGATTCTAAGAAGTGGGAATACTTCAACCCCTATTTCAAATCAGGTTGGAATGTAGAATACAAAATCAAATATAAAAGGCTAATAAAAGAGAATATTAAATATGCACAATATAGTTTAAGAAGTTTACAAACTTATCTCTCAGTGTGATGTCTTAATTATACTTCAATTAAATGAAATACTCTGAAAATCATCGTCTATTTATAGTTGTAGAAGTCATGTTCACGACTAGTCCTGTGGACACCACGACTGGTCGTAGGACCAACGAATTTTTGAAATTTTGAGCACGATAAGATAAAGTCGTTCCACGACTGGTCGTAGGCCATACCCGACCAGTCGAGGGACCTCCACAACTGGTCGTGACCTGTCCACGACTGGTCATGTGGAGCATGGAATAGTTGCTGGACTTTGAGTTGTAGCTGCAGGACTGGTCATGAATGAGTCGTGCACTGTTCACAAGACCGGTTGAGTAGTCTCCAGGACTGGTCATGGCTTAACAAAAAATTCTGAAAATTTTAAACAAACTTAAGACTGGTCATGAAATTTCTTGGACTAGTCGAGCCAGTGCTAGGACTAGTCGAACAGAGTCCATGACTAGTCGAAGAATAGTCAAAACACTTATAAAATGATTCAATTTGAATTATATATTCAAAATGACTTACCCTAAGGTCAATCTAAGGTCTTTCATACCTTAGACATGATGTATGAACATTGAACCTTCTTTTCCTTAGATGATAGACAATCTTTGAAGTTCATGAAGCTTGAGATCTCGACACATAATGAAGCTTGAACTTGAGATATTTTGACGCTTGAATTTGTAGTACTTGAGTTGTACTTCCCCTTGAGTCTTGAGTATGAATTGTTGACTTGTCTTTCGATGTCGCTTTAAAACATTGAACTTTGAAGCTTAAAGGAGTGAACAATGTACTTTATCTTGCATTTCTTGAAGTAGATCATTGTTCTTGTCTTGAAGCATTGTCCTTGTACATGTGATGCATTACCTTGAACAAATTTATCAATGTGCTACACAAGACATAGATTGTGGTTTTAGCACTACAAAATTTGACAATCAAAGGAGCAAGAAACCATAGCACTTACAATCTCCCCCTTTGTCAAATTTGTGACAAAACACACTCCATTAAAAATAAGAGAAACATTACATGCTCAGCAAAGAATCATGCACCATATATACACAAGTACAATGCACCAGTTACAATAACTAGAACACACTTACTCCCCTTGAGTAGCACACATCAAAAATAAATGCTACTACCCACAATCCATATACATATCCATATCCATAAGAAAGCATAACAAAATATTCTCCTCCTTTTTGTCATAATATGACAAAGGAAGCAACTAAGATCTGGAAGTGAAAAATAAAAGAGGGTTAAAGGAGCAAACTAGGCGAGATATAAGCAAATAAAGTTCACATAGAAATAACCAACATGAACCAAGTTCATCCAAAGTCAGTCTCACAAACTGAAAGAAAGCAAAGTATCATAAGAGTTATTACAAGCCATATGAGAAAACACTTAATCATATCTAGAAGAGGGAGTAGGAATAGAAGGATCAAGTTGGTGTAAACTCTTGTTAAGGCACCTCATATATTTGCACATATAAGTAAATTGAGAATCCTAGGTCACACGTATCTGAGCCACCTGTTTCTCAAGAAAATGCAACCTCTCAGCAAAATCAGAAGGCTGATAATCAGGGTCAGCCTCAGAATCCAATTCAATCTCATTAAATATATCATCCATGTTTATATCATCTGGAGGTAAATCTCCTTCTTCTTCATTCATAGCTTCAGCTCCACTACCACCCACATCCACTTGGCCATCAGCCAACCTCAAATTCATCTTGTTAATATTGGAGTTGTTGAAAATAAGGTGATAAATAAGAGTCTCTCCAATAGGTATAACTACTAACATATGAGTGGCTAACATAGTCATAAGAAATGCAAATGGGATATCACAGTGTCCAGGATGGATACGAAATTGTATGATGGATGATAGATTAAAGAAGGAAGATGGACATTTATACCAGAGATGATTGAATGTAAAATTTGAATCGTAAAAGAGGTAAGTTCGGTTTTGTTCCCAAAACGAGGATATAGATTTGAAATAAATATCCTGTGAAGAACCCTATATCTGGGTAACAAGTACTTTGAAGCGAGTGCATTCCCATTTTGACTCCATTGCATTTCTATGTTGCATAATGCTTGAGTAAGCATGCATTTTTCTGATTCAAAAGGTTTTTCAACTAGAGAGCTAATAGGAATACCTTCATCATTGACAGGTATGTCCATTAAGCCAGAAATCAAATGTCGGTCCACTTCAAATGGGCCTTCTCTAGTTGTTATTATAAACATTAAATTTTCAGATGAAAAATCAGAAATGCATGCAAACATAGCCTGTGCAATAGACCGATATGCCGGCCCACCCCAATGTAGAATGTTAGCCCATCCTGCAATTGGAGAAGAGGGAGGAGATCAAAAGGAGCAATACGTTCAACATGCACGGGTCGCTCAACTATTATATTACGCAACCTCAAGTCCCGCACATAGGGAGGATCATCTTTAGGTGACCGAAGGTGGCGCCTTGTAATAGGTGATGATCTGAATGTTGAAGGACCACGAGTATTTTTCTTTCTACCTCTAGCATCCATTTGCAACTAGGAATACAGTAAATAAAGAAGTTGTAAAAGAAATATAGTGGGGTTTCTCTAGAAAAGATTTTAGAATAGAAGACCCTAAAAATTTCAAGGAAACAAGAAATAAACCACTCCAAGTAAGAAAATGGAGTAATATGCACTTGAATCTACAAGAGAAATAAAAATCATAAACTAACCTTAAAGAATCAAGAAGTTGGTTACAACCGGTTGAGCTTAGACTCGTTAGAGAGAAAGAGCAAATGAGGAAGAAAAGGGTTTTTTTCTAAATTAAAAATCACCAGTGCACTACATGACTAGTCGTGGGATGTCCTCAACCGTTCGTGCCACGACTGGTCGTGCACAGCCAAAACATGCATTTTTTCACATAATTTCAAATTTTAAAATTATAATTTAACAAATATATATACTATAATACAGAAATACATGAATAATCAATTTAAATTACACATACCAAGATCAAATTTCAATTTATTAAACCTGCTTTTGTCGAACGATTTAGTGAAAATGTCAGCAAGTTGAGTCTCGGTTGGAATGTATTCCTATGAAATTGTCTTTTCTTCCACTAATTCACGAATGTATTGATATGTAATGTCAATGTGCTTGGTTCATGAATGCTAGATTGGATTTTTAGATATATTTATTGCACTGGAATTATCATAATAAAAAACCATTGAGTCTTGTGCAATTCCACAATCACTTAGCATTCGTTTCATCCATACAAGCTAGGTACATGCATTACCCGCTACAATGTATTCAGCCTAAGCAGTGGAGAGCGATACAGAACTTTGTTTCTTACTTTGCCAAGAAACTAAAAAGTTCCTAACATAGAAACAACCACCACTGGTTGATTTCCTATCATCAACGTTACTAACCCAATCAACATCTGTGTAACCAGCTAACTGAACACTAGTATCATGTGGATACCAAAGACCCAGATTAATTGAACTTGCGACATATCGCATAATCCGCTTAACAGCAGTTAAATGAGATTCTTTAGGGCCAGATTGAAACCTAGCGCAAATTCCAATGCTAAAAGCAATATCAGGTCTACTTGTAGTTAAATAAAGTAAACTGTCAATCATACTATGATATAATTTAGGATTCACACTTTTACCTGTAGAGTCCTTTGAGAGTCTTAATGTGCTCATAGGAGTATCAAAATTTTTCCCATTCTCAAACCTGAACTTTTTAATTAAGTTCAGAGCATATTTGGTTTGAGAAATAAAGATACCATCAGGTTGTTATTTCACTTGTAACCCTAGGAAATAGTTTAATTCCCTAACCATGCTCATTTCAAATTTAGATTTCATAAGATATGCAAACTCAACAGTCATGTTAGTATAGGTAGATCCATATATAATATCATCAACATAGATCTGCACTAATAAGATATGATCATTATGTTTCTTAACAAAAAGAGTCTTATCAACACTTCCCATTAGAAATTATGACTTAGTAGAAACTTAGTCAATTTTTTGTACCATGCTCTGGGAGATTGTTTTAACCTGTAGAGTGCCTTTTTTAGGTGACAGACATGATCAACATTTTTAGGGTCTTCAAAACCTGTTGGTTGTTCAACATACACTTCTTCATACAGATCGCCATTTAAGAAAGCACTCTTTACATCCATTTGATAAATTTTGAATTTTCTAAAGCACGCAATGGATATAAATAGTCTGATTGATTCAAGACGAGCTACTGGGGTAAAGGTTTCATCATAATTGATTCCTTCAATTTGAGTGTACCCTTGTGCAACCAGCCTAACCTTGCTTCTAATTATATTACCAAGTTCATCAAACTTAATTTTGAAAATCCACTAAGTCCCGATAATATTTTTATCTTTAGGTCTAGGAACAAGATACCAAACATCATTTCTAATAAATTGATTACATTCTTCTTGCATTGCTACTATCCAGTTTTCATCAGTAAGAGCTTCTTGTTCGTTAGCCAATTCGATCTGAGATGTAAAGCACATGTAATTACATATATCTTCTAGTTGTCTACAAGTGCGCACACCAGTAAGAGGGTTTCCAAGAATCTGAGTGGTTAGATGATCTTTAACAGTCCTTAGTTCAAAGTTATTTTGACTTGAAGAATTATCTAGTTTGTCAATTAGAAGAACTTTATCATTATCGAAACTTGAGGCAGGTGTATTCAAGTGATCGTCAATGACTACATTAATGGACTCTTAAATTACATCGGTTATTCAGTACTTGATATGCTCGACTGTTCAAAGCATATCCTAAAAAGATCCCTTCATCACTTTTGGTGTCAAACTTACCTATATTTTCATGGTCACATAAAATATAGCACTTGCTGCCAACAACTCGAAAGTATTTGACAGTAGACTTCTTATCAAACCACATTTCATTAGCAGTTTTATTGTTTAACTTACTTATATAAACCAAATTGATTATATAATTGGCAGTATTTACGGCTTCAGCCCAAAGATTTTTAAGGAGCTTCATACTATTCAACATTACATTCACCATTTCTTGAAGCACTCTATCTTTTCCTTCAACAATTCCATTTTGTTGTGGTGTTTTGGGCGCAGAGAATTCATATGATATTCCCTGATCGCAACATAATTTCTCAAAACTGCTATTCTCAAATTCTGATCCATGATCACTACGGATCTTACTGACTTGAGAACCTTTTTCCATTTAGATCTGTTTGAGAATCCTTTTTACTTCATCAAGGATTTCTGATTTATCCCTTAAGAAGGCTACCCAAGTGAATTTGGTAAAATCATCCACAATTACTAGTATATATTTTTTGCCACCTCAACTCTTTGTCCTGGTTGGTCCTATAAGATCCATGTGGAGAAGTTCGAGCAGTTTAGATGTGACATTGGAGTCCATCTTCTTGTGAGCACTCCTAGTTTGCTTGCCAATCTAGCATTTGCCACATATTTTGTCTACTTTCTGTAATTTAAGTGGACCTCTTATCAGTTCTCTTTTGCTCAATCTACATAAATTATGGTAGTCTACATGTCCAATGCATTTATGCCATAATTCGGTCTCATTGGTATGGACCATGTAACACGATTGATTAGATAAGCTAGAGTCACTTACAATATAGCAGTTTTCAGAAGTTCTGCGACCAGTTAATATTACAGAACCATTTTTATTTAAAATTTCACACCCTAGGTTAGAAAATTTTACGTTATGATTTTTTATCTCATATTTGAGAAATGCTTAATAAGTTATGTTTTAAACCTTCTACATATAAGACATTCTCAAATAAAGAGAGGTTAGAAAGTTGAACCGTACATTGGCCAATAATCCTGCATTGCTACCATCATCAATGTGACTGAACCATCAGTCATGTCTTTAAGAGTGGTGAACAGACCTTTGTCACCAGTCATGTGCCTAGAGCATCCACTGTCTAGGTACCACTTTGAATGGCTTAATGCTTTGAAAGCCATATGGGCAACTAAGCAAGTAACCTTAGAAACCCATTTCATAACTGTTTTGGGTTTAGGAGTATAGTTGGTCTTCTTATGATTGTAGTTGTTATAAGACCAACCTATTGAGTTAAATTTTAAGAGCTCCTTAAGTAAATTAACAATTTTCTCAGCTAAAGGATTGCGATTCTGATTTTTGTAGTTGATATGGTTACTTCTAGGTTTTAAAGTTTGAAAAGACTTAGCATTTTAAAAATGATTTTGATTCAGGCTTTTCCCTTTTGAGTATAAATTTGGGTGGAGTATTCTTATGTTTGGGAGGAATATTTTTATCATAACCCAAACCAGATCGGTCACCACATTTTCTTAATCCAGAAAAAAGTTTTTCTAACTTTGGATCACCTTGGGCATACCTCCATGTATCCTTTAAACTTAAGAGTGAAGAGACTTAAAGTTTTAGTTTTTCATTTTTAGATTTTAGATTTTCAATCAAGGAGGTTTTGAAATCTAAATCACATTTAGTTTTATCAAAATAATCTGAAATGATGGATTTTTTTAAAACAAGAGAATCAAAATTTTCTTTAGGTGTTGAAAACTTTTCCTTTTGAAGTTTTAGTTTTATAGCAATTTTACAACTTTCCTTATAAAAGGCATTATAAGCATCTTGAAGATCTTCTTCATTTTCATGATCCCTATTCAGATTTTCTTCACTAGTTGAATCATCATGATCTGAAAAAGTGAACTCGGCTAGAGTCATAAGGGCTTTGACTTCATTACTCAACTCGATTCAGAAGAAGCTTCAGAGCCAGAAGATTCATCCCAAGTAGCCAACATTCCTTTCTTTTTAGGTTTGTCCTTTTTAGGACACTTGTTTACTAAATGCCCATATTCATGGCAGTTGTAACACTGATGGTCTTTTAAAGATTTTTGAGTTTTAGATTTTGATCTATTCTTATCATTTGATTTTTGAAAATCAACCCTCTTTTTACTTTTGAAAATTTTGTAAAATGTTTTAGCTAAAAGGGCCATATCATCTTCGAATTTTCTAAATCAGAACTACTACAATTTTCTTGAGAAAACATTTAGAAGATTTAAGGGCAATTGATTTTCCTTTAGGAGCTTTAAAAGTTAACTCATAAGTCTGTAAAGACAACTAGTTCTTCTACCCTCATATTGTCCGTATCACGAAGTTCCTGGATCGCAATCACCTTTGAGTTGAACCATTCAGGTAGTGAGCGTAGTATCTTTGCACACACTTTACTTTCTGGGATTTTATCACCAAGACCCCACATAGAGTTCACAATGTCATTTAATCTAGTATAGAAGTCTATGAACATTTCAATTTCTTACATATGTATTTCCTCAAATTTGGTTGTGAGGATTTGGACTTTAGATTTCTTGACAATTGATTTCCATTGTGTGTCATTTCTAAAATATCCTCGTCTTGCTTTGCAGAATCACGGGATATAATTCTTTTGAATTCATCTGGTGATAGTGCGCAAGTGATTGCATTTAGTGCTTTTACATTGGCACTACTCTCACTTTTTTGAAGAGTGGTCTAAAAAAAATAAGTGTTACTCTCATAGATTTGGATCCATCGATACAAGTTACTTCAGTGGTAGGAGGGGTCTATTCAGTCATTGTGGCTTGTCACACGGTCTCATCCATGGATTTTAGGAAAATCCTCATTCTGGATTTCCAATAGGCATAATTGGAGTCATCAAATGGTGGAGGCCTAGTGATTGATAGACTATCAAAATTTGACATCTTATAAATAGTTCAGATCGATTAGCTAAGGAAATTAATCTAAAAGAAATAACAATTAAAACGAGCTATTAGGTTCTGATACCACTTGAAAAGGCTGAGCTATATGTCCTAGAAGGGGGGGGGGGGGGGGTGAATAGGACTATGCCAAATTAAAATAATAACAGCGGAATAAAAATAGTTAAAGGTAAGATAGCACTATAAATAATCCACAATACTGAAATGTAGATCAACCTCAAAATTTTAGTGTTGAGAGGTTGATACAAATGTTATTCTAAGGACAACCTTACACCATAAAAACCAAGGGTTTATGGCAGGACAACCTTACTAGAACAATTTGTGTATTAAAAACTCAAACTGAAGAGGAATAAAAAGGAAACAGCTAGAAAGGAAATCTAAGTTATTACAACATTCCCCACAATGCTTGAAATGTAAAAGATTACAACATTCACATTCAGAAATACATCCCACAATCTTAAATGATAAAAGATATAGAAAATAAACCACACATCCATAAAACACAAAGAATTATAGTGGTTCACATGTGTGTACACCAACTGTTAACCAACAACCATACTACTACTCCACTCCTAATATCCTCACACAGTGGATATTAGCGTTCACTATGAAAACAGGTTTTTCCAGGTTCACATAAAACCTTCACAATTATGTCTTTCAAGTGGGCTTATACAATTCAAAAACTCCACACTTTGAGTTTTCTAGATCACCTCAAATAACCAAAAGAATGAGATTTTTCTAGCTCAATCTCAAAAGAAACCAAAACAGAGGAAATTACAATAATGTAAAATACCTGGATATTCTCCTTTTGTTGTAGCTTGGAAGAACCAAATCGGAGTAGAAGTTCGAATATAGAAGTTCAATGTCCACACTCACTTATAAAATGGTTCTAGGTTTTAAATTGATTTTTAAATCAAGTTGGGCTAGCTTTATTTAATTTTGATTCCAAAAAGTGGGAATACTTCAATCCCTCTTTCAAATCTGATTGGAATGCAGAATACAAAATCAAATATAAAAGGCTAATAAAAGAGAATATTAAATATGCACAATATAACTTGAGAAGTTTACAAACTTATCTATCAGAGTGATGTCTTAATTATACTTGAATTGAATGAAACACTCTGAAAATCATCATCTATTTATAGTTGCAGAAGTCATGTTCACGACTGGTCTTGTGGACACCATGACTGGTCGTAGGACCAACAAATTTTTGAAATTTTGAGCGCGATAAGATAAAGCCTTTCCACGACTGGTCGTAGGCCATACACGACTGGTCGAGGGACCTCCACGACTGGTTGTGTGGAGCCTAGAATAGTTGCTGGGCTTTGAGTCGTAGCTGCAGGACTGGTCGTGAACGAGTCATGCACTGTTCACACGACCAGTCGAACAGTCTCCAGGACTGGTCGTGGCTTAACAAAAAATTTTAAAAATTTTAAACAAACTTAGGACTGGTCGAAGAATTTCTTGGATTGGTCGAGCCAGTGCTAGGACTAGTCGAACAGAGTCCAGGACTAGTCGAAGAACAGACCAAACACTTATAAAATGATTCAATTTGAATTATGTATTCAAAATGACCTACCCTAAGGTCAATCTAAGGTCTTTCATACCTTGGACATGATGTATGAACATTAAACCTTCTTTTCTTCAGATGATAGATGATCTTTGAAGTTCATGAAGCTTATGATCTCGACACATAATGAAGCTTGAACTTGAGATCTTTTGACGCTTGACTTTGTAGTACTTGAGTTGTACTTCACCTTGAGTTTTGAGTATGAACTGTTGACTTGTCTTTCGATGTCACTTTAAAACATTAAACTTTAAAGCTTAAAGGAGTGAACAATGTACTTGATCTTGCATTTCTTTAAGTATATCATTGTTCTTGTCTTGAAGCATTGTCCTTGTACATGTGATGCATTGCCTTGAACAAATTTATCAATGTGCTACACAAGACACAGATTGTGGTTTTGGCACTACAAAATTTGACAATTAAAGGAGCAAGAAACCATATCACTTATAAGATGTACTTTGATGGTGCTTCTCGAACGTCGAGAGCAGGTGCTGGAGTGATATTCATTACTCCTCAGGGTGACTTGTTACCCTGTGCTTTCACATTGGGAGAAACATGCATTAATAATGAAACTGAATACAAATATCTTATTATCGGAATGGAGATAGCAAAAGAGATGAAAATAAAGACGCTGTAGATCTTTGAGGATTACTGTAAGGCCCGTATCCTAGTCCGTACCATTCCATTGGCTTTGGCGGTCCTTCCAGTCGAATTTCGACAATCCTCGACCCATATCTGATGATTGCCCGCGATCCTAAGCTGGGTCCCACATACCAACATCTGCTCGATTCGAAACTTGTACCTTAGCGACTACGCCATCATCGCGATTCTAACGCTGCGACTTGCGCACCGAACTGATACCCAAGTTAGAAGATATGGGCCTGTGTTCAATTCGAAGAAAACGCCGCGCGTTGTGAATTTCGAGGGAATCTCTACAACATGTCCCATTAATCAATCAATCACTCATGTCAAGTACAAGTCAAGTAAAAGCCATACCCAAGTACAAGTAACCCATCTCTCCTATTCCCAAAGTCAACTCTCTCTCTCTCTCTCTCCACCCATCCCTTTCTTACAACACATCACTCCACCCATCCCTTTCTTACAACCCATCACTCAACCTATCACCCATCCTTATCACCCCATCACTTCTCTCTCTCCCTCATTTCTCAAAAAATCTCCCAAGCAACATCCCACGTCCAAGCTCCCTCCCTCCCAAACAACAAGTGTGGCCCACTTTCCCTACTTTCTCTTCTCACATCTCAACCGTTCATTCATCATCTACCACCATCAAACTTGAAGGCAAGGAGCTAAGGAAGCTAGGGGAGCAAGAAACAGGAAGATAGGTGGGTGATCCACCGTTAAATTTCTTTTTGGGACCACATGTGGTGGGACCCGTTCGAAGCATTCAATGTAAAAAAAATGGAGGGCCCATAGTGGCGGGGTCCCTCCTCTTTATCACGGTCTCTCTCTCTTTCTCTCTGTCTATCTGTTTTGCTGAAGTGGGCCCCACTAATTATGTTCTATCTGCACTGTCCATCGTGGACGGTGGGACTCCACCGAGTAATACACACCTAGATTCATAGCTTAACTGGCAGACTGAATGGAGATACCTCATTTCAGCACTTGAGGTCTTAGTGTCGATCCCTAGCAAGGGTGGCTAGCATGGCGTGTGTGTACTGACGTCACTAAGTTGGTGAATGTGGACCCCACCGCATGATGCATGTGCTGCATCAAAATCATCCATACATGTGAGGCCCACCGTCATCCGTCCATCCAGTGTCTCTGGACGCTGGGCGTTGACAACGGTAATACCCCCCTCACTCTCTCTCACACACATATATTATATATAATATTATATCATTAATACGTGTTAAGGAAGGCTGCTCCTGCAGGCCCCACCTTGATGTATGTATATAATCAACACCGACTATCCCGTTTCCCAGATCATTTTAGGCGTTGAGTCGAAAAATGAAGTTAATCCGAGTATCTGGTGGACCGTATCTTAGAAAATAGTGGTATTTACCATTAAAAATCCACCTGATGATCCTATGCACCAAAATACCTCGGATATTAGACTCGTTTGGCTTGTCTTGAGCAGTAGGAACGAGTGGACGGAGGGGATTTTGTTGATGTGGGCCCCACCTAGGAAAAACCTCAAATCATGGTTTTTTTTAAAAATAAATAAATAATGGCAGCAGCAACTGCTGTTGCTACTTACCGTCAGAGGACGCCAGCGGCGTCCTGCTGTGTAAGTGAGACGGCCAGGGACGTGGGTCCCATACATGGGCCCCACCGTGATGTGTTTCGAAAATCCATGCCATGCATATGTTGGGTCCCCTTTAGGACAATGAGTTCCCCAAAAATTAGCCATATGCAGAAGTCAGGTGGCCCACACAACAGGAAATAGTGTGAATGAACGTTTGCCATTGAAACCCTTTTCTAGGTCACAGAAGTTTTAGAACATTATGGAATTTATTTCTTTTTGTTCATCTGGGTCCGCGTGTCTTTATCAACGGATTGGATGGAGAATAAACCATTATGGTGGGCCCCACGTGGGACCGAAGGATCTATGTATTTTAATCACACCATCCACCATTTTGGACGGTGGAACCCACTGTTTTCACCACACCGTCCAGTGGTGGATGGTGGGACCCCAACGATGTATGTGTTCTCACCACACCGTCCACTATTTGGACGGTGGGGTCCACCATGATGCATGTGTTGCATTCAAACTGTCCAACCATTTTTACGGATAATTTCAAGGCTTAAGGTCAAAAAAAAAGATAGATCTATGTATCAAGTGAACCACTCTACACATTGGGGATTAAACATCTACCATTGAAATCCTTTGGGAGTGCAAAGTTTTAGATCATAGGAAATATTTTTTTTCCTCTTAATTCAGGTCTGTGTGACCTTATGATCAGGTTGGATGGGAAATATATGTTATGGTGGGCCTTGGACATTTTAATGGTGGAAAATCATTACCACCACTTATATTTAGGTGTGGCCCATTTGACATACATGAGGCCCACTTTGATTTATATGAGGCCCATGTGATTAGGCCCATTTTGACGTATTTGTGGCCCGCTCATTGAGGCCCACCTTAATGTGTATGAGGTACATTGTTGGGGCCACATGGATATATATGAGGCCCATGTTATGAGGCCCATTTAATGTATTGGAGGCCCATGGGTCAAGGCCCAATGGGATGTACATAAGGCCCATTGCAATGTGTGATTCCACAATGGTTTGTGTAATAATGTTTATAGCAGGTCGTGCCTTGGGAGTAATGATGGTTTAACATCCACATTGTAAGAATAATGTTGGTTAAATGTCCGCATTATAACTCTCCCTAAGGCCCATTGATAGGCCCATACTTGTAGTGTGTAGGCCATCTAGGCCCATCTTCGTTATGAACAGAGCCCATCACCATATAACATGTTTAGTATAGATCCATGATTCATGATCATACGCATCATATGTATGCCTGATATGAGGAGTGACTGATCATAGCATATGCCTACAGGTGGATTGTTTATGGGCTCCCTGATAGGCAGAGTTGCCCTACATGAGCGCATGGTACGCACATGATTGTTGCATGTCTGGTAGGGTGATTCATGTACTTGCATTTGTGTGATTATGATTATTTTATGCCCTAGCGACATCAGGGTCATAGCCTCCACAGACACATCGTGGGTGGTTGGATTGGATACCAAAAATACTGTTTCTAGCATCGAGGCGCCATAAATGTCCCTGGGTGAAAATCCCTAAACCCGATGGTACCAGTGGATGACTCCAACATCGAGACCGAGTGGATACACGAGCGCGTGAGGGTCGTATACTAGTAGGCCACGCCTCTCACTGTGTTATGGTCAGTTGGGAAGGGGTGTGACCTTACCCGCCTGAGTGAGGGGGCAATTTCTAGGTTGAGTTTAACTAGCTTGAGGAATGGGTCCGCTATCGAGGAGCCGGGCCCGATATTGGTAGGCGGATAGTGAGGTCTCTTCCACTTTCCCAGTTGTGCTTTCAGATAGGAGCGACAAGCTGACATAGAGTGTACTAGACCCCGGTGATTATCCAGAATGAGAACTGTACTAATATTTGATATTGTGGATGGGGATTGGCATGCTTGAGTTGCATCTCACATTACGTGGTCTTGATATGGCCAATAACATTCATATTTTACACTGCATAGCCTTGGTACGGCTGATTGCATTCATATACTCATCAGCATGATTCCATATTACTTTGACCTTGCATTTTGAGCACGCTCATATTGCGCACACACTTACACCACCCTCTAAGCTTTTTATAAGCTTATGCACGATCGATACGTGCAGGTGACGTCAGGACGCAGCCGTAGCCTCGTCAGAGTTGGAGCATGCAGTCGAGCTTTTGGAGTTTCTATTATTATCACTATCTTGTATTTTCCTTTCATGCGCATTGTACTCAAAGTTTTTGATCATAGTGAATTTTGTGATGGTGTTCTTATGGTTATTGTTCGTGGTTATACTTATACTGAATCAAAATCATACTTGAAATCCTCCTTGCAGGATCCCAGGATCGACACTTGGTGTATAGATGTCAGGAGCTGAGAATTGGGGTACTACGGAGGCTGTCGGTGCCGGATTTGGCAATCGAGAATTTTGTGAGCCCGATTTTCGAGTTTGGGGCGTGACAGAAGTTGGTATCAAAGTATAACTTGAGAATAACCGAGAATAACATCACATGTTTACTATGAGTTTAGGTTCTGAGTGCGTAACCTTCCGATTAAATTCCCTAACGTGTGATTCTCAAGGTTGATCGGCATCTTTATTCTTCCTATAGGACATGCTGCGTTGGAGAGTGACCTAATCGACTCTCACTCCACCACTTGATGCTCCTGCTTTACCACCTGCGGCTCCTGTTCCACCCCTAGAGATCCCTGCTCCTCTGCCTGAGGATGTCGTTCCTTCATCTGAGGCCGGTGCAGATCCGACCGTACTTGTGAGTGCCTCTCAGTTACAACAGATGTTACAGGCTGTAACAGTCGCACTTCAGGGACAAGGCAAGCGCCCAGTTGTTTCACCAGCCTAGGCAGAGCAGGAGCACATGAGCGCCCTTCTTCATGAGTTCTGACAGTTCATCCTTTGCGTTTACAGGGCGAGCCAGATCTGACTACAATCGAGAGATAGTGCTCCGATGTGTAGAAGATCTTCGATACCATGACATGTACGACCCAACAGCGAGTCCGATTGGCAGTGTTTCTTCTCCAGGGTGAGGCTGAGCACTGGTGGACCTCTGTTATCCATGTTGCAGGACCTGATCATGTCAGGACATGGGAGGACTTTATCGACCGATTCAAGGAGCAGTACTTCCCCGACCACATTCGATGCCAGAGAGCACTGGAGTTCGAGACTCTGGTGTAGGGGGACATGACTGTGGTGCAGTACGCGGCCCGTTTCGTGGCGTTATCAAGGTTTGCATCGTATTTGGTTGATGATGAGGGGTGAAAGGCCCGCTATTTTGAGAACGACTTATGTTACGGTGTTCAAAGCCATGTTATTAGGCATAAGCTCTTGACTTTTCAGGTGGTAGTGCGGAGAGCTCAGATTTACAAGATTGAGTGTGCCGGCATGCAGGCTGATCGAGATCAGAGGAGGGGATGGAAGAGGCAGGCCCCCTCCAGTAGCTCCCAGTAGCATCAATGCCTAAAAAGATACAGGAGCCACCCATCCACCAGAGCACCAGTAGCACCGTCGGCATCTCCAGCAACACCACCTCAGAGGTAGCTTTCTGATACCTGCTATGGATGAGGTGGGATAGGACACTGTAGGTGGGAGTGTCCCTGACCATAGCAGCCTCCACAGCAGCCGAGAGCACCACAGTAGCCTCCGCAGCAGTAGCGATAGTAGATTCCACCACCGAGGCCCCCTTAGCAGCAGCATCAGCACCAGCCTCCGAGACCGCAGCAGCAGAGGCAGCAGTTTTGAGCGCCTCAGTGACATCAGCAGCAGCAGCAGCAGCACCCTCCAAGGGGACAGGCACCTCCCCAGCCAGTCCAGGCTAGATTTTACCCAGCTCAACAGGACCCGCAGTCATTCGAAAGAGTCGTTAAGGGTATACTTCCAGTCTCTGCATGCATCGCCCGAGTACTATTTGATTCCACTGCTTCGCACTCATTCATATCTGAGGACTTTTACCGATCGACTGGATTGTCGACAGAGTCTGCGAGTGAGGGATTGACCGTATTGACGTCCATGGAGAAGTACAGTATTGGGCCATTTCTATTTGTCTTGCCATGTTCTGGTTGGTGATATCTTTTTGCCCGCTGACTTATTTATGCTACCGATGACAGATTTTGACGTTATCTTGGGCATGGATTGGCTTGCTAAGTACCACACCATCTTGGACTGTTCTGCAAGGACAATCATGTTCTGCATACCAGGCTTGCCACAGTTTCAGTTCGTGACTGAGCCCAGAGGAGAGTGTTGTCATGTTTGATGTCCTGCGCCGTTGAGGAGCCTGTTGCATCATGTATTGATTAGTTGCCAATTGTCTGTGATTTTTTCGATGTGTTTCAGGAGATTCCGGGATTACCATCGTGCCATCATATTGAGTTCCAGATAGATCTTGTGTCTGGTACCGCGCCTATCTCAAATGCCCCATACCGTATGGCACCGATGGAGTTACGAGAGCTATAGCGGTAGTTGGACGAGTTGCGTGGGTTGGGATTTATTCGTCTGAGCAGTTCACCTTGGGGAGCATCGGTTCTCTTCATCAGAAAGAAGGATGGCTCTGCATGGACTACCGTGAGCTCAACCGGGTCATGATTAAGAACAAGTACTCACTCCCAAGGATAGATGATTTGTTTGATCAGCTGCAAGGTGCACAATTCTTTTCGAAGATTGACCTGTGTTCCAGTTATCATCAGATTCGTGTCCGAGAGGAGGACATCCCGAAGACGGCTTTTAGGACACGTTACGGTCATTTTGAGTTTCAAGTCATGTCCTTTGGACTGACCAATGCTACCACGGTCTTCATGCAGTTGATGAACGAGGTCTTTCGTCCATTTCTTGATCAGTTTGTTGTGGTATTCATCAACAACATTCTGATATATTCGAGGACCCGTGAGGATCATATGCAATATCTGGAGATCGCTTTGTAGACCCTCCGTGCCCACCAGTTATATGCGAAGCTGGAGAAGTGTGAGTTCTGGCAGGAGGAGGTGAAGTTCCTCGGTCACGTAGTGACTAGGGAGGGTGTCACAGTAAACCCCTCGAAGGTTGAGACAGTGCGTCAGTGGGGTCAGCCCACGACTGTATTTGAGATCTGCAGTTTTCTTGGTTTAGCGGGATACTATCGGCGTTTCATAGAGGGCTTCTCCTGTATTGCAGCCCCTTTGACCAGGTTGACTTGGAAGGGTGCAGAGTTTATTTTGAGTGACACCTGTGAGCAAGCATTTATGGAGCTGAAGGACCATCTGACGTCCACTCTTGTCCTCACTCTTCGCTCTGGGAGTGATGAATTTGTTGTATTTACCAATGCCTCACGTATTAGTTTACGTGCTGTTCGGATGTAGCACGACAGGCTTATAGCCTTCGCATCTCATCAGCTCAAGGTCCATGAGCTGAACTACCCCACGCATGATTTAGAGCTGGTAGCAGTTGTCTTCGCACTGAAGGTGTGGAGATACTATCTCTATGGGATCACATTCGAGCTCTTCTCTGACCACAAGAGCTTAAAGTATCTATTATCTCAGTCCGAGCTGAACATAAGACAAAGACGCTAGATGGAGCTTCTGAAGGACTATGATTTTGACCTCTAGTACCACCCAGGCAAGGTGAACATGGTGGCAGATGCCCTCAGCCGTCAGCCACGAGGCCTGGTGGCACATATGATGATTCAGGAGTGGAGGATGCTCGAGGATATATCAGAGTATGACTTCGATTTTGGTCTGCAGTCTTCTATCTTTTAGCTATTGAGCCTGTCGATTCAACCCTCTCTTGTCGCAAGGGTGATCAAGGCTCAGCAGACAGATGAGTCATTACAGGATTACAAAGCAGAGGCGGCATCTGAGAGTCAGACAGATTGACAGGTTGGTTCTGATGGTGGACTTCACTTTAGAGGCCGATTGTGTGTCCCAGATATTCCTGAGTTGCGCAGAGATCTTATGACCGAGGCACATCGATCGCAGTTTTCTATCCACCCTGGCTCGACGAAGATGTACTATAATATGAGGCGACAATATTTTTGGGTGGGGATGAAACATCAGATCACCAGTTTTTTGGCCGAGTGTGACACATGCCAGCATGTTAAGGCCGATCATCAGAGACCCCCTAGTCTATTACAGCCGTTGAGCGTCCCGATGTGAAAGTGGGAGCATGTATCTACTGATTTTATCATGGGCTTACCGAGGACTCAGCGCGGTCATGACGCCATCTGGGTCGTCGTTGATCGTCTGACGAAGTCGGCACATTTTCTTGCGATTCATTCAACTTAGCCTTTGGACCGGCTTGCGACAATATTCATTGAGGAGATTGTGAGACTGCACGGTGTTCCAGTCTCGATCATTTTTGACCGAGATCCGAGGTTCACATCTCAGTTTTAGAGGAGCTTTCAAAGAGCTATGGGTAATGATTTGCACCTCAGCACCACGTACCATCCGCAGACTGATGGTCAGACCAAGAGGGTCAACCAGATCCTTGAGGATATGCTTCGGGCCTAAGTGATTGACTTCGTGGGTAGCTGTGATGAGCATCAGCGATTGGCTGAGTTCGCATACAACAACATCTATCAGGCGACCATTGGCATGACTCCTTTTGAGGCATTGTATGGCAGACCGTGCAGATCTCTGAGTTGTTGGACCGAGGTCGGAGAGCAGCGTCTCTTAGGTCCCGAGCTTGTGCAGTAGACGTCAGAGGTTATCGATATCATCAGGCAGAGGATACGCACAACTCAGAGCCGGCAGAAGAGTTTTGCTGATCGTCGGTGTCATCCCTTGGAGTTTAATGTAGGGGACCACGTGTATCTCAAGGTCTCGCCCATGAAGGGCATAGTTTGATTTGGGGTGAAGGGCAAGCTTGCCTCGAGATTCATAGGACCTTTCGAGATCACTGAGCGCATTGGCGTTGTGGCCTATCGGCTTGCCTTACCATCTTAGTTGTCTGGCGTCCACAATGTCTTCAATATCTCTATGTTGAGGAAGTGTGGGTCAGACGTAGTTCCTGTTATTGATTGACAACCATTGGAGGTTCGTGAGGATGCTTCCAACATTGAGTAGCCAGTTCGTATCCTTGATCGAAAGGAGCAGGTCCTCCGGACCAAGGTCATACCCTTGGTGAAGGTTCAGTGCGGTCACCATTCTGTTGATGAGGCGTCTTAGGAGCGCGAGGTCGAGATTCAAGAGCGCTATCCTCATCTCTTCGATGATTGATTTTATGTTGTGTCCTGTATGTTGTCTCCAATTTTATATAATGATACCATATTTCCCCTTTCTTTATGAGTTATATCTAGTTGTGATGATTGTGTAAATTTTGAGGATAAAATTTTTATTTAGAAGGGAGAGTTGTAAGGCTCGTATCCTAGTCCGTACCGTTCCATTGGCTTCTGCGGTCCTACCGGTCGAATTCTGGCAATCCTCGACCCATATCCAATGATTACGCGCCATCCTAAGCTAGGTCCCACATACCAACGTTGGCTCGATTCGAAACTTATACCTTAGCGACCGTGCCATCGCCGCGGTTCTAACGCCATGACTTGCCCACCGAACCGATACCCAGGTTAGAAGATGTGGGCCTGCGTTCATTTAGAAGAAAACGCCACGCGTTGTGAATTTCGTGGGAATCTCTACAACATGTCCCATCAATCAATCAATCACTCATGTCAAGTACAAGCAACCCATCTCTCCCATTCCCAAAGTTAACTCTCTCTCTCTCTCTCCACCCATCCCTTTCTTACAACCCATCACTCAACCTATCACCCATCCTTATCACCCCATCACTTCTCTCTCTCCCTCATTTCTCAAAAAATCTCCCAAGCAACATCCCACGTCCAAGCTCCCTCCCTCCCAAACAACAAGTGTGGCCCACTTTCCCTACTTTCTCATCTCACATCTCAACCGTTCATTCATCATCTACCACCATCAAACTTGAAGGCAAGGAGCTAAGGAAGCTAGGGGAGCAAGAAACAGGAAGATAGGTGGGTGATCCACCGTTAAATTTCTTTTTGGGACCACATGTGGTGGGACCCGTTTGAAGCATTCAATGTAAAAAAAATGGAGGGCCCATAGTGACGGGGTCCCTCCTCTTTATCACGGTTTCTCTCTCTTTCTCTCTTTATCCATTCTGCTGAAGTGGGCCCCACTAATTATGTTTTATCTGCACCGTCCATTGTGGATGGTGGGACTCCACCGAGCAGTACACACCTAGATTTATAGCTTAACTGGCAGACTGAGTGGAGATACCTCGTTTCAGCACTTGAGGTCTTAGTGTCAATCCTTAGCAAGGGCGGCTAGCATGGCGTGTGTGTACTGACGTCACCAAGTTGGTGAATGTGGAACCCACAGCATGATGCATGTGCTGCATCAAAACCGTCCATACATGTGAGGCCCACCGTCATCCGTCCGTCCAGTGTCTCTGGACGCTGGGCGCTGACAACGGTAATACCCCCCTCACTCTCTCTCATACACATATATTATATATAATATTATATTATTAATACATGTTAAGGAAGGCCGCTCCTGCAGGCCCCACCTTGATGTATGTATATAATCCACACCGTCTATCCCGTTTCCCATATCATTTTAGCTGTTGAACCGAAAAATGAAGTTAATCCGAGTATCTGGTGGACCGTATCTTAGAAAATAGTGGTATTTACCATTAAAAATCCACTTGATGATCCTATGCACCAAAATGCCTTAGATATTAGACTCATTTGGCTTGTCTTGAGCCGTAGGAATGAGTGGACGGAGGGGATTTTGTTGATGTGGGCCCCACCTAGGAAAAACCTTAAATACATGGTTTTTCAAAAAAAAATAAAAAAAATAATGGCGGCAGCAGCTGCTGCTGCTACTTATCGTCAGAGGACGCCAGTGGCATCCTGCTGCATAGGCGAGACGACTAGGGTTTCGAAAATCCATGCCGTCCATAAGTTGGGTCCCCCAAAAATCAGCCATATGTAGAAGTCAGGTGACCCACACGGCAAGAAATAGTGTGAATGAACATCTGTCATTGAAACCCTTTTCTAAGTCACAGAAGTTTTGGAACATTATGGAATTTGTTTCTTTTTATTCATCTGGGTCCGCGTGTCTTTATCAACGGATTGGATGGAGAATAAACCGTTATGGTGGGCCCCACGTGGGACCCAAGGATGTATGTATTTTAATCACACCATCCACTGTTTTGGATGGTGGAACCCACTGTTTTCACCACACC
Organism: Magnolia sinica; assembly: GCF_029962835.1. Taxonomy (NCBI): domain Eukaryota; kingdom Viridiplantae; phylum Streptophyta; class Magnoliopsida; order Magnoliales; family Magnoliaceae; genus Magnolia; species Magnolia sinica. The sequence goes on from NC_080573.1 coordinate 71,441,314, forward strand.
GTCCAGTGGTGGACGGTGGGACCCCAACGATGTATGTGTTCTCACCACACCGTCCACTGTTTGGACGGTGGGGTCCACCATGATGCATGTGTTGCATTCAAACCATCCAACCATTTTTACGGATAATTTCAAGGCTTGATGTCAAAAAAAATAAAAATAAGATAGATCTATGTCTCAAGTGGACCACTCTGCACATTAGGGATTGAACATCTACCATTGAAATCCTTTGGGTGTGCAAAGTTTTGGATCATAGGAAATATTTTTTCCTCTTAATTCAAGTCTGTGTGGCCTTATGATCAGGTTGGATGGGAAATATATGTTATGATGGGCCTTGGACATTTTAATGGTGGAAAATCATTACCACCACTTATATTTAGGTGTGGCCCATTTAACATACATGAGGCCCACTTTGATTTATATGAGGCCCATGTGATTAGGCCCATTTTGACGTATTTGTGGCCCGCTCATTGAGGCACCTTGATGTGTATGAGGTACGTTGTTGGGGCCCACATGGATATATATGAGGCCCATGTTATGAGGCCCATTTGATGTATTGCAGGCCCATGGGTCAAGGCCCAATGGGATGTACATAAGGCCCATTACAATGTGTGATTCCACCATGGTTTGTGTAATAATGTTTATAGTAGGCCGTGCCTTGGGAGCAATGATGGTTTGACGTCTACATTGTAAGAGTAAAATGTCCGCATTATAACTCTCCCTAAGGCCCATTGATAGGCCCATACTTGTAGTGTGTAGGCCATTTAGGCCCATCTTCGTTATGAATAGAGCCCATCACCATATAACATGTTTAGTATAGATCCATGATTCATGATCATACGCATCATATGTATGCCTGATATGAGGAGTGACTAATCATAGCATATGCCTACGGGTGGATTGTTTATGGGCTCCCTGATAGGCAGAGTTGCCGTACATGAGCGCGTGGTATGCGTATGATTGTTGCCTGTCTGGTAGGGTGATTCATGTACTTGCATTTGTGTGATTATGATTATTGTATACCCTAGGGACATCGGGGCCATAGCCTCCACAGACACATCGTAGGTGGTTGGATTGGATACTGAAAATACTGTTTCTAGCATCGGGGCGCCATAAATGTCCCTGGGTGAAAATCTCTAAACCCGATGGTACCAGTGGATGATTACAATGTCGAGACCAAGTGGATAGACAAGCGCGTGAGGGTCGTATACCAGTAGGCCGCGCCTCCCACTATGTCATGGTCAGTTGGAAAGGGGTGTGACCTTACCTGCCTAAGTGAGGGGGCAATTTCTAGGTTGAGTTTGACCAACTTGAGGAAAGGGTCCGCTATCGACGAGCTGAGCTCGATATTGGCAGCGGATAGTGAGGTCTCTTCCACTCTCCCAGTTGTGCGTTCGGATAGGAGCAGCAAGCTGGCATAAAGTGTACTAGACCCCGGTGATTATCCAGAATGAGAACTGTACTGATATTTGATATTGTGGATGGGGATTGGTATGCTTGAGTTGCATCTCATATTACGTGGTCTTGATATGGCCAATAGCATTCATATCTTGCACCACATAGCCTTGGTACGGCTGATTGCATTCATATACTCATCAGCATGATTTCATATTACCCTGACCTTGCATTCTGAGCACGCTCATATTGCGCACACACTTACACCACCCTCTAAGCTTTCTATAAGCTTATGCACGATCGATGCGTGCAGGTGACGCCAGGATGCAGCCGTAACCTCGTCAGAGTTAGAACGTGCAGTCGAGCTTTTGGTGTTTCTGTTATTATCACTATCTTGTATTTCCCTTTCATACACATTGTACTCAAAGTTTTTGATCATAGTGGATTTTGTGATGGTGTTCTTATGGTTATTGTTCGTGGTTATGCTTATACTGAATTAAAATCATACTTGAAATCCTCCTTGTAGGATCCCAGGATCGAAACCTGGTGTATAGATGCCGGGAGCCGAGAATTGGGGTACTACGGAGGCTGTCGGCACCGGATTCGGCAATTGAAAATTTTGTGAGCCCGGTTTCCAAGTTTGGGGCGTGACAATTACAAGTTGATAATCAATCAATTACCAACAGAGTTTGAAATTAGGAAGCAAGAACTCTTACCATATTTTCGGAAAGCACAGCAATTGCTGAGCAATTCTATCATGTTAAAATTAAGCATGTGTCTCGATGCAAAAATGCAAGGCCAGACGCTTTACCTAGCTTGGCAGCTGCTTTATCCTGTCCAAATCGAAGTCCTCTTCAGGTAACAATAGATGAAAGAAGATTCTTGCCATCTTCGAAAACTATCGATGAAGTTGTTGAAGCACTCCCTATCTCATGTTTGGAGGTGACGATAGATGATTGGCGTCAACCTTTTATAAATTACCTCAAGTATAATATTCTGCTAAAAGACCCAGCACAATGGCAACAAATCAAGCAGAGATCGAGCAGATTCATTATGTGTAGTGAAGTATTATATAGAAGATCATACAATGAAATAGTTTTACGTTGTCTGGACAAACAGGAAGCAAGTCAAATATTACAAGAAGCTCACTTTGGAGAGTATGGGGCACATTAAGCGAGCCGAAATTTATTCCATTGGGTGCATTGAATGAGGTACTATTAGCCAACAATGTTTAAAGATGCTATAGATTATACTAACCGATGCCACGAGTGTCAGATTCATGGAGACATTATACATGTGCCTGAAAACCTTCATCATCAATAGCCTCCTGGCCTTTTGCTACTCAGGGACTTGATGTCATTGGTCCCATAAATCCCCCTTTGGCTAAAGGAAACAATATATACTAGTAGCGATAGATTATTTCTCCAAGTGGACAAAGGCGATTACATTACGCAATGTCAAAGAGAAGGATGTTGTCAATTTCATCTGACATGCCATAATATATCGTCACGGTATACTAAAAAGAATAATCACAGATAATGGCACTCCTTTCAAGAATAAGGGCATGGAGAAGCTGTGTTTACAGTTTAGTATTCATCACTCATTTTCGACACCTTACTATCCACCAGCCAATAGATTAGTAAAGGCATTTAATAAGACGATTGTGAAAATACTAAAGAAGACGGTGACAGGAAATAAGTGTGACTGGGATGAGAAGCTGCAAGAGGTTCTGTGTGTCACACCCCAAACTCAGAAACCGGGCTTACAGAATTCTCGATCGCCGAATCCAGCGCTAACAACCTCCGTAGTGCCCCATTATTGGCACCTGACACCCATATGCCAAATTCTGATCCTGGGACCCTACAAGGAGGATTTTTAATATGATTTTTTTTTGTAATGGAGCATAACCACAAACATAACCAAGTCACAAAACAACATCACTACATATCCATTATATCAAAAACTTTGAGTACAATGCGGAAAGGGAATACAAAGATAGACAAAAGCTCCAAGATGATCTACCACACGCTCTTGCCTCAGTGCTACCGCGATCCGACGTCAACTGCACGCAATGGTCGTGCATAAGCTTATAGAAATCTTAGCGGGTGGTGTAAGTGTGTGAGCAAGGTAAGTACCGAATATGCAATATTAGAGTAATGCAAAAATATGCTAGTAAGCCCATAAATGCTATCAGCCATACCAAGGCTATACGATGAAAGGCATGAGTGCTATCGGCCATATCGAGGCTATGCGATGCGAGGCCTCTGTAGCCAAATGTCATATGCGAGATGCAACCCAAGCATGCCAGTCCTCATTTGAATCCACATATCAATACAACTCAACTCTGAAATATCACTAGGGTCTAGTACACTCCAAACCAAATTACTGCCCCATCTCACACAACAAGGTGAGTGGAAGAGACCTCACTATTCGCTTGCCAATATCGGGTCAGGCTCATCGATAGAGGACCCATTCCTTGATCTTGTCAAACTCAACCTTACTTTGCCCCCTCCTCTTGGGCAGGTAAGGCTGCACCCCCTTCCAACTGACCACGACACAGTGAAAAGCGCGGCCTATTGGTATTCAGCACTTGACGCTTATGCATACACTCGGTCTAGACATCAGAGCAACCTCTTGTTACTATAAGGGTTTAGAGAATTTCACCCATGGACATTTATCGCACCCCATGTAGAGAAAGAGATTTCTGGAGTCCAATCCTGCCATCCTTGATATGCCTGTGGAGATTACGGCCTTGATATCGCTAGGGCGTACAGTAATCATATCACACAAATGCGAGATGCATAAATCACACTATCTAGTCATGCAACAATCCTGTGCATACCGTGCGCTCATGTGGGGAACTCTTCCTATCAGGAAGTCTCATAATAATCTGCCCAATGGCACGTGTTATGATCAATCACTCATCATATTAAGCATACATAGGATGCGCATGGGTATGGATCGTGAAGCTACAATAAGCATGTTATATGATGATGATGTACTTTCCCAATATCAAGGATGGGCCTAGATGGCCTACTCATATCAAGAATGGGCCTAACAATTATGGGGGTCCAATAGTTTGGGTTAGCCCACTAAGGGAAGATGAGAATGGGCCTAACAATGGGCCTTAGGGAGGGTTACAATGCAGACATTTAACCACCAGTACCCTTACAATGTGGACTTTAAACCATCATTGCTTCTAAGGGATGGCCCATTTAGATTCAATTAGGAAGATGAATGGGCATCATAAACATCATTACATACATCATGGTAAAATCACACATCAAATGGGCCTCGTATACATCACATTGGGCCTCCCACATCACAATGGGCCTCGTATACATCACATTGGGCCTCCCACATCACAATGGGCCTTGTATACATCACATTGGGCCTCCCATAAAGGCCTCTCATACATCACAATATGTAAGGCCCATATCCTTGTCTGTACCATTCCATAGACTCCCACGATCCTCCTTATCAATTCTTATAGATTAAAGTCGACTCGACCCGAGACTTGTACCATTATGACCGCGTCGTCGTTGCGGTTCCAACGCCGCGACTTGTGCACCAATGTAATACCCAGGCCAGGAGTTGTGGGGCCGTGTATATCTCGAGGAAAACACTGTGCTTTGTAAATCTCGAGAGATCCTGAGAGAATCTCTACTACCTTTTAAATCAATCAATCAATCACAAGTCAAGTACAACCCATCACTCACCCATACCTCTCTCTTCCCCAAAGTCATCACAACTCATACCTCTCAAGTCAAGTACATCCATCACTCATACCCAACACACATATCCCTCTCTCCTTACATCCTCTCTCTCTCTCTCTCTCTCATTCTCCACCCATTCCCCAAGCACCAAGAGAGAGCCAACGTCTAAGCATTCCAAGGAAGAAGGAGAGCCAAATGTCTGGCCCACTTCCTACCCCAAATCTCATCATCCAACCCTTTAACCATCATCATCCTCCATTAAAGAGGAAGCTTAAGAGCTTGGAAGATCAAAGAAGCCAAGAAGAAGTGAAATCGGTGGGTGTTCATAGCATTAGATCTCAATTTTTTATTTAGGGCTCACATGATTTGTGACCCATGTTGATGTATGCATTGTATCATAGAAGGGAGTTCATAATGGCGGAGCTCGCTCCATCACACGTCTCTCTCTCTCTCTCTCTCTCTCTCTCTCTCTCTCTCTCCCTCCCTCCCTCCCTTTCCTTGTGGATGGCCCACCTCGATGCATGGGTTTTCATCCACACGGTCCACCTAAGTGGGACCTACCATGCATGTATTGTATCCAACGTCCAGCCCCATCCAGTGGGTTCCACCTTGCTATCCATCTGGATAGACTTGGATGGAGGTAAAATACAAATATCAGCTTGATCTTAACCTGGTGGGCCACCCACGTGGGCCCCACTATGATTATGGATTTGATCTACACCGTCTAGATCATGGGACCACCATGATATATGTTTTATCCAGGCTGTACAATAGGCCTGGATGTTAGGAAAATGCAAATATCTACTTGATCCAATCAAGTGGGCCACGTGTACGTGGACCCCACTTGATGTATATGCTTCACCCATGCCATCCACCGTCCAGATCCTAGATGGTGGAGCCTACCTTGATGCAGTATCTCATTCAGGCTGTTCGTCCACTGGATGTCCAGCAGGCCTGGACGATCAGGAAAACACATATATCAGCTCTATTCAAAGCTATTGGTGGGCCACAGTGTGGACCCACCTTGATGTTTGTTTATCCTCACCGTCCAATCTCTGGACGGTGGGAGTGGATTGGTTGGAGTACCTCATACCATCAATATGGTTGCTGCATTAACGTCAGCAAGTTCTGTGGGTCCCGCATGATGTATGTTTTACATCCAAACCGTCCATCTGCTGGGTCACACTAGTTATATAGCTGCTATAGTGACGTTAGCAAGTGTGGGCTTGATCATGATTTATGTGTTAGATCCAAACCGCCCATCCTTTGCGCGAGCTCATCTTAAGGGTTGAGAAGAAAAATAAGAAAGATCTATCTATCAGATGGACCACACTACAAAAACCAGTGGAGGATTGAATGCTTACCATTGAAACCCGTTTGGGGTTCCAAAAGTTCTAGATCAATATGGAATTTTTTTCCTCTTAATTAAGGTCTATGTGACCTTATGAACATATTGTAAAATAAGCGTTATGGTAGGCCCTGGGAGTTTTAAATGGTGAAAATCATTATCTCCACTGCTATTTGTGGTAATGTCCAGATGATCTTTTGATCATTATCTCCACCGCTATTTGTCGTATGGTCTAGAATCTTCCGATATGATTCATTTTTTTGGGTAATGCTCTAAAATGATCTCTAAAAATAGATGAATGGTGTAGATATAATAAAATATAGTATAGTGTATCACCCACATGTGTGGGTCCCACCTTGATGTGATGTATATTGGGCCCGCGTGAGAGGTCCATTGTGATGTATATGTGGCCCTTGTATGAGGCCCAAGTGATATATACAAGGCCCTTATATGAGGCCCAATTATGATGAGTGATTCCACCATGATGTATGTGTTATATTCACACCATTCATCCATTTCTCTAAGGCCATAGGCCCATTGCCTTGAGAGGCCCACCTTGATTTATGGGCTATATGCCCACCATGGGCTGCGTTATGAGACCCATCATGATGTATATGTTACATATACAATGTCCATCCATTTACCCAATTTGTATAAGGGTCGTGGGCCCCATAGAGAGTTAGATTCAAATCCCAAGTGGACCACACTCAGAGACAGTAGTGGTTAAATGTCCACCGTTGAAATCCTCCCTAGGGCCTGTTGTTAAGTCCATTACCTTGGGAGCAATGATGGTTAAATGTCCACGTTATAATCTCCCTAAGGCCCATTGTTAGGCCTATTCTCATCTCCTCTTATTGGGCTTACCCCAAACCATTGGGCCCCCATTAATGATTATATTACCCACCTTCCCTTATTAGGCTATCCCAATCCATTAGGCCCCATTGATGATACCCATCTCACCCGATCGGGCTAACCCAAATCCTTAGGCCCCCATTGGTTGCTAGTAGGGTTGTTTTAATCTTGGAGTCCATTTAGGACTTATTTGGGCCCCCTAGGGCATATGGTGGGTCATATGATAGTATGGTGAAGGAAGCTCGTTCCGGATCCTTAGGATTATAGGTAGGCCACATAGGCCCAACCTTGATATGAGGAGAGTTCATCATCACCGTAAACGGAAGGATCCGTGCTACCAGATTTGGCATATCCACAATTGAGGATTAACCCTCATGTTATGGATTTGCTATCCATCTATGGACCCCGCCTTGTATATAAGTTGATTATCGATGCCGACTATGAGTAAGTGCTAGTATAACATCATGATATAAACCATCGTGATGGTACGAGGCCCATTGTGATTATATGAGGCCCATTGTGATTGTATAGACTCATTGTGATTGTATGAGATCTATTATGATGGTACGAGGCCCGTTGTGATTGTATGAGGCCCATTGTGATTGCATAAGGCTCATTATGATTGTATGAGATCCATCGTGATGGTACGAGGCCCGTTGTAATTGTATGAGAACCATTGTGATTGTATAAGGCTCATCATGATTATATGAGACCCAATTATGATGTAAGAGGCCCATCATATGTGTGAGGACCATTATATACTTGAGGCCCATTGTATGTGTGAGGCCCACCATATGTCGGTGATTATTGCACACCACCCATTCACCGATATGGGCCATGAGCCATCTTATACCGGGCCACTATAATGTATGTGATTATAATCATGCTTGGTATACTTCATGATACATGCCTATATGCATCATCCGCATGCTTGTTATGAGGAGTGATTGAGCATAGCATGAGCCATTAGGCTGATTGTTTATGGGACTCCCTGAGAGACGAAGTCGCCCCACGTGAGCGCACAGTACGCGCATGTTTGATGCAAGACTGGATGGTATGACTCATGCATCTCGTATTTTGTAATATGAGCATCGTACGCCCTAGCGACATTAGGGCTATAACCTCCACAGGCATGTCGTGCATGGCTAGACAAGACACTGAAAATATTTGGTTCTAGCATACGGGTGCGATAGAGTCCCTGGATGAAAATCCCTAAACCTCCGAGGCTAGGGGATGCTTCAACGTTTGGACCGAGTGAAAATACATGAGCGCATGAGGGCCGTATACCAGTAGGCCGCCTCTCTCACAGTGTCATGGTCGATTGGAAGGGGGTGTGGCCTTACCCACCTAAAGGAGTAGGCAATGTTAGGCTGGGTCTGACTAGCTCATAAATGGGTCCACTATCGACAAGCTAGGCCGATATTAATAGGCAGATAGTGAGGTCTCTTCCAGTTACTCAGTTGTGTGCTTTATAGGGCGGTAGGTGGTGTAGAGTGTACTAGACCCCGGTGATGATCCCAAAGATGTACGGTACTAATATTTGGACTTATTGAGCAGGAGTTGCATACTCAGCATTTTACACATTCATTCATTCATTCATTATCCACTCGGGCTAGTGGTGCACAACTAATTTGTTATGTATACCTTCGCAATGGCCATGATTTCGGTTAGGTACACGACTAACCTGAGATCAGGAGTTTACCACATCATGTCCAGCTATCCAAATCAGGTATGAGCTAGTTTGGATAGAAGTCCCTTGTGATGGACCCCACAGCTTGTGATATTACGCACTATCATCCTGACTTCACGCTCTAGTTTAGTCATTTCATTCACACCGCATATTGCATTGTATCCTCAGCACATATCATTTGGTTTACTATGCTGTTGTATTGTATATCCTGAATAAGGTTGATGGTATTATGGACTCACTAGGATCTGCATATTGCATTACATCCATGACATATGGTATTTGGGCTGCTCTGTTTTTGCATTTATATGGCCTAGATGAGGCTGATGGTAATAGTGGTTCGTCAATGCTTATATATTACATTGCATCCTTGCCACTAGATATTTGGCTCTCCAGACTCCACATTTGCATAGTCGATCTATATTGCATACTCTGATATTGTATGACTTATGGATTTGCCAGTATTTCTGCTTACTCTGATATTTATGTGCTTGACACTTATCTTACACACACGTACACCACTCTCTAAGATCTTTATAATCTTATGCACGATAGATGCGTGCAAGTGATGATAGGAGGTAGTTAAGCTGAGGCAGGAGCGTGCAGTAGAGCTTTTAGAGCTTTTGGCATTTATCATGTATTTCCTTTCAGCGTAGTAATCAATAATTTATATTAGTGGATATGTGATGATGATGTTGCTCTTGTGATTTGGGTACACTTGTGGTTATGCTCCTTTACAAAAAAATTTATACTGAAAATCCTCCTTATAGGATCCAAGGATCGGAATCTGGCGTATGGGTGCTTGGAGTCGAGAATGGGGTATTACGGAGGCTGTCAGCACTGGATTCAGTTATCGGGAATTTTGTGTGCCTGGTTTTCGAGTTTGGGGTGTGACACATTAGGCCTTATACAAGGGTCTCACATACATCTCAATGGCCTCATATCTGGGTCTCAAATACATCATAATGGGCCACATCCATGGGCCTCAAATCCATCACAATGGGCCACATCCACGTGTCGCATATACATCACAATGGGCCTCAAATACATCACATTTGGGCCATGCCAATCAGCAGGTGGGCCTGAAAACTGATGGACAGTAAGGATAAAACATACATATCATGATGGGCCTCGAAATGATCTGGAAATATAGTGGACGGTGTGGATACAACACCTACATCATGTGGGTCCCACTGTCCACGTGTGGACAATCACACCACCATCAAGTCCCACCGTCCCAAACCTTTAAACGACAAGGATAAAACACATATATAATGGTGGTCCTCACTATCCAGAGATGGACGATGGATATAACACGTACATCTAAGGTGGATCCCATTGTCAATGGATGGTGTGGATATACTCATACCTCATGGTTAGACCCACAGAACTAGCTGATGTCAACACAGCAGCTAGATAGCTGGTGGGACCCACAGAGCTTGCTGACATCAAAATAGTAGCTATATAGCTGTGTAATGTACACCAGCTAATCTGTTCTACGCATGTGGGTCCCATATAGGGCCCACCATAGGTATATATATATATTGCCTAACTAGCTCTAGCGTCCAGGCCACTAGATGGCGTGGACACGATCCATCATCATGGTAAGGTTCATGCCCCACGTAATGGACGGAAGACCTGGATAAAAATGTTGCATCTGGTGGGTCTCACATGTACGTGGCCCACCAGGATTTGGGTCAAGTTGATATTTATATTTTTCCTTCATCCAGGCTTGTCCAAACGGCCAGGCAGCGAGGTGGGGCCCAACACATGGATGGTCTGGATCAAGTGGGCCACACTCCACAAGAAAGAGAGAGAGAGGGAGGGAGGGAGGGAGGGAGAGAGAGAGAGAGATAGAGATGGCGTGGTGATGGGAGGAGCTCCGCCACTATGAGCTCTTCTCAATTTATAACACATACATCAAAATGGGTCCCACCACAAGTGGGCCCTCAAATAGAAATGAAGGGTGGAAATCCTAATATCACCCATCGATTCTACTTCTTCTAGGCTCCTTGAAATGCTAAGTTCCTTGGCTTCAACTTTGATGGTGGAAGATGAGGATTGAAGGGTGGAGATGGGAGTTTGGGGCTAGGAAGTGGGCCACACACTAGGCTCTTTCTCTCTTGGAAAGCTTGGACATCCACCCTCTCTTTGGTTGCTTGGAAAATGGTAGAGGGAATGAGAGAGAAGAGGGTGTTGTAAGAGAGAGGTGATGGGTGATGGGTGTGAGTGACATGAGAGTTGACTTAGGGGGTAGGTTGCATGTCTTGGGGTGAAAGAAATCATGGGCTAGTGATGAGATGTGTACTTGACTAGTGATTGATTAATTGATGTGATAGATGGTAGAGATTTTCTCAGGATTCGCAATGCGCGGCATTTTCTTGAAATAAACACGGGCCCTCAATTCATGGCCTGGGTATCGCATCAGTGCGCAAGATACAACATTAGAACTATGGCGACGGCGCGGTCATAATAGTACAAGTCTGGGTCAAGTCAACTCTGATTTATGACATGTGACTTAGGGTCAACGCAAACGTCGGTTACAGGTCGCGGGTTGCTAAAATTCAACAGCGAGGATCGTGGTTGTCTAAGGAATGGTACATACTAGGATACGGGCCTTACAGCTCTCCTCTCTTAATAAAAATTTCATCCTCAAAATTTACACTATCATCGTAACTAAACATAACTCATAAGGAAAGAGTAAACATATCATCATCATATAAAATCGAAGACAGCATACACGATACAACATGTAATCAATCATCAAAGAGATGGGGATAACGCTAGTGAATCTCAACCTTGTGCTCCAAGACACCTCCTCAACAGAATGGTGACTCCACTGGACCTTCACTAAATGAATGACCTTGGTCGAGAGGACCTGCTCCTTCCAATCAAGGATACGATCTGGCTGCTTAATGTAAGAAGCGTCTTCATGAACCTCCAACAGCTACCAATCAATAACATGAACAATGTCTGACCCACACTTTCTCAATATAGAGATATGAAAAATGTTGTGGACGCCAAACAACCGGTGGCAAGGTAAGCCTATATGCCATGGTGCCAACGCACCCATTGATCTCAAAAGGTCCTATGAATCTCAGGGCAAGCTTGCCCTTTGCTCTAAAATGAACCACACCCTTCATGTGTGAGACCCTGAGATACACATGGTCCCCAATGGAAAACTCCAAGGGAAGACGCCGACGATCAGCAAAACTCTTCTGCCGGCTCAGAGCTGTGCATATCCTCTGCCTAATGATATCGATTGGGAGACTCATATCCTATCCCATACCGTTCCGTATGCCCCCATAGTCCTCCCGGTCGAATTTCGGCGACCCACGATCTGTTTTCGGCATTTACGCGCAACCCTGAGTTGTGTCCCGTATTACAGAGTCGTCTCAACCCGAGACTTATACCCTTGTGACCGCATCCAGAGCGCCGAGGTAATACCTAGGTCAGGAGATGTGGACCCGCGTTCAGTTTGAAGAAAATGCCCCGCGTTACGAATTCTGAGGGAATCTCTATGACCTATCACATCAATCAATCAATCAAGTACACACCCTATCTCAAGTACATCACCCATACCCCAAGCCACCTCACCCCCCTCATAAGTCAACTCTCTCTCTCCCTACCCATTCCTTCTTTACACAAAATTCAAACCAAACCATGTCATCCCATCCCCTCCCTTACAACAACCATTTCATCCATCCCTTTTCATCCATGATTTCTCTCTCTCTCTCTCTCTCATTTTTATCTCTCCAACCCCAAGAGAAGCACCCAACGTCCATGGCTCACCATGAGAAGAGCTAGTATGGCCTACCTTCCTACCATCCAATCCCACCTTCCATGATCAATCTCAACCATCAAAATTCTTTCCTTGGAGTTCTAACATGCATTGGCGGAAGAAGGAAGAGGAGATCCAAAGGTGGGTGATCTTATTTTGTGATTTGAGGGCCCATATAGGTGGGACCCATCTTGATGTATGTATGTATAGGGAGGGCCGATAGTGATGGGGCCCCTCCCCTCTCATGATCATCTCTCTCTCCTTCTCTCTCTATTTTCCTCTCCCTCTTGATGTGCGGCCCACCCGATGCATGTGACATATCCACGCCATCCATCGCTATGGAGCCCACCATGATCCATGTGATGTATATGCTATATCCAAGCCGTCCAGATGGTGAGACCCACCGCTGGACCGACGTCAGCAAGCTCTATGGGGTCCACCAACTGGATGTAGTTGATGTATTGGTATCAGTAAGTTTTGTGGGTCCCCATACAACAGACATAGATTAGCTATTGGCAGGGTGGCACGTCACCAAGGTTGTGTGGGCCAACGTGATGTATGTGTATATCCACACCTTCCGTCCATTTTCTATGGACATGGCCACCTCACATGTGTGGTTCGTGTGAGGGTTGGGCCCACCTATATGTATGTATTTTATTCCCACACCGTCCATTAGCATTTTATTAAAACCGTCCATCCAAGCGTCCAGCGTCTGGATGCTGGACGCGCAAGACTGGATGATATATATATTGTATATATATTAGATAAATATTATATTAATATTTTAAATATACTAGATATGGTGGGCCACTCCCACGTGGGACCCACCTAGTGCAGTGCTTCATCCAAGCCGTCTTATACATGGATGTGGACCCCACTCATTGCACTGTGTAATATCCACTCCATCCATTTTTCTCAGATCATGGGGCCACCTTGAAGACGTGTCCATCCAAACCATCTAGAACATGTGGGCCCCATTTTTTACAAAAAATAAATAAAAATTTGTAAGTGGATTGGATGGCGTACCTCACCAGTAGCCTTTGCTGCTGCGTTTGATGTTAGCAAGGTCTATGGAGCCTCATGACGTATGTGTTTCATCTATGTTATCTACACCATCCACGTAGGGACGGTGGGGCCTGATGTAGTGGTCATCCACACGTGGGACGTGTGGACCCCACCTCGATGTATATTTCATATCCACACCATCCAGATGTGTTGGATGGTGCTGGACAATGTTTGGACAGTGCTGATTTACATGGACAACATTTGGACGGTGCTAGACCATGGTTGGACGGTGCTGTGGGCACTTGATGATGTATGTTTCATTATCCACACCGTCTGTCCATTTTGGTTGGATGTGTGGCCAGCATATAGCTGTTGTACTCAGCAGTTTTATGGCCCATCATGATATATGTGTTATATCTTCACCGTCCATGTGATGCTGGACGGTAGGGCTTGCTGCATGTGTGGCAGTCCACCCCATCCAGTCCACTAGACGTGGACCCCACCTAAATGTATATATTCTATAACCTTCATCCAGATGGGTAGGATGGTGGGGTTCACCTTAATGTATCCATTTTATATGGGCCACGCGTATGGACCACTTGATGTATTTATTTTAATCTGCACCATCCAATCTTTGGACGTGGCGACAACGCCTTGATATATGTGTTCTTCAAGCCGTCCACCTGTTTTGCCATGTGAGCCCCACCGTGATGTATTTATTTTATCCACACCGTCCAGATGTGCTGGATGGTGCTAGACAATGTTTGGACATTGCTGATCATCATTAATGAGCCATGTGAATGATAGTGTACAGTGATACACATGTTACACTTACCACCATTGAAATGATTTTTGGCGTAGTCCAAGTCCACTTAAGGCCCATTGGTGCGGCCCATCCATGTGAGAGGCCCATCATGATGTATTTTTGGCCCATGTGATGGGGCCCACCTATTTTGTATTTGAAGCCCATATCGTGCGGCCCATCGTGATATGTATTAGGCCCATTGGCATGGCCCATTTGATGCATATGAGACCTATGCATAGGGCCCACATGTTATGAGGCCCATGTGCAGGGCCCACCTGTTGTGTAATTGAGGCCTGTGTGCAGGGCCCACCGGTGATGTATATTAGGCCCATGTGTAGAGGCCACCCGTTGTGTATTAAGGCCCATGGTTTGTGGCCCATTGTGATGTTTTTTCAGCCCATTTGATGAGGCACATTGTGATATGTTAGAGGCCCATGAGATGAGGCCCATTGCGATGTATCCAAGGCCCATGGGTGAGGCCCATTGTGATGTATTCAAGGCCTATGGGCAGGCCCATTATGATGTATTCAAGGCCCATGGACGTGGCCCAATGTGATGCATATGTGGCCCATGAGTGAGGCCCACGCCGATGTATGTTAGGCCCTTGTGTGGGGCCATTGGCCTATGTGAACCACTCCTTGGGAGTGATGTCGGTTAAATGTCCACATTGATGGGCAATGATGGTTGGATGTCCACATTGTGACCTTCCTTTGGCCTTGTTCGGCCGATTGTATAGGTCGATTCTGATTGTCAAGGCTAATTGTATAGGATAATTCTGATTGTCGAGGCTAAGTACCGAGGCCGATTCCGATTTGTCGAGGCCAATTGTATAGGCCGATTCCAATTATCGAGGCCGATTCTGATTTGTCGAGACTGATTATATAGGCCGATTCCGGTTGTCAAGGCCGAGTATCGAGGTCGATTCCTATTGTCGAGGCTGATTGTATAGGCCGATTCTGATTGTCGAGGTCGAGTATCGAGGCCAATTCTGATTGTTGAGGCCGATTATATAGGCCGATTCCAATTGTCGAGGCTAAGTATCGAGGCTGATTCCTATTGTCGAGGTCGATTGTATAGGCTGATTTCGATTGTCAAGGCCTATTGTATGGGCCATTTCCAATTGTCAAGGCCGAGTATCGATTGCCAAAGCCAATTGTCAAGACCTATGTGATGTATATGCAGCCCGTGTTTAAGGCCTAATGTGATGAATATGAGGTCTATGTGATGAGGCCCATTGTGACGCATTTGAGGGCCAGGCGATGGAGTCCATTGTGATGTATATTAGGCCCATGTGAGAGGCCCATCGTGATGTGTATTAAGCTCTTGAGTGAAGCCCATGGTACTGTATATTAGGTCATTATGTGAGGCCACGGGTCCACTATATGTTAGGCCCTATGTGGGTCATTCCTTGGTGGCAATGTTGGTTAAATGTCCACAATATTGAGGTCGATTGTTGATGCCGGTTATTGATACCAATTATGAGTATGTGATACCATAACATCATGATACATGCCCATACACATCATCTGCATGTTTCTTATGAGATGTGGTTGACTATTGCATATGTCATTAGACAGGTTGTTATGAGACTCCCTGATAGGCGAAGGTTATCTTACATGAGCGCACGGTATGTGCAGGATTGATGCATGACTGGATTGTATGACTCATGCATCTTGTATTGTGTGTTATGATTACTGTACACCCTAGCGACACAGGTTTGTAGCCTCCACAGGCATATCATGAATGGCCAGATGGGACACCTAAAATCTGTTCTAGCATCGAGCTACCATAGATGGCCCCGGGTGAAAATTCTTAAACCCTCTTAGTACCAGAGGATGCCCTAACGTCGAGACCGAGTGGATATATATGAGCGCATGAGGGTCGTATACCAGTAGGCCGCGTCTCCTGGGAGGGGGTGTGGCCTTACCCGTCTGAGGGAGTAGGCATATCTAGGCTGAGTCTGACCAGCTCGTGAATGGATCTGTTATCGATGAGCCGGGCCGGTATTGGTAGGCAGATAGTGAGGTCTCTTCCACTTACCCAGTTGAGCGCGTGATGGGGTAGCATGCTGGTGTGGAGTGTACTAGACCCCGATGATGATCCTAGAGAGGAACCGTACTGATATGTGGACTTATTAAGCAGGAGTCGCATACTCATTCATTCATTCATTCATTCATTCACTATCTACTCGGACTGGTGGTGCCCAACTAATTGTTATGTGTACCTTCACAATGACTAAGATTTCGGTTGGGGTGCATGACTAACCTGAGATCAGGAGTTTACAACATTGAGTTTGACTATCTAAATTTAGGTATGAAACTGGTTTGGATAGAAGTTCCTTGTGGTGGACCCCATAGCTTACAATACTACGTACCATCATCCCGATTTCACACTTCAGCTTGGTCATTTCATTCGCATCGCATATTGCATTGCATCCTCAGTACATAGTATTTGACTTACTGTCTCCGCATTGCATAACTTCTCTACATTACTTTCTCAATCTATGATATTGGTTTATTATATTTTTATATTGCAAAGCCTGCATAAGGCTGATGGTATTTATGGGCCTATCAGCATGTTTTTATAGTATTCTGATATTATATGATTATGGCTGATGGTATTTATGGGCCTATCAGCATGTTTTCGTAGTATTCTGATATTGTATGATTTATGGGCTTGTCACTATTCCACTTACTCCGATTACTCTGATATTGCTTACTTAACACTCACTTTGTCCACACACTTACACCACCCTCTAAGCTTTCTATAAGCTTATGCACGATAGATGCGTGCAAGTGATCTTAGGTTGCAGTAGCGTGGAGCTTGAAGTATGTAGCTATCTTCCAGAGCTTTGATCTTATTTTGACATATGTATTTCCCCTTTTAGCATTGTATTCAAAGTTTATATTAGTGGATATGTAATGATGATGTTCCTTTGTGATTTGGGTAAACTTGTGGTTATTCTTCTTACGAGATAAATGTATGTTGAAAAATCCTCCTTATAGGATCCCAGGATCGAAACCTATCATATGGACGCTGGGAGCCAAGAATGGGGCACTACGGAGGCTGTCGACACTGGATTCAGTGATCGAGATTCCTGTGAATCCGATTTCTGAGTTTGGGGCATGACATCGATAGCCTCTGACGTCTGCTACACAAGCTCGGGACCTAGGAGACGCTGCTCTCCAACCTCAGTCCAACAACTCAGAGATCTGCACGGTCTGCCATATAGTACCTCAAAAGGAGCCATGCCAATGGTTGCCTGATAGCTGTTAATGTATGTGAACTCAGCCAATTATAGATACTCATCCCAGCTACCCACAAAGTCAATCACATAAGCCCTGAACATATCATCAAGGATCTGGTTGACCATTTCAGTCTACCTATCGGTATGTGGATAATACGCGGTGCTGAGTGTAAGGCAGACCCCATCACTCTCTGAAAGCTCCTCCAGATTTGAGATGTGAACCTCGGGTCTCAGTAAAAAATAATCAAAACCGAA
The DNA here is from genome assembly GCF_029962835.1 of Magnolia sinica. Lineage (NCBI taxonomy): Eukaryota > Viridiplantae > Streptophyta > Magnoliopsida > Magnoliales > Magnoliaceae > Magnolia > Magnolia sinica. Next base: position 71,459,402 of record NC_080573.1, read on the forward strand.
ACTCCATGCAGTCTTATAATCTCCTCGATGAATAATTTGGCAAGCCAATCTAAAGGCCAAGTGGCACAAATCGTAAGAAAATGTGCCGACTTCGTCAGACGATCGATGACAACCCAGATAGCGTCGTGACCACGCTGAGTCCTTGGCAAACCCATGATAAAATCTGTGGATACATGCTCCTACTTCCACAATGAGATGCTCAACGGCTGGAATGGAACTAGGGGTCTCTGATGATCGGCCTTAACACGCTAGCATGTGTCACACTCAGCCACAAAACTGGTAATTTGACGCTTCATCCCCACCTAAAAATACTGCCTCTTCATGTCGCGATATATCTTCGCGAAGCTGGGGTGGATAGTAAATCTCGATCGGTGTGCATTAGTCATAAGATCTCTGTGCAACTCTGGAACGTCTGGGACACAATCTGCCTCTGAAATGGATTCCATCATCAGAACCAATTTGCCAATCTGACTGCTCCACGGATGCGGCCTTTACTCGATAATCCTGTAACGACTCGTCTGTTTGCTGAGCCTTGATCACCCTCACGACAAGAGAGTGTTGAATTGACAGGCTTGATAGGTGAACAATGATAGACTGCAGACCAAGCTCGAAGTCATACTCTGTTATATCCTCAAGCATCCTCCACTCCTGGACCATCATATCCACCACTAGACCCCGTGGATGCTGGCTAAGAGCATCCGCCCCCACGTTCACCTTGCCAGGATGGTACTGAAGATCGAAATCGTAGTCCTTCAGGAGCTCCATCCAGTGCCTCTGCCTCATGTTTAATTCAGACGATGAGAAGAGATACTTCAAGCTCTTGTGGGCAAAGAAGAGCTCGAACCTAACCCCATAAAGATAGTGCCTCCACACCTTCAGTGCGAAGATAATGACAGCCAACTCAAGAACATACGTGGGGTAGTCATGGACCTTGAGTTGGCGAGACGCGAAGGCCACCAGTTTCCCGTGCTGCATCAGGATAGCACACAAACCAATATGCGAGGCATCAGTAAAAACCACGAATCCATCACTCCCAGAGGGAAGAGTGAGGATAAGAGCGGACGTCAAATGGTCCTTCAGTTCTGTGAATGCCTGCTCACATGCGTCGCTCCAAGCAAACTCAGCACCCTTCTAGGTCAACCTGGTCAACGGGGCTACAATACGAGAGAAGCCCATGATAAAGTGCCAGTAGTGGCCTACCAAACCAAGGAAACTGTGGATCTCGGATGCGTTTGTGGGCTAGCCCCATTGACGCATGGCATCAATCTTCGAGGGGTCTACTGCGACGCCCTACCTCATCACCACGTGACCGAGGAACTTCACCTCCTCCTGCTAGAACTCGCACTTCTCCAGCTTCACATAGAGTTAATGTGCGTAGAGGGTCTGCAGGTAATCTTCAAATGCTGCTCATGCTCCTCACGGGTCCTCGAATATATTAGAATGTTGTCGATGAATACCACAACAAACTGATTGAGATACGGATGGAAGACCTCGTTCATCAACTACATGAATACGGCGGGCGCATTGGTCAGTTTGAAGGAATGACCTGGAACTCAAAATGACCATAGCGCGTCTTGATGGCTATCTTTGGGATGTCCTCCTCTCGGACCCAAATTTGATGATAGCCAGACCCCAAGTCAATCTCAAAAAAGAACGGTGCACCCTGTAGTTGATTAAATAAATCATCTATCCTCGGGAGGGGGTACTTGTTCTTAATCATGACCTTGTTGAGCTTGCGGTAATCCATGCAGAGCCTCAACGAGCCATCCTTCTTCCTCACAAAGAGTACCAGTGCTCCCCACGGTGAACTGCTCAGATAAATAAATCTTAACTCGCGCAAGTCATCCAACTGCTTCTGTAGTTCCCACAACTCAAAGGTGTTATACGATATGGGGCCTTTGAAATAGGCATGGTACCGGGCACGAGATCAATCTAAAACTCGGTGTGTCAGTGAGGCGATAATCCTAGAATCTCCTGGTACACATCGGGAAAACCATAAATGACCGGCAGATAATGGATATACAAGGCAACGGGCTCCTCAACAACGCATGATATGAGATAAAACATCTACTCTCCTCTAAGCTCTGCTACAAACTGGAATTGCAGCACGCCGAGTATACAAAACGTAATTGTCCTTACGGAGCAATCCAATATGACATGATACTTACCAAGCCAATCCATACCTAGGATGACATCAAACTTAGAAATTGGTAACACGAATAGATCAGTAGGCAAAAAGATATCCCCAACCAGAACGGGGTAAGATGAGAAAAATCGGCCTAACACTTCTGTCTTCCCCAAGGGCATCGATACCGACAAACCGTCATAAGAAGACTCTAACGGCAAACTGGTTGATCGACAAAAATCCTTGGCCACAAAGGAATGCAATACACCAGAATCAAAGAATACACGTGTTATGCATGTAGAAATAAGGGAGGTACCCTCGACGACCCCTCCTAATGACTGAGGGTCCTACTGGGCGGCATAAAATCTGCCCTAGGCCTGCTGGGGAGGTGTATGTCCCCTCTGAGGTCTCTATTGCTACTGTTGCCACTACGGCGGCCTAATCTGCTGCCTCGATTGCTGCTGGGGCCTCGACAGCTGATGTCGCTACGGTCGCTACTATAGTGGTGGAGGTTACTGTCACGCCCCAAACTCAAAAACTAGGCTAAAAAAATTCCCAATTGCCGAATCCGGCGCTGACAGCCTCCGTAGTACCCCGTTCTTAACTCCTGGTACACATTTACCAGGTTCCAATCCCGGGATCCTACAAGGAGGATTTTCAATATCAGTTTGATTCATAATAAGCATAACCAAAGGCATAACCTACAAACAACAACCAAAAACTCTATCACATTTCCACTATGATAAAAAATTTATAAGTACAGTGTGCATAAATGGAAATACAATGTGGACATTTAACCATCATTGCTGTTATAATGTAAACGTCAAACCATCATTGCTCCCAAGGCATGACTGCCAAAAACATCATCACATACATCATGGTGGAATCTCACATCGCAATGGGCCTCATATACATCACATTTGGCCCATACAAAGGTCTCACATACGTCTCATTGGGCCTCTTATACATCAAATGGGCTAATCGAATGGGCCAATTAAATGGGCCGATTCAAATGGGCTAAATTAAATGGGCTGATTCAAATGAGCCGATTCAAATGGGTCAAATCAAATGGGCTGATTCAAATAGGCCGAATCAAATGGGCCGATTCAAATGGGCCAAATCAAATGGGTCGATCGAATGGGCCGATCGAATGGGCCGATTTAAATGGGCCCAAACCAACCCACCATTCATCTATTGCTAGAGATCATTTTAAAACATTATAATAAAAATGAATCATATCCAAAGGATCATCTGGACCATACCACACCTAACAGTGGTGATGATGATTTCCACTATTAAATTCTAGTGGGCCCCACCATAGTATTATTTACCATCCAATCTGTTCATAAGGTCACAAAGGCCTGGATATGGAGGGAAAACCAATGTCATATTGGTCTAAAATCTAGTAACCCAAGTGGTTTCAGTGATGGATGCACATCCCACTGTTTTCTATAGTGTGGTCCACTTGATGTAGATATGCCTTATTCTTAGTCTCAAGCCTTAGAACCGGCTCACTAAATGGATGGATGGTTAGATGAACCGTTCATAGCAGGTGGGGTCCGCGCTCGCCAAATGGTTAAACGGTTTGGATGGCATGTATATAGCCTGAAGGGCCCACCATCCAGCCATCTGGATGGTGGGATACTAAACATACATTACGGTGGGGTCTGGACAACCCGCTGGCGTCCTCAGCAGTGGGACCCACAATATATAGGTGGCGTCAATACACCAGCCATGTGCTGGTGTGCGGTACCTAGCCGAACCGCTAGATAGGTGGGTCCCACGCGAGCCACCACAATATAAAATATATTATATTAATACATATATTATTTTATTTCATTATATATATATATATATTTAAAATAGAGCTGCAGCGTCCAGTGTCCAGATGGATGGTTGGACAAAATACATACATCACAAGGCCCACCGTCCCATCCCTGTTAGACGTACGGTGGATGAAAGGCACATATATCTGGTGGGCCTACCCTTGCACGTGTCACATGTGTGGGGTGGGTCCCACGCGAAGGGATGGACGACTTGCATACATACATCCAGGAGGGCCCCTCCCATCACCGTCCAGGGCTCCCACATGGTGTGGTCCCACCATAAGATATGTATTTCATATATATAATAATATAATATTAATTGTTACTTTACTTTCTTTTTCTCTCTTTTTTTTTATTACAGTTAGCACATCTCACTATCAGTTCACCTACACTGTTGGCCAATCGTCCAGTGTCTGGATTCAACATAGGCATCATGGTGGGTCCCATAAGGACGTGGCCCACCTATTTGGACAGATCTGATATTTGTGTTTTTCCTTCCGTCCAAGCGTGGTAATGGGCTGGATGGTGTGGATCCTACACATCCATCAGGTGGGTCCCATGAAGGTGGATGGCATGGATAGGTTACATACTTCATGGTCGGGTCAATCTGGGTGGACCATACGGCCATATCATCCCAAAAACAAGGAAAGAGAGGGAAAAGAGAGAGAGAGAGAGAGAGAGAGAGAGAGAGACCCCAGCACTATGGGCCCTTCGTTCCATGATTTACAACATACATCAAGTGGGTCCCATTACATGTGGGCCCATCGATCAAAATCAATGGTGGAGATCTTTTCTCCACCGAAATGCAAGGTCTAGATGACCCTAACATATAAAGAAAATAAACATCATGATGGGGTTCATGGAGAATGGCCCCATTATGGAATGATCATGAGAATCATGGTGGGCCAATGGCCACACCTAGGGTCCAAAGTGGGATCCATACCATCAATCAGTAGCCCCACTTGGCCACTTATCAAAATGTAAAAATAAAAGCCTACGAAACACCCACCATTGATCTTCTTAGTCCAGTGGAAATGTGGTCTCCTTGGCTTCGATCTCAACAAAAGATGATGAAGAATGAAGGGTTGAGATGGGAGATGAGAGGGTTAGGAAGTGGGCCACATTAGAGCTTCTCCATGAGAGCTTGGGAAGCTCATACGTTGGAGCTTGGTTTGCTTGGGAATGGGTTTGAGAAATGAGAGAGAGGGTTGTAAAGAGAGAGAGAGAGAGAGAGAGAGAGAGAGAGATGAGTGATGTGAGTTGAGTGATGGGTGTGTAAGAGCTTTCTTGACTTTTGGGGTAGTTTGTTTAAGAGGGGTATGGGTTGTGTAAGAAATTGTTGACTTATGGGGTTGGTTGGGGATGGGGTGTGAGGTGATGGTGTACTTGACATGTACCTGACCATTGATGAGATTGATGGGATTGATGTGATATTTAGTTAGAGATTCTCTCGGATTTTGCAACGCATGGTGTTTTCCTCGAACTGAACGTGAGCCCACATCTCCTGGCCTGAGTATCGGAACCGCGACGACGGCACGGTCGCTAGGGTATAAGTCTTGGGTCAAGCCGACTCTGGTTTGTAGGACTCTGCTTAGGATCGCGCACAAACGTCGAATACAGGTTGAAGGTTGCCGGAATTCGATTGGGAGGACCGCGGGAACCTAAGGAATGGTTCGGACTAAGATACGGGCCTTACAGCTCTCCCCTCCAAATAAAAATTTTACCTTCAAAATTCACACAATCATCGCAACTAAACATCACTCATGAGGAAGAAGAAATATAACATCATCATATAAAATTGGAAACAACATATAAAATATGACACATAATCAATCATCAAAGAGATGGGGATAACGCTCTCGAATCTCGACCTTGCGCTCCCAAGAAGCTTCCTCAACAAAATGGTGACCCCACTGAACCTTCACTAACAGAATGACCTTAGTCCGGAGGACCTGCTCCTTCCGATCAAGTGTATGAACTGGCTGCTCAATGTAGGAAGCATCCTCACGAACCTCTAACAACTGCCAATCAATAATAGGAATGATGTCTGACCCACACTTCCTCAACATAGAGACATGAAAAATATTGTGGATGCCCAACAACTAAGATGGCAAGGTAAGCCAATAGGCCACGGTGCCAATGTGCCCAGTGATCTCAAAAGGTCGTATGAATCTCGGTGCAAGCCTGCCCTTCGCTCCAATTCGAACTACGCCCTTCATGGGCAAGACCTTGAGATACACATGGTCTCTTACAGCAAACTCCGAGGGACGACGCCGGTGATCAGCAATACTCTTCTACCGGCTCTGAGCTGTCCGTATCCTCTGCCTGATGATATCGATAGCCTCTGATGTTTCCTACATAAGCTCGGGACCTAGAAGAGGTGCTCTCCAACCTCGGTCTAATATCTCGGTGATCTGCACGGTCTGCCATATAGTTCCTTAAAAGGAGTCATGCCAATGGTCACCTGATAGCTATTGTTGTATGCGAACTCAGTCAATCGTAAATGCTCATCCCAACTACCCTCGAAATCAATCACACAGGCCCAAAGCATATCCTCAAGGATCTGGTTGACCCTCTCAGTCTGGTCATCGGTCTGCGGATGATACACAATGTTAAACTGCAAATCAGTCCCCATCACTCTCTGGAAGCTCTCCTAAAACTGAGACATGAACCTTGGGTCTCTGTAAAAAATGATCGAGATTGGAATGCCATGCAGTCTCACAATCTCCTTGATGAATAACCTCACAAGCCGGTCCATAGACCAAATTGCACGCATCGCAAGAAAATATGCCGACTTCGTCAGACAATCCACAACAAACCAGATGACGTCATGATCACGCTAAGTCCTCGGCAAGCCCATAATGAAATCTGTCGACAAGTGTTCCAATTGCAAATAGGGACACTCAATGGCTGCAATGGACCAGGGGGTCTCTGATGATCGGCCTTGACACGCAGGCAAATGTCACACTCAGCCACAAAACTGGCGATTTGGCGCTTCATCCCCACCGAAAAATACTATCGCCTCATATCACGGTACATCTTCGTCGAGCCAGGGTGGATAGAAAACCGCGATCGATGTGCCTCAGTTATAAGATCTCTACGCAACTCAGGAATATCCGGGACACATAATCGGCCTATGAAGCGAAGTCCACCGTCAGAACCAATCTGTCAATTTACCTGACTCTCGGATGCCGCCTCAGCCATATAACTATGTAACGACTCATCAGCCTGTTGAGCCTCGATCACCCTTGTGATAAGAGATGGTTAAATATAGGCTTGATAACTGCACAACAGAAGACTATATGCCAAACTCAAAATCATACTCTGTTATATCCTCAAGCATCCTCCACTCCTGGACTATCATATGCACCACTAGGCCACGTGGCTGACAGCTGAGGGCATCTACCACCACGTTTGCCTTACTCAGGTGATACTGAAGATCGAAATCATAGTCCTTCAGGAGCTCCATCCAGCACCTCTGCCTCATGTTCAACTCGGACTGCAAGAAGAGGTACTTTAAGCTCTTGTGATCGGAGAAGAGCTTGAACTTAACCCCATAGAGATAGTGTCTCCACCATTCAGTAGGAAGATAACTGCAGCCAGCTCCAAATCATGTGGGGTAGTTCAGCTCATAGACCTTGAGCTGATAAGAAGTGAAGGCCATTGGTCTCCCGTGCTGCATCAGGACAACACCCAAACCAATATGCGAGGCATCAGTAAATACAATAAATCCATCACTCTCATAGGGAAGAGTGAGGACAGGAGCGGACATGAGGTGGTCCTTCAACTCCATAAATGCTCGCTCAAAGGTGTCCCTCCAAATAAACTCTGCGCCCTTCCGAGTTAACATGGTCAGCAGGGTTGCAATACGAGAGAAACCCTCAATGAAACGCTGGTAATAGCCCACCAAACCAAGGAAATTGTGGATCTCGGACTTGTCCGTGGGTTGGCCCCACTGACGCACTGCATCAATCTTTTAGGGGTCCACTGCGACACCCTCCCTCATCACCATGTGACCGAGGAACTTCACCTCTCCTTGTCAGAACTCGGACTTCTCCAGCTTCGCATACAGCTGGTGTGCACGAAGGATCTGCAAGGTAACTTCCAGATGCTGAACATGCTCCTCACGGGTCCTTAAATAAATCAGGATGTCGTCGATGAACACCACAACAAACTGATTGAGATATGGGTGGAAGACCTCGTTCATCAACTGCATGAATACCGCGGGCGCATTGGTCAGTCCAAAGGACATGACCAGGAACTCAAAATGACCATAGCATGAAGGCCATCTTCAGAATGTCCTCCTCTCGGACCTAAATATGATGATAACTGGAACATAGGTTAATCTTTGAAAAGAACTATGCACCCTACAGCTGATTAAACAAATCATCAATCCTCGAGAGCAGGTACTTGTTCTTGATCGTGACTTTATTGAGCTCATAGTAGTCCATGTAGAGCCTCAACGAGCCATTATTCTTGTTCACGAAGAGTACCGGTGATCCCCACGGTGAACTGCTCAGATAGATAAAGCCTAACTCGTGCAACTCGTCCAACTGCTTCTGCAGTTCTCGTAACTCTAATGAAGTCATACGATACAGGGCCTTCAAAATAGGCGCGATACTGAGCACAAGATCAATCTGAAACTCAGTGTGTCAGCGAGGTGGTAGTCTCGAAATCTCCTGAAACACATCAGGAAAATTGCAAACCATAGGCAACTGGTCAATGCTCACAGCTATGGACTCCTCTATGGCACACGACATCATGCAAGACAACGGCTTTCCTCTGGGCTCGGCAATGAACTGAAACTGCGGTAAGCTGAGTATACATAATGTGACTATCCTCGCGGAGCAGTCTAATATGGCATGGTACTCGGCAAGCCAATCCATGCCCAGGATGACATCGAATTCGGACATCGGCAATGCAAACAGATTGGCAGATAAAAAGATATCCCCAACTAAAATAGGGTAAGACGAGCAAAATCGGCTCAACTGCAGTCTTCCCCAAGGGAGTCGATACTGCTAGGCCCTCATGAGTAGACACTAATGACAAACCAGTTGATCAGTAGAAACTCTCAGCCACAAAAGAATGCGATGCACCAGAATTAAATAATACACATGCAATGCATGCAGAGACTAAAAGTATACCCTCGACGTACCCCTCCGGATGACTGCGGGTCCTACTGAGCCGCATAGAACCTAGCTTAAGCTAGATGGGGAGGTGCTTGTCCCCTTTGAGCGTACTGCTACATGTGTCACGGAGGCGATCGAAACTGCTGCCTCTGTTATTGTGGCCTCGAAGGCTGGTGCTGATGCTGCAGCTAAGGTGGCCTCGGTGGTGGGGGCTGCTGTCGCTACTATTGTAGGGGTCTTTGCTGCTGTTGTGGTGGAGGCTACTGTGAACCTATCAGTTGCTGCTACTGCTAGGGGTGGGGACACTCCCACATACGGTGCCCCGTCGCACTGCACCCAAAATAGGTGCTGGTGAACTGCCTCGGAGGTGGTGCTAGAGGTGCTGCTGGTGCTCGAAGGCTGCGCAACCTATGCGCCTCTACTGTGGTCGACATTGATGGGAGTCACCAGAAGGAGCCTACCTCTTGTGGTCTCTCCTCTAACCATGATCACTCTGAGAACCGGCCCACTCAGCCTAAAAAATCTAGGCATTCCATACCACCACCTCAAAAGTCGGGAGTTCATGCCCAATAATAGGGCCTTGAAGACCATAACACAAGCTGTCCTCGAAGCGATGCGCTCTCCGCTCCACATCATCTACCAAATACGGCTCAAATCTAGACAGGGCTACAAAATGAGCCACATACTAAGCCACTGTCATATCTCCCTGCACTAGGGCCTTGAACTCCAATGCTCGCTATCGTCGGATGTGATCAGGAAAATACTATCGGTCAAACCGATCCACAAAATCCTCCCATGTCCACTCAAAATCGGCACGTGCTGCTCTGGAGACTGATGCCCAGTAGTGCTCAGCCTCTCCCTAGAGAAGAAATACAGCTAACCAGACTAGCCATTGGGTTGTACATCCCAACGTATCAAATATCTTTTCCACATCAAAGCATCATCTCTCAACTATTGTCGTGTCTGACTCACCCTGGAAACATGGGGGATTGAGCTGTTGAACCCTCAAAGAAGGGCGCTCGCGCGCTCCTGCTCTGCTTGGGCCAATGAAACAACTGGGTGCCTGCCCTACCCATGAAGGGCAGCCGTCACAGCCTGCAGCATCTGCTGCAGCTGGGAGGCACTCACAGGTATGGTTGGATCCACACTGGTCTCAGGTGGAGGAACGACATCATCCGGCTGCGGGTGGGAATCTCTGGTGGTGGAGTGGGGGTTGTAGATGGTAGGGCGGGAGTCTCAGGTGGTGGATAAGGAGTCGCAGGTGGTGGAGTGGGAGTCGATTGGGTCACTCTCCTAGACAGCATGTCCTATGGGAAAGAGAAACGGTGCCTATCAACTTTCAAAACTCTCGAAGGCACGCATGTTGAGGGTCCGTAACCAAAATATTGTTAAGCTATCCAAACTCAAGACTTAATCATTCATAGCAGACATATAATATTGTTCTTAGTTATTCCCAAGTTATACTCTGATACCAACTTATGTCACGCCCCAAACTCGAAAATCGAGCTCACAAAATTTTCGATCGCCAAATTCGGTGCCTAAAGCCTCTGTAGTACCTTGTTCTCGGCTCTTGGTACCCATTTACTAGGTTCCAATCTTAGGATCCTACAAAGAAAATTTTTAGCATCAGTTCAATTCGTAATAAGCATAACTAAAGGATAACCAACAAACAACAACAAAAAACTCCATCACATTTCCACAATGATAAAAAATTTATAAGTACAGTGCACATAAAGGGAAATACAATGATGATAGACAAAAGCTTTAAGATGATCTGCTATGTGCTCTTGTCTCAGTGCTGTGGTGGTCCAACATCACCTGCATGCAATGGTCATGCATAAGCTTACAGAAAGCTTAGAGGGTGGTGAAAGTGTGTGCATAATGTAGTATGCAATTATACAATATCAGGGCAATGCGAAACATGCTGAAGAGTCCATGAACACTATTAGTCGTACCAAGGCCATGTGATGCAAGGCATGAATGATGTCGGTCATATCAAGGACATGCGATGCGAGATGCAATTCAAGCACACCAAACCTCATCTAAGTAAACATATCAATACAGCTCAACTTTGAAATATCACCGGGGTCTAGTACACTCCAAACCAGATTACTGCCCCATCACGCACAACAAGGTGAGTGGAAGAGACCTCACTATCCACCTACCAATATCGGGCCCAGGTTGTCGATAGCGGACCCATTTCTCGAGCTGGTCAAACTCACCCTAGCTTTGCCCCCTCCTATCTAGCGGGTAAGGCCGTACCCCCTTTCAACCGACCATGACATAGTAGAAAGCGTGGCTACTTGGTATTTGACACTTGGCACTCATACATCCACTCGGTTTAGATGTTGGAGCAACCTCCTAGTACTATAAGGGTTTTGACACTTTCACCCAGGAATATCTATAGCACCCCATGTAGAATAAGATTTTTGGTATCCAATCCTACTAACCACGATACACTTGTGGAGGCTACGGCCCTGATGTTGCTAGGGCGTATAGTAACCATGTCACATAATGTAAAAATGCATGAATCACACTATCCAGTCATGTAGCAATTATACGCGTATTGTGCACTTATGTAGGGCATCACCGCCTATCCAAGAGCCCATAAACAATTTGCCCGAAGGCATATGCTATGATCAGTCACTCCTCATATCAACCATACATATGATGCATATGAGCATGAATCATGGAACTATACTAAACATGTTATATGGTGATGAATTCTGTTCATAACGAAGATGGGCCTAATAATTGGTCCTAGGGAGAGTTACAATGCGGACATTTAACCATCATTACTCCCCAGCCATGACCGCCAAAAACATCATCACATACATCATGGTGGAATCTCACATCGCAATGGGCCTCATATACATCACATTAGGCCCACACAAAGGCCTCACATACATCTCATTGGGCCTCATATACATCAAATGGGCCGATCGAATGGGTTGAATCCAATGGGCCGATTCAAATGGGCCGAATCAAAAGGGCCAATTCAAATGGACCGAATCAAATGGGCTAATTCAAATGGGCCAAATCAAATGGGCCGATCGAATGAGCCGAATCAAATGGGCCAATTCAGATGGGCCCAAACCAACCCACCATTCATCTATTGCTAGAGATCATTTTAGAACATTATCACAAAAATGATTCATATCCAAAGGATCATCTGGACCATACCACACCTAACAGTGGTGATGATGATTTCCACTATTAAATTCCAGTGGGCCTGGATATGGAGGGAAAACCAATGTCATATTGGTCCAAAATCTAGTAACCCAAGGGGTTTCAATGGTGGACGTTCATCCCACTGTTTTCTGCAGTGTGGTCCACTTAATATAGATCTGTCTTATTTTTAGTCTCAAACCTTAGAATCGGCTCATCAAATGGATAGACAGTTGGATGAACTGTACACAGTAGGTGGGGTCCACGCTCGCCAAATGGGTAAATGGTTTGGATGGCATGTATATAGCCTGATGGGCCCACCGTCTAGCCATCTGGATGGTGGGATACTAAACATATATTACGGTGGGGTCCGGATGACCCGCTGGCGTCCTCAGCAGTGGGACCCACAATATATAGGTGGTGTCAATACACCAGCCATGTGCTGGTGTGCGGTACCTAGCCGAATTGCTGGATAGGTGGGTCCCACGCAGGCCACCATAATATAAAATATATTAATTAATACATATATTATTTTATTTCATTATATATATATATATATATTTAAAAATAGAGCTGTAGCGTCCGGTGTCCAGATGGACGACTGGACAAAATACATACATCATAAGGCCCACCGTCCCATCCCTTCTGGATGGCGTCCCATCCCTTCTAGATGGACTGTGGATGAAAGGCACATATATCTGGTGCGCCCCACCCTCGCACGTGTCACATGTGTGGGGTGGGTTCCACACAAAGGGATGGATGGCTTGTATACATACATTAAGGAGGGCCCCTCCCATCACTGTCCAGGGCTCCCACGTGGTGTGGTCCCACCATAAGATATGTGTGTGTATATATATATGTATATGTATATTATACATATAATAATATAATATTAATTGTTACTTTACTTTCTTTTTCTCTTTTCTTATTGCAGTTAGCACATCCCACTATCATTTCACCTACACTGCTGGTCAATCGTCTAGCGTCTGGATTCAACATAGGCATCATGGTGGGTCCCATGAGGAGTGGCCCACCTATTTAGACTGATCTAATATTTCTGTTTTTCCTTTCGTCCAGGCCCAGTAATGGGCTGGACGGTGTAGATCCTACACATCCATCAGGTGGGTCCCATGAAGGTGGATGGCATGGATAGGTTACATACTTCATGATGGGGTCAATCTGGGTGGACCATACAAGCATATCATCTCAAAACTAAGGAAAGAGAGGGAAGAGAGAGAGAGAGAGAGAGAAAGAGAGACGAGTGATGGAGGGACCCTGGTACTATGGGCCCTCCATTCCATGATTTACAACATACATCAAGTTGGTCCCATTACATGTGGGCCCACTGATCAAAATCAACAATGGAGATCTTTTCTCCACCGAAATGCAAGGTCTATATGACCTTAACATACAAAGAAAATAAATATCATGATGGGGTCCATGGAGAATGGCCCCATTATGGAATGATCATGAGAATCATGGTGGGCCAACGACTACACCTAGGGTCCAAAGTGGGATCCATACCATCAATCGGTAGGCCCCACTTGCCCCCTTATTAAAATGTAAAAATCTAAGCCTACGGAACACCCACCATTGATCTTCTTGGTCCGATGGAAATGTGGTCTCCTTGGCTTCGATCTCAAAAGATGATGATGAAGAATGAAGGGTTGAGATGGGAGATGAGAGGGTTAGGAAGTGGGCCACATTAAAGCTTCTCCATGAGAGCTTGGGAAGCTCATATGTTGGAGCTTGATTTGCTTGGGAATGGGTTTGAGAAATGAGAGAGAGAGAGGGTTGTAAAGAGAGAGCAAGAGATGGGTGATGGAGTGATGGGTGAGTTGAGTGATGGGTGTGTAAGAGCTTTCTTGACTTTTGGGGTAGTTTGTGTAAGAGGGGTATGGGTTGTGTAAGAAATTATTGACTTATGGGGTTGGTTGGGGATGGGGTGTGAGATGATGGTGTACTTGACATGTACTTAACCATTGATGGGATTAATGTGATATTTAGGTAGAGATTCTCTTAGGTTTTACAACACACGGTGTTTTCCTCGAATTGAACGCAGGCCCAAATCTCCTGGCCTGGGTATCGGAAACGCAGCAACGGCACGGTCACTAGGGTACAAGTCTCAGATTGAACCGACTCTGGTTTGCAGGACTCGGCTTAGGATTGCGCTCAAACATTAGATACAGGTCGAAGGTTGCTGAAATTCAATTGGGGGGATCGCGTGAACCTATGAAATGGTATGGACTATAATACGAGCCTAACGGTTGCTGTGGTGCTCTCGCTAGCTGCTGATAAGGGTGGGGACACTCCCAGATATGATGGCCCATCTAACCACACCTAAAATAGACACCGGTGCCTTGAAGGTAGTGTGGGAGGTGCTGCTAGCTCTCAGAAGGCTGGGTGACCTGTGTGCCTCTGATGTGGTCGACGCTACTGGGAGCCACCAGAGGGGGCCTGCCTCTTCTGGTCTCTCCTTTGAACATGGTCACTCTTTACGCTGGCCCACTCAACCTTGTAGATCTGGGCCCTCCGTACTACCTCCTTGAAAGTCGGGAGCTCATGCCCAACAATACGACCTCCGAGACCATAACGTAGGTCGTTCTCAAAATGGCGGGCCTTTCACCCCTCATCATCAATCAAGTATGGCATGAACCTCGATAGCACCATGAATTGAGCTGCATACTGAGCCATCGTCATATCCCCCTACACCAGTGTCTCGAACTCTAGCGCACGCTACCGTCGAATGTGGTAGGGGAAATACTACCGGTCAAACCGGTCCATAAAATCCTCTCATGTCCATATAAAATTAGGCCCTTTAGCATGGGCGACAGAGGTCCACCAATGCTAGGCCTCTCCCTCAAGAATATATATGGCCAATGGGACCCACTGTTGTGTCGAGCATCTCATCATCTCAAACATCTCCACTCGGGAGAGCCACCTCTCTCCCGCTGTCGGATCAGGCTCACCCTGGAATCGTGGGGGATTAAGTCGAAGGACGTCTCTCAATAGGGCGCTCGCGTGCTCCTACTCTACCTAGTATTAGGTCTCAGTGGGGCGCCTGCCCTGCCCATGGAGGGAGGCTGTCACAGCTTGGAGCATCTACTGCAACTGATCAGTGCTAACTGGTACAATAGGGGTTATTCTGGTCTTGGACGGGGGCACAAGATCTACAGGAGCCTCGGGTGGTGGATCAAAAATCTCCACTGGTGGAGTGGTGGCCGCTTGGGAGCTTCGGGTGCCTCGCCTAGGTGGCATGTCCTATAGGAAGGAACAAGGGGCTTATCAACCTTAAGAACTCTCGAAGGCACACACGTTAAGGGTCTATATAAAAAATCACTAAGTTATTCAGACTCGGGACCTATTTATTCTAAGTTCTTAGTAGGTATGTGATGTGATCCTTAGGTATTCCCAAGTTATGCTCTGATACCAACTTCTGTCATGCACCAAACTCAAAAACTAGGCACACAAAATTTCCGATCGCCGAATCCGACGCCGATAGCCTCCGTAGTGCCCCATTCTTGGTTCCTGGCACCTATATGCCAGATTCTGATCTGGGACCCTACAAGGAGGATTTTCAATATGATTTTTTTTGTAATGGAGCATAACCATAAGCATAACCAAGTCACAAAAGAACATCACTACATATCCACT
Organism: Magnolia sinica; assembly: GCF_029962835.1. NCBI lineage: Eukaryota > Viridiplantae > Streptophyta > Magnoliopsida > Magnoliales > Magnoliaceae > Magnolia > Magnolia sinica. Next base: position 71,475,304 of record NC_080573.1, read on the forward strand.
ATATCAGAAACTTTGAGTATAATACAGAAAGGGAAATACAAAGATAGATAAAAGCTCCAAGATGATCTACCACACGCTCCTGCCTTAGTGCTGCTATGATCCGACGTCACTTGCACGCAACAGTCATGCATAAGTTTATAGAAAGCTTAGAGGTGGTGTAAGTGTGTGCACAAGGTAAGTGCCAAATATACAATATCAGAGTAATGTGGAAATATGCTGGTAAGTCCATGAATGCTATCAGCCTACCAAGGCTATGCAATGTAAGGCATGAATGTTCTCGGCCATACCGAGGCCATACGATGTGAGGCCTACGTAGCCAAATGTCATATGCGAGATGCAACGCAAACATGCCAGTCCTCATTTGAATCCACATATCAATACAACTCAACTCTAGAATATCACCAGGGTCTAGTACACTCCAAACTAAATTACTGCCCCATCGCACACAACAAGGTGAGTGGAAGAGACCTCACTATCTGCCTGCCAATATCAGGTTCGGGTCGTCAATAGCGGACCTATTCCTCGAGCTAGTTAAACTCAGCCTAGATTTGCCCCCTCCTCTTGGACGAGTAAGGCCGCTGAAATGGCCAAGCTATATGTCCTAGAGGGGGGGTGAATAGGACTATGCCAAATTTTAAGATAAATACAGTGGAATATGAAACAAAGAATAGATAACACTATACACCAATCAGAGAATAAGAATGGAAAGCAACTTAAAATAGAAATAGAAACACAAATTGTTCTAAGGACAACCTTACACCAAAAACCAAAGTTTATGGTAGGACAACCTTATTTCTAGAACAAATAGAGAAACAGAAGCACAATGTAATAAAGAGATAGCAAAAATATAATGCTGAAATGTAAATCTAAATTATTACAACATTCCCCACTGTGCTTGAAATATAAAATTTACAACATTCACATCCACACATACATTCCACAATTCTAAATGATAAAAGATAGGAAATATAAATCACACATCCACAACACAAAGAATTATAGTGGTTCGCCTATGTGTTCACCAACTGTTAAACAACAGCCACACAGAATGCTACTCCACTCCTAATATCCTCACATAGGGGATATTAGCGTTCACTATCAAATAGGTTTTCACAGGTTCACCCAAAACCTTTACAATTGTGTCTTTTTCAAAGAGCTTACACAATTAAAAAACCCTCACTTCTGAGTTTACTGGCTCTCCTCAGATAACCAACAACTTTGAGATTTTTCTAGCTTAACCTCAGATAAAACCAAATAAAGTAAATTACACAAATTGTAAAATACCTGATTTTCTCCTTCGTTGTAGTAGCCCATAAGAACCAAGTCGGAGTAGAGATTTGAATGTCAAAGTTCAATGTCCAATACTCACTTTTTAATGGTTCTAGGTTCTAATAGATTTTAAATTAAAATAAAAGGGCTAGCTCTAATTGATTTTGATTCTAGAAAAAGGAAAACAACAATTCCTCTTTTCAGATTAGATTCGAATGCAAGAAACAAAATCAATTAACAAAGCTAAAGAAAGAGAATATTAAATATGCACACTTAGCTTAAATGGAGCACCGACTTATCTCTCAGAAGACCGAATTAATTTAGCTTGAAGTTCTTATTTTTTTCTGAGATTCGTGCTCTATTTATAGGTGAGCAAATCACACCTTCGACTAGTCTAAGGACCTCTACGACTGGTCGTAGAACCAACAGATATTTGAAAAATTCAGGCGCGATAAGATTTGGCAGTTTTACAACTGGTCATAGGTGGTCTACGACTGGTCGTGAGTCTCTTACGACTGGTCGTAGGTTTCACACGACTAGTCGAAGCAAGTCAAATTTCAGCGTTGTACATTGAGTCGTAGCTCTACGACAGGTCGAAGATGCAGTCGACATTGTACCTACGACTGGTTGAACAGTCCTCAGGACTAGTCGAAGCCTAACAAAAAATTACCAATTTTTGTAACAAACTTACGACTGATCCATGAATTTCTTAAACAGGTTGAAGCAATGCTAAGACTAGTCGAACAAAGTCCAGGACTAGTCTTAGAACAGACCAAACTCACTTATAGAAAACATATGAATTATGTATCCAAAATGACCTACTCTAAAGGTCAACCCAAGGTCAGTCATACCTCAGGAGTGAAGTAAGGACATTGAATATAGGAGACAAGTGACCTTTGAAAGTAGTGAAGCTTGAAGTCTTGATGGAGCTCAAACTTAAAAGCTTCTTGAGATCTTAAGGTAGAACTTGAAAGCATCTTTGAGATTCTTGACTTGTGAACAGTGCTTGTCAACCTAAGTTGATCTTGAGTAGAGCATTGTTCTTCACATGTGCAAGCTTCATAACAGTGTCTTTGGCATCATAAATTTGACAACACAAAGGGCTATAAATTATGGCACTTATAGCCGCACCCTCTAACAACCGACCATGACACAGTGGGAAGTATGTCCTCTTGGTATTTGGCACTTGGTGCTTATGCATCCACTCAGTTTAGATATTGGAGCAACCTCTTGGTACCATAAGGGTTTAGGAAATTTCACCCAGGGACATCTATCGCCCCCCATATAGGGAAAGAGGTTTTCGGTGTCTAATTTTGCCATCCATGATATGCCTGTGGAGGCTACGACCCTGATATCGCTAGGGCGTACAATAATCATGTCACACAAATGCGAGATGTATGAATCAAACTATCCAGTCATGCAGCAATCCTATGTGTACCATGCGCTCATGTGGGCAACTCCTATCAGGGAGTCCCATAATAATCCGCCCAATGGCATGTGCTATGACCAATCACTCCTCATATTAAGCATACATAGGATATGCATGGGTATGGATCATGAAGCTATACTAAGCATCTTATATGATGATGTACTTTTCTCATATCAAGGATGGGCCTAGATGGCCTACTCATATTAAGAATGGGCTAAACAATTATGAGGGCCCAACGATTTGGGTTGGCCCACTAAAGGAACATGAGAATGGGCCTAACAATGGGCCTTAGGGAGGATTACAATGCGGACATTTAACCACTATTACCCTTACAATGTGAACTTTAAACCATCATTGCTTCCAAGGCATAGTCCATTTAGATCCAACTAGGAAGATGAATGGGCATCATAAACATCATTAAATACATCATGGTCGAATCACACATCACAATGGGCCTCAAAATGATCTGGAAATATAGTGGACGGTGTGGATACAACACCTACATCATGTGGATCTAACTGTTCATGTGTGGACAGCGTGGAAAGTCACACCACCATCAATCCCCATAGTCCCAAACCTCTGGACAGCAGGGATAAAACACATATATAACAATGGTCCCCACCATCCAGAGATAGACGGTGGATATAACACGTACATCTAATGTGGTTCCTACCATTAATGGATGGTGTGGATATACACATACCTCACGGTCAGACCCACAGAACTAGTTGACGTTAACATAGCAGCTAGATAGCTGGTGAGATCCACAGAGCTTGTTGACGTCATACAGCTGGTGGGAGCCACAGAACTTGTTGACATCAAAATAACATTTATATAGCCGTGTAATGTACACCAGCCAATTCGTTCCATGCATGCGGGTCTTATGTGGGGCCCCACCATAGGTTTATATATATATATATATATATATATATATATATATATATATATATATATATATATATATATATTGCCTAACTTGATCCAGTGTCCATGCCACTAGACGGCCTGGACATAATCCATCATCAAGGTGGGGTTCACACCCCACGTAATGGACAAACGACTTGGATAAAAACGCTGCATCTGGTGGATCCCACATGTACGTGGCCCACCAAGATTTGGATCAAGTTGATGTTTGTGTTTTTCCTTCATCCAGGCCTATCCTAACGGACAAGTAGCAAGGTGGGGCCCAACACATGGATGGTCTCGATCAGGTGGGCCACACTCCACAAAAGAGAGAGAAAGGGAGAGAGAGAGAGAGAGAGAGAGAGAGAGAGAGAGAGACGTGGTGAAGGGAGGAGCTCTGCCTCTATGAGCTCCTCTCGGTTTACAACACATACATTAAAATAGGTCCCACCACAAGTTGGCCCTCAAATAGAAATCAAGGGTGGAAATCCTAATATCACCCACTGATTCTACTTCTTCTAGGCTCCTTGGAATGCTAAGCTCTTTGGCTTCAACTTTGATGGTGGAAGATGAGAATTAAAGGGTGGAGATGGGAGTTTAGGGGGTAAGAAGTGGACCACACACTAGGCTCTTTCTCTCTTGGAAAGCTTGGATGTCCACCCTCTCTTTGGTTGCTTGGAAAATGGTAGAGGGAATGAGAGAGAAGGGGGTGTTGTAAGAGAGAGGTGATAGGTGATGGGTGTGAGTGACATGAGAGTTGACTTAGGGGGTAGGTTGCTTGTCTTGGGGAGAAAGAAAGCATGGGATAGTAATGGGATGTGTACTTAACTAGTGATTAATTGTTGATGTGATAGATGGTAGAGATTCTCTCGGGATTCGCAATGTGTGGCGTTTTCTCAAAATAAACGTGGGCCCACAACTCCTGGCTTGAGTATCACATTGGTGCGCAAGATACGCCATTGGAACTGCGGTGATGATGTGGTCGCAATGGTATAAGTCTCAAGTTGAGTCGACTTTGATCTATGGGATGAGACTTAGGGTCGCACACAAACGCCGATTACAAGTCACGGGTTATCAGAATTTGACAGGGAGGATCGCAGGAGTTTAAGGAACGGTACAGACTAGGATACGGGCCTTACACTGTGAGCTTACAGTACTACTTATCGAACAATGACGAAGGCCACACCATATTCGCTAGTTTACAGTGTAGAGGCTATCATTCTGATTGAAACACAAGTTGCATCACTCAGTGTAGCAGTGCATCAGTCAATTATAGATGATGAGAATGCAAGAATAAGGTTGGCAGAATTAGATTTACTTGATGAAAAGTGACTAGCAGCTCAACAGCGATTACAATTATATCAAGTAAGGATTTCTGCCACATTTGATAAGAAGGTCAAGCATTGCTCTTTCAAGAAAGGTGATCTAGTTTTGATGTTGAAAAGGCTAATAGCAGCCACACGCAAGACCGGGGGCAAGCTCGACCCTAGATGCGATGGGCCATACATCATAACAAAAGTATATTCTAATGGGGCATACAGAGTTACAAATCAAGATAGACGAGGTATCAGTATACCAATCAATGCTCGCTTCCTCAAGAAATATCTTCCTTGACAGTAGAAACAATTTTGATCCAGAAGATTATCAAAATAATGTTTCTATATCAAAAGGAATTATGAAGTGAAATGATAAAATAGCCTCAAAAGGCAAAGCCCTATATTCTTTCGTTCATTTATGAATAAAGGGCGAATTCTCAAGCATATCAAGACTAAGCGTTGATAATTATTGTTAAAATGATATTATCGTCAACCATCACCAAGTGTCGATGATTATCGCCAATTACCAACTAACGCTATCACTATCAAACAAGTCATGTCAGAATTGTTATTATCGCCAAACTGATATGCTATTTTAAATACAACATGGACATCGTTAAAACTTCATCAGCAGTGGTGATATATTAATAATTGGTTCATTATTCATGACAGTGGAATAAACCTATATGGTTAACCACACATAAAATTCAAGACAGTAATGGCAGTTTATTTTATAAGGTAGCTTAGCCAAGTCTATACGACCAACTACGCATAAGGCCTACCATTATCTGCAATATACATAAATTTTTTGGGCGATAGTGAGAAGCCAATGGCCCTAAAAAGCCCATATAGGCCATCACATGTAAACTCATGTGGGCAGAGGATGAAGATGGTGATTAAAAGCCCTAATCAGCCAAAAAGTCGACAACGGCCAGTCACGCATGAGATCAATGCCGTCAGTATAGCTTTTGACAACGTCACGGAGAAATGAAGAAAGTGCCTTCCCGTGAATCAGTCCGACCTTGTAGACGAAGAAAAAGCGGGATACATTGTACACTTTTTGGCCATTGTCCATAGATAGGCCAACCGTGTATAAGACCCCCCAGATTCCTGACTTAATTTTAGTAATAACTCATGAGGACAGGGTTACTATAAAATACCCCCTCATTAATGGATTGGCGGCCTTGGATTTGGTACCCTAAGGTAGCCTTACGTGCCCCGTGAACTCTAGAGAGTTACTGCAGCCAATCCTATGCATAAATCCCACCAAGTTCATGGCCCCGATAGCTTCATTAGGCCCTTCTGATGGATTGCGGTTTGTGAACTCCCCGGCTGTGATAGGTCCAGTGAACTCATGAGAGTTACAGAGACCATTCACATGAGACCCGACTCCAACTACTTATGAGTCTAAAAAACTGTGTTACTCCACTACTCAAGAGCTTAAAATGCGTGGCTATCCGATTAAACTAAAATCTAGTTCCGCCTATTAAAGTAAAATCATATAGGAAATCCCATACTAACAATCATAATATATTGTTATTATTATCTCAAACCTTCATTAAATATCATGTTAGACAATTGCATAAATAAACATGCTTGAAATGAATTATGATTCAAAAATTTATGAGGAGATAAACTATCTCAAAATATCATGATTCCTTCATTAATATATGTTGAAAATCAAAAGAAGCTACATGTGATTTAAAAAAAAAAAAAACAAAAAACAAAATATTTTCTTTACAATTCATCTGTAACCCCAATACTCCTAAATATTTCTACAAATCTTCCTTCAACTGAACTTGAGCTACAAGGTGTTTTGATCTTACTTTAAGAATAACCTTTATTTGATTTGGAATGCCAGCTAACTTGCTCTCCAAAGATCCAACTATCTCTTCATTCTCGATTAATTCAGATTTCATAGCATTGGCAAATTGAATACTGATTCGCAGCTTCTCCTGGGTCTCCTTTATGGTCAATTCTTCTATATGATCTTTCAACTCCATATGCAATATTTCCTCCTTCAGGATAGTGATGAGACTTTGAATGATCGTTCTGCTGTCAGCAGAAGCCTTCAACTTTTCCTGAAGAGTTAATTGCTCTTGGTTGAATTCAAGAATGGCAGAAGTGATAAGGGAAACCTTCTCTTTGGAAAAAGTTAACTGTTTTCCATATTCTAATATCTCCAGGGTGATGGTGACATTTTTTGCTGATTCCAAAGAGATTATTGAATCACAAAATTTGAGAAGAGAATCGCGTAGGACAGAAATATTATTCTTCGCCATTCTTACAGTGTTGTCCAAGATTTCAATAGCAACATACAAATCTGACCACTAATCGGGATCTTTAAAAATATGAACTATTGCTAATATAAAATTCCTCATTAAAATCAATTTATGTGCAGGAACCTTTTTGAAAGACAATAGATCAGACATAGTGGTTACAGAATCAGAGCTTGTTGTACCGTTGCAAGGAGGAGTTCCTATAAGAGAAAAAGGAAAGGAAATTAGAATAAGGCGAAGGGCTATAGAAATACTGATAGAGAAAATGATAGATATACCTGTTGCAAAAATATGGATAGTAGAGGGTTGAATTTCCTTGACAAAAGAAGGGCCAGCTCCTAGCAAATTAGCAAAGGAAGGCGCTCTAGCCTCCGTGTGTGAATCCCTAGTAGTTAGAGTTGGAAGATCAGTGGTCTCTACTGGGAAATGATCCCGCAAGACACTACCTTTGGTGCAACTAAAGGAGTCAAAGAGATTCTTGTTAGGGGTGACGGTGCGATCGGAGGAAGATCTTTAGGGGAAGCATCACCGGTTCTGGTATCAACAACATGAGTACCTAGAGTAAAAAATAACAGCAATGAGAAAAAAACAATAATAACAATTGTAAATAAAAAGTTAAAAGATAAAATCGCAAGAAATTTCTTACTCGGTGAATATCCATATTCTCCATAATCCAATGGTTCATCATCTTCCTCCTCTATTGTTGTTGAGGTCTTTGTAGGAATACTAGTGTTGGGAAGAACTTTAGAAGTAGACGGAGGATGTTCTTGTCCAATAGAAGTGTCTTCAGTGACAACATCATCTTCGTCATCAATGTTAACCTCTCCCTCCTCAAAATCATCATCTTCATCATCTACTTCAGTGTCATATTCAACGAAAGAAGTACCTTCAGATGAAAAAGATGAGTCTTTTTCCTCTAATTCTTCCTCTTTTATGTCTTCGATTACAACATGTTTCCCTTTAGAAGAGGAAATTTTACTGCTTCCTGGTCAGAGATCCTTATCAAGTGGGATTGGAGAGGCTGAGGCAACAACTCCTTGAGGCAAAGGAGGAGAAGCCTGAGAATGTGTTCGAGATCTCATCATCGGAGAAGATGGACTAGGGTGAATGGGTCAAGGAGAAGGAGCAAGAACAGGATTATCTTAGGATGTAGCAACATTCTGTTGAGTAGGAGAAGGAATTTCAGCCACCTCTTCAACTACTTTATCAGAACGATCCCGTGAGACTTTTTCAAAGTCCATAACAAACCCCATGAGCTTTCCATCCTTCAAGGGTGTTAGCAGGTTTTCGTTCTTAAATTAGATCATCCACGAATATCTTCCTACAGAGGTGACCAGGAAAGGGGGTGTAACGCCCTGAAATTCGGGGGTCGAGCATAACTCAGCTCCCGAGTTCCAAAACATCACTTATGCAACATAATTAATGAATGATGTATGTTGACTGTATTAGCACATAAACACGGGATAGATTAAGCCAAAACGCAGATATGATTCAGGGGTAAGTGAATAAAGCAAGCGGAAGACTTATAGTAAAATATGTGTACAAGTGTAAGTCCCTGAATTACATATACAACCAGATCGTGTAAAAGTGTTATTTATCAAAATTTATAAGTACAAGTTACATCATTTCAGTTCCCAAAAATAGTAATCCCATAGATCCCGCGCAACAGACCGAGGCTCGCTAGAACCCGTCTGAAAACTGCATATAGGAGAAGGCAGCCTCGTCGTCATCCGGCTCGCTCCGCCTCGACGTCACATCCACATCTCGCAACATCGGGGCCTAAGATGCAGTCCGGTGGGTGTGAAACACCGCCCGAAACGTGGGAGTGAGTGATCAACTCGGTGGAACAATAAGGCACATTGGTTAACATGCTATCAGTTCAATCAAACAATAATGATAAAGCAAGACAATTAAATAAATCCTAAGTACTCTTGTTAATGCAAGTATGAATGCAATATGATGCGTGCCCTCACGCGTACACCCTCGCGTCTTCATCTTACGTTACGCATGACATCGCCTCAAAGTGCGCCACATCTACAAAGCACATGCAAATGCGGTGCATGGATATGATTACCAAGTTGTTATTAGTCCAATTCATACAGATTGGGAAGCTAAGATACCTTCCTCATATCATCATCCAAACAGTGATCCATACTAGGGTCGTCAATCCTAGACATCTCATACGATCATATAGTTGAGGTCGTAGCAAAGGGCTCGTCACCAATCAATGCACGCCTTTCATGCCCTTACTACCACAGATCGGCTCGTCACCTCCTTGTGGTATCCGGTATGCTCGAGGTCACTACAAAGGGCTCGTCACCAATCAATGTAGGCCGACAAAGACGAATATAGTGTCCCATACCACCATAATCGGCTCACGAGTTTAGTTGCTCACTTTGGTCACTACGGGAGGCTCGTCACCCCAGCCGTAGGCCGACGGCTCGACCACGGTGTCCCATACCACCATGTCCGGCTCATGAGTCTTAGCGGATCGGTACCATGGTTATTAGGATTTCACTGGTAAGTTCGGTACCCTAGATTCAAGCAGCGGTAGCGTCCATACATGGTTAACATACACTGGACAATCGGGTTAGTTGACGAACTCGACTAGCACGAGCGCACGTTGAATTGAACGACATAGAGTGCGCAAACACTCCGCGTGGCCAAACCACCGCCGCCAACTCTAATACGACTCGGGTTCGTCTAATGCGTCTCACGTGGCGAAAGCAATCTCAACCACGACCAAAGGGTCAATTACCGATTTCTTGGACTAAGGCATAGTCCCAAACATCCTACACTACTACAGATATTCATATGGAATGTAAAACAATAATGGAACAATAACTCAAATCATGTTACATACACATCTGAATAATATCAACTTAACATAAATGTAAGCATAGGAGATGCTTGCATTTAAATAACTTGGAATGTAACTGCAGAAAGAAATCATGCGCATCCATAGGAGTATTGAGAATCACTTCTCAACGCCCACATTTAGTGTACTCAGTTACACTTAGGTCATTCATGCATTTCTACAAACACTTAGCATACAAGGAATAACAGACATGACGTATGTTGGAATACATGCACTTAGACAAGTCCCTCTACCACGGAGGTGTCAGCCCTGCAGCTAGCATACATACATGACCAATAATCCTGGCAAGCACAAGTGCGTATTTTATACGTATACGGTACTTTATAAATACACATAGAATACACAAATCTCAATATAGCACATGCATATCAGGAAAGCAATGCAAACATAACATTTGACATGTGAAATCTCATCCATAACAAGAATAAATCTCGTTGTTGGATTGAAAGCCTTGAATACGATATGCTATACACTTAAAGTGCGCACCTTAAGCAAAGAAAGAACCGCCGAACCTGATTTAGACGAGTTGTCTTCGTCAACGGCGCAAGAATACCCTAAAATAAGGATAGAAATGAGATACAACAACACCAAGTCTAATCTAAGCTCTAACACAGGTTAGGGTTAGGTTAACTTACCCCAAAGGAACTCAGAATCGTCAGAGGAACGATTCAAAGTGAAGATTCAAAGGTGAAGAAGAACAAGGAAGAATCAAGATGATTCACCAACCAATCTCTCTCACTAACTCTCTCTTTTCCACTCTCTCCAAGCTAGGGTTAGAGAAAATTCGTATGGAAATGAGAGCTAGGGTTTAAGGACTATATATAGGCCTTAAAATGATGGAAATAACCCTAGAGGGTCAAGGTATACTTAGGTAATAACCAAAGTACGCCTTTCTCGATCCAACGAAGCACTTCTGGTGGGCCTATAACCACGAAAGGTCGGACTTAAGCTCACTGACCATGGATCTAGGTCAGGCTGAGTTTTCGTACCGACCGGCTCTTCAGATCAGCCGTGGCGGACCACACTCAATTCAACGGTCACGGAAACTCGATCAGTCCACAAGCACTATGACCTGCCTGGGCTATCTTCTCTGATTCGAGGGTGAAATTGGGTCAGAATCCAACGGTCAGATAGCTTAAAATCGTCGCGCAAGCGACACGACTCAGATTTCATAAAAAGCTTATTAAATTCCAACCGTTCTCACACTCTTCACTCCGAACTCAATCAAATCGACCCAGAACATCAGATCGACTTGATTTTTGAGGTGAAGACCAAGCCCAACTCAGTGACCGCAACAGCCTAAGATCATCGCCATCGGACTTTCGATGCGCGGTCTAGGTCCGATCCAGATCTTCCAAAAAATCCCCAGAACGACTGGATTTAGCGATGGATCCCAGATTTCAGAGTGATGTAGCGCTCACTAATCTGCACGTTTAGAGCCATGCAGATACAATTTAAAGTGATTGATGCGAATTTCACAAGCAATCAAGTAGAGCGCTAATTACCCCAAAAACAACTACTTAAGGAAAGATTAGCACAAAATTCCAAGGTCGTTACAGGGGGCATGGCTCGTCTCTGGCACAAAGCCTATTCCTTCTTCAAGTCTATGGCCTTTAAGCTTCAGTGGTGAAATCCAGATTGGCTCAGTCACAGGTAAGTATTTGTTAATAAGATATGATTGATGCACCCACCACATCATGTGACCAACGAAGTGTGAGTGATGTAATTACTGCCCGGAATTATAAAAGTAGATTTGACTTGACCACTTAGTAGTTACTTCCATATCATTGTCCAGTTATATGGGCCAGTTCCGTAGCTGCGCATTCTCCTTGTTACTAACTCGCAGTCCTCTAGAATGGTTTGGTCGAAACTAAATTTGCAAGCAAACCAGCTTGGATAGTAAGGCTCCCTCCCTTAATGGAAGGTTGCAGGATCGAATGTAAAGGAAAAATGCTCTCTCTTCGGAAGTAAGTGATCTGGTGTCTACCTTATCTGTATCCTCTATGTAGTGATACAGGAAAAGCTAGAAGAAATCAATTTTATCATTGTCTAAGATGGTGATGACAACCCAATCGTATGATCTTCTAGCCATAGCCCTCTCTTGAAATAACCATAGCGGGAGATGTGAAGGGTGAATGTATGCCTTCTCCAGAGCCTCAAAATTCCATGGAAAGTAGACACTTAGCCAGCCCATGATATAGTGATAGGCAGTATAAACAGAAGAAGCACCGACAACGGGACTCTTTACATGAGATGCTATCTCTCCGAGAGCCCTATAAATCGAACATAGGACTGGAGGGGCAAGAGAATGCTTCTGGCCTTCTGCCATGGTACCAGCAGTGACAAAAACTACAGGGCAAATGGCATCTGCCCATTTTAAACTTGGAAGAACCACCACGTTCTGCCAGTAAATGAGGAAAGCTGCAAGCTCCCCATCGAGGCTATATTCTGGATGCTCTATTATCTTCTCACAGAGATTTATCAGTTCTCGTGAATGGCAACCACTAAATCTAAGAAAAGGAAGAGAAAGAGAACATATAGTGAGAAGTATGGAAATAAAGATGCAATGGAAACAATTGGTTTACGAAGAAGAAGATTACCGAAGGGCCCTAGTGAAATGGGCACGCCATTGTAATGGCAAAATCTTATGAATATTAGAAAAATTAGGCATCTCCTTAAAGAGTTCTATGGTTGTTTCTGAAATTGAGGCCACTCGGCTGGGTGAAGAGATGAACGTCAATTCTTCATTCGTGGGTACAAATTCGTCGTAGAATTTTTTTGGTCAGTGGAAGAGCAGCAATTTGATGAAGATCCCAGAGGCTAATGCTCATCTCACCTACTGGAAGATGGAAGGAGTTGGTTGTGGGACACCAATAATTAAGGAAACCCTTCAAGACGGAGGTCTCCCTGTAGAAATGCTGAGAAGTGACCTCTATTGCATTATATAGGTCAATCTTGATTAACACTTTGGAATGCTTGGCCAAAATTGTTGTCGCCCAGTCAGAATAATATTCATGAGATGTTAAGAGGCCTCTGGTTCTGAACTCTTCGCTGCCCCAAAGTGATTCACGATCCTTGAAACGCTACTGGAGTGTTTCGTAAAAATGGGTCAGAAATAGGTTGTGAGGATTTTGAGAGGGAGTAAGGAAGATCATTGGATGGATGTCGCTAATTTGGTCTCTTGGCTTCTTCACTAGTAAGACCCCTTCTAAGATTCTTAGTTTCCTTGATGACCAGGATTCTGTGTAGGCTAATTTTTCCCCGTCCATTTAGTTTGAAGGCTTGTAATTCAGAATGGACTGGTGGAGGTAAAGGCTTAGAGAGATTATCATCATACCCTATCTATAAGGGTTATCAAATTTTATGATACCCTCAATAACTCATACTTCTTCCCAGGAGTTCTGGAGTTTCTTCTTGTTGTGCTTGTGCTCTTTAATTTTCTCCTGAAACTCCTTAGCCTTGTTGCAACGATGCTTCTTCGATCCAGATGGGGGAGGAGTGTTCTCTCTGACAGGAGGTTTCTGACTCATTGTAGGCAAATGAGTTGTGGTCTTCAACTACTCTTCCCAGTCGAAGTCACGGTCGTGTTTCAGTGGTCGTTCAATCTCACCCAAAGATATAGCCCGGTGGATGGGGAAGGGTAGTGAAGAGATTGGGTTTGAGAAATTGAAAGTGGGAAGTACGGGCTCCTTTATATAAGCAGGATGCTTGCTGGTAGTCTTGAAGCGCTTGCTTAGCGGTTGATCAGGGGATGGTGATGGTTCACTGGCATGGGCAGATGAAGGGTTTGACAAGTCCTGGTGAGAAGGTTGTGTCGTGGGAGGTTCAATGACATGAAAAGTCCTCCTAGTGTGGGCCATAGTGGAAAAGTTAAGTTCTAAAGAGGATCTTAAAAAAAGCTAAGTCTTGAAGATTCTGTAAAGGGTCCTTTGCACGGGTGCGTGAAAATAAAATCAGTTGCGACGAGCGGCGCAACGTCCAAAAGCCTTGCATGAACAAAGAGTTTGTTGCGTGGGTTTAGGCAAAGCAGTGCTATTGAACAGGGATTTGTCAAACCAGCAGAGCTTCTATGTAGAAAATGAAAAGTAAAGAATAAGGAGTGGGCTTAATATTTATAGGGCGTGGGATGCAATAATCGGACCCGATAACCCCTTTGCGCGGTTGCACGCAAATGATGTTAGGAGTGAATGATTGATCCTACTTCTTTATTTTCTAAGGGAAAATAAAGAATGGATCAAGGGGGCATATGTTGAGGCATAAAAAAAATGAAGAATTTTAAGGAGGAAAAAGGAATTAGAGGAGGAAGAATGAAGAGAAAAAGATGAAGAAATATAAGTTTTATAACATTTGTGTGAACCCGCGCAAACCCTATTGGTTGCATGGGACTGCACAAACCCTTGAGCTAGTTGCGCGCACCAGCATAACAGTTGATTCAAACTGTTTGAGTAGGATGGTTGGATCTGATGGAAGGTGGGCCCCATGGCATAGAGATCGAGGGTTCACACTTGTGGAGGCCTATAAATACCCCACTCCCCATCTCATTTGCATCATCAAAAATTCTGAGAAAGATCAGAGCTCTAAAGAAGAAGAGTGTAAGGCCCGTATCCTAGACTGTATCGTTCCTTAGACTCCCGCGATCCTTCCTAATGAATTTCAGTGACCCGTGACCTATAGGCAACATTTACGAGCAACCGTGAGTTGTATCCCATAGATTTAAGTCGACCTGACCCGAGACTTATACCCTAGCAACCGCGCCATCGCCACAGTTCTAACGCCACATCTTACACACCGATGCGATACCCAGGCCAGGAGTTGTGGGCCTGCAAATATCTTGAGAAAAATACCATGCATTGCAAATTCTAAGAGATTCCAAAGAAACTCTACCCACCTTTCAAATTAATAATCCATCAATCAAGTACAACCGATCACTCACCTATACCTCTCTCTTCCCCAAAGTCAACACAACCCATACCTCTCAAGTCAAGTACACCCATCACACCCATCCCTCTCCCTTACAACCACACACTCTCTCTCTCTCTCTTCCCTACCCATTTTTACAAACAACTAAAGAGGAGAGACCATCCAAGGATTCCCAAAGAGAGAAAGAGCCAAGTGTGGCCCACTTCCTACCCCAAAACCCTCATCTCAACTGTTCAACCTTCATCATCTACCATCAAAAAAGAAGCCAAGGAGCTTAGGTTGCCATAGATCCAAGAAGAAGAGAAATTGGTGGGTGATCTTAGGTCTAGATTTGATTTTTGTTGCATGGGCCAAATGGGGCCTACTGATTGATGGTATGGATCCCACTTTGGACCTTAGGTATGGCCAATGGCCCATCATGATATATATGTGTGTGTGTGTGTGCGTGTGCGTGTGTGAATCCATGTTGGGGCCATTCTCCATGGACCTCACTATGATGTTTATTCGATATTCAACATGTAGTGGTCTTCTAGACCCTTGATCTTGAGGTGGGGATGGTATCCCCACCTTGACTTGCTATTTTGAGGGCCCACATGTTTTGGGACCCATCTTGATGTATGTAATATGCTCAAGAGAGCTCAGAGTCGTAGGGCTCCCTTCCATCATGTGTTTCTCTCCCTCTATCTCTCTCTTTACATGTTGATGGCCCAGCTTGATGATGCGTGAATTGATCCACGCCTTGCATTTAGTGGACCATACCGCTGTTCAAAGAGGGGCCCATCTTGTTGCCATGTCCAGCCGGCCCACCTTGCTTTCCATTTTCGGGCCATCATGGATGAAGGAATAACACAAATATCGGTTTGATATTTTGGTGGGCCACACATGTGTGGACCCATCAATGTATCTGTTATGTCCACACCATCTAGATAGGTTGGACAGTGGGACCTGCTTGATGTATGGGTCCATCCACACCGTCCTGCTGGACTGGACGTGGGACCCACCTGGATGGATGTATCCACACCGTCCTCGTGGATGGTGGGACCCACCCCACACGTGGGGCCTACCTTGATGAGAAGCATATTGGTTGGAGTACCTCACAATAACATATAGCTGCTATTAGCGTCAGCAAGTTCTGTGGGTTTGAGATCGTGAGGTATGTGTTTCATCCTGTCCGTCCATCTGGATGTGGGGTATTGACGTCAGCAAGTTCTGTAGGTCTGAGATCATGAGGTATGTGTTTCATCCAGTCGTGGGGATCCCACACATGATGCATGGGTTGATCCCCACCATTCATGCACTAGACCCCACATGATTTATGTATTTTATTCATATCGTCCAGATCATGGGACGGTGGGACTCGCTGTAATGTATGTATGACACCCACCTGCCTCCTGTGTGGGGCCAGCCATGATATATGTGCTTTATATCACATTGTCCAGTGGTCTGGATGGTGGGGACCACCATAATGTATGTGTTTTATAACCATGTCGTCTGTCCATTTTTACTAGACATAGGCCCTCCTGCAGCATATAAGGCCCACCTGCTAAATGCATGGGACCCACCTTGATGTACGTGTTCTATCTCCACACCGTCCATTTCTAGATGGTGCCATGTGGGGCCAACCATGAGGCATTTGTTCCATCTAGCCATCCACCTGGACGTTCTGCTAGGTGGGGCCCTCCTTGATTTATGTGTTGTAGATGCACACTGTCCATCTTGACGGTGATGCGTGGGCCACCCCATGATGTATGTGTTTTCAGCCTCGCCGCCCGTTTACTAGACGGGTGGGGCCCACCTTGTGATGAGTTGTATATTCACACTGTCCATCCATCTTGCAAGCTTGTGTTAAGGCTTGTGATGAAATATAAGATAGATCCGTCTATCGAGTGGACCACACTACAAAACCAGTGGAGGATTAAACGTCTACCATTGAAACCCATTTGGGCTCACAGAAGTTCTGGATCAATATCGAATTTGTTTCTCTCTTAATTCAGGTCTTTGTGACCCTGTGAACAGATTGGATGGAAAATAAACATTATGGTAGGCCCCTACCTTGATGATGTTTTGTACATCACACCGTCCATAGCAAGACGGTGCTATGTGGGCGCACCGTGATGTATTTGTTATCCAAGCCGTCCGTTTGCTAGACTGGTGAGGCCCACCTTTAATGCTTGTGTTTTATCCCTATTGTCCACGTGAGACCTAGGTGATGTAAGTGTTTTACATCCACCTTTAATGCTTGTGTTTCATCCCTGTTGTCCACGTGAGACCCAGGTGATGTAAGTGTTTTACCAGTGCCATCCAATCCACTGGACGTGCGGCCCACCTGATGTAGTGTTGTACATGCATGTTATTCATCAAGTGGGCCCATTTGGAATGAACAGGGCCCACCCCAACATGATGTATAATGGCCCATTTGGTGAGGCCCAATGTGATGTAATTATGGCCCATATGATGAGGCCCGATCTGATGTATATTGGCCCATATGATGAAGCCTGATGTGATGTATACGAGGCCTGTATGATGAAGCCCATTGAGAAGTATATTAGGCCCTTGTGTGAGGCCCATTGTGATGTAGATTGGGCTCTTATGTGAGGCCCATTATGTTGTATGTAAGGCCCTTATGTGAGGCCATGGGCCCACTATATGTTTTGCTCTATGTGGGCCACTCCTTAGCAACAATGTTGGTTAAATGTCCTAATTGTGACCTTCCCTTAGGCCTTGTTAGGCTCATTCTCATCATTCTCTAAGTGGGTTGACCCTAATCATTGACCCCATTTCATGATCCATCTATTCTCTTTGGGCAATCCCAAAATGTTGGGCCCCCATTGGTTGTTAGTAGGATTATTTCTTTTATCTTAAAGTCCATCTGGACTTATTTGGGCCCCCCAGGGCATCTAGCAGGGCCATGTGATAGTATGGAGAAGGAACCCTTTCCGGATCCTTAGGAATGTAGGTAGGCCACCTAGGCCCAACCTTAATGTGAGGAGAGTTCATCGTCGTCGTATACTGAGGGATACATGCTATCAGATTCGTTATACCCATAGTTGAGGACCGACTTTCATGTTATAGGTCTACTGTCCATCTATGGACCCCGCCTTGTATATAGGCCGATTATCGATGCCGACTATGAGTACATACTAATATAACATCATGATACAAACCATTGAGATGGTATGAGGCCCATTGTGATTGTATTAGGCTTATTCTCATTCCCCTTAGTGGCTAACCCAAATTGATGGGCCCCTATTATTATTAGTATGATCCATCTCTCCTTATTGGGCTATCCCAATTCTTTAGGTCCTCATTGATGCTAGTAGAATTACCTAAACATAGAAGCCCACTCTTAGACCTATGAGTAGGCCATCTAGCCCCATCCTTGTTATGAGGAGGATGCATCATCACCTTTGGCCATAGGTAGAAGAATTTGTGGTATTGGATTTGGTATATCCACTGTTGAGGACTGATCCTCATGTTATGGATTAGATTTATTGTCCTTTTATAAACCCTGCCATATATAGGGCGATTATTGATTACGACTATATTAGTATATGCACTAAGTATGTGTTAGTATAACATTATGATTGTATAAGGTCATTATAAGGTTAATTGTGATTGTATAAGGGTCATTATGATTGTATGAGAACTAATTGTAATATAAGAGGCCCATCATATGTATGAGGACCATTATATGCGTGAAGCCCATTGTATGTGTGAGGCTCACCATATGTCGGTGATTATTGCACACCACCCATTCACCTATATGGGCTATGGGCCGTCTTATACCGGCCCACTATAATTATGTGATTATAATCATGCTTGGTATACTTCAAGATACATACCCATATGCATCATCTGCATGCTTGTTATGAGGAGTGATTGAGAATAGCATGTGTCATTGGGTTGATTGTTTATAGGACTCCCTGAGAGACGGAGTTGCCCCATGTGAGCACACGGTACGCACAGGTTTGATGCATGACTAGATGGTATGACTCATGCATCTCACATTTTATGATATGACCACCGTACGCCTTAGTGACATTAGGGTCGTAGCCTCCACATGCATGTCACGGATGGCCAGATGAGACACTAAAAATGTTTGGTTCTAGCATACGGGCGTGATAGATGTCCCTGGGGGAAAATCTTTAAACCCTCGAGGTCAGGGGACACCCCAACATCTAAACCGAGTGGATATATATGAACGCATGAAGGTTGTATACCAGTAGGCCACGTCTTCCATTGTGTGGTGGTCGGTTGAAAGGGGTGTGGCCTTACCTACCCAAGAGAGTAGGCAATGTTAGGCTGAGTCTAACCAACTCATAAATGGGTCCGCTATCGATGAGCCAGGCCGATATTGATAGGCAGATAGTGAGATCTCTTTCACTTACGAAGTTGTGCGCTTGATGGGGCGGCAGGTGGCGTAGAGTGTACTAGACCCTAGTGATGATCCCAGAGATGTATGGTATAGATACGTGGACTTACTGAGCAAGAGTTGTGTACTCAGTATTTGATTAATTCATTCATTCATTCACTATCTACTCGGGCTAGTGGTGCGCAACTAATTTGTTATGTGTACCCTTGTAATGGCCATGATTTCAGTTGGGTACACGACTAACCTGAGATCAGGAGTTTACCATATTGTGTCCAGCTATTCAAATCATTTATGGGCCAGTTTAGATAGAAGTCCCTTGTGATGGACCCCACAGCTTATGATACTACGTCCTATCATCCTAACTCCACGCTTTAGCTTGGTCATTTCTTTTGCACTGCATATTGCATTGCATCCCAGCACATGGCATTTGGTTTACCACGATCCCACATTGCATTGTCAATCTGCATTGCATACTCTGATATTGTATGACTCATGGACTTGTCAGTATTTTTGATTTCTCTGATATTGTATGACTCATAGACTTGTCAGTATTTCTGCTTACTCTGATATTGTATGACTCATGGACTTGTCAATATTTTGCCTACTCTAATATCGTATGACTCATGAACTTGCTAGTCTTTTCGATATTGTATGAATTGTGGACTTGTATTGTATACTTGGCACCTATTGCGCGCACACATACACCACCCTCTAAGCTTCTATAAGCTTATGCACAACCATTGTGTGCAGGTGACATTAGGTCACAGCAGGATTGAGGCTAGAGTTTGTGGCAGAGCTTTATGCATATTTTATTATATATATATATATATTTCCTTTTAGCATTATAATCAACAATTTATATTAGTGGATATGTAATGATGATGTTGCTCTTATGATTTGGGTACACTTGTGGTTAGGCTCTTTTACAAAAAAAATTACACTGAAAATCCTCCTTATAGGATCCCAGAATCGAAAATCTAACGTATGGACGCTAGGAGCGAGAATGGGGTACTATGGAGGCTGTCGACGTCGGATTCGGTGATCGAGAATTTTGTCAGCCTGGTTTCCGAGTTTGGGGCGTGACAAAGAGATTTTGAAGGTATTCAAGGGAAGATAGAAGGGAAATCAGTTATGCCAGTCCACACAAACCATATCGGTTGCGCGGTCCCGCACAAACCACGTTGGTTGCATGGGTATTATCAAAGAACCTAAATGCTGTCAAAATTATTATCTTTCCTCAGTTCTAGGATTTTCTTTGGAAGAAAGACATGAGACCATTATGTTCCTCTTGATGAGATGACTCTTGATGAGATGATCGAATCGCATGCTGAAATGCTGCCGAATTTGATATCCAAATCCAGATTCAATACTCAAACTCTTATAACTTTTACATTTTAAATATTCTAGTTTAGAATCAAGGGATCAGAGGATGTAAACGAACTTAATATATATAAATAAAATGATGATTGTTTCTTCATACTCTCTTATTGTTATGATTGAATAAGATAAATCTCCCAAATCAAATGCATATGTTTCTTGTCGAAACAAGACATGATTACATAAGTTTTCTACCTGTCTTTTAGTTTGAACACCAGTGTGAGGGTTACCAAGTATTTGATTGGTCGAATGATCCTTGACTAATCTCATCTTAGTTAAATTTGATTTTGATGATGGTTCATATTGATTGACCATAGTAATTTCATCATCTTGATCAAGTTTGGGTGTGATAGTTTGATCATCAATAACAACATTTATAGATTCTTATATCACCTAGTCCTTTTATTTAGGACACGATATGCTCCTATCTTAAAAATATACCCTCATCACTTTTAGCTTCAAACTTTTCCAAATGTTCCCTGTCTCGTAAAATGAGCACTGCTTCCAAAGGTGTGAAAATATTTCACAGAGGTTTTTTATTAAACCAAAGTTCATAAGCTATTTTATTTTTACCTGCTCTTATATACACATGGTTAATAATGTAGCAGGTAATATTAATAGCTTCAACCCATAAATTTTTATCTAATTTTAGATTATTTAGCATAACACTCACCATTTCTTGTAGAACTCTGTTTTTCCTATAAGTAACTCCATTTTGTTGAGGAGTCTTAGGAACAGCAAATTCATGTAATATTCCATGGTCATTACAATACTTCTTAAAATTGTTATTTTTAAATTCAATACCATGGTCATTTCTTATTCTGATTACATAAAGTTCTTTTTCAATCTGGATGTGTTTAATTAACTTTTTGACTTCGTGAAAAGCATCTGACTTTTCTCTTAAGAATGCTACCCATGAATATCTAGTGTAGTCATCTACTATAACTAGAAAGTATTTCTTTTTGCCTCTACTCTCTATTCAAGTTGGTTTAACTAAGTTCATATGGAGTAGTTCAAGAGGTCTTGTGGTGGCTAAGAAGTTCACCTTTTCGTGACTACTCCTAATTTATTTTCCTATTTGATAGGCACCACATATTTTATTTTTTACCTTTTTCAATTTGGGTAGACCACGTAGATGATCTCTTTTGCTCAATTTGTATAAGTTTATGTAGTTTACATGTCCAAGACGTTGATGCCAAAGTTCAATTTCATTTGTTTGGACCATGTAACACGAATGTTTTGTTGAGCAATAGTCATCAATGATATAATAATTTTTAGAGGTCCTGCAACCATTTACTATTATTTGACCTTGATTGTTAATTATGTCACATCCGTGATATGAAAATTTTACACTATGATCATTATCACAGATTTGAGATATGCTTAATAAATTATATTTGAATCCTTCAACATATAACACATTTTCAAATATAAGTAGATTGGGAAGTTTTACATTACCTCTTCCAATGATTTTACAGTTGCTACCATTGTTCACAACCCCAAGTACAGGGTCACAATGTAGTAATAACTCGGTGAGACTGAGGTCGAATCAATAAGGACTAAACTTGTACGTATTCTGAAAATAACTAGAAGTAGAACTAGAATTAGAAACTAATCTAAATTTTGGAATAATTGGGGTAATTGTGAATAATGTTGACTTAAACTATCAATTAAAAGGTGGGAACTAGGGTGCCAAGGATCCACTTGTAGCTATCAAGATGCTACCTTACTTGATTCAAGAAAGACTGTGAGAATTTGAGTCATATCCTATCCAGTGGAAGATAAACTATTAAAGCACACTCTAAACTTTCATTGAGATAGTTTACACATGAAGATCCATTGTTTTGATTGGAAGGTATTCCATTATCCTACCATGCCCAAGAGACAATGGTGAACAACAAGATTTACCAATCTCCACAATTCCAAATAGATTAAGAAGATATCAAAAGCCTCCAAAGAATCTACTGTAATTGAAGTCACAATAAATCATACAAAATTGGAAATATTCCTCAAATCAATTTAGAACTCAATGATTGTTCGACATAAACAAGAATCAAAGCAAGATAATTATCCCAACATGCTACAACCTTCACCTCTTAGCCCTAACTAAGAGGTTTAGTTCACCATAGACATGATTGGAACCAAATCTCTTAAATAAAACATGAAAAATAAACTAGGAAAGAAGAAAAACTCTTGAGAGGCCGAGCCACCCTTTGGCTCTGCTCCTTGTAACCTAATTCGTCCCCAGAACTCCTTGGAGAACCCATATTTATAGCCTTTGTCTGACCGACTTTGATAACACCTCATATTTACGCACTCTGCATAACACTTTCGATGCCATTAAATAGACTTTGATGCCATCGAAGGAAGAATTCCAGTTTGAATTAGATTTGAAATCACACCCTTTCACATTGCGTAAGTTGTTGATTTCATCGAACGTCCCTTCGATGCCATCGAATAAATCGTCGATGCTATCGAACATGTCCTCGAGCCATCAGAAAGTGTTCAGAATGTTCCAGTGAGTTTCTCTAGAATTCTCCAAAAATCTCAATGTCATCGAACTGCCTTCGATATCATCGAGTAGGGCTTCGATGTGATCGAAAAATGCATCCAATTTATCCGGCAACCAAACTTAATTTTTATATAAGTTCTGATGTAATCGATTAGGTCTTAATTCAATACTTACTTCGATACCATCGAAGGGTGTTTAATTTCATCGACAGTGACACTTCAGATTTCTGAATTTCTGCACTTTGATCTGTCGAATTCTTTCTTCTTCAATTGGTTTTCTTGAATCTTGGGGACTCGAGATCTTCAATATTAGTCTCCTAAGGTCCATCCTTTGCCTTAGTGATTCTTGAGCATCAAATCAATGCTTTTAACATTCTTTTCAATCCAAGCTCTTGAACTCATCTCGCAATACAAACATGTATAAAATATACCCATTAAGCATTATCATGTTCATAAAACTAAGAAATAAATAAGGAAAAATATGCAATATTTAACACTCAACAACCATCTCCAAAATTAACTGAGCTACCATCGATTTGATTGATGTTAGATAAAATCGCCTTATCACCTGTCATGTGTCTAAAGCATCCACCATCGAGGTACCATCTTGAATAGCTACTTGCTTTAAAAGATGTGTGGATGACAAGACACTTAACCTTTGAAACCCATTTCATTATGGTTCTAGGTTTAGGAGGATTTCTTACTATTCGTTATGTTTGGGAGTAAGAGTTTTTCTTATTTCTACTTACTTTGTAATTTCCAGAGTTGGATTTTAAGAGCTCTTTAAGTAAGTCCACTATCTTATCTACTAGAGGAGGATTATTATTTCTCCTTTGATATTTGTGGTAGTTGGCATTAGTTTTTATTAGAAGATTTTTCAAAGGATTTTACATTTTTGTTTACTTCTTTTAGAGTTCCTCCTTTAGACTTTGAAGATTCTCCTTTTACAAATATGGGAGCAGAGTTTTTAGATTTTTTTGTTCGACTTTTTATATAACCCAAGCCAGATTTGTCACCACTTCGGCAAGATGTGCTTAATAATTTTTTCAAGTTTCTAGTTTCCTTGGGTATATATCCAAGTGTCTTTTGAAGTCTTAAGAGAAGACACTTCTGTTTTTAGATTCTCATTTTCAGATTTGATATTTTGAATTTTAAAATTTTTTTGGTTCAAATCTAATTTTGTTTTCTCAAAGTAATCAGAAAAATAAGATTTTTCCAAAACGAATTTTCTAATTGAAGCTTAGCGCATTTTTCTTTTTGAAGTTTTAGTTTAACCACAATCTTACAACTTTGTTTGAATAGGGCATCATATGCTACTTGGAGATCATCATCGTTTTTAGAATCACTTTCAGGAGTTTCATAATCAGAATTTTCATATTCATCTGACGGAGTGATTCTAGCTATAGTTATAAAAGCATTTTGATCTCTCACAGTTTCTTGGTCTTATTACTTAGTTTCTGAATTATATTCAGATTCTGATGATTCATTCCAAGTGAAAATCATGCATTTTCTTCTAAATTTACACTTCTTAGGACATTTTGATGATAGATGCCCAAATTCAGAACAATTAAATCATTGGGTGTCTTTAGATTTTGATTTCCAAAAAATTGAATTTCCTTTTCTTTTGTCAAAAGGTTTTTGAAAATCTGATTTATTTTTATTTTAAAAAATTCTAAAAAACTTTTTAGCCAACATTGCCATATCATCCTCATTCTCATCATTATCAAAATTCACATTTATCTCTTTGGATTTAGATTTAGAGGATTTAAGAGCTATGGACTTGTTTTTAAGATCTTTGAAATTCAACTCGTAGGTTTGTAGAGATCCAACTAATTCCTCAACCATCATAGCATTGGTATCTCTCAATTCTTGTGCAGTAGTGACTTTAGAATTGAACCTGTTAAGAAGTGATCGCAGTATCTTTGCGCAAACCTTGCTTTCAGGGACTTTTTCTCTAAGACCCCACATCGAATTAACAATGTCATTTAGTTTCATACAGAAATCCATGAATGACTCACTTTCTTCCACACGAATTTCCTCAAACTTAGTTATGAGATTTGAATCTTAGACTTTTTGACAATGTTAATTCCTTCATATGTCATTTCGAGAATATCCCATGCTTGTTTTGTTATATCACAAGAAATGATTCTTTTGAGTTCATCTGGTGATAGAGCACATGTAATTGCATTTGAGGCTTTTTCATTAGCGTTGCTTTCACTTTTCTGAATGGTAGTCTAAAATGTCATGCCCCAAACTCGGAAATCAGGCTCAAGGAATTCCTGATCGCTGAATCCAACACCGACAACCTCCGTAGTTCCTCATTCTCTGCTCCTGACACCCATATGCTGGATTTTGATCCTAAGATCCTACAAGGAGGATTTTCAATATGATTTTTTTTGTAATAGAGCATAACCATAAGCATAACCAAGTCACAAAACAGCATCACCACATATCCACTATATCAAAAAATTTGAGTACAATGTGGAAAGGAAAATACAAGGTGATAAAAAAGCTCCAAAATAATTAGCCATGCGCTCCTACCTTAGCGCTGCTACGATCCAACGCCACCTGTATGCAACGGTTGTGCATAAGCTTACGAAAAGCTTAGAGGGTGACGTAAGTGTGTACACAAGGCAAGTACCAAGTACGCAATATCAGAGTAATGTAGAAATATGCTGGTAAGTCCATGAATACTATCAGCCGTACCAAGGCTATGCGATGCAAAGCATGAATGATATCGACCATACTAAGGCCATGCGATGTGAGGTTTACGTAACCAAATGTTATATGTGAGATGGAACACAAGCATACCAATCCTCATTAAGTACATATATCAGTACAGTTCCCCTCTGGGATATCACTGTGGTCTAATACACTCTACACTGACTACCGCCTCCCTATCCACACAGCTCAGCGAGTGGAAAGGACCACACTATCTGCCTGACCAGTAGTCTACCAATACCTACCCGGCTCGTCGATAGTGGACCCATTTACGAGCTAGTCAAACTCAGCCTAGCTTACAACCCCCTCACTCGGGTGGATAAGGTCACGCCCCCTTCCAACCGACCATGATACAGCACGAGACACAACTTACTGGTATTCGACACTCGTACACTCATGTATCCACTCATTCTAGACATTGGAGCATCTCTTGGTACCAAAAATTTTCTGGGACTTTCACCCAAGGACATCCTATGTGCCCATAGTGCTAAAGCCAATATTTCTGGTATCCAATCCAGCCATCCACGATGTGCCTGTGGAGGCCACGACCCTGATGTCGCTAGGACGTACAGTGAATCACATCACATAGAATACGAAATGCATGAGTCACACCATCCAATCATGCACCAAACCTGCATGTACCGCACGATTATGTGGGGCACTCCGTCTCATAAGGAGTCCCATAATGTCTTAGCCCAATGGTGTATGCTATGATCAAACACTCCTCATAACAAGCATACAACTGATATGTATGGGCATGTATCATGATGATATACTAAGCATATTCTCAGTGTATTCTACTAGAATATGTACGCTAGCATGATTATCAGATATAACAGGCGATGATCGGTCCTAACCAGTATGTTACTTACGAGAGTATGGGTTGAATGATACACCCCACTAATCATATAAAAGTCTATATGGAATGGTCTATGTTAGACTATCATAACTTACATCAATGTACTAGCATATCATATATCCTAAGGTGGGGTCCCTTGCAAAGACGGTGGAAGGTATCATCATCAATGGGGGCCCAACAGTTTAGGTTAGCCTAATGGGTAAGGGTGGAAATAAGCTTAACAATGGGACCTAGGAAAGCTTACAACGGTGGACATTTAACCACCATTGTCCTAAGGTGCGGTCCGTTTGGAAATCAGAATTGGAATCATAATGGGGCCCTCGGCCCTCCAACTATCAAGGAAAAGGATGGACAACGCATGCCCATTACTCATACATGGTGGACCTGTATAAGGCAGCGGGGCCCACGACCTAAAGGAAATGGATAAACGGCGTGCATACATCATGGCGAGCCTCACACATACAATGGGCCTCATAAACAATCACAATGGGTCTCTCACACGGGCCTAATGTACATCACAATGGGCCTCTCACACTGGCCTAATATACATCACAATGGGCCTCTCTCATAGGCCCCAACAATGGGCCTCATATACATCAAGTGGGGTGCATTGTCCTAACTGGGCTATCTACACCATTCATCTATTTTTAGAGGTCATTTTAGAGCATTACCCAAAAAATAAAAATGAATCATATCGGGAGATCATCTAGACCGAACCACAAATAGCAGTGGAGATAATGATTTCCACTATTAACAATGCACAGAGCCAACCATAACATTTATTTTCCATCCAATCTGTTCATAAGGTCACAAAGGCCTAAATTAAGAGGGAAAACAATTTCATATTGATTCAGAACTTCAGTGACCCCAAACAGTTTCAATGGTGGACGTTCAATCTCCACTAATTTTTGCAGTGTGGTCCACCTGATAGACGGTTGGATATAACATATACATCACGGTGTGGCCCATTGTTTAGCTATTTGGACGGTGTGGGCTACAACATATACATCATGGCGTGGCCCACCGTCCAGTCATCTGGACGGTGTGGACTACAACATATACATCATGGCGTGGCCCATGGGACTTGCTGTTGTAAATACAACAACTATATATCTAAGGTTCCACCGTCCAAATGGATGGTTGGGATATAACATATTCCCCATGATCGGTCTATAGGACCTGCTAACATCCAATGGACGGTTGGGATTACAATTAGACCCACAGACCTTTGTTGACGTTAGTACAATAGCTATATAGCTAGTGTGACCCAGCGGATGGATGGTTGGATGTAACATATACCCATGGCCAAACCCACAGCTTGTTGACCTAGTACAACGGCTATTTGTCATTGGTGTTCGCCCACCATCCATCAGACGGACGGTTTGGATATAAAACAAATGGACAGTGTGGGTATAAAACATATATATCAATGTGGGGTCCCACCGTCCTCTAGATGGACAGTGTGGATAAAACAAATACAACACAGTGGATCCCCACCGTCCACATACTGGATGGTGGGATGCAACAAATACATCAGTGGGTCCAACCTAGTGGGACGTTATGGATAAAGCATAGACATTAGTGGGTCCCACGTAGGTGGGCCACCCCACCTCTTTATATTATTATAATATTATTAGTATTATTTTATTTTATTATATATATATATATATTTAATATCAAGTTGATACTCCTATTTTCCATCCAGACCGGTCTGTCCAGAACGGACGACCAGGGTAGACCATCTAGATTGTTAGTCCAGTAGCGAGTGGGCCCGGCTTACTAGACAGATGGTGAGGATGGGGTACACGCATGGTGGGGTCCATGGATCAAGATGATATTTGTATTTTCCCCATCATTCGGACCATTCAACTAGACAGCCAGTCTAGCAGGGTGGACAGCAAAGCCTTCCCACCTGCTGGATGGTCTGGATCATCCAATCAGGTCTGCATAAAGGCAGTCCACAACCAGAGAAAGGGGAGAGGAGAGGGGAGAGAGAGATAGAGAGAGAGAGAGACGTGCGGTGGAGAGGAGTTCCGCTACTATGAGCTCCTCTTTAACATACAATGTACAGTTATTTAGGTCCCACCGCATGTGGGCCCTTAAATCATAAGGATCAATGGTGGAAATCCCTTTTCCACCAACAATACAAGGTCTAGATGACCTTCTTATAATGGAAACCAAATTAAACATCATGATGGGATCCATGGAGAATGACCCCATCATGTAATTTATATATGCATCAAGGTGAGCCATTGGCCACACCTAGGGTCTAAAGCAAGATTCATAACATCAATCGATAGGCCCCACTTGGCCCATCATAAAATAAACAAAATTTTAGCCTATAAAACACCTACCATTGGATCTTCTTGGTTCTATGGAATGCCAAACTCCTTGGCTCTCACTTTGATGGAGGTTGATGAAGGTTGAAGGGCTAGGATGGGGGATATTGGGGTAGGAAGTGGACCACACATAAAGCTCTCCCTCCTTAGGAATGCTTGGATGTCCACCTCTCTTGGTGTTTGGGAAAATGAGTAGAGAAAGAGAGAGAGAGAGAGGGTGATTGTAAGAGAGAGGTGATGGGTGTGAGTGATGGATGTATTTGACTTGAGAGTTGACTTAGGTAGGTTACTTGTCTTGGGGAGAAAGAAAGCATGGGTTATAGATGGGATGTGTACTTGACTTGACTTGATTGATTGATCGGATGGGTTGTAGAGATTCTCTCGAGATTTGCAAATGCGCAGCGTTTCTTCAAGATAAACGCGGGCCCACATCTTCTGACTTGGGTATCGCATCTGTGCGTAAGACACAACATTGGAACCGCGGTGACGGTGCGGTCGCTAGGGTATAAGTTTCGAGTCCAGCCGACTCGGATCTACGGGATGTGACTTAAGGTCGTGTGCAAATGTTATCTACAGATCGCAAGTTGCCAAAATTCGATAGGAAGGATCGTGAGTCTAAGGAATTGTACAGACTAGGATACGGGCCTTACACAAAAGGTATAAGCGGTTTCTTTTATGGATGTAGTTCCATAGGCAAGATGCAAATCATAGTTTATAATGGATGTGACTGTGTGTGAGGTGTGATCTCAAATAAGCAAATCACATAAGCAATAACATTCTCAAACATAAATGTTTTTATAGTGGTTCGACTACTTTTCTACTCCACTTTCGGTGGACGCACTCAACCCTTGAGTGTACCGGATCTCACTAAAGGAGGTTTCACAACAGGTTCACCTCAAACCGGAGGTTTTAAATCAGGTTCACCTCTAACCAGTACAACCTACACTTTGGCTGATATAACATATCTACACGACACAATTTATGCTCCCATGAGCAAGGGTCAACACACAACACCAGACTTTTAGGCCACACAGGCTAAGGGTCCACTCAAGGAACCTCACCAGTTTGTGCACCCATAAGCAAGGGTCAACACAAAGCACCCAAGTTTTAGACTACATAGGTCAAGTACCTACACAAGGACCTAAGAGTTTAAGCTCTCCACGTAGCAAGGGTCAACACAAAGCACCCCCACGTACACTCCCATTGGAGGCCTCCTATGAGGACTTACAAATGGTGAGAAACACCTTAGACCCAATCCTACACAAGGAATGATCACAAGGGTCCTCTGGACTCTAATGACTTACAGATAAGTAGATGAGCCTTAATCAGCATGTTGATGAAGATCTCCTCCTTTGATGACGAAGAATCTTCAGCTCCCTTGAACCACAACTTAGAAGATGTACCAATACAAGGCGACGGCTTGGGTTAAGGTTATGATGGAATCCTACTCTATTAAATATTTTCCTATAAGGGACATAGAGCGATTCCAATCATCTATGCATTCAAGGCATCCAAACTTAATGATTTCCATTAAGGTAGTAGCTATAGGATCCTTGAATGCGGAAGTTCATTCCCCAATCCACTCTATTAAATGTCAATATGAGGGTGCATTGGAGGATGAACTTCCATAAGAGAAAAGGCTTAGGGCATATGATCTAGGGTTAAACACATAAAAGCACTCTCTATTTTCTCTCAAAACAACCAAGGGTAAGCTCGCATTAAATAGGCAAAAGGTTCTAACGGATATAAAACGGTCACATTTATGACCGAGTTCAATATCATCGAGTGTATACTGTCGATAGAATCAACTGGCCACTCAATGACACGAACTCAACTGTCAAACGTTTTTGAAACTTTTTGCCAACTAGTTGAGGCAATCGAACATGCGTCGATGTCATCGGATTTTGAGCTCCGATTTCATCAACACGAGGTTCAATTCCTCGACATTTAAAAATGTGAGAGCACTTACCTTTAAAATATATCAGGTATATGATATGATCGAGCATCACTCGATATCATCGGAATTTGAATATCGATGATATCAAGGGTAGTGCCGATTCATCGAAAATTCTAAGGAATTTTCTTATAAGCTTGCTAGACAGTTTGTGTACACTTTCGACGACATCGACATTGCTTCGATATCATCGATATTTGAATATCAATTTTATTGAGTGACTCTCGATCCAAGAGAAAATAACTTGAAAACTTGCTTCATAAATATGTGTCTTAATCTGATATCATCGAAGGTCTTCCAATATCATCACAATTTGAATTTCGATGATATCGAGGAGCTCGTCGATATATCGAGGATTACATGATTTGCCTTAGTAGCATTTTGGACACAACTGACCAAATGTCGATTTTATCGAGTCAACTTTGATGGACTCGAGATTCAAATTTCGATGATATTGAACCGTCTATCGATACATCGATTATTCAGTCTAGAGATCTTTGTGGTTGCTGGACATCTTATGTCCTCATTTCGATAATATCGAGTGATCTTTGAGGACATCAATAACAGGGTTCGATTTCATCGAGCCAGGTATCGATAAATTGACAAAGGTAGAAAACTTGAAGATTTTCCTGTTTTGAAAAAAGTTTTCTAACCAAAAATCCTTAGGGTGTTTTGTTCAATTTTAAGGGTTTTAATTACCTTGTGTTTTGGGACATGGGATGTGAGGCTAAGATTTACTTGTGGCAAGTTCGAGCACACATCCAGTTGAGGCAGACGCTTGATCATTCTTCTTATGGGGCTCCTTTGTCTAGCTGATTCAACACTCACGCTAATCAACAAACCAGGGCACTTTCAGAGCATGAATTACTCTATTGATAATGATTAAAACTAACTTGAGAAAGAGAATAGAATATGCTAAAATAAATATAAGATTTACCGTACAAATAGCTTAAGATGGCCCTGACTTTCTCTCCTTGCTTGAGTATATTGCTCACAAATTTTCATTCTTCAAATGAATGAGAGAAGGCCTCTATTTATAGCCAAAGGTCTTGAAAATTCGACTGACCTGATTTTCGGTTAGGCTAGCTGAATTCCAACGATTGTGTTCCAATGACACTTAGATTTTCTGAGATAAGATGTTTCAAAAATTCGGCTGGTCTGAGCTAAAATTCAGCTAGTCGAACCTCCAGTTCGGTTGGCCGAACTTCCCTGAGATCCGAAATATTAACCTTATTGGAAACTTAATGGAACACACTCGGGCTGGCCAAACAGACAGGTTCAGCTGGCCAAACCCAAAGTTGGGCTGACCGAACTTGATGTGGAAATCCTTATCCTGTTGTATACTTGCCTGAAATGTGTTGGGTTAGCTAAAGGTAGTTTAAACTGGCCAAACTAGAAGTCGGGATGACCTAACTTCAGTGTATTTTACTTAAAATTAAGTTTATCATGTCACCATGTGAAATGCACTCAACTTAGGGTCATTCTAAGGTTATACCACCTGATGGTTGACACATATAAAATGCTTCAAACTTCGAACTAAGCAAATTTAAATCTTCAGATGTTGAGTCTTCCTTGAGATGTTGATCCAGTATTTACATAGTCTTCATGAGTCGTCGAATAATATCTTCATGAGTGCTTGTGATCCATCCAGGACTACTAAATTTGACAATCTTAATTGTGCTTTAAGTATAAGCACTTACATGTTTGCATGCCGATTTTGAATACTGTGGATTATCCTTCTACAAGATCCAGAATTTTGCACAAGGTGGTCTTTCACAGTTATACTCCAAGCTTATTAGTGTAGAACAAGGGGCTTTTGAATCCGCTCAACTCTTCTGTTATTACGACGGACATTTTGTAAGCTGGAATGCTACTAGAATTGCTATTGAACTATTTTCTTGTCTTTTATTATGTTGATAAAATGTTCTTTGCTTTGGAATAAAGGGAAATACCAGAGATGTAATACGGATTCAAAATTAATAAATGAATGATGATTATTTTTCCATTTCCTTTGTTATTATTGAACGTAGATATTTTGATTGATGATACTTATTTCTTATCAAAACATCATCTAAAAGTCCTCTCATCTTCACCTTTCATAGTTCAAAATTATTTTTATAGGTGAACTTTTCTATTTCATACTTCATGTTAGAATTTTTTGTCAACATATTTCAGATTATAACTTGAAACCCAACATTTGCTCTAATACCACATGTTAGGGGTCGTGCAATCTAATCAAACAAGACAAAATCAAACATTAACCAAACACACCGAGAACATACAAATTTTACTTAAAAAACCGTCGCAAGAAAAAATCATGGCACAAAGCGACAAGTAGTCCACTATGAAAGCACTATTACAAGAGATTGATGAACTTACCAATCCGAACAATCCCAAAAACCCTCCTTAAAATCCTAACAATGCTCTTGAACCCTTAGGAATGTCTTAGAGACCTTAACCATTCCTTAATATGTTAGCGTACTAATTTATGCACCCTATTCGTCAATCACGTGAGTTCTTATGTCATGTAGTCGGTTAAGCCCTTCGAAGCTGAAGACCAAATACACAAGTGAAAGAGGAGCACTAAAGTGTAAAGAATAGGTAAATATTGTGCTTTGGTGACCCTAAGCCTTAAAACAAAATAACCTAAAACTTTAGATGATCTTCTGTTAGTGCACTTATTTGCACTCATGTTTGTCAATTATGTGACTAGTTGTGTCTTGAAGTCAGATGAGTTCCTAACAAATGAAGATCGACGACACAACTAGATCAGAAGCATCGAAGCCACATTGAAGACAAAGGATTGCTTCTACGATCTTTAACCTTGCAAATAGATGATCCCAACCCAAATAGGAAAACCCACCTAGGTCATCTATTATAAGCCAATCCCTAGTCCATATTTCATATCCTAGAGTCTTGGGTTAAGCAAGTCCCATGTTGGTGAAAGATTGTTTAAACAAAATAGAAAAAATAGGAAAATCTGTTCACTTTTGGTAGGATAAAAGTGCCACCAAAAAGCACCTTTGATACCACCGAAGATACCTTCGGTGTTACCAAATAGGCTCAAAACAGTCCAGCAAGCTTAAAACGATAATTTGGTGTCACTGACTAGATATTTCGGTGACACTGACTACCACCGACGAGTAAAGTTCGGTGCTACCAAAAGAGGCTATTTTCAATCAGCAACTTGGGAATTCAATCCGTACTACCGATAGATAATTCAGTACTACTGAAGCAAGTTCGGTGGTACCAAAGGTCACTTCAGTAGCACCATAAACTAGCCGTTTTATAGTCATTTTCTATCCGTTGGAAGCTTTTATCTAGAAAAATAGCTTGTAGGAACTTGCAAAAATCATGGATTAAGGCCGTTAAGAGTCCCTAGTGCAACCCAAGCTTATCCTAACCTACCCAGACTCTATTCATATGAGATTCATGTTCTCTTCATTATGATTCATCATCTTAAGAGCATTTAAATCTCAAACTTATGAAGAACATGATCTCAAGCCTTCATTAGAGTATTGAGACCAAACTTATAGGTATACCCTTGATCTCAATCATACTCTAGTGTATCCATTAGTTGAATCTCCTAGGAAATTCACTTATGATCTTTATTTGTAACATCTCAGAAAAAATTTGTACAAAGACCTAAGTACCACCTCAGGTAGAAATCATTAAGGATTAAATTCTTTAGAAATTAGATAAAAATTAATTAAGTACTAAACTGAATTGATCAACGAATTAGCTCGAATCACTTTCTATACGAACTGCAAGACTTAAAACTATTAGAATCGCTAATCCAACATTACCTAGAAACCTAGGATCAATCTCAAAACCCAGTTGTTCTCGAGAGCACATTGAAACTCCGTATTAGACCTGGACCGTGCGTCGGAAGTCTGATTACCGTGAAACTATACGGTTATGACCACCTTACTGGCCTTGACAACTATCTCAGGAATCAAGTCCAAATAGCATCCAGAAACACACAACTCGAGTCCGGAGCAAAGTGTGTAAGAAACGTGAATATCTTTAAAAAATAAACTCAAACTTAAGTGAATTGGGTCGTTTGCTTGCAGGACAAATTTAAGGTTTCAGACCGTCAAATTCTAACCCAATTACATCCTCAAATCAGGGAAATTTCCCTACACATGTCAGTGTACTTGTGGCCCTGATCAAGTGGCAATGACTGTTGAACTGAAACTGGTCCTCCGCGGTCGATCTACTAATCTGATCGGACTGAAACTTTAACTTGATATAGATCCATTGTTAAAGAACTTTCTCCAGACTCTATGTAGGAAATGGACCTCTAGATGAGCTCTATTGGCCCGAAACAGTCAACTTTTGGCTATAACATAATTATACCATGGACATGGGGCCATTGTCATTAGTTCTGGGCCAATATAAGGGCCTTAACCCACCCCTCTCTCATTCCATACAAAATTCCTAACCCTAGGAGAGAGAAGAAAGAAAAGAGAAGGAGAAAGTGAAGAGAAGAGAGGGAGTGAGAGATAGTTGCTGGGATTTGATCCCACCGCTCCATGTGCCGAATTATCCTACCTGTATCACTATACCGGCAATTTCGACTCCACTTTTGGGTAAGGAATCCTAACCCTAATCTAGTTTTGGTATCCAAATAGGTAGATGGTGAAATAGCTAACCTATTTCATGCCATAGGTTGTCGTTGTGTCGTATACAAAGGCATAGTGTTCAAACTGAGTACGATACGAGTTTATCGATGAAAGGTGCGGACTATAAACATTTAGGTTATTGTTTTCAAGGCTTTCAATGTCAATTAATGATTTATGACTGACTTGATTGCTATCACATGTACTTAGATATGATGATTGTCGTATATTACATGTATATATGAATTATGTTGAATAAAATGCATACCATATGTTTGATGAAATGTTTGAATGAATATGGAATTATGATTTGTGTGTGCCTTGATTATTGATTGAGAATATATGATTGTTGTACGTGTGACAACTCCTTTGTGAAAGGATTTGCCCTAATACGTGTTATAACCAAGTTATATCATGTATGTCGAAAGGTGTAGCCTGAGTGTTTGATAAAATGTTTGAATGAGTAATTGTTTGATAAAATACATTTATTAAAGATGTTGAGACAAGATTCTCAACCACCTTAACTTTGTGCATTATTTTCTTTATGTAACCTCAATCCAACTACGTGATTTAGGTATGAAATGCATATGTGCAATAACATGTTTATTCTGTATTTTTATGAAATGCTCAAATAATTGCAATGCTTGAATTATTTGCTCTATACTGTTATGACTACCATATGTGAATATTATTATCTTGGAGTGTGATTAGGACTACAACGTAGTCTAGGCATTCGGTAACAAATTTCATTAGAGTGACCGGATTGGTTCCGCCACCAAGGACACGTTCGATGAATCTTAGTTGTGCGGTGATTATCAACAGTGGTTAGGCCACAAGGAGTGTGTATGCGCTCCATGTCGATTAACTTAAAATGCGCTCGTACCAATCAGACTTGTCAAGCAACCCGATTTGCCTAATGTGTGTTTACATTGTATGGACACTACTGCCTGAATCTAAGGTACTACTTACTAGTACAAAGCCTGTTTAACCTTCGTACCATAATCTGCTAAGACTCATGAGCCAAGCATGGTGGTGTATGGGACACCGTGGTTGAGCTGTCAGCCAACGTTGGGGTGACGAGCCTCCCCGTAGTGACCAGTGAGCAACCCAAACTCATGAACCGAATATGGTGGTGTATGGGACACTGTATTCGAGCTGTCAGCCTACGCTAAGGTGACGAGCCTTCCCGTACTGACCTTGAGTATAAAATAGGCCTATGATCAGGTGATGAGCCTCTCGTAGTGACCTCGAGTGTGAATTAAGCCTACGCTGAGGTGACGAGCCTCCCGTAGTGACCTAAAGTGTAAACTTACGAACTTGCCTATCATATGTGATTAACTAGGATTGACGGCCCTAGATGGATCATCGTTTGGGTCAATGATATAAAGGGAGGTACCTTAGCTTCCCAAACCTGTTGTATGAATATATCTAATTAAGAACTTGGCTAATCACGCACATGCACTGCATTGCACGTGCCTTTGGCATTGGAGTTGAGCACAGCGGGAGTGTTGCATGCGCGACCATGAGATGATGTCGCCGAGGGAGTGTAGGCGAGGGCATACTTCATTAATACATACCATTCTTGCATTAACAAGATTACTTAGGACATGATTGTTGTATTACTTTATCATTACTGCTTGACTGAATTGATAACATGTTAACCTTTGCCTTATAACTCCACTAAGTTGATCACTCACTCCCACTCTGGGACGGTGTTTTAAAACACCAACTAGACTCTGTTGTAGTTTCAGATGACGGTGAGGCTTACAAGATGGAGTCTGCCTTTTATGATGACTGGAGGAGTTCTCCTATCTACAACTCTCTAGCGGGTCTATGTAGATCTGAAGTTACGTCACCAGGGCTACAGGGATATGGATTAGATGACATTACACTTTATCATTCTGTGAATTTTGGAATTATACATGTAATTATTTAACCTGGTGACATTCATACTCTTAAGGATTTACAATCACTTATATGATCTATATATTTATCACAGTCTTCCGCTTACGTAAATTAACTGTCTCTGGAGTATGATATGCTGATTTGATACAATCCCACTCATGTTTAATGCACTAATATGGACAACATTTAATCATCATTATCTATGTTGCATAAGTGATGTGTTGGAACTCGAGAGTTGAGCTTCTGCTCAACCCTCAATTTTTAGTGATTACAAGTTGGTATCATAGCATGATTTGGATTAAACCGGACCTCAGTTATAGACACATGATGCACATTGACATACTTTGACTTAGGAGGGAGTGTTAAAATGTAGAAACAGTCGTATGATTCCCAGTTTCCTCGACAGGTGAAAATAACCATTGAATTCAGACCCATGGGCATCTGTGATCATACGAGATGGCCCCAATCCTTTTTTCAGACCATCAATCGACGGGTTCAGACCATAATTCAACGTATTCCACACTCAAATAACCCGAAGAGCGTGAATATACGTGAGATGGAACCTGAAACCGCACCAACCCGAAACTGCACACATACGGCACCCTGGGGGGATAGCATCCCCCTGGGGTGAGCCATTGCCCACATGTCCAGTGGACGACGATGGCATCACCCCTAGGGCGAGGCCTCGGGGTCCACGGACAGCGGGCCTGTCGGACTGCGCTGAGCCAGTTGGGGTGATGGGTATACATGCTAGTGGGGCCCACGAAACACATGTGGGACCCACTTTTCCTCCCCATTTTCTCCATTTCCTTCATTTTCACCCCTCCAAGATTTCTAATCTCCCAAAAATCTCATTTTCTCCCTCAAATCCTTCCTCCATTCTCATATCTTCTTCATTTTCTTCATTACATACCCACCTCCCACCATTCCTTTCAAACTCATCTCCTATCTCCCTCATTTCCTCCCATTTGAGTATACAAATCCTCCTTTGTGCCTCAAAAATCTTAAGGTCCAACAACCCATCCTATCCCTCCATTTTATTTCACTCTCATGGCTCTTTTTGAGCTCATGGTGGCCATATTTTTACTTTCCACACTTATTTCTCTCATGGGGAAGAAGAAGACTTCCACGGATGAAGTCGGGCCTAGCCTCCCTACCCGTTCAAGGAGGTAAAAAGGCATTGAGGCTAGCATGAGCATCGATCAGGAGATAAGGATGAAGTGGGACCTCGATCCCCACCTTCCACTCGAAAGAGCTCTACTGGCGGATATGGCACATAGAAGATTTCAAGGCCGTAGGGTTCTCTTTGAAGCTCACTTGGACGAGAAACTATTTGGGCTTTATCTGGTGATAGATCTCCTATTGGACGCCGGATGGGGTCCCATATTTGAGGACAAGTCTCGTGCAAATGAGGACACCATCCGAGCCTTCTACGCCCATATACGAGAGCCACTATTGGAGCCTCTTCAGTTCTCTATCCCCGTGGGAAGGCAGGAAGCCATTGTTAATGTGGACTTGATAGCCTGAATCATTGGAATGCCATGTGGTGAGGTACATGCTAGTGAGAGAAGTCTCAGGAGTGCGCATGAAAGACATCGCCGCACACGATTTCTTTTTAGCCGACTGGTCCACTGGAATCCAGGCAATTACCTCCTGATGTCCAAGATGATTCCTGACTTCTGCCTACTCCACCACATCTTCACACACAACGTGTATCCTAGGTGGAGCAATCGCAGCGAATGCACGCATCTGATGGTAGACTTCCTATACTGAGCCGGCCAAGGAGACAAGCTGTGCTTACCTACGTATGTACTAATACAGATAGTTCAGACTGTACGCTCTCCTAGGACAGACAATTCACTCCCATTCGGCCGACTTATATGCAAGCTTGCTCATGAATTCAGCTACAGACTTGACTCAGAAAGGCTTGTGCTAATCCATTTCATCAACAACACTACTCTTAACAACATGGGTATTGGGCTACGACAGTGTCAAGCTCGACTCGATGAGAGTGAGGATGAGACAGGAAGTGAAGAGGAAGAGAGTGATGAAGAAGGTAGAGATGAGATAGAGAAAGAAAGTGAAGAACAGGAAGAGCAGGAAGAGGAAGAAGAGGAGGCCCAAGACACTGATGAGAGCTCTCCTCCTGTTACACATGAGCGCAACAGTGATCGGGCTACTTTAGAAACCCGTTTGGCTCAGATCGAGGAGGGTTAGGTCGCCCTATGACAGGAGGTCAGTGAGACCCGAGCCAAGCTTGAGGAGAATAGGGCCTTCATGAAACAAAAATCATGAAGGTGTCTTGGACCTTGAAGGCTATCCTGTGCTGTATGCAGGACAAGGGTGCCCCTCCTCCATCACTAGATTCTGACGACTAATCCTATGTTGTAGCCATCCTTGAGTTTTCTTTACTTTCTTGTTTCCTATGTCATAGCCTTGATAGGCTTAGTAGTAAAGTAGAGTTGTGCTCGTGTGCACTCACTTACAGCTGAGGCGTCTGAGTCAACAACTGCGGCACCATTGGCTTTCAAAGTAATGACAAATATCCAAGGTATACCAGTCTTCTTATTGATGGACACCGGGTCCACTATCTCTATAATATCATGTGCAGTAGTCAAGCGACTAGTGTTGGAAACAGCTCCTATGAAGGAGGTGAGAATCCTTACCGCCACAAGGACCTTTTCAGATGTTATCAAGATTTGTAAGGATTGCTCGGTAGACTTAGGAAGTAGAACAATACTCGTTGACCTGATCGTTGCCCCACTA
This sequence comes from Magnolia sinica, assembly GCF_029962835.1. Taxonomy (NCBI): domain Eukaryota; kingdom Viridiplantae; phylum Streptophyta; class Magnoliopsida; order Magnoliales; family Magnoliaceae; genus Magnolia; species Magnolia sinica. The sequence continues at coordinate 71,515,724 of NC_080573.1, forward strand.
TATCATTATGACGTTATCCTCGATATGGATTGGCTCACCAAGATGAAGGCAGAGATTGATTGCGACACCAGAGTGGTAACAGCCCATGCACCTAAGGGCACAGTCTTTACTTTTCTAGCTCAGGTCAATTTGCCCTGCCACATGAGTTGTTACACTTCCTTATTGGAGAATGTTGGTGGTCTGACACTTGGGGACACGCCAGTAGTTCAGGATTTTGCAGACGTGTTAAGGAAGATACCTGGATTACCTCTTCAGCGTGAGATCGATTTTACCGTTGATCTAGTGCCTGGTGTGATACTTATATCTCTACCGACGTATCGCATCCTTCCATGTGAGATAGAGGAACTGAGGAGATAGATCGATGATCTGTTGGATGCAGGCTTCATACGACCGAGTGTATCTCCTTGGGGACACTCGTGTTATTCGTGAAGAAGAAGGATGGATCACTATGATTGTGTATTGATTATCATAGATTGAACCAAACGACAGTGAAGAACAAGTATCCTTTACCCAGAATAGATGATCTGTTCGATCAGTTGAAAGGGGCGCAATATCTTTCAAAGATTGACTTACAGTCAGGGTACCACCAGTTACGCGTCAAGGATGAGGACGTTCAAAAGACAGCGTTCAGAACCTGCTTTTGGCACTACGAGTTCCTTGTGATGTCGTTTGGACTCACAAACACACCGGCCATGTTGATGGACCTGATGAACCAGGTGTTTCGGCTGTATCTATACCGATTCATCATCGTATTTAAGATGACATCTTGATATACTCTAAGAGTCGGGAAGATCACGAGGAGCACCTGCAAGTAGTCTTCGATACTCTCAGGAAGAACCAGTTGTTTGCCTAATACAAGAAGTGTGACCTCTGGAAAGAAGAGGTCAAGTTCCTAGGACATGTGGTGTCCAAGGAAGGAATAGTTGTGGACCTTGCTAAGGTGACTGCAGTTCAGGACTGGGAGCAGCCTGGTTCGATTACTAAAGTGAGGAGTTTTCTTGGCCTGGCAAGTTACTATTGCCGATTCAATAGAGACTTTTTCAAGATAGCTAAGCCGTTGTCTCAGCTTACTCGGAAGGACCTTAAGTTTGCCTGGAATGAGAAGGCGGAAACAGCCTTTCAAGAACTAAAGGACAAGTTGACATCTGCACCCATGCTAGTATTACCAGAGCAAGGGGTCAAATATATGATATACACCAACATGTCTCATGTTGGTTTAAGTTGTATTCTGATGCAGAAGGATAAGGTTATTGCCTATGCATCGTGATAGTTAAGGAAACACAAGGAAAACTACCCTAACCACGACCTGTAGTTAGCGGCCATCATCTTTGCATTGAAGCTCTGGAGACATTACCTCTATGGAGAGGAGTTCAAGCTCTTTTGTGACCACAAGAGCCTCAGATACATATTCATACAAAGAAACCTAAATATGAGGCAGCGGTGATAGATGGAAACCTTGAAAGACTTCAAGTTCGAGGTCTCCTACCACTTGGCAAGGTCAACCTTGTGGCAGATGCGTTAAGCCGTAAGAAGACTATAGCATTTGCAGCTCCACTGATGATAGAAGAGTGGAATATGGTAGAATTTGTGCGAGACTTCGAGTAGAAGCTTACGGTAGAGGAGCCGTTCGAGAGCGTCGCACACATTCAGGTACAGCCACTCATCGATGACCGAATCATAATGGCCCAGGGGGAGGATGAATGGTTGGTGAAGATGAGGAAATGAGCTAGTGGCGATGAAGACTTGGAACAGAGAGTTAGTTCGAATGGGGGTTTACGTTATCGTGGCTGCCTATGTAATCTCCATGACTTAAGAAGGGAAGTTCTCAAAGCTGCACATAATTCAAAGATGGTGATGCATCTTGGTAGTACGAAGATGTATCGAGACATGAAGAGGTCATACTGGTGAGACAACATGAAGGCCCACATAGCATATTATGTGTCTCGTTCTCTCACGTGCCAGTAGGTCAAGGCCGAACATCGCTGACCTCTTGGTTTACTTCAGCTCATGCCCATAGCTGAATAGAAATGGGATTTCATCTCTATGGATTTCATCTCAGGGTTCCAAAGATGAGGAAGGGGCATGACTCCATTTGGGTGATCGTGGACCGATTGATAAAATTGGCTCATTTTCTCCCGATTAGAGTCTCAAACTCCGCAGACAAGTTGGCCAAGCTGTACATCAGAGAGATAGTAAGTCTACATGGAGTGCCTATGGAGATCGTTTCGGATCGAGACACGTGATTCACATCTATTTTCTAGACTCGTATCTAGGAAGCAATAGGTGTGAAACTAAAGTTCAGTACCGCGTTCCACCCATAGACTGACGAGCAGAAGGAACGGGTAAATTAGGTATTGAAAGATATGTTGCGAGCTTATGTGCATGATTTTAAAGACAATTGGGATGACTGTCTTCCTTATACTGAGTTTGCTTATAACAACGGTTTTCAGGCGAGCATTGGCATGGCTCCCTATGAGGCACTGTATGGGCGTCCATGCCGAGCACCACAGTATAGTGTAGAGGTTGGCGAGAAGAGTTTGATTGGCCCCGAGTTAGTGCAAGCGACCTCAGAGAAGGTCGACATTATCAGGCGTCGACTTCTTGCGGCAAAGAGCAGACAGAAGAGTTATGCCGATACGAGGCGGTGACCGTTAGAGTTTGAGATTGGGGACCACGTATTCCTTAAGGTTCCTCCAATGAAGGGAGTCCTCTGGTTTGATAAGAAAGGGAAGCTCACGCTGAGATTCATTGGCCCATTCCAGATTCTAGATCGAGTGGGTGTGGTTGCTACTGTCTTGCTTTACCCACACCACTCGCAGGCGTGCACAACATATTTCATGTATCCATGCTGAAGAAATACGTTCCTGATCCTTCCCACATCATCAAATGGGAGCAGGTACAGTTGAGTGAAGATGTCACTTACATACTGTGACCGACGCGTATCCTAGACAAGAAGGAGCTGGTGTTGCGCAGTGAAGTTATCCCGCTTGTGAAGGTACTGTGGACGCATCACATTGAGGAGGAGGCTACTTAGGAAATAGAAGCCGAGGCCCATAAGAGCTACCTTCAGATTCTCGAGGAGTACGAAAAGGAACTAATTTCGATTACGAAATTTTTCTTTAAGGGGGGTAGATTGTAACGTCTCTGAAAAAATCCGTACAAAGACCCAAGTACCACCTCAGGCAGAAATCATTAAGGATCAAATTCTTTAGAAATTAGACGAAAATTAATTAAGAACTAAACTAAATTAATCAGCGAATTAGTTCGAATCACTTTCTATACGAACTGCAAGACCCAAAACCATTAGAATTGCTAATCCACATTACCTAGAAACCTAGGATCAATCTCCAAAACCCAGTTGCTCTCGGGAGCACACTGAAACTCTGTATTGGACCCAGACCGCGTATCGAAAGTTTGATTACCGTGAAACTATATGGTTATGACCACCTTACTGGGCTTGACAATCATCTCGGGAATCAAGTCCAAATAGCAACCAGAAACGCACAACTTGAGCTCGGAGCAAAGTGTGTGAGAAATGCAAATATCTTTAGAAAATGAACTCAAACTTAAGTGAATTGGGCCGTTCGCTTGCAGGCCAATTTTAAGGTTTCAGACCATCAGATTCTGACCCAATTACACCCTCGGATCAGAGAAATTTCCCTACACATTTCAGTGTACTTGTGGCCCTGATCAAGTGGCGATGACCGTTGAACTGAAACTGGTCCTCCGCAGTTGATCCACTAATTCGATTAGACTGACCATGGCCCTGGGGCCATTGCCATCAGTTCTGGGCCTATATAAGGGCCTTAACCTACCCCTCTCATTCCATACAAAATTCTTAACCCTAGGTGAGAGAAGAGAGAGAGAGTGAGAGATAGTTGCCGGGATTCGATCCCACCGCTCCACGTACCGAATCATCTTACCGGTATCGATAAACCAGCGATTTTGGCTCCACTTCTGGGTAAGGAATACTAACCCTAATCTACTTTAGGTATCCATATAGGTAGATGGTTGTAACATCTTGAAAAAATCCGTACAAAGACCATGTACCACCTCATGCAGATATCACTAAGGACCAAATCCTTTAAAAATTAGACGAGAATTAACTAAGTGCTAAACTAGGTTACCTATAAAATTAGTACTAATTACTTTAAACACGAACTGCAAGACCCAAAACTTGTAGAATCATTAACACTATATTACCTTAAAATTCAGGATCAATCTCTAAACCCGTTTGCTCTCGGGAGCACATCGAAACTCCGTATCGGACCTCTACAGCATGTCAAAAGTACGATTACCCCAAAACTATACGGTTATGACCATATTATTGGACTTCACAACCACCTCGAAAATCAAGTCCTAATAGTACTCAGAAATACACAATTTGAGCCCGGAGCAAAGTATGTGAGAAACGCGAATATCTTTAGGAAATGAACTGAAACTTAAGTGAATTGAGCCGTTCACTTGCAGGACAAATCTAAGGATTTAGACAATCAGAATCTGACCAAATTACACCCTCGGATCAGGGAAAATTTTCAACACATGTCAGTGTACTTGTGACCCTGATCGAGTAATAGTGACTGTTAAACTGAAACTGGTCCTCTGCGGTCGATCCGTAAATCCGATCGGACCAAAAACTTAGTTTGACCTAGATCCAATGTCAGGAAGCTTAAGTCTGACCGCATATGAAAAAGGGGCCTCCCGAATAGCTCCGTTGGACCGAAACCACTAACTTTTGGCTATAACCTAAGTATACCATGGCCCTGGGGCCATTCCCATCAGTTCTGGGCCTATATAAGCACCTTAAACCCTCTCTCTCTCATTCCATACGAATTTACAACCCTATGAGAGAGAAGAGAGAGAAAAGAGAAGAAGAAAGTGAGGAGAAGAGAGAGAGTGTTGGAGTTTTTTCCTGAGATTCTTCCCTGCCACTCCACGCGCTTAACCATCACTACCGTGTCGCTATAACAGTGATCCTGATTTCGTTTTTAGGTAAGAAATCCTAACCCTAACCTATTTTAGGATTTTAAATAGAGTAAATGCTGAAGTAGCTAGCCTATTTCATGATATAAGTTGTCGTTGTGCCGTAGGCGAGGACTTAGTGTTTAAACTGAGTTCATTATGAGTCTACCTGCGAAAGGTGCAGACTAAAAATGTTTAGGTTATGGTTTTCAAGGCTTTTAATGTCAGTCAATGATTTATAACTAACTTGAGTGCTATCACATATGCATAGTTAGGATATTTCAACATATTACACATTTATGTAGGTCAGGCTATTTCGAATGCATTCTAAGTGTTTGTTAAAATATTTGAATGAATATGGAATTATGATTTGTGCTTGCTATGATTATTGATTGCTAATACATGATCGTTGTGCGTGTGAAAACTCCTATGTAAGAGGATTTGTTATAACACGTGTTTTAACTGATTTATTACATGTATGTAATATGTGTAGAGAAAGTGTTTGATAAAATGCGTGAATGAGAAAATGTTGGTTTAAATATATGTAATGTGGGTGTTGAGATAGGATTCTCAATCCCCTTAACTATGGTTATAGTATCCTTTATATAACCTATCTTACTACTATGTGTTGTATGGATGAAATGTCTGTGTATGTGTGTAGTATGTGTTTGTTAAATTGCTCAAGTAGGATTTATATCTGATTTTAGTTGTCACATACTGTTTTGGATTACTATATGTAAATGCTATTGTTTGGAATGTGATTGGGGCTATGATGAATCCGAGTCATACGGTACTTGTCGGCAGTGGTTAGGCCACACGGAGTGCTTACGCGCTCCATGTCGATCGGCTCGACGTATGCTCGTACCAGTCGAGCTTGTCAAGCAACCCAGTTGACCCGATGTATGTTCATCATGTATGGATGCTACTGTTTGAATCTACGGTACCAACTTGCTAGTACTAAACCCGTTTAACCTTGGTACCTTGATCCGCTAAGACTCATGAGCCGGACATGGTGGTATGGGACACCGTGGTTGAGCTGTCGGCCTACGCTGGGGCAACAAGCCTCCCCTTAGTGTCTAGTGAGCAAACCAATTCGTGAGTCAAATATGGTGGTATGTGACACTGTATTTGAGCTGTCGGCCTACGATCAGGTAACGAGCCCATAGTGACCTCGAGCATACACTAAAAACTACGTTGAGGTGATGAGCCTTTCCTTAGTAAACTAGAGTATAAACTAGGCCTACGCTGATGGTGATCAGCCTCTCCGTAGCGACCTGAAAACCATCTATCGAATGTGACTACTAGGATTGATGACCCTAGATGGATCAATGTTTGGGTTATGATATAAAGGGAGGTGCCTAAGCTTCCCAATCCTACTGTATAAAAAGGTCTAATAAGAACTCGGTAATCACGCTTATAAACCGCATTACATGTGCCTTTGGTGTTGGTGTTGAGCATAGAGGAAGGGGTGCATGGCGCGACCGTAAGAGGAAGATCGCAGAGGGAGTGTAGGCGAGGGCATGCATCATTAATACATATCATTTTTGTATTAACCAGAGTACTTAGGGATGCTTGATTGTATTGCTTTATCATTACTGCTTGATTGAATTGATAACATGTTAACCTTTGCCTTATAGCTCCACTGAGTTAACACTCACTCCCACATTCTAGGACAGTGTTTTAAACGCCAACCAGACTCTGTCTTAGTTGCAGGAGATGGTAATGCTTATGAGGCAGAGCCAGACTATTACGATCATGACGAGGAGTTCTCCTATATGCAACTCTCTAGTGGGTCTATATAGACCTGGAGTTGCGCTGACGAGGCTACAGGGTTTTGGATAAAGAACATTGCACATTCTGATTTTGTACATTTTTGATTTAAACTTGTAATTATTTAACCTAGTGAATTCATACTCTGAGGGCTTGCTATTACTTTTATACAGTTTATATTCATATCACAGTCTTCCGCTAGCGTACTTTAATTACCTTTGGAGTATGATATGCTGTTTTGGTATAATCTCATTCATGTTTCAGGCACTAATACAGACAACATTTAATCATCATTATCTATGTTGCATAAGTGATGCGTTGGAACTTGGGAGTTAAGTCTATGCTCGACCCCCTGATTTTTAGGGCGTTACAAGTTGGTATCAGAGCATGATTTGAATTAAACTGGACCTGGGTTATGGTCACATGACGTACACTGACGTACTTTGACTTAGGAGGGAGCGATAAAATGTAGAAATAGTCATAGGATCCCCATTTTCGTCGATCGATAAAATTAACCGAAATTGACCCTTGGAATCGAGGCATGTACGCATCTGAGATCATGCGTGGTGACCCCAGATCTTTTCTAAACCATCAATCAACTGGTTTAGATGATAAATTGACAAGTTTCACACTCAAACAACCTGAAACGTGTGAATATATGCGAGATAGGACTCGAAACGACTCAAACAGAGTCGAGAGCCGAATCTATACAATTCGGGGGGACCCAAAGTGGACCCCGCATGTTTTTGGTACCTTGGGGGGCTGGCATCAGTACCTTGGGGGGATGGCATCCTCGGATCGGCGAGGCCTCAACGGTCAGGCGCACTGGGCCTGTCGGGCTAGCATGGGCTGGGTGGGCCGACCCTTGTGGGACGCTGTGGGGCCTATAAAATCACATGGTACCTCCTTTATTTCTTTCATTTGCTCCCCTCTCCCCTCTTACACACACCTAAGTTCTCCCTTTTCTCTAAAAACCCTTTTCCCCCTTAAATCTCCCTTCCATTCTCTAAAATTTCTCTTTTTTCCTTCATTTCATATACCCCTCTACCGTTTTCATCAAAACCCACCTACCATCTCTCTCTTTTCCTTTCATTTGAAAGCACAAACCTTCTTTGCATCCCAAAAACCTCAAGTCCAACAATCCCTTTTATCTCCCCTTTCCATTTCACTTCATGGCTCTTTTTGAGCTTGTGGCGGCGATTTTCTCAATTTCCACACTTCTTTCTCTCATGGGAAAGAAGAGGACTTCCACAGATGAAGTCGGGCCTAGCCGCCCTACTCGTTCAAGGAGACGGAAAAGTGCCACCGTGGGTACAAGCATCGATCAAGAGGTAAGGACAAAGTGGGACCTTGATCCCCAGACACCCCTCGAGAGAGCTCTACTGGCGGATCTGTCCCATGGAAGATTTGAGGGTCATAGGGTCCTTTTTGAAGCGCACATGGACGAGAAGCTCTTTAGGAAATATTTGGTGATGGACCGCCTGGTGGATGCCAAGCGGGGTCCCATATTTAAGGGCAAATCTCGTACGAATGTGGGCACTGTCCGAGCCTTCTATGCCCATATTCAAGAGCAGATGTTGGAGCCTTTGCAATTCAAAATCCATGTGGGAAGGCGGGAAGCCATGGTTGATGTGGGCTGAATAGCCCAACTCTTGGGAATGTCGCTTGGCGAAGTCTATGCTAGTAAGAAGAGTCTTCGAAGTGCACGTGAAAGGGATCATCGTACGCGATTCCTTTGTGACCAACTGGCCCACTGGAATCCAAACAATAGTCTCCTGGCATCCAATATGACCGATGACTTCCGCCTACTCCACCACATCTTCACGTACAAAGTGTACCCTAGGTGGAGCTATTGCAGCGAGTGCACGCACCTAATGGTAGACTTTCTATACCGAGCTGGGCAGGGAGAGAAGTTATGTGTGCCTATGTATGTACTACTACAGATATTGCAGACTACACGCTCTTCTAGAACATCTGTTTCACTCCCCTTCGGTCGACTTATATACAAGCTTGCACGTGAATTCGCCTCCCAGACTTACAGCTCCACCAGCCCCTATGTGGCAACCAGACATATGGTGCACCTACTGCAGGAGGTCTGGCCACATTGATGCCCACTATTTCACCAAGATGAGGGACAACAGCTTCTCGCCACCTCAGATGATCAACCACCAGCTTTCTCAGATGATTGCAGCTCCACCTCTAGGGTCAGCACTAGTACATCCATCTTTTCGGCCGCCTGCACCTCGATTTAGGCTACCTCAACGGCCTATGATATCATAGTCGAACTATTCACAGTAGACTTGGGTACACATGCTTACAGCTAAAGCGCCTGAGGTAGACATAGCACCGATGGCTTTCGAAGGCACGGCACAGATCAAAGGTACCCAGTTTTCTTATTGGTGGACACCGGGTCCACTATCTCCATCATTTCATGTGTGGTAGTCAAGCGACTAGCATTGGACACTGCGCCTACAAAGGGAGTGAGAATCACTACTGCTACAGGGACCTTTTCAGATGTTACCCAGATTTGTGAGGCTTGCTCAGTAGATTTAGGTACTAGGACGGTGCTCGTTAACCTGATTATCACCCCATTATGGCACTACGATGCTATCCTCAATATGGATTGGCTCACCGAGATGAAGGCGAAGATTGATTGCAATACTCGAGTAGTGACAGCCTACGGACCTGAGGGCACCGTCTTTATTTTTCCAGTACAGGTCAGTTGGCCCTGCCGTGTTGGTTGTTACACTACCTTGTTAGAGCAGGTTGACAGCCCGACGTTAGGGAATACGCTAGTAGTCCAAGAGTTTGAGGACGTGTTCAGGACAATTCCTGGATTACCTTCTCAGTGTGAGATCAATTTTACGATTGATCTTATGCCTGGTGCGACACCCATTTCATTACCGACGTATCGGATGCCTCCATGGGAGATGGAGGAATTGAGGAAACAGATCGACAATCTATTAGATGCAGGATTCATACAACCTAGCGTGTCTCCGTGGGGAGAAACTGTGTTGTTTGTGAAGAAGAAGGACGGTTCACTGCGACAATGTATTGATTATTGTAGGTTGAACCAAGCGACGGTGAAGAATAAGTATCCTTTGGCCAGGATAAATGATTTGTTCGATCAATTGAAAGGGGCACATTTTTTTTAAAGATTAACTTACAGTCAAGGTATCATTAGTTGTGCATCAAGAATGAAGACGTGCAGAAGACAGTTTTCAGAACCAGTTTTGGGCACTATGAGTTTCTCGTTATGTCGTTGGGCCTTATGAATGCACTGGCCATGTTCATGGACTTGATAAACAGGGTGTTTCGACCATTTCTTTTCTGATTCGTCATCGTGTATATTGATGAGATCCTGATATACTCTAAGAGTTGGGAAGATCACGAGGAGCACCTGCGAGCAGTCTTCGATACTCTCATGAAGAACTAGTTGTTTGCACAGTACAAGAAGTGCGACTTCTACAAATAAAAAGTTAAGTTCCTAGGACATGTGGTATCCAAGGAAGGGATAGTTGTGGACCTTGCAAAGGTAGCTACAGTTCAGGACTAAGAGCAGCCCGGTTCGATTACCGAGGTGAGGAGTTTTCTTGGCCAGGCAGGCTACTACCATCGATTCATTAGAGATTTCTCCAAGATAGCCAGCCCATTGTCTCAGCTAACTTGGAAGGATCTAAAGTTTGCCTGGAATGAAAAGGCAGAAGCAGTGTTTGAGCTAAAGGATAAGTTGACGTCCGCCCCTATGCTAGTATTGCCAGATCAAGGGGTCAAGTATACGATATATACCGACGCATCTCGCATTGGTTTGGGTTGTGTCCTTATGCAGAAGGACAGGGTTATTGCCTATGCATCGCGACAGTTGAGAAAACACGAGGAAAATTACCCATGCATGACCTAGAGTTAGCTGTGGTCATCTTTGCATTGAAGCTCTGGAGACATTACCTCTATGGAGAGGAATTCGAGCTCTTTTGGAACCACAAGAGCCTCAGGTACATATTCATGCAGAGGGACTTGAATATGAGATAGCGGCGGTGGATGGAAACCTTGAAGGACTTCAAGTTCAAGGTCTCCTACCATCCTGGTAAGGCTAACCTTGTGGCAGACATGTTGAGCCGCAAGAAGATGATAGCATTTGTGGCTTCGCTGATGATAGCAGAATGGGAAATGGTAGAGTTTGTGCGAGACTTTGAGAAGAGACTTATGGTAGAAGAGCCGTTCGAGAGCATCGCACATATTCGGGTACAACCACTCATTGATGATAAGATTATTGTGGCTCAGGCAAACGATAAGCTATTGGTGAAGATGAGAGAGTAAGTTAGTGCTGATGAGGACTCGAAATGGAGAGTTGGCACGGATAGGGGTTTACATTATCGTGGCTACCTATGCGTCCCAAATCTTCATGATTGAAGGAAGTTTTTGAGGCTGTTCACAATTTGAGGATGACAATGCATCCTGGCAGTATAAAGATGTACTACGACATGAAGCAATTGTACTGGTGGGACAACATGAAGGCCCACATAGCAGAGTATGTATCACGTTGTCTTATGTGCCAGCAGGTTAAGGCCGAACATCGCCGACCTCCTGGTTTACTTCAGCCCATGCCCATAGCTGAATGGAAATGGGATTTCATTTCCATGGATTTCATCTCAGGACTGCTAAAGACAGGGAAGGGACATGATTTCATATGGGTGATCGTGGACTGATTGATGAAATCGGCCCATTTTCTCCCTATTAGAGTTTTGAACTCCGTAGACGAGTTGGTTAGGTTGTACATCAAGGAGATTGTGTGTCTACATGGAGTTCCTCTGGAGATCATGTCGGATCGAGACACGTGATTCACATCTATCTTCTGGACTCGTATCTAGGAAGCAATGGGTGTGAAACTGAAGTTCAGTACCGCGTTCCACCCATAGACTGACGGGCAGACGGAACGGGTAAATTAGGTGTTGGAAGATATGCTGTGAGCTTGTGTGCTGGATTTCAAGGATAGTTGGGATGACTGTCTTCCTTACGCAGAGTTTACTTACAACAAAAACTTCCATGCGAGTATTGGTATGGCTCCCTATGAGGCCTTGTATGGGCGTCCCTATCGGGCATCACATTGTTGGGCAGAGGTTGGCGAGAAGAGCTTGATTGGCCTCGAGTTAGTACAGGCGACCTTAGAAAAGATCGACATTATCAGGTGTCGACTTCTGACAGCATAGAGCAGACAGAAGAGCTACACCAATACAAGGCAGCGGCAGCTAGAGTTCGAGGTTGGGGACCATGTGTTCTTGAAGGTTTTCCTAATGAATAGAGTCCTTCGATTTAGAAAAAAGGGGAAGCTCACGCCTAGATTCATTGGCCCATTCCAGATCCTAAACTGAGTGGGTGTGGCGGCGTACCACCTTGCTTTGCCCACACCACTCATAGGCGTGCACAACATATTTCATGTATCTATGCTGAAGAAATACGTTCTTGATCCTTCCGACATTATCAAGTGGGAATAGGTGCAGTTGAGTGAGGATGCTACTTATTTACTATGACCGACGCGTGTTCTAGATAGGAAGGAGCAGGTGTTGCACAGTAAGGTGATTCCACTTGTGAAGGTTCTGTGGACACACCACACTGAGGAGGAGGCTACTTGGGAAATAGAAGCCAAGGTTCGAAAGAACTACCCTCAGATTCTCGAGGAGTACGAAAAGGTACTAATTTTGAGGATAAAATTTTTCTTTAAGGGGGGTAGATTGTAATGTCTCGAAAAAATCCATACAAAGACCGAGTACCACCTCAGGTAGATATCACTAAGGACCAAATCCTTTAAAAATTAGACGAGAATTAACTAAGTGGTATACTAGGTTTCCTGTGAAATTAGCACTAATTACTTTAAATACGAACTGCAAGACCCAAAACTTATAGAATCATTAACGCTATATTACCCTGAAATCTAGGATCAATCTCTAAACCCATTTGCTCATAGGAGCACACCCAAACTATATGGTTATGACTGCATTACTGGACTTGACAACCACCTTGAAAATCAAGTCCTAACAGTACCCAGAAACGCACAATTTGAGCTTGGAGTGAAGTGTGTGAGAAATGCAAATATCTTTAGGAAATGAACTGAAACTTAAGTGAATTGAGTCATTCACTTGCAGGCCAAATATAAGGATTCAGACTTGTAAGTAGTATGGTCTCATGCTCCTTTGGTTGTCAAATTTTGTGGTGCCAAAACTTCTATATGTGTCTTGTGTAGTTTGTTGTTGTATGGATGTTCAAGACACTGCATCAATGCTTTAAGTCAAGTACGGTGATCTACTTCAAGAAATGCAAGGTCATGTACTTGATCCTCTTCTGTAAGCTTCAATGTTCATAACTACGTCAATCAGAAGAGCGCTTGTTCAAGTCTAAAGTTGATGTTAAAAAATGAAGTATATTCTAAGAAGACAAATCCAAGCTGTAGAAGATCTCAAGATCAAGCTACATCAAGTAGAGATCTCAAGCTTCATAAGGTTCAAAGGTCAACCTTCATCTGATTGAATGAAGTTTCAATGCTCATACTTCATGTCTCATGTATGATAGACCTTAGATTGACCTTAGGGTAGGTCATTTGGAATACATGATTCATATTGAATCACTTTATAAGTATTTGGTCTGTTCTAAGACTAGTCTTGGACCTTGTTTGACTAGTCCTAGCACTCGTTCGACCAGTAATAGAAAATTTAGGACCAGTCCTAAGTTTGTTGCATTTGTTCAGAATTTTCTTTTCATCTACGACCAGTCCTAAACTCTGTTCAACCGGTCGTGTGAACAGTGTCGACTAGTCATCCGACCAGTCCTAGTTCTTCGACTTTAACTACAACAACGAATCCTTGAGTCCTACGACCAGTTGTGGGTTTTCTACGACCAGTCGTAGAGGTCCTACGACCAATTGTAAACACCCTACGACTGGTCATGTAACCATCTGTTTCAATCCCGCTTGAAAAGTTTAAAAATTCATTTCATCTACGACCAGTCGTAAAGTAGTCAGGACCAGTCGTAGGCGTAATTTTTGCATCTATAAATAGATTACGAATTTCATAGATTGATAACTCAATTCAAGTAAAATCAAGGCATCACTCTGAGATAAGTTTGTGTTTATTTTTAAGCTACATTGTGCTTATTTAATATTCTCTTTTGTTAGCTTATTTAATTTGATTTTGTTTATATATTCTAATCTAAATTGAAAAGAGGAATTATTGTATTCCTTTTTCTTGGAATCAAAATCAAATATAGCTAGCCCAACTAGTTTAATTTAAAATCAATTAGAACTTAGAACCATATCAAAATAAGTATTGGACGTTGAACTTCACATTTGAACTTCTACTCCGATTGGTTCTTTTGGGCTACAACAAAAGGAGAAATCCAGGTATTTTACATTTATTGTAAATTCAATTATTTTGGTTTTGTTTAAAGTTAACCCAGAAAAATCACATTGTGTTGGTTATCTGAGGAGAGCCAGAAAACTCGGAAAGTGGGGTTTTTGAAATGTGTAAGCCCATATAAAAGACACAATTGTGAAGGTTTTAGGTGAACCTATGTGTAAGACCCATATCCTAGCCCGTACCGTTCCATAATTTTTCGCGGTCCTCCCAGTCGAATTCCGACGACTCGTGAAGCATAGACAGCGTTTGCGCATGCTCTTGAGTCACATCCTGTAAAGTCGAGCCAAATCAAGCCGAGACCTATGTCATCACGACCACGTCGTCGCCGCGGTTCCGACGATGCGTCTCATGCATCAATACGATGCTCAGATTATGAGATCCGACCCATGCATTATCTCGGTCGTTGATTGCTTGATTGCGGGACCCACCTATCCCTATTGTTGTACTTCCCTAGAAATATAATTACTATGATGTCACCCTAGGGGTGACATCACCCTACCCTACCCTAGCCATAACTCTTTATAAGCAACCACCCCTTCCCTTTTTCCCCATAAGTCAAACTCATTAATTGCCTAGAAACCATCACCTCTCTCTCTCTTTCCTATCTCTCTCCCTCCCTCTTTCTTCCTTATTCTCCTTGGCAAAAACCATGGACGTCCAACCCATCTCAAAAATCCAACCATCTCCCATCTTATATCCCCACCAATCTAACCTTTAAATCGTCATCTTCACCATTGATAGAGCTTCATAGAAGCTTTGGAGTATATGGGAAGAAGAAGAAGAGTAAAGTGGGTGCTCCTTCTCTCTCTCTCTCTCTCTCTCTCTCTCTCTCTCTCTCTTTCCCTGATTGATGGCCCACCCTAATGCTTGATTTTTTTATCCACGCTGTCCATTTAATGGGCCCACCTAGCTGACCTTCCTACTGTCCGTTTGGACAGGCATGGTTGAAGGGAAATAACAAACATCAGAGTGTTTCAATGGGTGGGCCACACTGACGTGGACCCACCTTGATGCAATGAACTACAAGGTGTCTGGTGGGCTGCACCATGGTAGCAGCAAGACATCCAGACGTCTGACCGTCTGGACGTAGGTTAGACACAACTATCAGCCTGTCACACTCATGTGGACCCCATCTTGATGTAAGGATCTGATCCACACTGTTCATTCCACTTCCCAGCTCATTTCAGGCGTTGAGCCGTAAAATGAGGCCAAACCAAATCTCTGGTGGACCATATCGTAGAAAATAGTAGATTTGGACGATATAAACTGTTAGGACCACTGTGATGTTTCTGTGCGTCGAAAACCTATCCAATATTGGGCTTGCTAGACCCGTCACGAGCCTAGGAATCCAGCAGACGGACTAGATGATCCCGATGTGGGCCCCACCTATGAAATTCCTTAGCAAAAAAAGGGGAAAGAGATGACGTTGCTGCTGTCAGCGTCCTCTGGACGTTGCAACAGGCAGCATCTTGCTCCTTCTAATGGGTTGGACCGTGGGCCCACTATAGGCCCCACATTATGTGTGTTGAACATCTAATTCGTGCATTTGATGGGTTCCCTTTAATCAGCGGGTCACCCCAAAAATCAATCATTCACGGCATTTAAGTGGTCCACACCACTTACCAGCAGGGGATTGAACGTCTACCATTGAAACCCCTATTTTTGGGTCATAGAAGTTTTGGATCGATTTATTTTTCCTTTTTATGTAGGTCTTTGTAACCTTATAAACAGTTTGAATGGAAAATTAACGTTATGGTGGGCCCCACATGGGACCCACCTACTTGGACGTTGGATGGCATGGTGTACACCAGCCATCTAATTGCTGTATTTTACGTGAGCAACCAGTGGTTCTGATCATGGTGTACTTTGTTATATCAAAACCGTCCATCCATGTGCGGCCAACCCTGCACTTGTGACATGTGCAGGTGGTGGGACCCACCTTGATGTATATGTTTTATCTGCACCGTCCAAAGTGATGGACGGTGCTGTGAACTCCACTTTGATGCATATATTATATTCAAACCATCCATCCTTTTAGCGCGTGTGGGGCCTACCCACACATGCGGCATGTGTGGGATGGACCCACCTCGCATATATGTATTTTTGTCGTCCGTCCATATCTGGACGATGGACGCTGGATGCATTCCCAATTCATCTATGTTATATTATAAGATAATATTATAATATAGTATAATATATATAATAATATTTTAATATGGTGGTCTCATGTGGGACCCACCTTTATTGCACGTGCATATGCTGTGTCTAGCCGTCCAACAAGGACGGTGATACCCAGCTATGATGTATTTGTTTTATATTCTACACCGTCCATTAGGGATGGTGCGACCCGTTGATGTGTGGGTTTTGATCCACATCGTCCAAACATAAATGTAGCAGATTCAAATCTTTGGTGGGCACGCATGTGGACCCACCTATGAGGTATATGTTGTATCCGTCCATCTATGGCCTGCCATGATATAGGTTTCATCCATACCGTCCCTCAGTGGGGCCCATGATGTCAGCATTACTATGGGGTTTGCTAATGTATGTGTTACATTCAAGCCGTCCATCCAATTGACAAGCTCATCTTAAGGGCTGAGACTAAAATGAGGTGGATCTATCAGGTGCACTACACTGTAGAAAATAGTGGAGAGATGAACATCTGCCATTGAAATCCTTTTAGGACTACAGTAGTTTTAGATCAAAATGATATTTATTTTCCTCTCAACTAGGTCTTGGTGACCTTATGAACAGACTGGATGGAAAATAAATGTGATGGTAGGCCTTAGAATTTTCAAACGGTGAAAATCATCATCTCCACTGCTATTTGTGGTATAGTTTAGATGATCTTCGATCTTCATCTCCGCTACTATTTATGGCATAGCCCATCGAATGCGGCCCACTTGATATACGAGGCCAGTGCTGAGACCCATGGGCGAGGCCCAATATGATGTATATGTGGCCCATATGACATGGCCCATTATGATATGTATGTGGCCCACCGTGGTGCGGCCCATTGTGATGTACTGAGGCCCATGAGTCGTGGCCCGATCTGATGTGTATGAGGCCTAAGTGCAAGGCCCACCTATTGTGTATTTATGACCCTTTTTGGCGTAACCCATTGAGTTGTATATCAGGCCCAATGTAATGTCTTTTTGTAACCCATTTAGTGCGACCCATCGTGATGTATATTAGGACTTTGTGTGAGGCTATGGGCCCACTATATGTTTGGCTTTGGCTCTATATAAGCCACTCCTTGGGAGCAATGTTGGTTGAATGGCCACATGATGGGCAATGATGGTTTAATGTCCACATTGTGACCATCCCTTAGGCCTTGTTCAGCTGATTATCGGGGCGATTCCGATTGTCGATTCTGACTCCGATTGGTGAGGCTGATTCCGATTCTGATTCCGATTATCATGACCGATTGCCGATTGTCATGATCGATTTACCAATTCTGATTATCGATCGATTCCGTTTATCATGACCAATTGCCAATTAGCGATCGAGGCCGATTGTCATGACCGATTTACCGATTTCGATTATCGATCAAGGCTGATTATCATGACCGATTTACCGATTCCAATTATCGATCGATTCCGATTATCATGACCGATTGTCGATCAGCGATCGAGGCCAATTGTCATGAAAGATTTACCGATTCCAATTATCGATCGATTCTGTTTATCATAACCGATTGTCGATTAGCGATTGAGGCCGATTGTCATGACCGATTTACCGATTCCGATTATCGATCAATTCCGATTATCATGACCGATTGCCGATTAGCGATCGAGGCAGATTATCATGACCGATTGCCAATTTCGATTATCGGTCGATTCCGATTGTCGAGGCCAAGTATCGAGGCTAATTCTGATTTGTCGAGGGCCATTGTGATGTATTTGAGGCCCATGGGTAAGGCCTATCATGATGTATTCATGGTCCATGGGTACGGCCCACTGTGATGTATTCGTGGCCTATGGGCAAGGCTCATTGGGATATGTATTAGGCCTATGATACATAGCCCATTTGATGTATTCGAGACCCATGTGTAGGGACCACATGTCATGTATTTGAGGCCGATGAGCAGGGCCCACCTATTGTGTATATGTAGCCTGTGAGTAAGGTCCAGTGTGTTGAATATTAGGCCTTTGTGTGAGGCCGTGGGCCCATTATATGTTTGGCTCTATATGGGTCATTCCTTGGGGGCAATGTTTGTTAAATGTCCACATTGTTGAGGTTGATTGTCGATGCTAGTTATTGATACCGATTATGAGTATGTGATCGCATAGTATCATGATACATGCCCATATGCATCATCTGCATGTTTGTTATGAGATGTGGTTGACCATTGCATGTGTCATTGGGCAGGTTGTTATGAGATTCCCTGATAGGTGGAGGTTATCTCATATGAGCGCACGGTATGTGCATGATTGATGCATGACTGGATTGCATGACTCATGCACCTTGCATTATGATTACTGTATGCCCTAGTGACATCAGGGCCGTTGCCTCCACAGGCATATCGTGGATGACCAGACGGGACACCGAAAATTTGTTCTAGCATCGGGCTGCCATAGATGGCCCTAGGTGAAAATCTCTAAACCCTCTTGTACCAGAGGATGCCCCAACGTCGAGACCGAGTGGATACATGAGCGCCCGAGTGCCGAATACCAGGAGGCCGCGTCTCCCACTATGTCGTAGTCGGTTGGGAGGGGGTGTGGCCTTACCTGCCCGAGCGTAGGGGGCATTGCTAGGCTAAGTTTGACCAGCTCATGAATGGGACCGCTATCGATGTGCCAGATAGGTATTGGCAGACTGTTGGCCAGGTGAATAGTGAGGTTTCTTACGCTCACTTGAACTGTGCAGCTGGGAGAGCGGTAATGCCATTTAGAGTGTAATAGACCCCGGTGATGATCCCAGAGAGGAACCATACTGGTATGTGGACTTATTGAGTAGGAATTGCATACTCATTCATTCATTCATTAACTATCCACTCGGGCTGGTGGTGCGTAACTATTTGTTACGTGTACCTTCGTAATGGCCAGGATTTTGGTTAGGGCGCGCGACTAACCTGAGATCATGATTTACCACATTGAGTCTGACTATCCAAATTTAGGTATGGGACTGGTTTGTATAGAAGTCCCTTGTGATGGACCCCATAGCCTGTGACCTTATGTACTATCATCCCGACTTCATACTCCAGCATGGTCATTCCATTCGCACCGCATATTGCATCGCATCCTCGGCACCTGATATTTGGCTCTTTATGACTCCTTATTTGCATAGCTGTTCTATATTGCGTATTCTGATATTGATTGACTCATGGACTTGTCTGTATTTTCGCTTACTCTGTTATTGTATGATTTATGATCTTATCAGTATTTCTGCTTACTCTTATAATTCATGATCTTGTCAGTATTTCTGCTTATTCCGATATTGTACGATTTATGGATTACTAGTAATTCCAGTATTGTATGATGATGACATTGTATTGAATACTTGTCACTTACCTTATGCACACACTTACACCACCCTCTAAGCTTTCTATAAGCTTATCCACGATAGACACGTGCAGGTGATGTTAAGTTGCAGCAGTGTTGAGCTTAGAGCACGCAGCACTCTTCTGGAGCTTGATTTTTAATTTATGTATTTTCCTTCCAACATTGTACTCAAATGATTATATTAGTAGATATATGATGCTGATGTTGCCTTTGTGAATTGGGTAATCTTGTGGTTATGCTTATTATGAGTTAAATAAATAATAATAATAATTCTCCTTGTAGGATCCCAGGATCGAAATCTGGCGTATGGACATTAGTAGCTGAGAATGGGGCACTATGGAGGCTGTCGGCACCGGATTTGGCGATCGGGATTCCTGTGAATCTGATTTCTGGTTTTGGGGCATGACACTATGAAACCTATTTTGATAGTGAACGTTGATATCCCCTGTGTGAGGATATTAGGAGTGGAGTAGCTGTGTGGCTGTTGTTTAACAGTTGGTGTACACACAGGCGAACCACTATAATTCTTTGTGTCTTGTGGTTTGAATGTTCGTTTAATATTTCCTATCTTTTATCATTCAGAATTGTGGGATGTATGTGTAGATGTGAATGTTGTAATATCTAAATTTCAAGCATTGTGGGAATGTTGTAATAGTTTAAACTTTACTTTCTGCTATTTCCCTTTATTATTCCTCTTCAATTTGAGATATTGATACTTATCGTTCCAGTAAGGTTGTCCTGCCATAAACCCTTGGTTTTTATGGTGCAAGGTTGTCTTTAGAACAACATTTGTATCAACCTCTCAAGACTTGAATTTGAGGTTGCTTTACATTCCTGTATTGTGAATTGTTTCATTTCTTTTGTTGGCCATCATATTCTTTAGTTTCCACTATTAAAAGTTTAATTTGGCATAGTCCTATTCACCCCCAAAGCATATAGCTTGGCCTTTTCAAGTGGTATCAAAGCCTAATAGCTCGTTTTTAATTCTTTATTCTTGGATTCATTTCCTGAGCTAATGATCTAAGCTATATATAAAATGTCAAATTTTGATACCTTTCAGTCACTAGGCCTCCACCATTTGATGGCACTAATTATGCCTATTGGAAAGCCAAGATGAGGATTTTCCTTAAATCCATGGATGAAAGTGTGTGGCTAGCCACAGTGAATGAATGGACCCCTCCTACCACTGAAGTGACTGGTAACGATGGTTCAAAAACAATGAGAATAACAACTTATTTTTCTTAGACCACACTTTAGAAAAGTGAGAGTAGTGCAAATGTAAAAGCACTAAATGCAATCACTTGTGTACTCTCACTGGATGAGTTCAAAAGAATTATATCCTGTGATTTTGCAAAGCAAGCCTGGGATATATTAGAAATGACACACGAGGGTACATCAATCATCAAGAAATCTAAAGTCCAAATCCTCACAACCAAATTTGAAGAAATTCATATGGAGGAAAATGAAATGTTTATGGACTTCTACACTAGATTAAATGACATTGTGAACTCTATGTGGGGTCTTGGTGATAAAATCCCAGAAAGTAAAGTGTGTGCAAAGATACTGCACTCACTTCCTGAACGGTTCAATTCTAAGGTAACCGCGATCTAGGAACTTCGTGATACGGACAATATGAGGGTAGAGGAATTAGTTGGCTCTTTATAGACTTATGAGTAAACTTTTAAAGCTCCAAAAGGAAAATTGATTGCTCTTAAATCTTTTAAAAATAGTTTTCAAGAAAATTATGATTTAGAAAACTTTGAAGATGATATGGCCCTTTTGGCGAAAAATTTTTACAAAATTTTCAAAAGTAAAAAGAAGGTTGATTTTCAAAAAGCAAGTGATAAGAAAAGATCTAAACCTAAATCTAAATCTTGGAAATCATTAAAAGATAGTCAGTGTTACAGCTGCCAAGAATATGGGCATTTGGGAAACAAGTGTCCTAAAAAGGACAAACCCAAAAAGAAGGGTATGTTGGCTACTTGGGATGAATCCTCTGATTCTGAAGCCTCTTCTGATTCAGAAGATTCTGAAACTGAGTCGGGCAGTGAAGTTAAAGCTCTTATGACTCTAGCCAAATTCACATCAGATAATGATGATTTAATAAGTGAAGAAAATCTAACTAGTGATTGTGAAAATGAAGATGATCTTCAAGATGCTTACAATGCCCTATATAAGGAAAGTTGTAAAATATTTGTCAAACTTAAACTTCAAAAAGAAAAATTTTTAAAGCTTAAAGAAAATTATGCGTCCCTTGTTTCAGAAAAATCACATATTTCAGATTGTTTTGAAAAGACTAAATGTGAATTATTATTCAAAACCTCCCTGATTGAAAATCTTAAATCTGAAAATGACAAACTTAAACTTGAAAACTCTTCACTTTTGAGTTTAAAGGATACATGGAGGTATGCCCAAGGAGATTCAAAGTTTGAAAAACTCTTATCCAGATCTAGAAACTGTGGCGACAAATTCGAGTTGGGCTACGAAAAGAATATACCTTGTAAACAAAAGAATGCTCCTCTTAAGTTTATGAAAGGAGAAACCTCTAACTCAAAAGGGAAAAGTACTACTTAAGTTTTTTCTAAAAATGCTAAAACTTTTCAAAAAACTAAAAGAAACTTTGTTAACTATAAAAATCAGAATTGAAACCCTTTAGCCGAAAAAATAGTTGATTTGCTTAAGGAGCTTTTAAAATCTGACTTAGTAGGTCATTCTTACAACAATAGACAGAAGGAGACCAACTCTTCTCCGAAACCCAAAATTGTTATGAAATGGGTTCCTAAGGTTACTTGCTTAGTTGCCCACACTGCTTTCAAAGCTACAATTCATTCAAAGTGGTACCTAGATAGTGGATGCTCCAGACATATGACAGGTGACAAGGCTTTATTTACCGATCTTAAAGATACGACTGATGGGTTAGTCACATTTAGTGATGGTAGCAACTACAAGATTATTGGCCAAGGTACGGTTCAACTCTATAATCTTCCCTTATTTAAGAATGTTTTATATGTTGAGGGACTAAAACAAAACCTATTAAGCATATCTCAAATATGCGATAACAATCATAGTGTGAAATTTTCAAATCAAGGTTGTGAAATCTTAAACAAAAAGGGTTCTGTAATATTAACTGGTCGCAGGACTTCTGAAAACTGCTATATTGTATGCGATGGTAGCTCATCGAATCAATTGTGTTACATGGTCCATACCGATGAAATGGAATTATGGCATAAATGCCTTGGACATGTACACTACTATAATCCATATAGATTGAGCAAAAGAGAACTAATAAGAGGTCTACCTAAAATACAGAAAGTAGATAAAATATGTGACGAATGCCAGATTGGCAAATAAATAAGGAGCCCTCACAAGAAAGTGAACTCCAATGCCACATCAAGACCACTCAGACTTCTTCATATGGATCTTATAGGACCAACCAGGTCGGAGAGTCGAGGTGGTAAAAAGTACATTCTGGTGATCGTGGATGATTATACTAGATTCCCATGGGTAGCCTTCTTAAGGGATAAATCAGAAACCCTTGATGAAGTAAAAAGAGTGCTCAAGCGGATTCAAATTGAAAAAGGTTCTCAAGTCAGTAAAATCCGTAGTGATCATGGATCTGAATTTAAGAATAGCAGTTTTGAGAAATTCTGTAGCAATCAAAGAATATTGCATGAATTCTCTTCTCCCAAAACACCACAACAAAATGGAATTGTGGAGAGGAAAAATAGAGTGCTTCAAGAAATCAAAAATGTAATGTTGAATAGTATGAAGCTCCCTAGAAATCTTTGGGCTGAAGCCGTAAATACTGCGTGCTATATTATTAACCGAGTTTATACATGTAAATTTAATAATAAAACTGCTTATGAACTTTGGTTTGATAAGAAGCCTACTGTCAAATACTTTCGAGTTTTTGGTAGCAAGTGCTATATTTTGCATGACCATGAAAATCTAGGAAAATTTGACACAAAAAGTGATGAAGGAATCTGTTTAAGATATTCTTTAAATAGTCGTGCATATCGCGTACTGAACGAAAGAACTGGTGTGATTCAAGAATTTATAAATGTAGTCATAGACGATCATTTGAATACACCTACCCCAAGTTTAGATAATAATGAAGTTCTTTTAATTGACAAACCAGATACTTCATCAAATCAAACTAATACTGAACAGAGGACTGTTAAAGATTATCCAACTACTCAGATTCTTGGAAACCCTCTCACTGGTGCGCGCACTCGTAGACAACTAGAAGACATGTAATTACGTGTGCTTCACATCCTAGATAGAACTGGCTAACGTAAAAGAAGCTCTTTCTGACGAAAACTGGATAGTTGCGATGCAAGAAGAGCTTAACCAATTTGTGAGAAATGATGTTTGGTATCTAGTTCCTAGACCTAAAGATAAGCACATTATAGGAATTAAGTGGATTTTCAAAAACAAGTCTGATGAACTTGGTAATATTATTCGAAACAAGGCTAGATTGGTTGTGCAAGGGTACACTCAAATAGAAGGCATTGATTATGATGAAACCTTTGCCCCAGTAGCTCATCTTAAGTCAATCAGAATTTTTATATCCATTACATGCTTTAGGAAGTTTAAAATTTAGCAAATGGATGTAAAGAGTGCCTTCTTAAATGGTGATCTACATGAAGAAGTGTATGTGGAACAACTAATGGGTTTTGAAGACCCTAAGAACATTGATCATGTGTATCGCCTTAAAAATGCTCTCTACAGTTTAAAACAAGCTCCCAGGACATGGTACGAAAAATTGACTAAGTTTTTACTAAGTCATAATTTTAAAATGGATAGTGTCGATAAGACGCTCTTTGTTAAGAAACATAATGATGATATCTTAATGGTTCAAATCTATGTTGATGATATTATTTATGGATCAACATGTACTAACATGACTATTGAGTTTGCAAATTTAATGAAATCTAAGTTCGAAATGAGCATGGTTGGGGAATTAAACTATTTCCTAGGGTTGCAAGTAAAACAACAACCTGATGGTATTTTTATTTCTCAAACCAAGTATGCCTTAAACTTGATTAAAAGGTTCGGATTTGAGAATGGTAAGAACTTTGATACTCCTATGAGTACAACTTTAAGACTCTCGAAGTACTCTATAGGTAAAGATGTGGATCCTAGACTGTATAGAAGTATGATTGGTAGCCTACTTTATTTAACTACTAGTAGACCTGATATTGCTTTAAGTGTTGGTATTTGCGCTAGATATCAGTCTAAACCTAAACAGTCACATCTAACTGCGGTCAAGCGGATTATGTTGCAAGTACTACTAAATTAGGTCTCTGGTATCCATATGATACTAGTGTTCAATTGGCTAGGTACTCTGATGCTGATTGGGTAGGTAATATTGATGATAGGAAATCGACTAGTGGTGGTTGTTTTTATACTGAAAATTATTTAGTTTCTTGGTTTAGTAAGAAATAAAGTTCTATTTCGCTCTCAACTGCTGAGGCTGAATACATCACAGCAGGAAATGCATGTACTCAGCTTGTTTGGATGAAACGTATGTTAAGCGATTATGGAATTGCACAGGAATCAATGATATTATATTGTGATAATTCTAGTGCGAAAAATATTTTAAAAAATCCAATTCAACATTCACATACCAAGCACATTGACATTAGGTATCATTATATTCGTGAATTAGTGGAAGAAAAAAATAATATCATTAGAATACATTCTGACTGAGACTCAACTTGCTGACATTTTCACTAAACCGCTTGACAAAAGTAGGTTTAATAAATTAAAATTTCATCTTGGTATGTGCATTCAAAATTGATTATTCATGCACGTATGTATCATAGTGTATATATATATATATATATATATTTGATACTTTGTGGTTAAATTACAAATTTTTATGAAAAAATACATGTTTTTTCCTGTACACGACCAGTCGTGGTTGTACTCGACCGGTCATGGTACGACCGGTCGAGGACAGCTCAAGACCGGTCGTGGAGCGCATTGGGTCTTTTATAATTTGGGAAAAAATATCATCTTCCCCATTTCCTATTCCCTCTCCAACGAGCCGGTGCCCGACCAATCGAAGCCACCGACCTAAATCTTCAAGGTTAGTGCGTTATTTGTACTTTTCTTGTAGAATCTAATCTATATTATTTCATTTTCACTCTTGGAGTAATCTATTTGATCTTTCATTGCAATTTTGGAGTTTTATTTTGAAATTTTTGATCTAGAAAAACCCCACTCTATATCCTTTATATCTTCTTGTTCCTTGAGTTTCTTGTTGCAAATGAACTCCAGAGGGAAAAAGAAAACAACACGTGGTACTTCCTCTTCTAGGTCAAATTTAACTCGATGACATCTTCGGTCTCCCAAAGATGATCCCTCATATGTGCGGGATTTGCATATGCACAATGTCATTGTCGAATGTCCGGTTGATCTTAATCATATTGCTCAGTTTGGTATCCTACCTCTACTCCAAGCTTTAGGATGTGATAACATCTTACATTGGGGTGGGCCAGTATTCCAATCTATTGCACAAGCCATGTTTGCATGTCTTTCTGACTTTTTTACTGAAAATTTATCATTTAAGATTGATGTTAGAGAAGGGCCATTCGATGTAGATCATCATTTGATATCTGGCCTTATTGATATTCCTGTTAATGATGAGGGTATTCCTATTCATACTTTAACTGAAAAACCCTCTGAATCAGAGAAACGTATGCTAACTAGAGATCTATGCAATATGAATGTGCAATGGACGTATAAAGGGAATGCGCTTCTCGTAAAGTATTTGTTACCCAAATACAGGGTGCTCCATAGAATTTTTATTTCAAATTTATATCCTTGTTTAGGTAACAAAACTGAACTAACTTCTTTTATGGTTCAGGTCTTGCATTCTGTCATTTCTGATACTAAAGTTTGTCTGCCTTCCTTGATATGTCATTCAATTATTCAGTTTCGTCTAGATTCAGATCATAGTGATATTCTGTTTGCATATCTTATGACTATTTTAGCTAATCATATGCAAGTGGTTATGCCTGTTGGAGAGGCTCCTATCCATCATCTCATTTTCAACAATTCTAATATAAACGAGATGAAATTAGGATTGGCTCTTGGCCAAGTGGATGTTGGTGGAAGTGGAGCTGAAGCTGGGAATGAAGAAGATGCTAGTGATCTTCCTCCTGATGATATTAACATGGATGACATTTTTTATTAGATAGAATCTGACTTTGGAAATGATCCTAATTATGAGCCATCTGAGTTTGATATGCATTTACGTGCTTTGGAAGAGAATGTAGAAAATATGAATGTTGCCCACGATTTAAGGTTTAAATATATGCGCAAGTATCTCAGGCGTATAAACAAGGGTCTTCATCAACTTGATCCTTCTATTCCTACTCCTTCAGGATCTGATTAAGTGATTATATTGGTCTATATTAACTTTATTACTTTTTACTTTTGGTGGTGTATGAACCTTAGGTAATTGTTTTTTTGTTTGAACTAGCTTATGGTGTGTGGACTTTTTAACTTGCTTATATCTTGACTAGTTCATCCATTACTTACTCTCCTGCTAATTATCCTTTTATTTCTTCCTTTGTCATATTGTGACAAAAAGGGGGAGAATTTATTGGGTGTATAGATTGATATTTGTGGAAGTAGTAGCATAAGCATTTCTTTTGGATTCATACGTGCTACTCAGGGGAAGTAATATTTGTGCTTGTTAAAAATTGGTGTGCTTGTGAACAACTGGTGAATGATTCGTTAACCAGGCTATAATATTTGTGCTTGTTAACAACTGGTGTGCTTGTTGACAACTAGTGCATGATTCGTTAACCGGGCAATAATATTTGTGCTTATTAACAACTAGTGCATGATTCATTAAGTTAACAACTGGTGCATGACTCTTTAATCAGGCTATAACTAGTTCTTTTACATATGAGTTGTGCTTTTCTTCTTTGGAGTGTGTTTTGTCACAAATTTGACAAAGCGGGAGATTATAAGTGTTATGGTCTCATGCTCCTTTGGTTGTCAAATTTTGTGGTACCAAAACCTCTATATGTGTCTTATGTAGTTTGTTGTTGTATGGATGTTCAAGACACTGCATCAATGCTTCAAGTCAAGTACAGTGATCTACTTCAAGAAATGCAAGGTCATGTACTTGATCCTCTTCTGTAAGCTTCAATGTTCATAACTATGTCAATCAGAAGAGCGCTTGTTCAAGTCTAAAGATGATGTTCAAAAATGAAGTACATTTTAAGAAGAAAAATCTAAGTTGTAGAAGATCTCAAGATCAAACTACATCAATTAGAGATCTCAAGCTTCATAAGGTTCAAAGTTTAACCTTCATCTGATTGAATGAAGTTTCAATGTTCATACTTCATGTCTCAGGTATGATAGACCTTAGATTGACCATAGGGTAGGTCATTTTGAATACATAATTCATATTGAATCACTTTATAAGTATTTGGTCTGTTCTAAGACTAGTCCTGGACCTTGTTCATCTAGTCCTAGTACTGGTTCAACCAGTCCTAGAAAATCCAGGACCAATCCTAAGTTTGTTGTAATTGTTTGGAAATTTATGTTCATCTACGACCAGTCCTGGACTCTGTTTGACCAGTCGTGTGAACAGTGTCGACTAGTCATCCGACCAGTCCTAGTTCTTCAATTCAAACTACAGCAACGAATTATTGAGTCCTACGACCAGTGGTGGGTTTTCTACGACCAGTTGTAGAGGTCCTACGACCAGTCATAGACACCCTACGACAGGTCGTGTAACCGTCGGTTTCAATCCCGCTTGAAAAGTTCAAAAATCTGTTTCATCTACGACCAAACGTGGAGTACTCAGGACCAGTCGTAGGCATGATTTTTGCATCTATAAATAGTGACGAATTTCAGAGATTGATAACTCAATTCAAGTAAAATCAAGGCACCACTCTGAGATAAGTTTGTGTTTATTTTTAAGCTACATTGTGCTTATTTAATATTCTCTTTTGTTAGCTTATTTAATTTGATTTTGTTTCTATATTCTAATCTAAATTGAAAAGAGAAATTGTTGTATTCCTTCTTCTTGGAATCAAAATCAAATATAGCTGGCCCAACTGGTTTAATTTAAAATCAATTAGAACTTAGAACCATATCAAAGTGAGTATTGGACATTGAACTTCACATTCGAACTTCTGCTCCGATTGGTTCTTCCAGGCTACAACAAAAGGAGAAATCCAGGTATTTTGCATTTATTGTAAATTCAATTATTTTGGTTTTGTTTGAGGTTAAGCCAGAATAATCTCATTGTGTTGGTTATCTGAGGAGAGCCAGAAAACTCAGAAAGTGGGGTTTTTGAATTGTGTAAGCCCATATAAAAGACACAATTGTGAAGGTTCTAGGTGAACCTGTGAAACCTATTTTGATAGTGAACGCTGATAGCCCGTGTGAGGATATTAGGAGTGGAGTAGTTGTGTGGCTGTTGTTTAACAGTTGGTCTACACACAAGCAAACCGCTATAATTCTTTGTCTTGTGGTTTGAATGTTCATTTAATATTTCCTATCTTTTAGCATTCAAAATTTTGGGATGTATGTGTGGATGTGAATGTTGTAATATTTACATTTCAAGCATTGTGGGAATGTTGTAATAGTTTAAACTTTACTTTCTGTTATTTCCCTTTATGATTCCTCTTCAGTTTGGAATATTGATATTTATCGTTCTAGTAAGGTTGTCCTGCCATAAACCCTTGGTTTTTATGGTGCAAGGTTGTCCTTAGAACCACATTTATATCAGCCTCTCAAGACTTGAATTTGAGGTTGCTTTACATTCCTGTATTGTGATTTATTTCATTTTTTTGTTGGCTATCATATTCTTTAGTTTCTGGTGTTAAAAGTTTAATTTGGCATAGTCCTATTCACCCCCCCCCCTCCCCCCCTCTCGGACATATAGCTTGACCTTTTCAAGACCGTCAGAATCTGACCCAATTACACCCTTGGATCAGGGAAAATTTCTAACACATGTCAGTGTGCTTGTGGCCCTAATCGAGTACCGGTGAGTGTTGAACTAAAACTGGTCCTCCGCGGTCAATCTATAAATCCGATCGGACCAAAAACTTAGTTCGACATAAATCCAACGTCAGGAAGCTTAAGTCCGACTGCGTGTGGAAAAGGGGCCTCCAAAATAGCTTCGTTAGACCGAAATAGCTAACTTTTGGCTATAACCTAAGTATACCATGGCCCTGGGGCCATTCCCATCAGTTCTGGGCCTATATAAGCACCTTAAACCCTTTTTCTGTCATTCCATACGAATTTACAACCCTAAGAGAGAGAAGAGAGAGAAAAGAGAAGAAGAAAGTGAGGAGAAGAGAGAGAGTGTTGGAGTTTGTTCCAGGGATTCTTCCCTGCCACTCCACGTGCTTAACCATCACTACCGTGTCACTATACCGGCGATCTTGATTCCATTTTCGGGTAAGAAATCCTAACCCTAACCTATTTTAGGGTTTCAAATAGAGTAAATGCTGAAGTAGCTAACTTATTTCATGCTATAAGTTGCCGTTGTGCCGTAGGCGAGGACTTAGTGTTTAAATTAAGTTCGTTACGAGTCTACTGGTGAAAGGTGCCAACTAAAAACATTTAGGTTATGGTTTTCAAGGCTTTCAATGTCAGTCAATGATTTATGACTGACGTGAGTGCTATCACATATGCATACTTAGGATGTTTCAACATATTACACATTTATGTAGGATAGGCTATTTCGAATGCATTCTAAGTATTTGTTAAATTGTTTGAATGAATATGGAATTATGATTTGTGCTTGCTATGATTATTGATTGCTAATACATGATGGTTGTGCGTGTGGAAACTCCTATGTAAGAGGATTTGTTATAACACGTGTTTTAACTGATTTATTACATGCACGTAATATGTGTAGACTAAGTGTTTGATAAAATGCCTAAATGAAAAAATGTTGGTTTAAATGTATGTAATGAGGGTGTTAAGATAGGATTATCAATCCCCTTAACTATGGTTATAGTATTCTTTATATAACCTATCTTACTACTATGTGCTGTATGGATGAAATGTCTGTGTATGTGTGTAGTATGTGTTTGTTAAATTACTCAAGTAGGATTTATATATGATTTCAGTTGTCACATGCTATTTTGAATTACTATATATAAGTGTTATTGTTTGGAATGTGATTGGGGCTACGATGTAGCCCAGGTAATTGGTAATTGTCTATAAATGGTGGTTGAACTGCTTAACCATGACAGACACGCCCGATGAATCCGAGTCGTACACTGCTTGTCGGCAGTGGTTAGGCCACACAAAGTGCTTATGCGCTCCATGTCGATTAGCTCGATGTATGCTCGTACCAGTCGAGCTTGTCAAGCAACCCGGTTAACCCGATGTATGTTCACCATGTATGGACGTTACTATTGGAATCTAAGGTACCAACTTACAAGTGACAAACCCATTTAACCTTGGTATCTCGATCCGCTAAGACTCATGAGTCGGGCATAGTGGTATGGGACACCGTGGTTGAGCTGTCGGCCTGCGTTGGGGCGACGAGCCTCCCCGTAGTGTCCAGTGAGCAAACCAAGTCATGAGCCGAATACGGTGGTATAGGACATTGTATTCAAGCTGTCGGCCTACGATCAGGTGACGAGCCCGCAGTGACCTTGAGCATACACTAGAAACTACGTTTAGGTGATGAGCCTTTCCGTAGTAAACTAGAGTATAAACCAAGCCTATGCCGACGGTGATGAGCCTCTCCGTAGCGACCTAGAAACCATCTATCGTATGTGACTACTAGGATTGACGACCCTAGATGGATCAATGTTTGGGTTATGATATAAAGGGAGGTGCCTTAGCTTCCCAATCCTGCTATATGAAAAGGTCTAATAAGAACTCGGTAATCACACTCATGCACCGCATTGCATGTGTCTTTGGCGTTGGTGTTGAGCACAGAGAAGGGGTGCATGCCGCAACTATAAAAGGAAGATCGTAGAGTGAGTACAGGTGAGGGTATACATCATTAATACATATCATTTTTTCATTAACCAGAGTACTTAGGTATGCTTGATTGTATTACTTTATCATTACTGCTTGATTGAATTGATAACATGTTAACCTTTGCCTTATAGCTCCACTGAGTTGATCACTCACTCCTACGTTCTGGGACGGTGTTTTAAATACCAACCAGACTCTGTCTTACCTGCAGGGGATGGTAATGCTTATGAGGCAGAGCCGGACTATTACGGTGACGAGGAGTTCTCCTATATGCAACTCTCTGGCGGGTCTATGTAGACCTGGAGTTACGCTGACGGGGCTACAGGGTTTTAGATAGAGAACATTACACTTTCTAATTTTGTACATTTTTGAATTAAACTTGTAATTATTTAACCTAGTGACATTCATACTCTAAGGGCTTGCTATTACTTTTGTACAGTTTATATTCATATCACAGTCTTCCTCTAGTGTACTTTAATTGCCTCTGGAGTATGATATGTTGTTTTGGTATAATCCTATTCATGTTTAAGGTAATTATACAGATAATATTTAATCATCATTATCTATGTTGCATAAGTGATGCGTTAGAACTCTGAGTTGAGTCTATACTCGACCCCCGATTTTTAGGGCGTTACAGTGGTGAAATAGCTAAACTATTTCATGTCATAGGTTGTCATTGTATCGTAGACAAAGACGTAGTATTTAAACTGAGTACGATACGAGTTTACCGACGAAAGGTGCAGACTATAAATGTTTCGGTTATGGTTTTTAAGGCTTTCAATGTTAGTTAATGATTTATGACTGACTTGATTGCTATCACATGTACTTAGATACGATGATTGCCGTATATTACACATATATATGAACTATGTTTGAATAAAATGCATTCCATGTGTTTGATGAAATGTTTGAATGAATATGGAATTATAATTTGTGCTTGCCTTGATTATTGATTGAGAATATATGATTGTTGTACGTGTGACAACTCCTTTGTGAAAGGATTTGCCCTAATACATGTTATAACCAAGTTATATCATGTATGTCAAAAGGTGTAGCCTAAGTGTTTAATAAAATGTCTGAAAGAGTAATTATTTGATAAAATACATTTATTAAAGGTGTTGAGATAAGATTCTCAACCACCTTAACTTTTTGCATTATTTTCTTTACGTAACCTTAATCCAACTACGTGATTTAGGTACGAAATGCATATGTGTGATAACATGTTTATTGTGTATTTTTATGAAATGCTTAAATGATTGCAATGCTTGAATTATTTACTCTATACTGTTATGACTACCATATGTGAATGCTATTATCTTGGAGTGTGATTAGGACTATGACGTAGTCTAGGCATTCGGTAACAGATTTCATTAGAGTGGCCGAATTGGTTCCGCCACCAAGGACACGTTTGATGAATCCGAGTCATACGGTGATTATCGATAGTGGTTAGGCCACAAGAAGTGCATATGCGCTCCATATTGATTAACTTAGTGTGTGCTCGTACCAATCGGACTTGTCAAGTAACCCGATTGGCCTAATGTGTGTTTACCATGTATGGACACTACTGCCTAAATCTAAGGTACTACTTATCAGTGCAAAGCTCATTTAACCTTGGTACTACGATCCGTTAAGACTCATGAGCTGGGCATGGTAGTGTATGAGATATCATGGTTGAGCTGTCGGCCTACGCTGGAGTGACGAGCCTCCCCGTAGTACCAATGATCAACCCAAACTCATGAGTTGAATATGGTGGTGTATGGGACACCATATTCGAGCTGTCGGCCTACCCTAAGGTGACAAGCCTTCCTATAGTGACCTTGAGTATAAAATAGGCATACGATCAAGTGAAGAGCCTCTTATAGTGACCTCGAGTGTGAATTAAGCCTACGTCGAGGTGATGAGCCTCCCGTAGCGACCTAAAGTGTAAACTCGTGAACTTGCCTATCAGATGTGATTAACTAAGATTGACGACCCTAGATGGATCATTGTTTAGGTCAATGATATAAAGGGAGGTACCTTAACTTTTCAAACCTGCTGTATGAATATGTCTAATTAAGAACTTAGCTAATCACGCACATGTACCGCATTGCATGTGCCTTTGGCGTTGGAGTTGAGCATAGCAGGAGTGTTACATGTGCGACCATGAGATGATATCGCAGAGGGAGTGTAGGCGAGGGCATACATCATTAATACATACCATTCTTGCATTAACAAGAGTACTTAGGACATGATTGTTGTAGTGCTTTATCATTACTGCTTGACTGAATTGATAATATGTTAACCTTTGCCTTATAGATCCATTGAGTTGATCACTCACTCTCACTTTGGGACGGTATTTTAAAACACCAAATAGACTCTGTTGTAGTTTCAGATGACGACGAGGCTTACGAGACGGGATCTGCCTTCTATAACGACGAGGAGTTCTCCTATCTGCAACTCTCTGGCGGGTCTATGTAGATCTGGAGTTGTGTCACCGGGGCCATATGGATATGGATTAGATGACATTACACTTTATCATTTTATGAATTTTGAAATTATACATGTAATTATTTAACCTGGTGACATTCATACTCTGGAGACTTACAATCACTTATATGCTCTTTATATTTATCACAATCTTCCGCTTGCGTAATTTAACTGTCTCTGGAGTATGATATGCTGATTTGGTACAATCCCACATATGTTTAATGCACTAATATGGACAACATTTAATTATCATCATCTGTGTTACATAAGTGATGCGTTGGAACTCGGGAATTGAGTTTCTATTTGACCCTCGATTTTCAGGGCGTTACATTATTAGAGATTTAACCAACTCACATAACCTTGGTCACCTTTATAGGTATATCATATGCAAGGTTTTTCTAGATTGTGAAGCTGAGCCAACAGATAAATCTAAGCAACATGAACGGGGGAGCACCGGGAAGTTATTCAAGCACGAAGGCGCGAAGATCAACTATCCTGAAACTAGCTACAAGAGAGAACTCAATTCGACAAGTTAGTGTCATTTCAAGAGTTCAAAAGTTTAGTCTCCTTCCTCTTATAGGATTGAGGCTAAGAGTTTGCTATCAATAAACTCGTTTAGGTTCCTTGTGTAGGACCTTGGCTGGTGGGCCTAAATTCAAGTGCCTTGTGTGGGACCTCGGCCGGCGGGCCTAAACTCAGGTGCCTTGTGTGGGACCTTGGCCAGTGGGCCTAAACGGTGGGTGCCTAGTTTGAGACCTTGGCCGGTAGGCTTAAACATGTGTCCTTAGTGTAAGACTATAAAGGTTGTTAGTGAACCTAATTTTAAACCATCAATAGTGAAATCCGGTGCACTCTGGGATTGAGTGTGGATACCCGGAGTGGAGTAGGCACGTAGCCGAACCACTATAAATGCTTGTATTTGGAATTGTCATTTACACATCTATTTAATCATGTTTATATGTGCTTGAATGTTTAATTTAGTATACATAATTGAATGAATGTGATTCATCGATACGAAGCTCATTCCACACACAAGCACACAACACTAGGCTAGTTATTATATCTGTATATCTCTAATAGTCTTTGTGATTGGATCCTCTAACTGGCTTGGAAGCCATTAGAGTTATATTGCTTTACTTGCTTTAAATTGAATAATCATTTGAGTTAGACAAACATAACCTTAGTCACCTTTACAGGTATATCATATGCTAGGTTTTTCTAGATTGTGAAGCTGAGCCAACAGATAAATCTAAGCAATGTGAACGGAGGAGCACCGGGAAGTTGATTCAAGCACGAAAGTGCGAAGATCAAGTATCCCAAAACTAGCTACAAGAGAGAACTCAATCCGACAAGTTAGTGTCATTTTAAGAGTTCAAAAGTTTAATCTCTTTCCTCTTGTAGGATTAAAGCTAAGAGTTTGCTATCAATAAATTCATTTAGGTTCCTTGTGTGGGACCTTGGCCGGTGGGCCTAAATTTAGGTGCCTTATGTGGGACCTCGGCTGGTGGGCCTAAACTCAGGTGCCTTGTGTGGGACCTTGGTCAGTGGACCTAAACGATGGGTGCCTAGTTTGGGACCTTGGCCGGTAGGCTTAAACATGTGTCCTTAGTGTAAGACTATAAAGGTTGTTAGTGAACCTGATTTTAAACCATCAATAGTGAAATTTGGTGCACTCTGGGATTGAGTGTGGATACCAGGAGTGGAGTAGGTGCGTAGCCGAACCACTATAAATGCTTGTATTTGGAATTGTCATTTACACATTTGTTTAATCATGTTTATATATGCTTGAATATTTAATTTAGTATACATGATTGAATGAATGCGATTCATCGATGTGAAGTTCATTCCACACACAAGCACATAACACTAGGCTAGTTATTATATATGTATATCTCTAATAATCTTTGTGATTGGATCCTCTAACTGGCTTGGAAGGCACTAAAGTTATATTGCTTTACTTTCTTTTATTGAATAATCATTTGAGTTAGACAAACAAGTTTTTAAATAAGAGGAAATAATTAAAAAGCCCTATTCACCCCCCTTCCCTCTAGGACTATAAGAACAGTTTCATACTTCTACTAATGTGGTGCAAACTGTAATTTCATCTTTAACTTAATAGGTAAACTTTTTATTAATAATCTTTTAAGCCATAAGTGCCTAAATTGATCATCTATAGATTAGATTTAGAGGTCCCGTGTTGCTAGATAAATTGCACCATTTCAACAACCTTCGGTCCTACCGAACCCTCATTCGATTTGACCCAAAACAACTAAAATATGACAACGTGCTGGGCTAAAATTTGGGGTAATTCGAATGCAACTAAGTGCTACTTTTGGTCTCACTGAAGACCTTTTTCGGTGCGACCAAAAGTAATAAATCTGTCCAACGGCTTTCCTTTCTAAATTTCATTCGATTGAACCTCAATTCAGTGTGACCGAATATAATTCGGTATGATCGAAAATAAACTCGGTGTAACCAAAGACTAACCATTATAAATCTGTTGGGGCATTTTTCTTATAAATTCAACAATCGGATCTTTGTGTAAATGATGAATTTTGGCATTTTAGAGACCCTAGTGCATCTCAAGTTCTACCGAACCTCTTAAGCTCTATCCCAATGATGTTCATGCTCTCTTCTTAGTGATTCTTCACTCTAATGAGCATTTCACGCTCCTCTACAAGAATAATATGATCCGAAGCCCTCTTTAGAGTTTAGACACCATTTCTTAGTAAATCCAAGTGTTTATCAACCTCTAAAGTGTCCATTAAATCCCTTAGGCTTTACAACTTTCCATTAATTGTAGAAGATTCTGCCCAACCTCCCATCACCTTAGTCACCACATTAGAGTATCACAAGCAAGGTATTTGATCTTGGAGTTGAAGCCTTAATAAAGCATCGACATCATGATTGGGAGAGTGAATGGGGAGTTGATTGAAGCATATGAGAGCATCGATTAAGTAACCTGAGAACGTGTAATAAAAGGGGCTCAGTTATCATGTGTGAGAGTCCGTATACACTCATTCTTTGTGTAAGAATGAGTGTAAGAGTTTGAATTACAAAACTTGAATAAATTCTTATGTAGGACATTGGTTCTTGTGTAGGGCCTAAATCAAATTTCTTTTATAGGCCACTAGACATGGGTGGTGTATGTGTTAGTGTAACACCCCATTTTTTAGTACTTGGGTGTTACCATGATGATCTAAATTAGTTTACACGTGTTCGGAAATGCACGTGACTTACCTTACACGTCATCATTTAGTGGTCCTCAATCTATCCATCTCTACCCTCTAGTACAATCTTCATTCATATATCAAGGCATCTGACAATTGATTCTCAAAGACAAACATCCTCTCATCACGAAAGTGACATTGATCTTTCGGAACCCACCACGTTGCTAGGATCCCAATGGTGATGAAAGTCTAAACCTTTCCTTATTAGAAAGATTGAACCACATGTTATCAATCTTGGGCCTTAGATCGTCAGATCCACCCTTGGTTAGCTCCACAATGTTCAACTTAAAGGCCCGCCACCTACTTATCACATTTATGCAATTAGACCACCAATCCAACCTTTGAATTTCATCTAGGGAGACCCTAGGGCCCTTATAGTCGTTGATGATCAAATTAGACGTAATCTGTCCATCGGATCGAGGCAAATCTACACACAAATGGTAACAAATCTAAATGTATGGCCTACCTAAGCTTTAGATATGCCTAACCAATGGCCAAGGGTCCTAATTGGACCTGTGGAATCTAATGAACGGATCATTTTTGTGAGGCATCAATGTGGACCCCACTTTTAGAACGTGAGTGCACCAGGGTGCGTGCACTCGTTGTGCACTGAACTAGGAGACCCATTCAATTGGCCTTGACTCGACGGATGAGGAAATAGCTCTCTTATGTTTTGAATTTTCCCGCCCATGTGATGATGAATGAACAACGTTCGTTTGGGACGTGTCATGGCCCACCACCTATGATTGTATAAAAGATCTAAACTGTCCATCAGGTGCGACTCTTAAATCCGACCAAAACCCAACTCATTTCACACGTGGATGCACATGTGGATGTACACGATCATTAGCGTAAATCGGCTTTGTGTGACCATTTTTTTTAAAAACGAAAAGCTTTGTTTTTCTTCTGTTTGTTAGGTTGGCGATCCGAGTGAGGAGAAGTCCTCCAATCTTAGTTGTCCATTTGACATCATCTCAACCATCCAAATCCTTGGATTGGGGTTTCTAACTGTAACAAAGCAAAACCACCAACGGTTTTGGCATTTTCGGTCGTATTTGGAGGTGGTTTCAAGTAGATCAAACCCCGACCGTTTAGTTTCAATCCAATAGCTCGGAGGAGTTAGGGTAAGCAATAAAAAGGGTGAGGATTGAGCAACATGTGGCTCCAATTAATGTGGATGCACTTAAAAATCTGTCATTTCCTTCCTCCATCGAGCCCACCTCCTAAACCTCCATGAAGCTTCGAAAGGCCACCCCTACAAGCTCCCTACAATTCATTCAAAGTGTTTAGAAGAAAGAAAATAAGGGAAGAGATGCTTGTGGAGGAAACACCATTAATGGATGCCTCCTTCCTCATTCAAACCCCACCGGGTTCAGTTCGAGTCAGGACGAGCCTATCATCCAATGGTGCTACTGGCCTTTAGTAGATGGGAGGAAAAAAAGAAGAAGAAAGACAAAGAGAGAGAGAGAGAGCGAGAGAGAAAAATAGTGAAAATCAAGGGCTGTTGTACAGCTTCGTGCTGCACCGAGTAGACATGGTTCGTGTCGGGTTGAACTTGATCGTCCAGTGGTGTTGCTGGACTTTCTTAAAAGGGGGCGGGGGGGAATCGAAGAAAAGATATGGGAAGATATATGATAGTGAGAGAACGTGCACGCTGGTTGGGTTACACCAAACTCGGCCCAACGAGTCAATGGTGAGATCACCCATGTTGCTGGCCGAGCTTCGGGCTCGACTCGGTGAATCAAAGTCGAGTCCAGACCCTAGGGGTTGTGGGAGAAAGAGAGAGAGAGAGAGAGAGAGAGAGAGAGAGAGAGAGAGAGAGAGAGAGTGAGTGAGTGAAAAGAAAATAAGAGAGAGAGGTGAGTCATGGTCGAGTTGCAACTGAGTCGACTAGATTGAGTTGTGCACGAGTCACCAGTTCAGGATAAGCTAGGTTGAGTTTAAAGGGTTAGGTGTTGCCGTTGGGCCTCTAGAAGTGTAAATGAGAGGAGGTAGAAGAGGAAGTGGCGATGTTAGGTTGATTTGTCGGGTTTAGTCAAGTTCAACCCAGTGCGGTTGAGTCTAGGTAATTTCAGCTGAGTCCAGTCAAGTGACATTAGAGCGTGGAGTTCGAATCGAGGTCGAGTCAAGTTACGGATCAAACTGACGCGGTTGATTGAGGATTCAAATCTAGGGTTGCACACACTTCTTAGTGACATTGTAGGCAATTCAGAACATATGGTGATGATTCTTCCCCTCGAGCTTTCCTCTTCCATGTTAGCTTAAGTGATAGTTCAATTTTAGTTTCAACTAATAACTAGTATCTCTAATTCATAATTACTTATGCTAGTTGTTGAATTTGATTATCAAATTATGTGCTCAATATTTAGCTTATATGAACATCTATATGTTGTACCTGTATATCTTCTCATGCTTGTGGATTGTTTGTGGAACTTGAATTGCTACATATATCAGTGGAAAATTCCACTTATATATGTACATCTAGACTTGAGATGTAATTAAACTAATTGTGATTATAATGGACCCTCAACCTAGTGGCTATTTAACTGATGGTTTAAATAGAATATTGATGTGGGCTTACCATTCATGGATTGTTATGACTATGTAGCTTTTAGAGATTATCCTTTTCTTGGTACTTGCC
Source organism: Magnolia sinica (assembly GCF_029962835.1). Lineage (NCBI taxonomy): Eukaryota > Viridiplantae > Streptophyta > Magnoliopsida > Magnoliales > Magnoliaceae > Magnolia > Magnolia sinica. Next base: position 71,555,682 of record NC_080573.1, read on the forward strand.
TTCTATGGCTCGGATTTGATATTTGTCCATTGCGGCCCTGATTATTGTATATTTGTCGTAAATGACTTGATGGATTTTTTTTGTGACCATGCGGTGGTAAGTTCCACTTGTTAAATTGTGATTGGTCACGAGTTGAGGAGGATACCATTAAACATCCTAATGTTTGAGTCTCATGAGTCGGGGATGGTAGTATGGGACACTATGCTCCAGTTGTTGGCCTATAATGGGTGACAAGCCCCCCATAGTGACCTTTAAGCTTTCCTAAATCCGTTGTTTGTAAATTGGAATAATAATGGTTGGGACTAATATGCATTCATGACACTTGCGTTTTGAATGGACTAATTGTTTGAAATGTCCATTCTCTTTCATGAGCAAGTTGACTATTTAAAAAACTCATTCCTTTGCAAGTTAAATGAGTCGACTGTTTGAAAGGCCCATTCTCTTGCTTGAATGGACTAACTGTTTAAAAGGTTCATCCTCTTATTAGGAATGTGTTAACTATTTGAAAGATCCATTCTTGTGCATGAATGAGCTGATTGTTTGAAAGGTACATTCTATTGCCTAAGTGGACCGACTATTTAAATGGTCCACTAACTTATATAAGCGGGTTGACTGTTTGAAAGACCCGTTCATTTGTAATTTAAATGAGTCGATTGTTTGAAAGATTCGTTCTATTACTTAAATGAGTTGATTATTTGAAAGACTCATTCTCTTGATTAAATGGATCGACTATTTAAAAGGTTCATTATCTTTCATGAGCGGGTTGAATGTTTGAAAGACTCGTTCTTTTGTAAATTGAATTAGTTGACCATTTAAAAAACTTATTCTCTTGCCTGAATAGACTAACTATTTGAAAGGTCCATTCTTTAATTAGGAATGACCTGACCATTTAAAAGACTCATTTTCATGCATAAATGAGCTGACTATTTGAAAGGCCCATTCTCTTACATGATGGACTGATTGTTTAAAAGGTCCATTCATTTGGCCAACTAGATGTCCATCCCCAATTGACGTGCATTCACACATCCATTCACTTGAACAAGATCGCATCATGGATTGTTTTGTATATTTTATTATTTAAGAATTTGCTTAACTGATGCGGTGGTGTGTAATCTTGATGGGAATTCACACTAAACTGGCCACTCATTCATTAAATATATAACCATATAGGTAGTGTGGGTGGTTTAAACAATAATTATGTCCAGATTAATAAGGAGCAAAGTACAATTATCAAGGATGCACGACTACATCTGTCAAGAGAAGCTGCGTGATTTTGTATTTCAAGACTAGTTGTAAATTATTTTGTTTCATGTAAGACCCGTATCCTACCCCATACCGTTCTGTAGGCTTCCGCGGTCCTCCCGATGGAATTTCGGCCATCTATGAACTTTTATCGGCAATTGCGCGTGACCCTGAGTCCTATCCCGTATTCCAGAGTCGGCTCGACCCAAGACTTGTACCAATGTGACCGTGCCATCGCCGCGATTCCGACGCCGTGTCTTGCGCGCCGAGGCAATACCCAGGCTAAGAGATGTGGGCCCACGTTCAGTTCGAGGAAACGCCGCGGGTTTGCAATCCAAAGAGAATCTGTACAACATGTCAAATCAATCCCATCAATCAATCAAAGTACAACCTATTCCTCCATCCCATCCCCAAGTACATAAGCCATTCACCAAGTCAACTCTCTCTTACATGTCAAGTAATGGCCATCACCCATCACTCACTCCCCATCACTCCATCACTCACACCCATACCTCTCTCTCTTACAACATCTCTCTCTCTCATTCTCTCTCATTCTCCAAGCAACTCCAACATCTCAACCCCTCCATGAGAGAAAGCTTGGTGTGGCCCAACTCCTAGCTCCCATCTCCACAATCTACATATCATCTCAACCGTTAAAAACACGCCCTTGGAGCTATAGATCACATTGGTGGAAGGAAGAGTCCAAGTTCTAACGGTGGGTGTTTTAGAGTAGATCTTAACCTTTGTGTTTGGGACAAGTGGGACCCATTTCATGTATGTGTTGTGATCATATGAGGGACACATAGTGGCAGGGTCCCTCCACCATCCGATCTCTCTCTCTCTCTCTATCTCTCTCTCTTTGTGTGATGATTGTGTGGTCCATTGTGACGTACTCATGTCATCCAGCCGTCCATTTAGACATCCTGGGTAGGGCCGACCATTGATGTATGGTTATATCCAACACCGTCCATCCAAAGGGGCCCCACGTGGTGTATATACTTTGCATCCAGGTCGGTCGTCCAGTGCACCTGGACACTGGAGATATATATAATACATATTATTATATTGTAATATTCGGTGGGCCCTGATGCACGTGGGACACATTGTAAGTAGATTGGCTAGAGCATTGTACCAGCTACATAGCTGCTGTATTGAAACAGCAGTTCTGTAGGTTCCACTTGCTATCCACACCATCCAGATGACTGGACGATGGGACCCACCTCTAATCCTATGGCCTCATACCATCCATCTGGGTCATGTCGAGCCCAGACGCCATTAGCAGATCTGTGGAGCCCACCTTAGTGTATTTATCTGCATCGTCCATTTGGATGGTGCTGTCCAGGGCCACTGTGATGTATCTGTTCTATGTGCGACGTCCACATCTGGACAGTGGGCCATCCCACCCAGTGACGCCATCCAGATCCGTGGATCCCAACATGAGGTATGTTTTATTCAAAACCACCTGTCTGCTGCTGGACAGCTACCGTGGGACCCACACGTATGTGGAAACCACGTGTACAAGTGATTTATCAACACTGTCCATCCATCCTTTTTTTTTACACACGCGCACACACACCACACACACTCACGCTAGTGGAATTTCACCACCTATGGATACTAAAACCCTTGACCGGGTGTTGTCCATCCATCCTACACCCACACCGTCCACCTGTTTACATCCCCACCGTCCAGATGGCTAGACGGTGGGCCACAACCTCTTATATGTGTGTATCCACACCGTCCATCCATTTGATCGGATTCAAATCTCATGTGGAAACCACCATGATGTAAGTGCTTTATTAGCACCATCTAGACAGTGGGACCCCCTTCACATGTGTTTTATCCCAGCCGTCCATCATCTAGATGGTGGGTGGTCACCTGATGTATGTGAGATGTACTCACACCGTCTAATATTAAAGATGTTTTCTTTTAATTATTATTTTTATATTTTCTTTTTCTTTTTCTCTCATGGTATTACAGGGAGATTGGGATATATTTAAATTTCACGTGGGACCCACCACATGTACATGGATGTGTGTGCGTGTGTGTGTGTGTATATATATATATATATATAATATCATATTATGGTGGCCCCACGTGAGGCCCACCTTGATTTATTTATTATAATCCACACCATCCAGATTATGCTCGATGGTGCTGGACAATGTTTGGACGGTGCTATGGTTGAATGGTGTTAATTTACGTGGACATGGGTTGGACAGTGCTGGTTTACATGGGAATTGTTTGGACAGTGCAGATCATCGTTAGTGGGCCATGTGCCCCATAGAATTATTGTGTACAATGATACACATGTTATACTTGCAACTAGTGAAATAATTTTTGGTGTGGTCCAAGCCCATTTGAGGCCCATTGGTACGGCTCATCTATGAGGCCCATCATGATTTATTTTTGGCCCATGTACGAGGCCCACCTATCTTGTATTTTGAGGCCCATGTGATAGGGCCCACATGCCTTGTATTTAAGGCCCATATGATGGGGCCCACCTGCTTAAATATGAGGCCCATTGATGCGTCCCACTTAATGCACATAAGGCCCATTGGTGTGGCCTGTGTATTGTGGCCCATTTGAGGTATTTGAGGCCCAGGTGCAGGGCCCACCTGTTGTGTATTTGAGGCCTATGTGATGAAGCCCATATGAGGTATTTGAGGCCCAGGTACAAGGCCTACCTGTCGTGTATATGAGACCCATTAGTGCGGTCCACTTGATGTGCATTAAGGCCCATGGGTTGCAGTCCATTATGATGTATTTGAGGACCATGGGTCATGGTCCATGGTAATGTATATTAGGCCCGTGTATTTAGCCCATCGTGATGTATATTAGACCCTTGTATGAGGACGTGGGCCCACTGTATGTTCAGCCCTATGTGGGCCACTCCTTGGGAGCAATGTTGGTTAAATGTCCACGTTGATGAGCAATGATGGTTAAATGTCCACATTGTGACCTTCCCTTAGCCCTTGTTAGGCCATTCTCATCGATGTCGTTTGCCGATTCCGATCATCAAGGCCGATTAATGATCGATTCCGATTGTCATGGTCGATTGCCGATTCCGATTCGCGTGATCGATTTTCCGATTCTGAGTATCGATTGATTCCGATTGTCGTAACCAATTGCCGATTCTAATTGACGTGACCGATTTGCCGAATCCGATTGTCGAGGTCGATTTTGATTATTGATTGATTCTGATTGTTGTGACCGATTGCCAATTCCGATTGACGTTAACGATTTACCAATTTTGATTATCGATCAATTCTGATTATCGTGACCGATTGCCAATTCTGATTGACGTGACCGATTTGCCGATTCTGATTGTCGAGGCCGATTCTGATTATCGATCGATTCTGATTATCGTGACTGATTGTTAATTCCGATTGACGTGACCGATTTGTCAATTCTGATTATCGATTGATTTCGATTTGTCGAGTCTGATTAACGTGACCGATTTCCTAATTTCGATTATCGAGGCTGATTCTGATTATCGATCAATTCCGATTGTCGTGACCGATTTGCCGATTCTGATTATCGATCGATTCTGATTGTCGTGACCGATTGTCGATTCTGATTGGCGTGACAGATTTGTCGATTTCGATTGTCGAGGCCGATTCTGATTATTGATCGATTCCGATTGTCATGACCGATTGCTGATTCCGATTGATATGAACGATTTACCGATTCTGATTATCGATCAATTTCAATATTCGTGACCGATTATCGATTCTAATTGACGTGACTGATTTGCTGATTCTGATTATCGATCGATTCCGATTGTCATGACCGATTGCTGATTTCGATTGTCGAGAACGAGTATTGAGGTCAATTGTATAGGTTGACTCCGATTGTTGACGCCGAGTATCGAGGCCAATTTCGAGTGTCAATTTCAATTGTTGAGGCTGATTTCGATTGTCAAGGCTGATTTCAATTGTTGAGGCCGATTGTCGAGACCTATATGATGGATATGCGACTTGTAGTTGAGGCCCATTGTGATGTGTATTCGACCTATGTAATGTATATGCGGCTTGTGTTTGAGGCCCAATGTGATGTATATGTGGCCCGTATTTGAGGCTCATTGTGATGTGTATGCAGCCCATGTTTTAAGGGCCTAATGTGATGAATATGAGGCCTATGTTATGAGGCCAATTGTGATGCATTTGAAGGCTAGGCGATGGAGCCCATTGTGATGTATGTCAGGCCCATGTGAAAAGCCCATCGTGATGTGTATTAAGTTCTTGAGTAAGGCCCATGGTGTTGTATAATAGCCCTCGTGTGGGGCCATGGGTCCACTGTATGTTAGGCTCTATGAGGGCCATACCATGAGGGCAATAATTGGTTCAATGTCCACATTATCGAGGTCGATTATTGTCATTGCTGGTTATTGATACAAATTATGAGTATGTGACTGCATAGCATCATGATACATGCCCATACGCATCATTTGCATATTTGTTATGAGATGTGGTTGACCACTGCATATGTCATCGGGCAAATTATTATGAGACTCCCTGATAGGGAGAGGTTATCTCACATGAGCGCACGGTATGCACAGGATTGATGCATGACTGGATTGTATGACTCATGCATCTTGCAATATGTGCCCTAGCGACATCAGGGCTGTAGCCTCCACAGGCATATCGTGGACGGCCAAACGGGACACCGAAAATTTTTTCTAGCATCGGGCTGCCATAGATGGCCCTAGGTGAAAATTTTTAAACCCTCTTAGTACCAGAGGACGCCCCAATGTTGAGACCGAGTGGATACATGAGCGCCCGAGTGTCGAATACTAGGAGGTCGCGTCTCCCACTGTGTCATGGTCGGTTGGGAGGGGGTGTGGCCTTACCCGCCCGAGGGTAGGGGGCATAGCTAGGCTGAGTTTGACCAGCTCGTGAATGGGTCTGCTATCGACGTGCTGGATAAATATTAGCAGACTATTGGCCAAGTGGATAGTGAACTTTCTTACGCTCACTTGGACTATGCTGCTGGGAGAGGGGCAGTGCCATTCGAAGTGTACTAAACCCCGATGATGATCCCAGAGAGGAACCATACTGATATGTGAACTTATTGAGTAGGAATTGCATACTCATTCATTCATTCATTCTGTAACGTCTCAGAAAAATCCGTACAAAGACCCGAGTACCACCTCAGGCAAAAATCGCATAGGACCAAATCCTTTATAAATTAGGTGAGAATTAATTAGTGTTAAACTAGTTTATCTGTAAAATTAGCACTAACCACTTTAAATATGATCTGCAAGATCCAAACTGTGCAGTATCATTGACGCTACATTATCTTGAAATCTAAAATTCATCCTTAAACCCGGTTGCTCTCGAGAGCACACCGAAACTCCGTATCGGACCTGGACCACATGTCAAAAGTTCGATAACTGCAAAACTATAAAATTATGACCGCATTACTGGACTTGACAACCCCCTCAGAAATTAAGTCTTAATTATGTCTAAAAGTGCACAACTTGAGCCCGGAGCAAAGTGTGTGAGAAATGTGAATATCTTTTGAAATAAAATCTGAATTTAAGTAATTTGAGTCATGTCACTTGTGCGCCTAATATAAAGATTTAGACCATTAGAATCTGACCCAAATACACCCTCAGATTAGGAGAAATGTCCCATACATGGCCATATACTTGTGGCCCTGATCGAGCGACTGTGACCGTTGAACTGAAACTGGTCCGCCACGGCTAATCTGTAAACCCGATCGGAACAAAAACTCAGCCTGACCTAGATCCAATGTCAGGGAGTTTAAGTTCGACCGTGCGTCGAAAAGGGGCCACCAAAAGTGCTCCGATGGGCTGAAACAGACGCCCTTTGGATATAACCTAAGTATATCTTAGCCCTGGGGCCATTCCCATCAGTTCTGGGCCTATATAAGGGCCTTAAACTCTCTCTCTCATATTCCATACGAATTCTAAAACCCTAAGAAAGAGAGTAGAGGAAAAGGAAAGGAAAGAGAGAGAAAGTGAGAGAGTGAGTTGGAGATTCCTCCTGGGATTCGATCTCATTACTCCTTGGGTTTAACTACAGCTTCTACATCGCTATTCCAGCAATTTCGACTCCGTACTTAGGTAAGAAAACCCAACCCTAACCTGTTATAGGGCTTCAAACATTGTAAGTAATGGAATAACTAACCTATTTCATACTGTAGGTTGTCAATCCGTCGTTGACAAAGGCTGAGTATCTAAAACGAATCCGTTATGCATTTACCCACGTAAGGTGCGGACTATAAATGTTTAGGTTATAGTTTTCAAGGCTTTCAATGTCAGTTAGTGATTTATGACTGACTTGAATTGTTATCACATGCTTAGACACGATGTTTCCCACACTTTACACATATATATGAACTATATTGAATATAGTGTATTCGTGTGTTTGTTGATATGATTGAATGAGTATGGAATTTAGATTCGCGCTTACCATGATTATCCGTCATGGATATATAGTTGTTGTATATGTAACAACTCCGTGGTGAAAGGGTTTACCCTAACACCTATTATAACCAACATACATCATGTATGTTGAAGTGTGTAGACTAAGTGTTTGTTGAAATGTCTGAATGAATATGGAATTATGATTAGTACTTGTTATGATGGATGTTTGGTAATACATGATCATTGTATATGTGTAATCTAAGTGTTTGATAAAATGCTTGTATGAGGAAATGCTTGTTTAAATGTTTGAAATGAGAGTGTTGAGATAGGATTCTCAATCCCCTTCTCTATAACTATAGTTTCCTTCATGTAACCTATCTTCCTACTATGTGATTTATGGAAGTAATGCCTAGGTAAGATAACATGTGTACTATGTGTTTCATGAAATGCTTAAATGCTTGAAATGGTTAAACTATTGTGTAATGTTGCTATGCATATCATATGTGATATATAAATTGCAACTGAGTGTGATTGGGACTATGACTTAGTCCAAGCAATCGGTAATAGATCTTGATTAGGTGGCTGAGGTTGTTTTTGCCACACAAGACGCATTCGATGAACTCGAGTCATACTTTGGTTGTCGGAAGTGGTTAGGCCACACGGAGCGCTTACGCCCTTCATGTCGAACAACTCGAGATGCGCTCGTACTAGTCGAGCTCGTCAAGTAACCCGATTGACCCGATGTATGTTCAGCATATATAGATGCTACTACTTGAATATAAGGTACCAAACTCACCAGTGAAAATCCCTTTAACCTTGGTACCTCGATGCGCTAAGACTCATGAGCCGGGCATGGTGGTATGGGACACCGTGGTCGAGCTGTCGGCCTATGCTAGGGTGACGAGTCTCCCCGTAGTGTCCAATGAGTAACACAGCCTCTTGAACCGAATACGGTGGTATGGGACACTGTATTCGAGCTGTCGGCCTACACTGATAAGGTGATGAGCCCTTTGTAGTGACCTCGAGCATATGCTAAGACTGCGTAGAGGCGACGAGCCTTTCCGTAGCAACAAGAGTACAAACTAGGCCTACACTGATAAGGTGACAAGCCCCTTGTAGCAACCTAGAATCGTAACATCGTATGAGATTTACTAGGATTAACGACCCTGGATGGATCATCATTTGGAAATTGATATAAGGGAGATACCTTAGCTTTCCAATCCCGTTGTATGAAATGGACTAATAAGAACTTAGTAATCACGTTCATGCACTGCACTGCATGTGCCATTAGGCGTTGGGCAGAGCACTGAGGAAGTGACTAACATGCGCGACCGTTAGATGAAGATCGCAGAGGGAGTGCAGGCGAGGGCATGCATCATTTATACATACCATTCTTGCATTAATCAGAGTACTTAGGGATGTTTGATTGTATTGTTTTATCATTATTGCTTGACTGAATTGAGAACATGTTAACCTTTGCTTTATTGTTCCACTGAGTCAATCACTCACTCCCACGTTACGGGACGGTGTTTTAAACACCAACCAGACTCTGTCTTAGTTGCAGATGGAGACCAGACTGTCGAGGCAAAGACGGACTTCGCAGACGATGAGGATGTTTTCTCATATATGCAGTATTCAGGTGAGTTCATATAGATCGTTCTGATCGACGGGGCTTCAGGGTTACACTTGTAGAGGACTCTCACATTTTTGACATTTTGTAACTTAAAACAGTATTTGTAATATTTCACCTGGGAGGTGTTTATACTCTGGAGATGTACTACAACTTATATGTTTTATATCCATCTATTAGAGTCTTTCGCTTGCGTAATTTAATTGTCTCTGGAATATGATATGCTATTTTGGTATGATCCCACTCATGTTTAATGCACTAATATGGACAACATTAATCATCATTTTCTATGTTGCATAAGTAATGCATTGGAACTTGGGAGTTGGACTTCTACTCGACCCCCGATTTTTAGGGTGTTACACATTCACTATCCACTCGGGCTGGTGGTGCGCAACTAATTATTATGTACCTTCATATAACCAAGATTTTGGTTGGACGCGCAACTAATCAGAGATCAGGAGTCTACCACATTAAGTCTGACTATCCAAATTTAGGTATGGGACTAGTTTGGATAGAAGTCCTTTGTGATAAACCCCATAGCTTATGATACTATGTACTAGCATCCCGGCTTCACTCTAGCTTGGTCATTTCATTCGCATCGCTTATTGCATTGCATCATCAGTATTTGATATTTGTCTTACTGTCCCCGCATTGCATAGCTAATCTACATTACTTCATCAGTATATGATATTGTTTTTATTATATTTTTGCATTGCATAGCCTGGATAAGGCTGATGGTATTTATGGGCCTATCAGCATGTTTCCGTATTACTCTGATATCGTATGATTTATGATCTTTCTAGTATTTCTGATATTGCATAATTTATGGGCTTATCAGTATTTCCGCTTACTCTGGTTACTCTGATATTGCTAACTTGGCACTTACCTTGAGCACATACTTTCACCACCCACTAAGCTTTCTATAAGCTTGTGCACAATAGATGCATGCAGGTGGCATTAGGTTGCAGCAGTGTCGAGCTTGGAGCATGCAGCAGACCTCTGGAGCTTTGATTTTTGTCAGATGTATTTCCCTTTCAGTACTGTATTCAAATTTTTATATTAGTAGATATGTGATGATGATGTTGCATTTGTGACTTGGGTAAACTTATGGTTATGCTTCTTATGAGACAAATGTACATTGGAAAATCCTCCTTATAGGATCCTAGGATTGAAATCTGGCATATGGACGCTAGGAGCCAAGAATGGGATACTACGGAGGCTGTCGGCACTGAATTCGGCGGTCAGGACGTTTGTGAGCCCAGTTTTCGAGTTTGGGGCATGACATTTCATATGTTAAATTATTTCATTTTGTAATTGTAAGTATTAAGATATTGGTTTGTATGAGCCCTATGATTAATTGCTCGTATATTCTAAATGTATATGTGAATTTCCTTTAAGTTTGATTTTCTTTTTTTCTGCTAAACTGCCAACTCTGAAAGGGAAAAGAAAAAAAATACCTGAAATTTAGGTATCTTTAAAGGTTAACACTCGGGTTTTCAGAAAATGAGTCGTATACTCAGGTTTTGAAAACCGGGGTGTTAAAGTTAGTCTCTGAGTGAGCTTTCTATGGGAGTAAATGTAAGTCATTGGATTAGGAACGAGATTATTGTTTGCCTATAGAAAACCAACTAAAGTCTCTTGTAAGAGCCTCCGATGAGAGTGTATGTCAGTAGGTTCTTATGTGAGACTGCAGTTCATGGCGAGCGTAGAGAAAACCATGTAGAGTCTCTTTCAGGAGCTAGTCCTTATGTAATATTGTAAAAGTGAATCTAGTTTAAAACCTCCGATGGTAAAATCTAGTATACTTATGGGTTAAGTGTATACACTGGGAGTGGAGTAGGGAAACTGAACCATTATACATGCTTATTTTTTGGATTATTATTTTAGCACTTGTTTAATCATGCTTATGTGATGAATGTTTAATTATATGTATGTATGATTAGATGAATGCTAGGTATTGATAGTTAGAGTATCCCATACAAACATGTACACTATCATGTTTATATAGTAATTGCTTAATTTTCACATCTTTATGAGTTAATTGTCTTGGTTTTTATTTTTATTTTTATTTTTTATGTATATTAGTTTAAGTAGGCAAAATGGATTTAATTGGCTAATTTTTTTATTTAATTCTAATCACACCCCCTCTAAGACATCATCATCATTCCTTAGCTCCTCCAAGCTTCCACATATAGCCATGGTATCCTATTCCACATAATTTCATAATCATGATTACACCTAATATATATACTACTGCAACCAAAATAAGAAACAAATCACGCACTAATGCAGAACTGTGCGCACCTTCGATGTGACCTTCGATGGCATCGACATCCATCGAAGACTATTTGATGATATTGAAGATCCTTCAATGCCATCATATACCAAGCTTTAAAACTGTCCAGCAACTAACTAGATTTTTTTTTCCAATTTTCTTGATGCATCAAGCATCTATCAATAGCATTGACATCATTGACGTCTGATTAATGGGATCAAGTGGTCTATTGATGGCATCAACAGACCTTGTTACTAATAAATTTAAGACATTAGACAACATGGACGACCTGAGAATTGAGTCTACTTCATTTTTAGCTTATGATTTGAACAGGTATGGTAAAATACATTCACCATTGGAGGTCCACACAACATTGGCCAATAACCACCTTGTGACGTAGCGTCTGTAGAGAGGGAGGGATTACGTGTTAGCCTTACTGTAAGGCCCAACTTTATGATGTGTTGTATATCCATGACCCCTAGTCGTTTCTCCAGCCAATTATACGACAAGATCTCAAACTTTAAGCAAATCTAAATATCAGGTGAACCATATCACAGGAAACAGTGGTGATTGAGTACTCACTATTAGAACATAAAAAGAAGAAAAAAAAAAATGAAGGAATGAGTAAAAGAGAAGAAGATTGACTGTTATAGTAAGTGGTTGTGCAGACCGTGCAATCAAGAGTTGGTTGCGCGGGTCGCATAACTAAGTTCAGAAATGGTTTGATGGAAGTGATTGGATCTAATGCAAGGTGGGCCCCATGGCACGAAGATCGAGGATTTGCACATGTGGAGGTCTATAAATACCCCACTCCCCCTCTTATTTGGGGATTGGAAGAATTTTGGAAGAAGGTCAGAGCTCCTGAAGAAGCTGAAGGTAGGGGAGATGAGTTGCAAGGGTTTGCGCGGCCCGCGTAACCCATATTGGTTGCGCAGGTCGCACAACCAGGCTGTTATATAGCCAATAAAAGAAATGGCCAAAATGCTGCCGAAATCGTCAAGCCTAATCTTCACCACTTTAAGTTCTCCATTTGCATAAAAGATAAAGCTCAAGAGGGGGAAGATCAGATGATCAAACCTACACAATATTCCTCCTAGAGAGATTATCAAAGCGTAAGTCGAAATGCTGCCGAATTTGATATTCAGATTCGATATTCGAACTTTGTTAATTTTTATATTTTTAAATGATCTATCTTAGAATCAAGGGATGTTAGAGGATGTAAATGAATTCAGTATTAATAATACAATGATTGTTCTTTATACACTTTCTCTGTTATTTTTGAATAAGATAATCTCCCAAATCAAACGCATTTGTTTCTTGTTCGAAATACTTACCATGTAAAATACCAAAGCACCCATATTAAGGTTTTTGTACCCGTTGATAATGTCAAGAAGATCCGCATGAAAGGAAAATATAAAGATCAACTTGAGAAAGAGCTTTTATTGATCACAATTTTTTATTTTTTATTTATAGTTATTCACCACTGTTTCTAATGACATGTAGACGTGTACATGAGTCGAGTCGAGCCGAGCTTTGCCCAGCTCATGCTTGACTTAGATTGCTCGAGTCCCAACTCGTGCTCGGCTTGGCTCGGCCTTCGAGCTCGAAACATCAGCTCGTGCTCGGCTCGGCCGAGTTCGAGCCAAGTTCGAGTCTTCAGCCTAGAACAGAAATGAAGAAAATATCTTGTGCCACATGTACAGTAGATATCTCCATTTGCCCTCCATAGAATCCATGAGCTGTGTGAATCTTAGAATTACTTCTATCCTGAAGACTCTGAACGCAACAAACCAAAAATAAAGAAAACAATAGGGAAAGGGTTATAAAACAAAGCAGCTAAAAGAGGAGCAGAAGAATGGGGGAAAAAAATAAATAAATAAAAGGTTAAGAGTTGAAGTACCTGCAATATTTTCTTTATGAAAGGCACGAGCTTCGCTTTAAGCAATTTCACAACTCTCATGAAGAGAGAACTCGCCCATCGGCTGACATTGGGATTCGGATGGTGTATACCCCTTTTATCAAGAAATGTAGCCAACACAAGAGGTATATACTCTTTATTCCCCGCCGGCTGACATGGTTACTGTCTCTAAATACACGAGCACCACCACACGATGCGAATGGCACAAAAAGCGTGCCGACAAGAGCATTGGGAGGAAGAAGGAGAGAGTGGAGAGAGAGAGAGAGAGAGAGAGAGAGAGAGAGAGAGAGAGAGCTTTGCCGGCGGCCGGACTTACAGAGAGGGCGGAAGAGAGGGAGGCTATAGGGAGAGAGGGTTAGGATTGGGCGCCGGGCGGGATAGTTTTGAAAAAGGGGTAGGGTTTTTTTTTTTTAGAAGGGTATATATACCCTGTACCGAGTCGAGTTGGCTCAAGCTCGAACTCAGCTCGAATTCATTTCAAGCTCCAAAAATCAGCTCGACTTGGTTCGAACTCAGCTTCGATTCGAGTCGAGTCGAGCCGACCAAATTACCGAGCTAACTCTACTCGTGTACAGCTCTAATGAAATGTTGGCCTAAGATTTGGGTCTTCTTAAGATTTGGAACATCGCCCAACAATGAAATGAAAAAACAGATGGGCGCAGTCGATAAACGAAAATACCTCAAGTGGGGCCACATGAGGTTAGGATAACACTCACAGAGGTGTTACGTGGTATCAGCAAATCCGCCCCCTTGGTAGGAATCCAACGTGCAACGCAATCGAATCCGTGTCCATTCCGGACCAGTCACATCCCTCGGCAGAAGCCACATGGTGAGACAACGTGAGGCCTGGTTCCATCCACGGGGATATCCATCAGCACTCGCACACTTTCTCTCTCAGCCGTCTGTTAAAACAAATCTTCCCTACGCATATATCTTTTCGGTAGAAGATTAACTGTTACCACGGTAACAAGTGTTACTCTCTGTAACGCGTGTTACCCTGTCTGGTCACATTGATGTATTTGCGATATATTCATGCCGACCGCGTATGCTTTTACAAATAGGATATGATCCTAAAGCTTCAAATACGGTCAACATTACCATTGGAAGTATTGATGAATAGCCATTAAAAAAAAAATTATAGGCTATAAAAGCTTTGAATTAAGTTGATTTTTATACTTTTACTTATCTTCTTGACATCATGAACGGGTTGGATGGCAAACAACCATTTCGAAAACCTTACTATGGGCCCTAAATTATTTTTAATGTTAAGGCACTCAATCACCACTGTGTACTATCATGTAATCCATTTAAGATATGGATATACTTAATTTTTGGAAACAAATCTTAAATTTGGTGGGAGCAACGGATGGACAGCGTAGATATACAACATATTATTGAGGTGAGAACCACGGTAAGGGTAACACCCGCTAAAAGGTGTTACCCGGGCAACACCTAATATCCTCCCTTTCTTTTCTTGTCTGAACGGTGGAAAGCGTCTCAAAGAGGAAAATTAGATAAAGAAGAGGAGGAGAAAGTGTACTTTTAATACATTTTATTGTTTTTCATCGTTGTTCAGTCCGAGATGGTCAGAATAAAAAGGTGGAGCTGGTCATCGGCCCTAATTGGAGCCGCATCCGCGGCGGCTACGGCTGCCATAATCGTGGGCAAGCCCAGGGATCCAAATTTCCAGCTAATCTCCATCAGTCTCACCTCTTTCAAGCTAAACCTCCCACTTCTCGACGTGGAGCTGATCCTCACCGTCCACGTCACCAACCCCAACATCGTTCCCATTGACTATGCTCCCTCCTCTGTCTCCATCTTCTACGACGGCTCCCTCCTCGGCTCCGCTGAGCTTCAAGCCGGATCCCAGCCCCCCAACTCTTGCCGGCTCATCCGCCTCCCCGCTCGCCTCCACGGAGTCGAGCTCGCGCACCATGCCGCCAAGTTCCTGTCTGACGTTGCTAACCGGGAGATGGTTCTGGACGCGGCTGTGGACATCCATGGTACGGCTAAGGTGATGTGGTGGGCACACAGATTCAAGGCCCACGTTGATAGTCACGTGATAGTGGATCCGGTCTTTCTTGACGTCATCCATCAGGAGAACCACTCGGAGGTCGACCTTCTCCTCCTTTCTTAAATGACATTGGATTCCGATTACAACTTGGTTTCTGCTGCCTGTGTGTATTGTGAACATTGTACTTTGGTTGAAACAAGCACAGCCAACCAATTATTAGCTTGGATGTCAGCCAATGTCTGAGCAGACACTTACAAAGGGCTGTGGTTCCAACATGTTTTAGTAATGCTCAGGGTTATTAGGATATTTGAAGTTACTCAGGCTGTCTATACCTTAAGTAGCTTATTTTAATTTTTATTTATTAAACAAAAGTTATTAAAGCTCCAATTGAATATTATCAAATAAGTTACTTTTTCTATTTATAAAAGTAGATAACTGGTAATGCAGTTTTTCGGTAGACCCTCCCCGATTAACCATTTGAGACCTACACAAATGAAAACAACAGACAAAAGAGACCCTGTCTTATATATGGGACCCTCCGATGCCTAAGTTAGGACCTTAGGTCTTTAATAGGGTATGATCTCTTAAGGAAAAAAGTCATCAGTCGAGTATTGAGATATGTATGGGTATCTTTTGTTGGCTAAGGGTACCTCTATTTATAGGGGAAAGAAGATAATGCCATAAAGAGTTTATCCCGATACGCGGGAGATCATTTCGCATAGGTATCCGGATTCGTCCAGGATTTTCTCAAGATTATCATTGTTCGATGTTCTCGAGATCTGATTTGATCTGATCCCCCAAAGATCTTGTGAGAGATCTTTGGGCCGCTGGAGAAATTCTCAGACTATTAGTTTGGGGAAGATCGTCTTAGATATACTAGACGCAAGCAATATTGAGCTTTCCGCTAAATCGGCTTTTGCCTAGTTTTAAAGGTCATCCCGCAATGTGATCGAGCTATGACCGACCTGTAGTTGAGCTATGGCTGAGCTATGGTCGAGATATGATCGAGCTATGGCCAACCTATCGGTTAGGTCAGCAATTGGCCATTTGAGTGGACTTGCAGTTGCATTCTCTTTTAGTGTCCTTACAGTTGCTTCAACCTCCTTGAAGGTTGATATGTCTTCGAACGTAAAAGCCCTTTAAGGCTTAAATCCCATTGGGTCCGTGCTGGTTTATAGAGTTGGTCTATTCCATAAGTCGACTTATCAACTCATCTATTTTTTTTTCCCCAACAGTAAGGCCCCCCTTACCTTTCGAGCCGATTTATGGAGGCCCGGAAAGTAAGTCAAGTATAGCTAGGTTAGGTTATATATGGTTTAGGTCGGGTCATGTCGTCATAAATGCCAAGTATGACAGCCAGTATGGTAATTGATGTGTATCATTAATTAAACACGACATTGCGTTTCGTGGTTCGAGGTCACGTGGGACGTCAGGCTGCCGTTTTAATGGCAGACCAATGAGGGCATGACACGTAGCTTAGTACTTGATATTAGGGTCGAGTAGTGCATGGGGTCGCGCCACGTGTTTAGAGGGGTAGCTGAGGGGACGTCGTACGAACCCAACATTGATGAGCATACTCAAGCATCGCCACGTGGCTTCCCTATATAAGGGAAGCCCTAACCTTTAGTCGCTTTCACCTGCATTTCTGTCTTCTCAACTCAGTTGTCTTACTTAACGAGAATGGGTGATTTCCAGCAACTATATTCATAGGCGTCCGGGTGCCTATTTCTTCCCCTATGAGCTTTAAACTCCATTTGACCACTCCTCCTTTCCTTTTTCCTTTTAATCAATGACTTTCAACATCTGTAAAAAGCCGTCATGTCGGAATCTTTGAGTTCATGGGAGGGGACCTCAGGCGACGACAGTGGGGTGAGTAGCCTTCGGGTAATGTCAAACCCACCATCACCGTTGGTGCTGATGGCCGATGTTGATTTTCTGACATCGCGGGCGATGGAGAGGTCTCCGGTGGAGAGGCCAGTTAGAGTAGAGCACGACTAGTCCAATGAGGAGGACCCGGAAGAGTCTGCTGGCGAGGAGGGTCTAAGGGGTCCTGTGCCTTTGACCCTTATTGAGGAGGAGTTAGATCGGATCAGGCTGCTTATCACATTCTCAAGTTTGTAATCCTTCGGATCCCCTTACCAGACGAGCTTCCTGATCGGCCTCCAGAGGGCGCTGTCGCTATCTTCCAGGTCGCCCTTTAATGTGGCTTGAGGCTTCCTCTGAAAGGTCTGGTAAGCTGTTTGCTTGCTCGCCTGAATTTGGCATCGGGACATATGATTCCCAACGGATGGAGGGCTTTGATCGGTTGTGTGGTTTTGTGGTCTGAGCTAGAGTAGCCCGAGCTCACCGTTGAGGAGTTCTTTCATCTGTACTAGTTGAATCCGAACAAGTTGTAGCTTGACTTGTATTATCTCTCCTCTTGGCGAGGGACTGGAGGGGACCTTATTACCGACCCTCCATTGTCCAACAAGAAATGGAGGGATAAGTGGTTCTGGGCCTCTGGGCGCTGGGAGGTACCGACTTGGACTTGGATCAACACTTGGTCCCCACAACATTCTCTGACCCAAGTAAGCGTTCCTCGCATGTAGTTATTTTTTAGCTCGTCCTTGGTTGGTCGGTCTTAGAATTTGCTTAAGTTATTCGCACATGTCTTCTGTCATAGTTATCCCCAAGCACGCTCATTTGATCAACAATAGTTTGCTTGCTCGAATCAGAGGGGCAAAGGGACTAGGAGAGGAGAAAAGGTCTTGGAGAGCACTTCTCCAACCTGAGCTACTTCTTAAGTCGGGCTTAGACCTCGCGCTCACTAGTAAGAACTTTGCTAAAACCTCTAGCCGAGCTTTAAGAGTTAGAAAATTTTCTCGAATTTCCCTAAGATAGTTTCTTCATTTTTCAATGCAAAAATGCTTAAAGCTCATCCTCTGCTAAGGACTGCTTCCAAGCTCCAGGCATCTTCCTAGGAGGAACTAGCAGCGCTGAAGAGGAAGAGGCAGAAGACCCCCTCCAAGTGCAAGGGGAAGGTCGGCCGCTCTTTCTCTATTGTAATGGAGGTCGAAGGAGAGGGAATGGAGGCAGAGCTCGCCTCTGATGCTGTTGGGATGGTCGGGGCGACCGTTCAAGAAGGAGCTTCCCTTGCCAAGGTGCAGGGAGCTCCCAAGCTTCCTATGGAAGCTCATTCTTCAAGGGTAGAAGAGATCGCCCATTCTTCGGCTGGTCCTTCTGGCGCTCAGGAGGAGGGAAGTCGGGGCCTCTATCGAACCGTCGAGGGGATCCTTCCTTGGGCGAATCGCCATGTGCCCGAGGCAGAGTTCCTCAAGTTGTTCGATTCTTTCGTGGACGCGAGGGTTGAGTCCGCAACGATGACTCTTCTTGGGGTAAGTGTTTCTCCATAATTAGTTCAGTCTTTTATTTCGATTTCTTGACTTCACTTGACTTTTCTTTATCTTAACAGCTCGCCCCATGCCGTTGAAGGTGTGTGCCGAGATTGCACAACTGCGAGGGGATGTAGGCGAGACTAGTCAAAAGCTTGTCCAATCGCAAGCTCATGGTTCTACTGCAGAGGCCGAGCCAGAGGCTGCAAGGAAGCTCCTTAAAGAGGCTTCTACAAAGTTGGCTCAGCGGGAGGCCGAGCTAGAGGAGAAGCTCAGGGAGTCCAGGACGACGCTCGGGAAGGCTGAGGTGAAGATCGAGAAGCTTAAGGCAGGGACTCAAGCTACTCTAGTCTGAGCTCGGGAGGATATTGTAAAGGAATTCAAGTCTTCCTAGGCATACATAGAGGACAAAAATGCCCTCTATCGTCAGGGCTATGCCAAGTGTGTCGAGGCCATGAGGGAGGCCTTCCCAGAGCTAGATCTTTCTGGCTTTGACGAATCCGAGTTGGGCTTTGACACATCGGGCGATGAAGCGACTCCGAGCAGCTCCCCGAGGCTTGAAGATCAGCTTCCCCTATAGTGCCTTTTCGTTGGCTTTGCAATACCTTTTCTTGGCTCTGCAATACTTTTCCTTTCTTCCGTAAATGTAGACTGATGTAAATGTGCCCTCTGGAGCTTGATCGATGTAAACATGCCCTTTGGGGCTTTATCAATGAAAACTTGTTTCTTTTTGGAATGATCTTCCTTGTCGTAGATTTTTTCTAAGTTAAGTAGATCGTACTTAATTTTGAATAGATGGATCGGGCTTGAGTTAGATAGGTCGGAACCTGGTTGGATCCGATAGGTTGGACATAGGTTAGAACTTGGTCGGACCTTGATCAAATTCGATAGGTCGAATGTAGGTCGGACCTTAGTCAGATTCGATAAGTCAGATGTATGTTAGATCTTGGTCAGATCCGACAGACAGAGTAGGTGTTTCGACAAGAAGCAAATGCATTTGGTATGGGTGATTATCTTATTTAATCATAACAGAGAAAATGTGTAGAAAACAATCATCATATTTATTCATACTGAGTTCATTTACATCATTTGATTTCCCTTGATTCTAATATAGCACATTCAAAATACAAGAATTGAAAGAGTTTAAATGTCAAATCTGGATGTCAAATTCGGTAGCATTTCGGCTTATGATTTGGTCATCTCTTTGAGAGGAATGTTGTGTGGATCTAATCATCTGATCTCTCTTTCTTGAGCTCATGTTCCTGTACGAAAAGATGATCAAAGATTGCATTTCACCCAATCATTTTGGTGGAGTTTCAGCTCTTGAGTCTTCACTCCCGCACAATAGCGTGGTGTTGTGCGGCCCTGCACAAAGCCTTCTTTCCTTTCTTCCTTTCTTCTCCTCCTAATACCTTCAGACTTCTCTTCTTCTTTGAAGCTCTGATTTTCTTCAGAATCTTCGCCGTGTGCAAATGAGAGGTAGAGTGGGGTATTTATAGGCCTTCACACATGCGAACCCTCGGTCTTCGTGCCATGGGGCCCACCCATCCATCAAATCTCAACCATCTGAACAATTCTGCCTAATTTTCTTCTGTGTAGTTGTGCGCAACCATCCAGACCATTTGCGCGGTCCCGCACAATCACTAGGATTTACACAGGACTGTGCAAACACTATAAATTTTGCTCTTTTCTTCACTTTCTTCTCATACTTCTTCTAGTTTCCCTTTCTGAATTATTCTTGATCCTTCATTTTTATGTCTTAATAGTAGGTTAAGTAGGAATCATGTTGTAACTGTTTTATTAGTACTAGCTTGAAGTTGTTCGTTATACAATAAACTTCACACTGATCTCTTTGTCTGACAGTGGCTAATTCTGCAACATTGACATCTCGCTCTGATGAGAAGAAATTAGATATAAATGCATCTTGCATTTGTTCCCAAGTTCTTCTTGATTCTGACATCAGATTAGAATACCATCGAAATGCTTTGCTAGTTAAGGAAGAACTGAATAGCCGTAAACAGTATTGGGAAATAGTAGAGAAGTTCCCTATGGTGGTAATAAAGTATACGAGATGTTGTAAATGTTATTCTATATAGCTCCTATGATTGTCAAATTTTATAGTGCCAAAACCTCTTGGAATCTGTATCTTGTGTAGCTCGACATTCATGTACAAGAATAAAGGTCTTTACATCAAGAACTTCAAGTGCAAGAATAAAAGATTCAAGTACAACATCAAGTGATAAATCAAGCTTTCAAGCTTCAACTTTGTCAAGACAATGTGCCTTACTTTAGAACTCAAAGCTCAAGGTGAAATACAAGTCACTAGTACTTTAAGTTCAAGCTTCAAAATACTTCAAGTTCAAGCTTCAAAGTATGTCAAGATGTCATGCTTCATGTACTTCGAGATCAACTATCAACCAAAGCGAATGATGATTCAATGTTCAAATATCACTTATAAGGTATTAATGACCCTAGATTGACCATAGGTTAGGTCATATTGATTGCGTACTTAAATTGGGTCACTATATAATTTTATAAACTTTTTCTCGACTAGTCTTAGCCTATGTTTGACTAGTCTTAGTACTGGCTCGACCAGTCTAAGATTTTCCTCGATCAGTCCAATGTTTGTTACTAATTTTCAGAATTTTTTGTTGGACCCTCGACCAGTCCTAGAGACTACTCGACCAGTCGAGTGAACAGTGCTCGACCAGTCGAGTAGGCTCGACTCAAAGTCCAGCAACCAAATTGGGTCCCACTCGACCAGTCGAGAGCAGGGCTCGACCAGTCGTGCAAGCCACTCAACCAGTCGAGCAAGCCACTCGACCAGTCGTGGAACGGTCTTATCTTATCGCGCCCGAATTTTTGAATTCTTCTTAGTCCTTCAACCCGTCGAGCTGACTTCTGGGCCAGTCGAGTGATAGTTTCTGCACTTATAAATAGAGCACGATTTTCAAAGTTTTTCATTCAAATCAAGTAAAATCACGACACCACTTTGAGGGATAAGTTTGTGATATTCAAAAGCTATTTAGTGCTCATTTAATATTCTCTTTAATTTAGCTTTTTTACATTTGATTTTGAGTTCTATATTCCAATCTTATTTGAAGAAGGGATTTAAGTTTTCCCCTTTCTTAGAATCAAAATCAAATCAAGCAAGCCAAGGTGATTTAATCTAAAAAATCATTTAGAACTTAGATCCTTTTCATAAGTGAGTGTGGATATTGAACATCTACGTTGAACATCTACTTCGAATTGGTTCTACCGAGCTTCATCAAAGGAGAATATCCAGATAAGTATATTTATATTTCTATAAATCTCTTTTATGGTTTTTGAGGGTGTGCTAAGAAAAATCTCTCTTTCTTTTTGGTTTGTCTGAGGTGATCCAAAAAACTCAGAGTGTGGGGTTTTTGAATTGTATAAGCCCACTTGAAAGACACAATTGTGAAGGTTTTACATGAACCTTGAAAAACATATTTCATAGTGAACGCCAATATCCACTGTGTGAGGATATTGGGAGTGCAGTAGCTGTGTGGCTGTTTTTCTAAACAGTTGGTGTACACACAAGCGAACCACTATAATTTCCGGTGTTGTGGTGGTGGCTTTATGTGAATGTTGTAATTTCTTTTTAAGCCTTTGTGGAGAATGCTGTAATCTTTTTATGCAAGTGTGGGAATGCTGTAATAGCTTAGTTTATTTTCTTCACTATGTTTATTCTTTATTCCTCTATATCGGTTTGAGATTTTGATACACAGACCTTTCTAGAAATCAGGTTGTCCTACCATAAGCCATTGGTTTTTGGTGTAAGGTTATCCTTAGATCAACATTTGTATCAACCTCTCAATACTTGTACATTTGAGGTGATTATTCATTTCTGCTTTGTGGGATTGTTTGGTACTTTCTTTATTTATATCTCTCTAATTTCGCATTTAATTTTTTAAATTGGCATAGTCCTATTCACCCCCCCTTTAGGACTCTTAGCTCGGCCTTTTCAGATGTTCCACTGGAGACCCTTCTCCATTAAATTTCAAAAAATTTGGTTGCTTGAAGTTTACTGGGAAGGGAACATCTTCCACCTCTATTGGATACGATATTCTATATTAGAACCTCCTAATATATTTACGCTCCCTGATGACTTCGGCAACCATCTTTTGTATTTCCTCTTGAGTTATCGCCCTAACAGCTGGGGTAGATCCGTGCGATCTTACTCTATGTGGCAATGAACCCTCAGGTTGTTGCTCTTGTTTATTCATAGTGGCCATTACTAGTGGGTCTATCGCTTGAGCCACATTATGAGCAAGAGTAGTCAGAGCTTCTCGGAGGCTTCGACACTCCTCCATTACGATTCTTTGAGTTTCGGCCATCTCAGCCATACGTTCATCAACATTTAGCGGGGGACATTGACTGATTCCTGCCATGTGCACAGTGGCTTTTACACTATCTGAAGAGGCAATTGTAGGAGTAGAATATCTCGGGTATAATGGGGAATCTGTTGAGAGAGGGGTTCTATTCGGACCATCTGTACTCCCATAAAATTCAGCCGACTGTGAGATTTCTTGCTGAGGTGTATTTTGAGGTGAAACAGAAATTGCAGTATTCATCGGTGCTTTACCCTTCTCTTTTCTCGTCCATCGAGTCTTCATAATAGGTAGTGCTGAGAAATCTTGTGATGTCAAAGAAGGAAGAGATATCCCTGGATACAAAGCTGGAGGAGCGAGTTCAGGATTATTTTTAAATATATTTCGTGTTATTGGTCCCCTGATCTTATGTGGAGATGAGTTCATCTTGGCAATTATTGTATTTCGGGTTCTTGTTCTTCGAGATGCTATGACAATCCAGTCATTATCATTCTCTTGTGCAAGTGGCGAAGCAGATATGACTCTACCCATAACTTGGGACTTGTCATTCTTGTTTGTAGTAAGTCGGGCTTCATGATTTGTAATCTGATTCGTTTCATACTCTACTACAAACCCGGTTGCCGTGAAGTAGAAATTCGTCTTCTTTATTGTGCTTGTCATTAATCGTAACTCGTAGTTTTGTCTTCTTACTTCTTACCTTCAAACAAAATATAAAATCACAATTAGTATTCAAATGATAAAACATTCTATCTTAGAGATGAAAGGGAGGATATTCCCATTGAGAGTCGCCATTTTGGCGTCGAGAAGACACCAAAGTATGACAAAAGTTCCCATAACCTTCTCAATGTTAATCTTAAATAAGACAAACAGTCCTCAACAGAGTCGTCATTTTGTTTCGACAAGAACCAAACGCATTTGGTTTAGACGATTATCTTATTTAATCATAATAGAGAAAATGTGTAGAGAACAATCAACATATTTATTCATACTGAGTTCATTTATGTCCTTTGATTTCCCTTTATTCTAATATAGCATATTCAGAATACAAGAATTGAAAGAGTTTAAATGTCAAATCTGGATGTCAAATCCGGTAGGATTTCGGCTTATGATTTAGTCATCTCTTTGAGAGGAATGTTGTGCAGATCTGATCATCTGATCGCATTTCACCAAATCATTTTGACAGAATTTTAGCTCTTGAGTATTCACTCCCGTGCAACAGCATGGTGTTACGTAGCCCTTCATAAAGCCTTCTTTCTTTTCTTCCTTTCTTCTCTTCCTAGTACCTTCAGACTTCTCTTCTTTAAAGCTCTGATCTTCTTCAGAATCTTCGTCATGTGCAAATGAGAGGGGTAGTGGGGTATTTATAAGCCTTCACTGTGTGAACCCTCGATCTTCGTGCCATAGGGCCCACCCATCCATCAAATCTTAACCTTTCGAACAATACTGCCTAATATTCTTATGTGTAGCTGCGTGCAACATCCAGACCATTTACGCAGTCCCACGCAATCACTAGGATTTGCGCGGGACTGCGCAAACACTATAATTTTTTCTCTTTTCTTCACTATCTTCTCATACTTCTTCTTCTAGTTTCCCTTTCTGAATTATTCTTGATCCTTCATTTTTATGTCTCAACAGATGCCCCCTTAATCCTTTCTTTGTTCTCTAGAATAAAAAAGTAGAATCAATCTCCTCTCTTTTTATTTGTTTTCAACTGCTTGTGTGCACCCGCGCAAAGGACACTCGAGTCTTGTAATCGGGTCCATCTCTTCTATAAATACTTGAACCGACTCTTCATTTTCATCCTTTGATTTCCCTGTGAAAGCTCTGCTCATTCAGTGTCTCCCCGCGCAAAGTACTGCATTTGTGCATTCCCGCGTAACACATATTTCCCTTTTAGCAAACTCTATATTTGTGCGCTCCCGCATAAAAAATTGTTTGTTGCGCACTCTTACAAAATCATCTTCATCTTATGTAAAGCCTTTCTTCAGAATTTTCCCAAAGTCTTGAGTCCCTTCCTTCTTGTGCAATACTGCGCAACTAACTTATGTTGCGCACCTGCACAATCAGTCTCAGGAAATTCCTTCTATGTCTGAGAAAAAACTTTCAGATCTTCAAAATCCTTCTTCAACCCTTGAATTCTTCTAAGTTTGATAACTCTTGGCTCATAAATATGCACTGTTCGAAGGATTCTTCTTCAAGAAGAAAGAATCATCCATCTTCAAGATCTAAACAGTTTCTTCAGCATTATTGGAATTATGTAGAGATAAATGAAGAAACTTTGGAGCTTCATAATTCCTCTGTCAATGAGATAACCATCATTGCCATCAACCTGCAGCGTCACTAGTCAATTTTACACAGTGAGCCATTTGATCGACGAAATGTCTTTGTTTCCATGGATAATTGGGCTATGAACATGTGTTACAAGCCATGAAGATTGTTCTATGTACATCAACTTTATGTCCGACATCTACTTCAAGTTCAAACATCAAATGATACTTCAATTTCAAGTGCAACTTTTACTTCAAGTCAAAGTGCATGTTCAATTATAAGTTTAAGTACTATAACAAGTGCAAGTGCTACTTCAAATGCAAGATCAAGTCCAAGTACATTACATGGTCAAGATCAAGATCTAGTTTCAAGTATAGAAGATCAAGCTTCAAGTACTTCAAGTATGCTATGTAAGGCCCACCACCACAACACATAATATTGTTCGCCCGCTAAGCCCCACCCACATCAGTGTTCGCTCATGTGTGCCCGCCCACATGTGACCACACAATGACCGTGATCAGAAGAGAGACCGAAAGAGGTGGGCGCCCTCCGGTGACTCCCATCAGCACCGACCTGAGCAGAGCATACATGCCACCTAGCCTTTGAGTGCTAGCAACACCTCCCCAACCATCCCAGACTAGATTCTATGTGGCACAACAGGACCCACAGTCATCAGGAGGAGTCATCGACGATTCATGCGACCAGGCCTTAGGACCGTCTTGTTAGATTAGTCGTTGATGGGATTGTGAGGTTACTTAATATCCTAGTTTCGATCGTTTCTGACTGGGATCCGAGGATCAGTAGAGTCATCATAGTATAGATGAGGCGTCTTGCAAGCGTGAGGTTGAGATTCAAGAGCGCCATCCCCATCTCTTTAATGTTTGATGGTATGTTGAATTGTGTTTTGATTACATATGATGCCTTGGTTTCTCTCTTCTTTTATGAGTTCTATTTAGTTGCAATGATATTGTAAATTTTGAGGATGAAATTTTTATTAGGAGGGGAGAGTTGTAAGGCCCGTATTCTAGTCTGTACTATTTCGTAGACTCCCGCGATCCTCTCTGTTGAATTTCGGTAACCCGCGACCTGTAATCAGCGTTTACGCATGACCCTAAGTTGTATCCCGTATATCTGAGTCGGCTCAGCCTGAGACTTGTACCATTGTGACCACGCCGTCGTCGCAGTTTCGACGATGCGTCTTGCGCATTGATGTGATACCCAAGCCACGAGATGTGGGCCCGCATTTATCTTGAAGAAATATCGTGCATTTGCAATCTCGAGAAAATCTTTACAACCCATCCCATCAATTAATCAAGTCAAGTCAAGTACACATCACATCTATAGCTCATACTTTCTTTCTCCCTAAGACAAGCAACCTACCCTAAGTCAACTCTCAAGTCAAGTACATCTATCACTCACATCCATCACTTACACCCATCACCTCTCTTATAACCCCCCCCCCCCCCCCCTCTCTCTCTCTCATTCTCCACCCATTCTCCCAAGCAACCAAGAGAGGTGGATGTCCAAGCACTTCAAAGGAGAGAGAACTTTGTGTGTGGCCCACTTCCTACCCCTCTCATCTTCCATCTCAACCCTCCCACCTTCATCAACCTCCATCAAAGAGAGAGCCAAGGAGTTTGGCAGTCCATCGGACCAAGATGATCTAACGGTGGGTGTTTTATAGGCTTATATTTTGTGTTTGGATGATGGGCCAAGTGGGGCCTACCGATTGATGGTATGGATCTCACTTTGGACCCTAAGTGTGGCTGATGGCCTACCATGATTCATATGATCATCCCAGGATGGGGCCATTCTCCATGGACGATGTTTATTTTCTCATTATGGAAAAGTCATCTAGACCTTACATTTTGGGTGGAGAAGGGATCTCCACCATTGATTTTGATTGGTGGGCCCACATGTAATGGGACCCACTTGATGTATGTTGTATGCATGGAAGGGAGGGCTCATAGTGTCGGGGTCCCTCCATCACACGTGTCTCTCTCTACCTCTCTCTCTCTCTCTCCCTCTCTTTTATTTTTATGGTGATGATGAGGCCTTGTGGCCCACCTGGATGGACCCCACCATGAAGTATGTATTTTACCGATGCCGTCTACCAAGTAGGCCCACATAGGTGGTGAAATTCCACTATAGCATGAGTGTGGAGGTGTGTAAGGGACGATGTTGCTAGTGTCCAGAGGATGCTGCAGCAAGCAGCATCCCAGTCCTTTTGAAGGGAGGAGTGTGGGACCCGCAATGGGCCCCACCCATGATGCATGTATTTAATCCACACCGTCTATTTAATCTTCCAGCTCATTTTAGGCATTGAGCTGAAACATGAAGTCTATCCGAATCTCTAACGGGCCGCATCATAGACAACAGTGATATGTAGTGTTAAAATTTGTTAGGGCCCACTGGATGTTTCTATACATCAAAACATATCAAATATTGGGCTCATTGAACCCACCACGAGCCATAGAATCCGACAAACTAAGTGGATCGTCCTAATGTGGGCCCCACCTATAAAAAACCACTCAAAAAATAAAATAAATATAAGTGACACTACTGCTGCCAGCGTTCAGAGGACGCTACAACAAGCAGCGTCCTGCTACTTGTAAAAAGGGCAGGGACCATGGGTCCCACCACAGGCCCTACCATGATGTATGTTGCACATCAACACTGTGCATTTGATGGGTCCCCTTTAGGAATTGGGATCCCCCAAAAATCAGACGTTCTCGAAACTCAGGTGGTCCACACTACATGAAGCAGCGGGGGGATTGAACGTCTACCATTGAAACCCTTTTTGGGTCCCAGAAGTTTTCGATAAACATGAAATTTGTTTTTCCTCTTAATTTAGGTCTTTGTGACCTTATCAACAAATGTGATGGAAAATAAACGTTATGGTGTGCCCCATGTGGGACCCACCTATGAAGAGGATTGGCTAGTGTACGTATACACTAGATATATAGCTACTGTATTAACGTCTCAAGTTCCGGGGGTCCCACGTATGATATATGTGTTATCCACACCGTCCATATGCCGGATGGGTGGGCCCACCTTGATGTGTATATTACATCCACACCGTCTAGCTGTCTAGACGGTGGAATGCCACCATGATGTATGTGTTTTAGCCATGCCGTCCAGCGGCTATGGGGCCCACATGAGGTATGTTTCAACCGTCCATCTGTTGGACGAGCTCGTCTTAAGGCTTGAGACTAAAAATGAGACAGATCTACCCGTCAGATGGACCACACTGCAAAAACCAATGGAGGATTGAACGCCCGTTATTGAAACCTGTTTGGGGTTCCAGAAGTTCTGGATTAATATGATGTTTATTTTCATCTTAATTCAGGTCTTTGTGACCTTATGAACAGATTGGAAAATAAACGTTAGGGTGGGCCTTGGAATTTTTAAACAGTGAAAATCATTATCTCCACTGCTAGTTGTAGTATGGTCCAGATGATCCTTCGATATGATTCATTTTTGGGAATGTATGAGGCCCACTTGATGTATATGAGGCCCATGTGATGCATCCCACTTGATGCTTATGAGGCCCATTGTTGAGGCCCATGTGATGCGTCCCACTTGATGTATATGAGGCCCATTGTTGCAGCCCATTGTGATATATATTAGGCCTTTGTTTGAGGCCCAATGTGATGTATATGAGGGCCATGAGTGAGGCCCAACGTGATGTATATGAGGCCCATGAGTGAGGCCCAATGTGATGCATGTGAGGCCCTTGTATGAGGCCCAATGCGATGTGTGTGAGGCCTTTCTGTGAGACCCGATGTGATATATATGAGGTCCATTGTGATGTCTGATTCCACCATGATGTATGTAATGATGCTTATGATGCCCATTCATCTTCCTAGTTGGTTCTAAATGGGCCATGCCTTAGGAGCAATGATGGTTTAATGCCCACATTATAAGAGCAATGATGGTTAAATGTCTACATTGTAACCCTCCCTAAAGCCCATTGCTAGACTCATTCTCATCTTCCCTTAGTGGGCTAACCCAAACCGTTGGGCCCCATAATTGTTAGGCCTATACTTGTTATGAGTAGGCCGCTAGGCCCATCCTTGTTATGAAGGGAGTTTATTATCATATAACATGCTTAATATAGCTCCATGATTCATGCCCATGCGTATCATATGTATGCTTGATATAAGGAGTGATTGATCATAGCATATGCCACTGGGTAAATTATTATGGGACTCCCTGATAGGCAGAGTTGTCCAACATGAGCACACGGTACACGTAGGATTAATGCATGACTGGATTGTGTGACTTATGCATCTTGCATTGTGTGTTATGATTGTTGTACGCCCTAGTGACATAAGGGTTGTAGCCTCTGCAAGTCTAGCATGGATGGTAGGATTGGATACCGAAAATCTTTTCTCTACATGGGGTGTTATAGATGCCCCTAGGTGAAATTCCCTAAACTCTTATGGTACCAAGAGGTTGCTCGAACGTATAGACCGAGTGGATGTATAAGTGCTAAGTGTCGAATACCAGTAGGCCGCGCTTCCCATTGTGTCGTGGTCAATTAGAAGGGGGTGCAGCCTTACCCACCCGAGAGGAGGGGGCAAAGCTAGGCTGAGTTTGACCAGTTCAAGGAATGGGTCCATTATCGACGAGCCGATCCCGATATTGGTAGGAAGATAGTGAGGTCTCTTCCACTCACCTTGTTATGCGCGATGTAGCGGTAATCTGGTTTGGAGTGTATTAAACCCCGGTGATTGTCTAGAGAGAACTGTACTGATATATGATGCTCCATAGATGAGTTGGTTGGATATGTGGATTGGTATGCTTGAGCTGCATCTTGCACATGACACTGACTATGTAGGCCTTGCATTACATCGCATGGTCTTGGTGTGGCCGACATCATTCATGCCTTATATCGCATAACCTTGGTACGGCTGATAGCATTCATGGACTCGCCAGCATATTCCGCATTACTCTGATATTGCATACTTGCATTGCTACTTTGCGCACACACTTTCACCACTTTCTAAGCTTTCTATAAGCTTATCCACGATTGATGCGTGCAGGTGACTCTAGATCATAGATGAGCAGGAGCAAGAGCATGCTGCAGAGCTTTTGGAGTTTTGTAATGACCCTGAAAATTTTGTGCTTATCATTCCCTAGTAGTTGTTTTTGGAGTAATTAGTGCTAATTTCGATTGCTTGTGAAATTCACATCAATCACTTTAAATTGGATCTGCATGACTCAAAACTTGTAGATTAGTTAGCGTTATGTTACTCTGAAATCTGGGATCCATCGCTAAATCCAGTTGTTCTGGAGAATTTTTGGAAGTTTTGGATCGGACCTAGACCACGCGTCGAAAGTCCGATAGCGATGATCTTAGGCTGTTGCGGTCACCATGTTGGGCTTGACCGTCACCTCGAAAATCAAGTCCATGTGATGTTCTGGGTCGATTTGATTGAGTTCGGAGTGAAAAGTGTGAGAACGGTTGGAAATTTATTAAGCTTTTATGAAATCTGAGTCGTGTCGCTTGCGCGATGATTTTAAGCAATCTGACCGTTGGATTCTGACCCAATTTCACCCTCTGATCAGGGAAGGTGGCCCAGGCATGTCCTTGTGCTTGTGGACCTGATCGAGTTTCAGTGACCGTTGAATTGAGTGTGGTCCGCCACGGCTGATCTGTAAAGCCGGTCGGTACGAAAACTCAGCGTGACCTAGATCCATAGTCAGTGAGCTTAGGTCCGACCTTTCATGGTTATAAGCCCACCAGAAGTGCTTCGTTGGATCGTGAGAGTCTGGTTGTGGTTATACCCTAAGTATACCTTGGCCCTGGGGTTATTTTCATCAATTTTAGGCCTATTTATAGTCCTTAAACCCTAGCTCTCTTTTCCATACAAATTTCCTAACCCTACCTAAGAAAGAGAAAGGAAAAGAGAGAGAAAGTGAGAGAGAAGTTGGTGAATCATCTTAGATTCTTTTCCGTTCTTCTACATCCTTGAACCCTCACTTTGAATCGTTATTTTGACGATTCTGAGTTCATCGTTGGGTAAGTTAACCTAACCCTAATCTGTGTTAGAGCTTAGAATAGTCATGGTGTTGTTGTATCTCATTTCTATTCTTGTCTTAGGTTATTCTGTCGCCGTTGACGAAGACATATCGTCTGAAATCAGTTCGGTGTTCTTTTTTGGCTTAAGGTGCGGACTTTAAGTGTATAGGTTATGGTTTTCAAGGCTTTCAATGCCAGTTAATGATTTATTCTTGTTATGGATGAGATTTCACATGCCAAATGTTATGTTTACTTCGCGTTCCTGTTATGCATGTGTTATGTTGAGATTTGTGTATTCTATGTGTATGTATAAAGTACCGTATGCGTATAAAATATGAACATGTGATTACCATGATTATTTGTCATGTATGTATGCTAGATGTATGTGTGACAACTCCTTGGTAAAAGGAATTGTCCAAATGCATGTATTTCAACATACGTCATGTATGTTGAACTATGTATTCT
Source organism: Magnolia sinica (assembly GCF_029962835.1). Classification (NCBI taxonomy): domain Eukaryota; kingdom Viridiplantae; phylum Streptophyta; class Magnoliopsida; order Magnoliales; family Magnoliaceae; genus Magnolia; species Magnolia sinica. The sequence continues at coordinate 71,587,639 of NC_080573.1, forward strand.
AAGTGTTTGTAGAAATGTCTGAATGATCTAAAGTGTAACTTATTACACTATTTGCGGGCGTTGAGAAGTGATTCTCAACACTCCTATTGATGCGTATGATTTCCTTCATGTAAGTTACATTCCTTGTTATTTAATTTCAAGTCTTACTTATGCTTACATTTATGTTTAGTTGATATTCTTCAAATGCTTGCGTACCATATGATTTGAGTTGTTGCTCCATTACTGTTCTACCTTCAATACGAATATCTGTTGTAGTGTAATGTGTGTGGGACTTTGCATTAGTCCAGGAAATCGGTAATCGGTCTTAAGATCGTGGCTGAGGTTGCTTTCGCCACGTAGGACGTATTAGATGAACCCGAGTCGTATTAGAGTTGTCAGCAGTGGTTTGGCCACGCGGAGTGCTTGCGCACTCTATGTCGTTCAACCCAACGTGCGCTGGTGCTAGTCGAGTTCGTCAAGTAACCCGATTGTCCGATGTATGTTCACCATGTATGGACGCAACTGCTTGAATCTAGGGTACCAGACTTACCAGTGAAATCCTATTAACCATGGTACCTTGATCCGCTAAGACTCATGAGCCGGACATGGTGGTATGGGACACTGTGGTCGAGCTGTCGGCCTACGCTGGCGTGACGAGCCTCCCCGTAGTGACCAGTGAGCAACTAAACTCATGAGCCGATTATGGTGGTATGGGACACTATATTCGTGCTGTCGGCCTACATTGATTGGTGACGAGCCCTTTGTAGTGACCTCGAGCATACCTGGATACCGCATTGAGGTGACGAGCCTTAGTGTAGTAACGATGGTATGATAGGCATGCATTGATTGGTGACGAGCCCTTTACAACGACCTCAAACTATATGATCGTATGAGATGCCTAGGATTAACGACCCTAGAATGGATCGCTGTTTGGATGGTGATATGAGGAAGGTATCTTAGCTTCCCAATCCTGCTGTATGAAAAGGACTAATAACAACTTGGTAATCATATTCATGCACCGCATTTGCATGTGCTTTGTAGATGTGGCGCACTTTGAGGTGGTGTCATGCGTAATGTAAGATAAAGACGCTGAGGGTGTACGCGTGAGGGCACGCATCATTCTGCATACATCCTTGCATTAACAAGAGTACTTAGGACTTGTTTACTTATTCTGCTTTATCATTACTGCTTGATTGAACTGATAACATGTTAACCTGTGCTTTATTGTTCCACTGAGTTGATCACTCACTCCCACTTCTGGGGAGGTGTTAAACACCCACCAGACTCTGTCTTAGCTGATGATGTTGCAGATGTTGAGGTGACTTCTGAGGCAGAGCGGGAGATGGATGATGATGAGGCTGCTTTCTCTTATATGCAGTTTTCAGACGGGTTCTAGCGAGCCTTGTTCTGATGCGCGGGATTCTGGGATTATTTTTGGGAATTAAATGATGTAACTTGATACTTGTAATTTTGATAGTAACACTTACATTACGACCTGGTATGTATATGTACTTCAGGGATTTTCACTTGTACACATATATTTCTATAAGTCTTCCGCTTGCTTTCTTCACTTATCCCTGAATTACATCTGTGCTTTGGCTTAATCTATTCCATATTTTATGCACTAATACAGACAACATACATCCATCATCAAATATGTTGCATAAGTGATGTTTTGGAACTCGGGAGCTAAGTTATGCTCGACCCCCGAATTTCAGGGCGTTACAAGTTTCTATCTTTATTATCTTTATATTTCCCTTTATGCGCATTGTACTTAAAGTTTTGATTATAGTGGATATGTGGTGATGTTTCTGGTTTTTGTTGTTTGTGGGTTATGCTTATAGTTATGCTTCTTGTGAGATAAATGTCTGTCGAAAATCCTCCTTGTAGGATCTCAGGATTGGAATCTGGCATATAGGTGTTGGGAGCCGATAATGAGGTACTACGAAGGCTGTCGGTGTCAGATTCGGCGATTAAAAATTTTATGAGCCTGGTTTTCAAGTTTGGGGCGTGACATACTATCTACCGAAGCTACAAGTTTAATGTTCAACATTTCAGGTATAAATGACTCGAGAAAGACCTTAGGTTTAGGTTATTCATATTGTATATTTAATTTGGATCATTATGCTTATTATATAGGCTTTGCTTCGACTAGGCCTAGTCAATGTTCGACTAGTCCAGACTCTGGATCGATCAGTCCAGATTTAAATTTAAAATTTCAGATTTTTCTGGTAGGTCCTCGACCAGTCGAGCACCCTGCTCGACTAGTCGTGGAGATTGGCTCCACCAGTCGAGCTAGACTCAACTCAAAGTCCAGCAACCATTTTAAGCCCCACTCGACTAGTCGAGTGCCATGCTAGACCAGTCAAGCAGGCCACTCGACCAGTCGAGGGTTAGTTTTATCCGATCCTGCTAGAATTTTTGAAATTTGGTTGCTCCCAGGACCAGTCGAGGCTGACCTTGACTAGTCGAGGGAACCGTTTTTCAGCCTATAAATAGATGACTCTTCTCAGTTTTATTTATTCATTCCAAGCTAATTCAAGCCACCGCTCTGAGAGATAAGTCCCCGTGATTATCAAGCTATTGTTCGGTAATTTTAGATTCATTTATAGCTTATTTGATTACGTAATTTCTTGATCTCTTGACTTTCAATCTAACTTTGTAAAAGGGAGTTCTACTCTACCTTTTTGAGATCCAACGAATTCAATCAAGTAACTCAAGTCTGAGTTTAATTAAAATTTATTTAGAACCTAGAACCCTTTTATATGTGAATTGGACATTGAATATCTACATCTACAAGTGAAGCAGTTCTATAGGACTACATCAAGCAGAATTTACAGCTAAGTATATTGTTTATTGCTTTTTGGTTTTTGAGATAGCTAGAAAATATCTTTTGGTTTTGACTGAGATAAGCCAGAAAATCTCAGCGTGAGGTTTTTAATTGTGATAGCCCATTGAAAACACAATTGTAAAGGTTTTAAGGTGAACCTTGGAAAACATTCTTTCATAGTGAAAGTCAATATCACGTGGGTTGTGATTATTGGGAGTGGAGTACGTGTGGCTGTTTAAGAACAATTGGTGTACACACCGAACCACCATAATTCTTGTAGTTTGGATGATGATGATAATGTTGATGTATGTGTGGTGAATGCTTGTATTTATTTCATGTACTTGTGGTGAATGTTGTAATAACTAGATTTATTTCAATTGCTTCTTTTATTAGTTTGAGTTTGTGATCCTTACTGAGTTTAAGAAATCGGGTTGTCCTACCATAAACTTTAGTTTTTGGTGTAAGGTTGTCCTTTGAATAATGTTTATATCAACCTCTCAATACTATTGCAATTGAGGTTGTTATTAGTTTCAGCTATCTGTATTTATATTCCGCATTTATTTTTTATTTCGCATAATCCTATTCCCACCCCCCCCCCCCCCTCTCTAGGACTGAGAGCTAGATCTTTTCAAGTGATTTCAGAGCTAAGTGGCTCATTCTATTGGATTTATTTCCTGAGCTTATCGATCTAGGGCTTTCAATATGTTAAATTTTGATAGCCTATCTATTACTAGGCCACCACCATTTGATGGCTCCAACGATGCTTATTGGAAAGCTAGGATGAGGATATTTCTGAAATCCATTGATGAAAGCATGTGGCAAGCCATAGTTATTAAATGGAATCCACCAACATCTGAAGTTCTAGGCAGTGATGGAACCAAGTCCCTAAAAGAAACACCATATTATACCTGGACTAATCTTCAGAAAAATGAGAGCAGTTCGAATGCTAAGGCTTTAAATGCAATCACTTGTGCACTATCACCTGATGAATTCAAAAGAATCATTTCTTATGATACTGCTAAACAAGCCTAGGACATTCTTGAAATGACACATGAGAGTACATCTATTGTAAAAAAGTCTAAAGTTTAGATCCTCACCACTAGGTTTGAGGAAATTCATATGGAAGAAAATGAGTCTTTTATGTACTTCTATACGAAGCTAAATGACATAGTCAACTCTATGTGGGGTCTTAGAGATGTCTTAGAGATGGTATCCCAGAAAGCAAAGTCTGTACAAAAATATTGCGATCACTTTCTGAGAGATTTAATTCCAATGTGATTGCCATTCAGGAACTTAGAGACACAGATCACATGACATGAAGGTTGAGGAACTTGTTGGTTCACTTCAAACATACGAGTTAAATTTCAAAGCTCCAAAAGGTAAGTCTATAGCTTTTAAGTCATCCAAATTTATTTCTCATGATAGTAATGTTAATTCTGACTATGAAAACTCAAAGGTTGATATGGCTTTACTTGCGAAAAGGTTTTACAAGATTTTTAAAAGTAAGAAAATAGTTGATGTTCAAAAACCCTTTGAGAAGAAAAAGTGTAAATCTAAAGCATGAAAATCTCTAAAAGATAGCCAGTGTTTCAACTGCTATGAATATGGGCATTTGGCAAATAAGTGTCCAAAGAAGGACAAGCCAAAGCGAAAAGGCATGTTATCCACATAGGATGAATTATCCAACTTTGAAGCTTCTTCTGAGTCAAATGAATCTGAACCCGAAACTTCAAATGAAGTCAAGGCCTTAATGACTCTAGCTAGAGTCACTTCCACAAATAGTTGCGATTCAACCGAATATAAAAAGCTGATAAGTGACCCTGAAAATGATAATGAAGATTATCTTCAAGATGCTTATAATGCCCTATATAAGGGAAGTTGTAAGATTGCTATCAAGATAAAACTTTTGAAAGAGAAATTTCTAAAATTAAAAGAGTAATTTGAAAATTCTGTTTTGGAAAAATCTCATATCTTTAATTGTTTTGAAAAAGCAAAATGTGATTTGAATTTTAAAATATCTGAACTCTAAAAATTAAGATCAGAAAATTAGAAACTAAAATGTGAAGTGTCTTCCCTATTGAGTTCAAAGGATACATGGAGGTATGCCCAGGGAGACCCTAAACTTGAAAAGTTACTAACCGCATATAAAACATGTGAAGACAGATCGGGTCTAAGCTATGGTAAATACTTGCCTCTGAAAAATAAGAGTGTATCTCCTACATTTGTCAAAGGAGAATCCTCTAACTCAAAAGGAAAGGGCTTGAAATATAATAATCAAAACCACTCTAAAAATGTAAAAACTTTTCAAGCTTCTAAAGTCAATAATAATAATAATGTCAGCTTTATAAAACAATGATGTAATCCTTTAGCTAATAAAATTGTAGACTTACTCGAGGAGCTTCTCAAATCTAACTCTCTTATAAGAGTTAATAATAATTTCAAGTGAAAGAAAACCAAGAGTGCTCTAAAACCCAAAACTACAATGAAATGGGTTCCTAAGGTTACTTGTTTAGTTGCCTCTACTACCTTCAAGGCTTCATAGTCAATCAAAGTGGTACCTAGACAGTGGTTGCTCAAGACACATGATAGGTGACAGAAATTTGTTCACCAACTATAAAGAAATGATGATGGTTCAGTCACTTTTGGTAATGGAAGCAACTGCAAGATAATTTGGCTAAGGTACAGTTTATATTTCTAACCTTCCTCATTTTGAAAATGTTTTATTTGTAGTAGGACTTAAGCATATCTCAAATTTGTGATAACAAGCATAGTGTTAAATTTACAAATCAAGGATACGAGATCTCAAATGAGAAAGGTTGTGTGATATTAAATGGTCGTAGAACATCTGAGAATTGCTATATCGTGAATGAATCTTGCTCATCTAAATTATCTTGTTACATGGTCCAAACCAATGATAATGAATTATGACACAATCACCTTAGACATGTTAACTACCAAAATCTGTATAGATTGAACAAAACTGATCTTGTTAAAGGTCTACCCAAATTGAAGCAAAATGGAGAAAATATGTGGTGCATGTCAAATTGAAAAACAAATAAGGAGTAGTCACAAGAAAGTGAACTCCTTTGCCACATCTAAACCTCTTGAACTTCTCCACATGGATCTCAAAAGATACAACAGGTAAAAGTATAGATCCTCGGTTATATCGTAGTATGATTAGTAGTTTGCTATACTTAACTGCAAGCTGACCTGATATATCATTCAGTGTAGGTATCTGTGATAGATATCTATCAGATCTTAAGGAATCTCATCTTATTGCTGTCAAGCATATTATTAGATATGTTGCAAGTGTGACTAATCTTGGCCTCTGGTATCCGCATGATACTAATGATCAATTAACTGGATATACGGATGCTGATTGGGTTAGGAACATAGATGTTAGAAAATCTACCAGTGATAGATGTTTTTATATTGGGAATTGTTTAGTTTCCTGGCATAGCAAGAAACAGAGTTCTGTATCATTTTCCACAGCTGAGGCTGAATATATTGCAGCAAAAAATGTTTGTACCTAGCTTGTGTGGATGAAAAGAATGCTCAATGATTATGGTATTGTGCAAGATACAATGATATTGTATTGCAATAACTATAACACAATTAATATTTCTAAAAATCCCATCCACCATTCCTGTACTAAACACATTGACATTCAGTATCATTATATTTGGAAATTAGTAGAAGATAAAATCATTTCATTAGAATACGTTCAAAAGGAAAACTAGCTTGCAGACATATTTACTAAACTACTCGACAGGAATAAGTTTTTTAAGTTGAAAATGGATATTGGTATGAGTAATTCTAACTAAGTTTATCATGTTTGCATATTTTTTTAATATATTTTTATGCAAATAATTTTGAATAAAATTGAATAAAAATTAAATTTTTAGTGCTTGCACGACCAGTCGATCACGTCCTGGACCATTTGTGGGTCGATGAGTCGAGCATGTACTCGACCAGTCAAGTTGCGCGGTTGGAAGCCTTTATGAGTGAGAAAATCACTTTTTCCTTCATTTTTCTCTTCTTCCTCATTCGGCCCTCTTCCAACCCATCGAACCCACCTTCGATTTATGCTTGGTAAGTGCTCCATTTTTTTTATTTCCTTTCATATTTTGGTTCCTATTTGCATACATTGCTAGATTCTTGAGTTGATTTGAGTTTTTCTTTCTATTTCTAAGGGTTTTTTATCAAAATCTATTCTACTTAAAACCCTAATTTCCATTGTTGTTTTTCTTAATTTGTATCTTGCAATGAAAGGTCGTACTAAGAAGAAAGCTACTCGAGCTTCCTCTTCTCGATCTACACCTCTTAGGGTGAGAACCCTATGTCCTCCCGAGGAAGATCCCGAGCATGTACGAGATTTTCGTACTTGAGAGATCATTGTTGAGCGTATGGTTGATTCAAATCATTTAGATCAGTTTCAGCTTCTTCCCATCCTAGTGACTGTAGGTTGGGAAAACATTTTGAATTGGGGCAGACCGGCATATCGCTCCATTGCGTAAGAGATGTTTGCTTGCATGAGTGACATATCACTTGAAAACTTAACTTTCTCAATTAGCTTTAGAGTACTTTTCAAGTTGATCGGCACTTAATTTTGGGTTTGCTAGATATTAATGTAAATAATGATGGTATTCCTATACCAACTTTAGTCGAACGGTTGAATGAATCGGAAAGGCGTATGCCAACCCGTAAATTATGTAACGTGAACTCAGAATGGAGTGTAGGAAATGCGCTCCGGGCCAATCAAATTTGCCTAAATACCGGGTGTTGCATCGCATTTTTATTTCAAATGTCTATCCCTGATCCAGCAACAAAGTTGAACTTACTTCTTTCATGGTTCGTATTTTGCATTCTGTTGTGTCGGGTATTCCCATCTGTCTTCCATCCTTAATATGTTATATGATTATTCAATTTTGTCTTCACCTGGGCCACAACAATATCCCATTTTCTTACTTGATGATCATCTTAGCTTTGCATTGTAATGTGGTCATGCATCCTGGTGAAGCCCCTATTGTGCTTCTTTCGTTCAATAATTCAAATATAAACAAAATGAACCTGAAGTTCAATCCTGGTCAAAGGGATGGGGAAGTAGAGGAAGTTGAAGAAGATGATGCGTTACCAACTAACACCATGATGGAAGTGATATTTAATGAGTAAGATTCAGATGATTTTGAGGCTGATCCTGATTATCAGCCACCTGAGTATAATGAGCACCTTCGTGCTTTATAGGAGAAGGTGGATGAATTGAAAATATCCCAAGATAATTAAATGAAATATATGCGAAAGTATTTTTGACGCATAACTAAGGGACTTCGTCAGATTGATCCATCCATTCCACCTCCTTCTTCCTCTATATTAGATTAGTTCTGTTTCTTTTTATTTTGGGCATGTATAACTTTCACTATTACTTTATCTTTACCTAGATTTGTATGAATTTATGACATTCTAGTGATGCCTATCTTCGTGATGTTAACATTCTGCTTGCTTTAAACTTTTACTTTAACTCTTATTCTATTATTCTCTGCTATTATCATACTCACAATTATGTTTGATCCTTCTATCTAATTCTTCATTTGTCAAGTTGTGACAAAAAGGGGGAGAGATTTGTGGTTATGTTAATTTGTGTTTGATTGGTGTATGGTGTAGAGTGGGGCATGTGCATATGTTTTTATGTATTCAGGTACTCTACAAGTCACCAAGCTCAAATTGAGGGGGAGTATTCTGAAAGAATGTTATGTTACGAAGTAGAATTGTGAAAGTTTGTGAATTTGTGCATTGTGTATAGGTTGATCTTCCAAGTTGGTTTTGTCACAAATTTGACAAAGGGAGAGATTGTAAGTGCTATATTGTATATCAAGCACCCTGTATTGTCAAATTTTGTAATGACAAACCACTTTAGAATGATGGACTTGTTTATGATGGAAAGTTTACCTTCAAGTGACTTTTGAGTGATGGAAAGTTCACATTCATACGAAGATGTGTTACAAGCCATGAAGACTATTCTATGTACATCAACTTTATGTCATACGTCTACTTCAAGTTCAAACATCAAATGATACTTCAACTTTAGGTGCAAGTTTTACTTCAAGTCAAAGTGCATGTTCAATTACAAGTTCAAGTACTAGAACAAGTGTAAGTGCTACTTCAAATGCAAGATCAAGTCCAAGTACAATACATGGTTAAGATGAAGATCTAGTTTCAAGTACAGAAGATCAAGTTTCAAGTACTTCAAGTATACTATCTACCGAAGCTATCGAAGCTACAAGTTCGATGTTCAACATTTCAGGTATAAATGACCCCAGAAAGTCCTTAGGTTTAGGTCATTCATATTGCACATTTAATTTGAGTCATTATGCTTATTATAGGCTTTGCTTCGACTAGTCCTAGTCAATGTTCAACTAGTCCAAGATCTGGCTCGACCAGTCCAAGGTTTTTCTTGACTAGTCCATATTTAAATTTAAAATTTTAGATTTTTCTGGTAGGTCCTCGACCAGTGTAACACCCTGCTCGATCGGTCATAAAGACTGGCTCGACCAGTCGACCCGGGCTCGACTTAAAGTTTAGCAACCATTTTGAGCCCCACTTAACTAGTCGAGGGTCAATTTTATCCAATCGTGCCAGAATTTTTAAAATTTGGTTGCTTCCAGAACCAGTCGAGGCTGACCTTAGACCAGTCGAGAGAAGCATTTTTCAGCCTATAAATAGAGGACTTTTCTCAGTTTTATTCACTCATTCCAAGCTAATTCAAGCCACCACTCAGAGAGATAAGTCCCCGTGATTATCAAGCTATTGTTCAGTAATTTTAGATTCATTTATAGCTTATTTGATTGTGTAATTTCTTGATCTCTTGACTTTCAATCTAACTTTGTAAAAGGGAGTTCTACTCTACCTTTTTGAGATCCAAGGAATTCAATCAAGTAGCCCAGGTCTGAGTTTAATTAAAATTCATTAAGAACCTAGAACCCCCTTTTATATGTGAATTGGACATTGAACATCTACATCTACAAGTGAAGCGGTTCTATATGGCTACATCAAGCAGAATCTACAGATAAGTATATTGTTTATTGCTTTTTGGTTTTTGAGATAGCCAAAAAATCACTTGTGGTTTTGACTGAGATAAGACAAAATCTCAGCACGGGGTTTTTAATTGTGATAGCCCATTGAAAACACAATTGTAAAGGTTTTAAGGTGAACCTTGGAAAACCTTCTTTCATAGTGAAAGCCAATATCATGTGGATTGTGATTATTGGGAGTGTAGTAGGTTTGGCTATTTGAGAACAGTTGGTGTACACACCGAACCACTATAATTCTTGGAGTTTAGATGATGATGTATGTGATGTATGTGTGGTGAATGCTTGTATTTATTTCATGTACTTGTGGTGAATGCTGTAATAGCTAGATTTGTTTCAATTGCTTCTTTTATTAGTTTGAGTTTTTGATTGTTACTGAGTTTAAGAAATCAGGTTGTCCTACCATAAACTTTAGTTTTTGGTGTAAGGTTGTCCTTTGAACAACGTTTATTTTAACCTCTCAATACTATTGCAATTGATGTTGTTATTTGTTTCAACTATTTGCATTTATATTCCGCATTTATTTTTTATTTGGCATAGTCCTATTCAACCCCCCCCCCCCCCCTCCTCTAGGACTAAGAGCTCGCCCTTTTCAGAAATCAAGAATTCTGACAAGATATCTGGAAGAGAATGGACCCCCCCAAAGAGCTGGTAGGATTCATGAGATGTGAATTCTACATCCATGCCAAAATCCTCAACAACCTTTCCCCACCCATTATTTTAAAATTGCTCAGCAACTCTTCTTTTATGAAAGATTATCTTGGAATATGGAAAAATTCTCAACAATAGGTCTTATCTCTTCACCATTTTTTTAGTGCTTGGGTTAGAGACGTCGTTCGAAAACACCATCATTCTGGAGCAAATTAACCTATCTAATGCCATCATACCTACATCAGAACATTTTCACATGGATATAGCTATTTTCAGAGGTTTCCTCAATCACTAGTCTCCAATTACCAATTCATTCTATCTTCCCTCTAGCGAGATGAGTATTACCTTATGGGACCTTCTTTGTATAGCAGGTCTCCCCATCATGGGTATCTTTGATGCATATGTGCCTTCTAATGGAGAACTCACTCTAGCTTCTATAGGGGACAACAAATCTGGGATCTCAAAGACCACGCTTGAACTTTTCGGCACACTGTCCAACTTCTCTCAACCTGATCGCATTACTTCTCATGAATGAGTAGCTCATTTTTCTTGAAAACTGCGTTATATTTTCTCCATCCTACTTTTTATTTTCAAATTTTTGATCTTGTATGGTTTTGCTTTAATAATTGTATCTTTATCTTGACAGCTTCGCAAGCCATAATCATCAAGAACTCAAGTCCGTTCGTAAGAACATTAAGAACACCATTGAATACAGTTCTTCTTGTGAACTAGCTACTTTTCTAGCTTACTGGCTAAGATTGTTAATATTTTTGAATTCTGAACAGATAGATATCATCAGGCCATCTTTCACATGGTCGCAAGTGCAATGGTGAAAGGCCAAAAATATTCGCTAACTCCTCCGGTTTTGTGTTTCTTGTATCGCGCTTTTGAGGATGTCATCTCTAGTTCTAAAGACTCCAATTCTGAATCTTTTCTTGTCTATGCTCCATGGCATTTTTTCATTGGTTGGCTAGGAGTATACTTCCCTTGGACATTTTCTGATTCTGGAAGAGCGTATTCAAACCCTGATCGTCTTCCTCTTCAACATTTCTAATTAAGAAAGATGATTGCGAAGTCAAACGGCTGGGTCACTAGAAAGATAGAGAGCAATGGTCCTATCAATTTTCATCAATTTCCATTTACTAGATCCCCTGAAGATGTAGCAGTTGTTGATGATGATTCCATCTCATTTGGCGAACATTCATTTCTTGTCTCCATCAGGTCCAGTACTCTACCTTTGAGAGAAGGTAGTATATTCTGGCATGAACCATACTATCCAAGTAGATTTGCTCGCTAGTTTGGATTTGACCAGACCAGACCAGAGACTTGCGATATTATCACCGGAGAAATGAGAAGTTATGGAGTCAGGTCATATAATTGGGCTCTGATATGGAAATAACTCTTAAACGTTCATACCGGATCACATTTCATAATTCCTGGCTATAATTATTTGTTTAACGCTTTTTATTGTTCGATGTGCTGGTGGGTTTATTAGTATTACTTAGTGAAACATTGTTACTTAGTAGATCATGCCATATAGATTCTTCCACCGCAATTAAGAATTTATCAAAAAGACCAAGGCATTGGCTACTTTAAAGAAACAGATCGTGCCCCTTCTTCAGGCCAACTTTGTGTATAGATTTCTTCTGTAGATAATATTTCTGAAATAAAGCCTGTTGATACTCTTGAAGGATGGATAACCTTTGGTACTCCTTTGAAGAATACACTTGAATCTTCAAAATTTTCAGAAGAGAATAATAATTCTTTGCAAATCTATCCTCCTCCTCCCTTGTAGATTTTACTAGATAACTCTCTTTTGTCATCAAAAAGGCGAGAGAGAAAAAGACATCGTTGTCCTCTTCAGAAAGATAAACACATCATAATCGAAGACTCATCTTCTTCAGAAAGATGAACATATCGTCATTGAAGGCTCATAATTGATCTTGCAACATTTTGACTTTAAAATAGGAAGTAACAAACATTTTGGTCAAACTTGATATTATTGTAATCTGAACCTGTTTCAGAAAAGATATATTTTGTTATTTGTTTAATCTAATCATGAGATTTTCATAATCTACTTCATCATATCAGGTAATTGCACAATTGAGCATATTTTGAATAGAACAGATGAACATATGCATTCACAATATCAATGTGTTTACAGCATTTTAATGCTACACATAGTTTAAGCTCAAGCTAATATACTTTGACTGGATATGACTTGACTTAAAAGGACTTGACTTGACTGAACTCGACTTGACTAGACATTTTCACATAGTTTAAGCTCTTGAGTATGGAGCAAGCACAATTTCTTAGTCTCATGTTGGAGTTGGGTCTTACACGAATGGTCGTTGTAACTCTCATGAGTTCGCTGGACTTATCGTGGCTGGGGAGTTTACAAACTGCGATCCATCAAAGGGGCCCATTGAAGTTACCGAGGCCGTGAATTCAGTGGGATTTATGCACAGGGTTGGCTGCAATAACTTTCTAGAGTTCATAGGGCTTGCAAGGCTACCTTGGGGATACCAAATCCAAGGTCGCCAATCCATCAATGAGTAGGCTAAAAACCCTTCCTCATAAGTTACTGCTAAAATCAAACTAGGGATCTGAGGGGTCTTATGCATGGTTGACCTATCTATGGTTAATGGCCGAAGAGTGCACATTGCAGCTTACTTTTTCTTCACCTGCAAGGTCAGACCCATTCACGGGAAGGCATTTTAGCTCCATTCGCTGCCTGCATGGGTATGCATGTAATGGCTTACACAGGCTTTTTAGGGCCACTGGCTTCTCACTGCTACCCGAATAATATATATATATATATATATATATATATTGCCGATGATGGTAGATCTTATGCGTAGTTGGCTATATAGGCTTGACTATGCTACTGTAAATAATAAATCGCCATTGCCGATGATGACTATTGCTGATTTGTCAGTAATCATTGATGCTTGACGATAATATGCTTGAACTTGATATGCTTGAAAATCTACTTTTTATTCATTCATGTTCAGGGACGAATACATGGCTTCATCTTTTGAAGCTATTTCATCTCTTTCTACTTGTCTTGCCCACTTTTGATTAGGAAGCATTGTACTGATAATCTTCATAACCAAAATCATGGTGATCTGCAGAGCTAATATATCTTGATGCAGTGAATTTCGACAAATATATTGATGCCTTATCATTGCACATGGACTATATGTACGTGCTATGTTGTAATTCTAGCACCCAGTATTGTCAAATTTGTTATGCCAAACCACTTGGAGTCTGCAACTTGTTTTGATAAGATAGACTAATCACCTTCATGCATTTCTAGTCATCTTCAAGTCATTGTCAACTCTTCTACATCTTCAAGTTGAAGAACATTGTCAAAGATCAAACACAAGCTCAAGTACAAGAATATAAGTTCTATCTCAAGTTCAAGGCTCAAGTTTAAGTTTATTATCATTATCTTAAGTCTCAAGAACACAAGCTCTAACTCATGCTCAAGTTCAAGACTACAAGGTCAAGCTTCATGTACTTCACGATAAATGAGTTACCGAAGCGGTCGATGTTTCGATGTTTCAAACTCACAAACATGGTATGGATGACCCTAGATTGATCATAGGTTAGGTCATATTGATTGCATACTTAATTTGGGTGATTATATAAGTTGATAGGCTTTTCTTCGACTAGTCCTAGTCTTTGTTCGACTAGTCCAGGCACTAGCTCGACCAGTCCAAGATTTGTTGAGAATTTTTGAGAAGTTTTTGTTATGACTTGACTAGTCGTGTACACTGCTTGACCAGTCGATTGAATAGCCTCAACCAGTTGAAAAGGGCTCGACTCGATCTCCAGCGACTTAATTTTTACTCACTCGACCAGTCGAGTGCTATGCTCGACTAGTCGAGTAGGCCACTTGACCAGTCGAGTAACGGGTTTATCTTATTGTGCCAGAAATTTTGAAAATTGGTTGGTGCTTTAATCAGTCGAACCAACCCCTTGACTAGTTGAGCGAATAAAATTTTTACCTATAAATAGAGGACGACTCTCAGAGTTTTCATTCATTCCAAGCCTAATCAAGCCATCACTCTGAGAGATAAGTTCCTACATTTGTGAAGCTATTACTTATTCATTTTAGATTCTTTTATAGTATTTTGTATTTGATTTTAAGATCTCATTATTCAATTCTATTCCATTAAAAGGGAATTTTGGTTTACCCATTTGAGATCAAAATCAAATCAAGCTAGCCCCAGGTTAATTTAATTTAAAAATCATTTAGACCTAGAATCCTTTCATTTGTGAGATTGGACATTGAACATCTAAGAAAAATCTTTAGATAAGTACAAATTTCATTTTCTGTATTTTTGGTTTGTGAGATTCAGCCAGGAAAACTCATTGTGGGGTTTTTGTGATTGTGTAAGCCCATTTGAAAGATACAATTGTGAAGGTTTTAAGGTGATCCTTGGAAAACCTTATTTTATTAGTAAAAGCCAATATCCCGTGGGTGAGGATATTGGGAGTGGAGTAGTTGTGTGGCTGTTTACGAATAGTTTGTGTACACACACGAACCACTATAATTCTCGGTGTTTGGATGGTGATGGTGGTGATGTATGTGTGGTGCTAAATGTTATAATTTACTTTATGCGCTTATGGTTTTATTTCCTTTACCTCTTTATTGGTTTGAGTTTTTGATACTTACCAATGTTCTAGTAAGGTTGTCATTTTTGGTGTTAGGTTGTCCTTAGAACTCAGTTTGTATCAACCTCTCAAGATTAGTACATTTGAGGTTGCTATTTAATTATGCTATCTATCTTTGTTTTCTGTATATATTTTTTATTTGGCATAGTCCTATTCATCCTCCCTCTAGGACTTTGTGCTTGGCCTTTTCACTATCTGAGATTAGAATTGCCCCCAATTTCACGAATATTTATACTCTTGCATCCCGATTATGAAGATATGAAAAATTGCTTTAATCAGGCTTGTGTGCTATCTCCTCTATTACATCGTATGCTTTCCTTATGATTATTTCACCATTATCAATCATTTTTTGTAATATACTCTTTAGTTTGAATCAATCCTCAGTTTGATGTATGAGGAAACGATGATAATAGCAATAATCACTTTTACTTATTTTCTTCGTACCCTTCGGATGTTTTGGCCATGGCAACTTGATCTTCTCTGCCACTAGCAATTTGTTCAGCATAGGAAGTATATCATCTTATTCGAACGAATATCTCCCATAATCCTTGGACTGTCCAAATTCTTTCTTTATTCTCTTGGGTATATGTTTATTCATAACTCTTCTGCTAGATTTCAAATGTTCATCTTGTTGATTCTTCGTCTTTCTTTCTTCTTCCTTGATACTGATTGAAGTTCTTTTTAGATTTTTAAGTATCTCACTTTAATAAGCTCTATTCTTGCAGTGATCTCTTCTTCATGGCCAGCCTTTTCGATTAGATCCTGAAAGGTGTGTATATTCAAACCAATAAGATTTAATGCAACATCTGGTCTTATGCATCCTATGCATAGCTTTGATTTGTTCTCCTTTTTCTTTCACCAGTCGTAAACTTGGTGCCCTCAAGGTTCTCTATCGACTAATGAATTCTTTGACTAGTTCATGTTCTCTTTGGTAAATAGAAGCTAAGTCATTACTGACTTCTACAGAAGATGATCCAACAAATTGTGAATTATAATGAGAACTTGTAATAGAATCTATTGCAACTAACCATTCTCTTATTGCAAGCCTTTATCTTTCTAAATTTTCCACGGATCTTTTGCAAATGTCACATTCAAAGTCACTTTCCTATCTCACTTCTCATTCTTTTTCATTACTATCTCACCTTGTTTTATCATCCTTTACAACATATCCTTTAATGTAAAGCAATTTTTCGTTGGATGTCCCACATAACGATGATAACGACAATATCTCTTATTTTTAGTCATTTCGACTTCTTCTGGACGTCTGGGCTGAGGTAATTGAATGGTCCTGACAGCCAGTAACTGTTCCATCAATGGTATGACATCTTCTTTTTCAAAATCATATTCTTTATGAAAGTCATACGATCGAGTTCGCTTGTCATTTACTTGATCCTTATATCGGTCTGAATCTTCTCTCTTCCTTGCTTCTCGCTTGTTGTAAAAAGTATTCTTTTTCTTTTCTTGATCAACAGTATTCACCATTAATCTATTCGTTCTTCTTTCTGTCTTGATCTGAAATGCTGGCATTTTCCTAGCCATCAACTCCAATGTGTGTGCTTTCATTGTGAGATCTCAAAAAGTCTTTATATTAGCAATTGTGAGCCCAAAGGCAATTCCTAGCTCCATAGAATTTAAACACATTTTTACTTGTTCTTTCTCTTTTGGCAACTGTCGGCATGAGGCCCCCGAAGTCTTCCATCTATAATGAATTTCTCCATGGGTTCATTTTCTCTTTGTCTGACAGTGGCCAATTCTACAACACCAACATCGTGCTTTGATGAGAAGAAATTAGATATAAATGTGTCTTGCATCTGTTCCCAAGTTCTTATTGATTCTAGCATCAGAATAGAATACCATCTGTAACATCTCGAAAAAATCCGTACAAAGACCCGAGTACCACCTTAGGCAAGAATCCTTAATGATCGAATCCTTTAGAAATTAGATGAAAATTAGTTAAGTACTAAGCTAAATTAATTGGTGAATTAGCTTGAACCGCTATCTATATGAATTGCAAGACCCAAAACCATTAGAATTGCTAACTCAACATTACCTAAAGGCCTAGGAGCAATCTCAAAACCCATTTTCTCTTGGGAGCATATTGAAACCCCGTATCAGATCTAGACCATGCATTGAAAGTCCGATTACCGCGAAACTATAAGATTATGACTGCCTTATTGGTCTTGACAAGCATCGCGGGAATCAAGAGTGGTGGTATGAGACACTTACCAAGGTAAAGCCCATTTCAACATGGTACCAGGATCCGCTAAGATTCATGAGCTGAGTATGGTGGTATGGGACACCGTAGTCGAGCTGTCAGCCTACGCTAAGGTGACAAGCCTCCCCGTAGTGACCAGTGATCAACCCAAACTCGTGAGCTGAATACGGTGGTATGTGACACTGTATTCGAGCTATCGCTTGCGTTTAAGTAACGAGCCTCTCGTTGTGTCCTGGAGTTTAAAATAGGCCTACGTTGATGGTGATGAGCCTCTCTGTAGTGACCTCGAGTGTGCTTTTCATCCGGGGTGATGGCCTACAATTTGCCTATCATATGTGATTAGCTAGGATTGATGACCCTAGATGGATCATTATTTGGGTAAGTGATATAAAGGGAGGTACCTTAGCTTCCTAAATCTACTGTATGAATAAGCCCAATAAATTACTTGGCTAACACGATCATGCACCGCATTGCATGTACTTTGGCGAGGAAGGGCACGTTTAAGGAGTTTTCCATGCGCGATCGTGAGATGATATCGTTGAGGGAGTGCAGGTGAGGGCATGCATCATTACTCATATCATTCCTGCATTAACAAAAGTATTTAGGATATGCTTGTTGTATTGTTTTATCATTACTGCCTGACTGAATTGATAACGTGTTAACCATTGCCTTATAGTCCCACTGAGTTGATCACTCACTCTCACTCTAGGACGATGTTTTAAAACACCAACCAGACTCTATTATAGATATAGGTGATGATGGAGCCTATGCAGTTGATATGGACTTCATGGATGAGGAGGAATTTTCCTATGTTCAGCTATCAGGCGGGTCTCTTTAGACCTTATTTTGAATCGACGAGATCGCAGGGTTATATGGATTAGTTGGACAGTTACATTTTTCTATTTTGTGAATTTTTGGAATAAAAACTTGTATATTTTCAGTCTGGAACAGATTCATACTCTGGATAGTGAAACACTTTCGTGTTATAATTCAAGTACTTAAGTCTTCCGCTTGCCTACTTTTATTGCACCTGGAGTATGATATGTTATTTTAGAATAATCCCACTCATGTTTCATGCACTAATATGGACAACATTTAAACATCATTATCTATGTTGCATAAGTGATGCATCGGATCTTGGGAGTTGAACCTTTGCTCGACCCTCAATTTTCGGGGCATTACACCATCGAAATGCTTTGCTAGTCAAGGAAGAACCGAATAGCCGTAAACAGTATTGTGAAACAGTAGAGAAGTTCCACATGGTGGTGATAAAGTGTACGAGATGTTCCTTTGGACACCCTTCTCCATTAAATTTCTAAAAATCTGGTTGCTTAAAGTTTACTGGGAAGGGAACATCTTCTACCTTTCTTGGATACGGTGTTCTATATCAGAACCTCCTAATATGTTCGCGCTCCCTGACGACTTCTGCAATCATCTATTGCATTTCGTCTTGAGTTATCGCCCTAGCAGCCGGGGCAGATCCGTGCGATCCTACTCTTGTGGCAATGAACCCTCAGGTTGTTGTTCTTATTCATTCGTAGAGGCCATTATTGGTGGGTCTATCACTTGAGCCACGTTATGAGCAAGAGTAGCCAGAGCTTCTCAGACACTTCGACACTCCTCCATTAAGATTCTTTGAGTTTCAGCCATCTTAGTCATACTTTCATCAAAATATGGCGGGGGACCTTAATTGATTCCTGCCATGTGCACAGTGACTTCTACACTATCTAAAGAGGCAATCGTAGGAGTAGAATATTCGGGTATAATGGGGCATCTGTTGAGAGAGGGGTTCCATTCGGACCTTCCGTACTCCCGCAGAATTTGGCCGACTGCGAGATTTCTTGCTAGGTGTATTTTGAGGTGAAACAGAAATTGCATTATTCATTGGTGCTTTACCCTTCTCTTTTCTCGACCATCGAGTCTTCATAATAGGTAGTACTGAGAAATCCTATGATGTCAGTGAAGGAAAAGATATCCCTAGATACAGAGCTAGAGGAGCGAGTTCAGGATTATTTTTAACTATATTCTATGTTTTGGTCCCTTGATCTTATGTGGAGATGAGTTCATCTTGGCGATTATTGTATTTCATGTTCTTATTTTTTGAGATGCAACGACAATCCAGTCATTGTCATTCTCTTGTGCCAGTGGTAAAGCAGATATGACTCTAGCCATAACTTGGGACTTGTCATTCTTGCTTGTAGTAAGTTGTGCTTCATGATTTGTAATCTGATTCATTGCATACTCTACTACAAACCTGATTGCTGTGATGTAGAAATTCATCTTCTTTATTGCACTCACCATTGATCATAACTCACGGTTTTGTCCTCTTACTTCTTACCTTTAGACAAAATATAAAATTACAGTTAGTATTTGAATGATAAAACATTCTATCTTAGAGATGAAGGGGAGGATGTTCCTGTTGAGAGTCGCCATTTTGGCATCAAGAAGATGCCAAACTATGACAAAAGTTCTCATAACCTTCTCCATGTTAATCTTAAATAAGACAAACAGTCCCCAACAGAGTCGCCATTTTGTTTGGGCAAGAAACAAATGCATTTGGTTTGGGCGATTATCTTATTTAATCATAACGGAGAAAATGTGTAGAGAACAATCAAAATATTTATTCATACTGAGTTCATTTACATCCTTTGATTTCCCTTTATTCTAATATAGCATATTAAGAATACAAGAATTGAAAGAGTTTAAATGTCAAATTTGGATGTCAAATCCATTAGCATTTCGACTTATGATTTGGTTATCTCTTTGAGAGGAATGTTGGGTGGATTTGATCAACTGATCTCTCTTTCTTAAGCTCATGTTCCTGTACGAAAAGAAGATCAAATATCTCATTTCACCCAGTCATTTTGGCAGAATTTCAGCTCTTGAGTATTCACTCTCACGCAATAGCATGGTGTTGCGCGGCCCTGCAAAAGGCCTTCTTCTTTTCTTCTTTCTTCTCCTCTTGGTACCTTCAGACTTCTCTTCTTCTTTGAAGCTCTGATCTCCTTCACTATTTCGTTATGTGCAAATGAGAGGGGGAGTGGGCTATTTATAGGCCTTCACACATGCGAACCCTCGATCTTCGTGCCATGGGCCCCACCCATCCATCAAATCTCAACCATCCAAATAATTCTGCCTAATTTTCTTCTGTGTAGTTGCGCTCAACCATCCAGACCATTTGCGAGGTCCCGCGCAATCACTAGGATTTGTGCAAGACTGTGCAAACAGTATAAATTTTGCTCTTTTCTTCACTTTCTTCTCATACTTCTTATAGTTTCCCTTTCTGAATTATTCTTGATCCTTCATTTTTACATCTTAATAGCAGATCAAGTAGGAATCACGTTGTAACAATTTTATAAGTACTAGCTTGAAGTTGTTCATTATATAATAAACTTCGCACTGATCTGCTAAGGGTAATAAATCTTGAGATGTTCAGCATTCCAAGGATGCGACAAGAGTTAACCGTCTAGATCTTCCAGTCGGTATGAGCCATGTTGGCTTGAACTTGTTACTATGTAGGGTCCTTCCCAGTTTGGGCCCAAGGTTCCCAATCTAGGTTCCTTAGTATTTTAGAAGGTTCTTCGAAGGACTAAGTCGTCGGTTTGGAATCTTTTGACTTTTACCTTGGTATTGTAGAAACATGTCACTTGTTGCTGGCGGACAACAGTTTGGACCCAAGCTTGCTCTCTCCTTTCTTCGAGAAGGTCAAGAATTAGCGTTATTAGCTCGGCATTGATTGTTCGTCAAATGACTTTGTCCAAGCTGTAGGCAGCCTGATTTCTACTGGAGTGACCACTTCTGCTCCATATGCTATGGAAAAGGGCATTTCCCCAATAGTTGTCTGGGCAATAGTTTGGTATGCCTAAAGGACCTTAGGGAGTTCCTCAGCCTATGCTCCCTTGGCATTCTTGAGCTTAGTTTAGAGATGATGCTTGATGATTTTGTTGACTACCACGACTTGCCCGTTTGCCTACGGATGTCCAGGTGAAGAGTAGACATTACAAATTCCAAGATTATCACACATCCCTTAAAATTGCTTGTTATCGAATAACTTTCCATTGTTAGAAATGATGGTCCAAGGAATTCTAAATTTGCATAAGATGTTCTTCCAAACGAAGTCTGTGATCTTTTGCTCGGTTATCTTTGCCAACAGTTCAACTTCAGCCCATTTCGTGAAGTAATCGACTGCTACTACGGTGAACTTGGTCTGACCCTTACCAGTCAGGAAAGGACCAATAATGTCGATTCCCAATTGAGCAAATGACCATGGTCCGGTCATAGGGGTGAGATTTTCAGGTGGCTGTCGGGGTATGTTCGGGAAGCGCTGACACTTATCACACTTCTGAGTGAATTAGCAAGCATCAACTTGGATGGTCGACCAATAATAACCTTGTCGGATAACTTTATGGGCTAATGCTCAACCTCCGGAATGGTTTCCATATATTCCTTCATGGGTCTTCCTTAAGATGTACTCTGCTTCCTCTGGTCGGAGACATCTTAGGTAGGGGAGATAAAAACCTTTTTTGTAGAGGATGCTGTTGAGTATGGTGTAGCAGACTGCTTTAGTCCGTAATTGCATGCCTCCATTTAATCTTCGGGTAACTTATCCTCTTCGAGATAGTTGATGATTGGATCCATCCAAGTTGGTTCCGAGCTCACAGGAAGTGTTGCGGTGAGGTCGGCCTTGTCGATGCTAGGTTACGTAAGGAACTCAATTGAGACGGATCTTGGATTGTCGTCTTCATCTGTAGTGGCTAGTTTTACTAGCATGTCTGCTTTGAAATTCTCGGCCCGAGGGATCAAGGCCACACTGCATTTTTAAAACTTTTCGATTAATTCTTTGACCTTCCGTAGATACACTTTCATGTGTTCCTTCTTGGCCTGGTATGCTTCAACTATTTGATTGATGACCAATTGGAAATCGTTGAAGACTTCGAGATGCTAAGCTCCCATGTTGGTTGCTAGTTTAAGTTCGATGAGAAAGGCTTCATATTCTATTGTATTGTTGGAGGCTTAAAATATAAATCTTAAGGCATATTGCATGCATGTATGATCTGGTGTCTTGAGGACTATCCCAGCCCTACTTGCCTTAGAGTTGGATGAGCCATCAATGTAGAGTGTCCACATAGGTGGGTTGGGTAGTGCGTGGGAGTCGGACGATTTGATAGATGTTTGGTTGAGTGTTACACTTGGCACGAGCTGCAGCCTGGGTAGGTCGGTAACTTGCCTAGGTGTAGGAGTTACCTCAATAATAATGTCAGCCACTGCCTGACCTTTAATGGCTGCCCGGGGCTGATACTTGATGTCAAACTCACTTAACTTGATTGCCCGCTTAGTCAGCCATCCCAAAGCTCCGGTTTTTTGGAGCACTTGACGTAATGGTTGATCAGTTAAGACGACGACGGTATGAGCTTGGAAGTACGACCGTAAACGTCAAGAGGAAATGACCAAAGCCAATAATAATTTTTCCATGGTTAGATATCTTGTCTTGGTTGAAACTAGGGCTCTGCTAACGTATTATACTGAGAATTGCTTTCCCTCATGTTCCCTAATTAAAGCCGAGTTGACTATTGCATCAGAAACAACCAAGTATAATAGTAGGGACTCCCTGCTTGGGTTTGTAAAGAAGTGGTGGCAACCCTAGATATTTCTTAAGCTGCTGAAAGGCCACCACACATTCTTCTGTCTAGTCTACCACTTGTTTCCCCTTTAACTATTTGAAGAAGGGGAGACATTTGTCGGTAGCTCGGGACACGAAGCGATTGAGTGCAGTGACCCTCCCTGTGAGTCATTGAACAGCATTACTCATCTTTGGCAATTGCATATCAAGGAGATCCTTGATCTTCTTAGGGTTTGCTTCAATTCCTCGTTGGTTGACCAAAAAGCCGAGGAACTTTCCCGAGCTAACCCTGAAGGCACATTTGTTCGGGTCTAGCTTCATCTGGTATTTGCAAAGGATGAGGAACATTTCCTCAAGGTTAGTGATCTAGTCTGTAGCTTTGATGCTCTTAACGAATATGTCATCGACATAGACTTCCATTGTTCGCCGTATCTACTAGGCGAACATTTTGTTGACCAATCACTAATAGGTGGCACCTGCATTTTTCAATCCAAAGGCATGACTTGGTAATAATAAAAACCTTTGTCGGCGACAAAGGAAGTTTTTATTTTATCATGTGAATGCATTACAATTTGATTATAAGTAGAGTAAGCATCCATAAAACTTAGTAACTCATGTCTAGCTATGATGTCGACCAGTTGGTCGATTTGGGGGAGAGGAAAGCTATCTTTGGGACAAACCTTGTGTAGGTCTGTATAGTCCACAAAAACCCACTATTTCTCGTTCATTTTCTTTACCAACATGATGTTCATTATCCAGTCTGGATAATTAACTTCCTCGCTGAACCCGGCCTTGAGGTGTTTGTTGACTTCTATTCCGATCACTTCGTATCATTCGAGACCGAGTGCACGATGCTTCTGTCGAATTGGTCGATGAGCAGGGTCAACATTCAGCCGATGTATGATGATCTTAGAATCAATGTTGAGCATGTCTTCATGAGACCATGTGAAGATGTCTGCGTAACTTTAGAGGAGAGCTATCATGTTGTCCCATAGTGGTGTTGTTAGGGACGACCCAATTTGAACGGTTTTAGAAGGGACAAATTCGTCCAGTGGGATGGGAACAAGATCTTCCATGGGGCGACCTCTTTGTCAAAGTCCTCAGGAGGATCCAGAGAAGTGACAGTCATTATTTAATGCAGAGCTTTTAGTGCCATTGCATAGCACTGATGAGCGTCATGTTAATCGCCCTTCACTGATACGACACCTTGCTCTGTCGGGAACTTCATAGCTAAGTGTTAGGTCGAGACCACAGCTCGCAGGGCATTCAAGGATGGTAGGCCAAGGATTTCATTATAAACTAACGGATAGTCTACCACCAAGAAGTCGATCATCTTGGTGGTTTGGTTTTGTCCGTCTCTGGCTGTAAGTGGGTGCTGAATTGCCCCCTCGAGTATGACCTTATCACCAGAGAAACCGAGAAGCGAGTTTTTAATCAGTTGAAGTAGAGATCAACCAGCTCCCATCTTGTCGAAAGACTAGGCAAAGAGCACATCAGCGGACGATCTGGTATTGACGAGGTTTTGGAATACCTTTCAATTAGTTATGGTCAGGGTGACCACAAGTGCATCATCGTGTGGGTGGTGGATTCCTAGGGTATCTTCTTTAGTGAAGGTCAGGCACGGATCTCCACTTTTTACTCTTTCAGAGGTCATATGATCAGTTGAACTTTGTCTTTGGTGAAAGTACCCTAGTTTGTCAATTAGCGTGAGTGTTGAGTTGGCTAGATAGAGAAGCTCCATAGGAAGATCAATTAACCGTCTGCCTTAACTGGATGTGGGCCCGAACTCGCCACAGGTAAATCTAAGCCTCACATCCCATGTCCCAAAACACCAGGTAATTAAATCCCTCAAAATTGATTAGAATATCATAGGATTTTTTAGTTAGAAAGCTTCTTTTCAAAATTGCAGAAAATCTCTAATTTTTCTTCCTCCATCGATTTATCGAGAGATTGTTTGATATAATCATATAGTGCTGTCGATGTCCTCGATGACCAATCGATACCATCGAAATGAGGACAAAAGATGTCCAGCAACCACATATAATTCTTGACGGATTTATCGATGTATCGATATACCTATCGATATCATCGAACTTTGAATCTCGAGTCTATCGAAGTTGACTCGATAAAATCGACAGCACATAAATGTGTCCTTGTTTTTCTAAAGAAAATCATAAAATCTTTAATATATTGAAGTTCTCCTCGATATCCTTGGAATTCAAATTTTAATGATATCGATTTTAAACACTATTTTCTAGCAATAATTTCAGGTTATTCTATCTTAGATCGAGGGTCACTCAATAGAATCAATATTCAAATATTGATGATATCGAGGCCAAGTCGATGGCATCAAGAATGGACATAAACTGTCCAACAAGCTTAACTGGAAAATCCTTTGGATTTATTGATGCATCGACACGACTATCGATATCATCGATATTTAAATTTCGATGATATCAAGTGTACCTCGATCATTCCTTTTAACCTGAAAATTTTCAAAGGCAAGGCTCTCTCATCTTTCAAATGTCGAGGAATCAAACCTCGTATCGATGCAATCGGAGTTCGAAATCTGATGATATTGGCACGTGTTTCAATACCCTCAACCAGCTGGTAAAATGTTTCAAAAGCGTTTGACATTTGAGTTTGTGTCATCAAGCGGCCAGTCGATGCAATCGAGAGTATACGCTCGATGATATCGAACTCTGTCAAAAATGTAACCGTTTTATATCCGTTAAAATCTTTTACCTATTTAAAGAGAGCTTGCCCTTGGTTGTTGGATTGAGAAAAAGAGAGTGCTTTTATGTGCTTAACCCCATATCATATACCCTTAGCCTTTTTCTCTCATGGGAGTTCATCCTCCAATCCACCCTCATCATTGACATTCAACAGAGTGGATTGGGGAATGAACTTCTGCATTCAAGGATCCTCCAGCTACCACCTTAATGGCAAATTATTAACCTAGGATGCCTTAAATGCATAGATGATTGGAATCGCTCTATCTCCCTTATAGGAAAATATTCAATACAGTAGGATTCCATTATAACCTTGACCTAACCTATCAGCATGTATTGGTACATCTTCTGAGTTGTGGTTCAAGGAAGCAGAAGATTCTTCATTAACAAAGGAGGAGATCTTCGACAATGCGCTGAAAGGGACTCATCTACTTATCTATAAGTTATTAGAGTCCAGAGGACCCTTACGATAATTCTTTTGTAGGATTGGGTCTAAGGTGTTTCTCACCCCTTGCAAGTCCTCTAGGAGGCCTCCGGTGGGAGTGTATGTGCTGGGTGCTTTGTGTTAACCCTTGCTTTGTGGAGAGCATAAACATTAGGTCCTTTGTGTAGGTCTTTGACCAAGGTGGTCTAAAAGTTGGGTGCGTTGTGTTGACCCTTGCTCGTGAGAGCATAAACAAGTGAGGTTCCTTGAGTGGATCCATGGCCAATGTGCCTAAAATCGTGTGTTATGTGTTGACCCTTGCTCGGGGAGCTTAAATTGTTAGCCTAGGTGAAGGTTGTACTGGTTAGAGGTGAACCTGATTTAAAACCTCCGATTTGAGGTGAACTTGTTGTGAAACCTCCTAGTGAAATCCGGTACACTCAAGGGTTGAGTGCGTCTGCCGAGAGTGAAATAGACAAGTAGTCGAACCACTATAAAAATGACTGTGTTTGTGATTAATGTTTGTCTTTAATTACTTAAGTGATTTCATTAAATGCTTTTATATTTGATCACACCTCACACATAGTTATATCCATTATAAACTTTGAATTGCATCATGTTTATCATTAAATTAGTTTTATAATTGGATCCTCTAATTGGCTTAGAAGCCATTAGAGTTACTTTGAAGAAATCCTGATTTATGAATATTTCCTCGGGATAGGTTTTGATAGGATTTTAAATAATTATAAAACATTTGAAAAAGTCCTATTCACCCCCCTTAGGACATATTGGCATATTCCTACTTCAACTAAAGCGGTCATTACCGCAATTTCATTCGGGACGACCAATGCTTCTTGCATGCACCTTTCGGGCATTATTTGAGTCTCCTCCGCCTCTGTGGCCCTCGAAGATAGTGCAGATCTCTGTAGTGGGTTCGTTACTGATAGTTTCCTCTTTGGTTAACATACTCCTCAAGATGGCCGCTATAAATGAGTGCTTCGACCTCTTATTTAAGATCAAAGCAATCACTCATGTTATGTCTATGATCCCGATGAAAGTGGCAATACTTGTTCTTACTTTTGTTTTTGAGGTCGGACTTCAACTTATTCCGCCAATAGAGGATACACTTGTCCTGAATTTCTATCAGGACTTGTTCGGGAGTTTTGTTGAGGGGAGTGTAAGTTTTAAACTACTTTCGGGCCGCTTGTTTGGGTGGCGATTATCCCGCAATTAGTCATCCTTCCTCTTCTTGTTCGTATTGGCCGAACTCGGTTTTGCCCTTACCCGTTGCTCCATGGTTGGAGGAACCTTATTTTGGATGGCCTTTATATGATTTAGGATTCCTCAGCATTAGTGTGCTTCTGTGACCTGTTCAGTAGTTCGGTCATCTTTGTAGAGGATTCTTATCCAACAAGAAGAGGAACTGCTTATCTCTCAATCTAGTTATGATGGCATTGAGGGTGAGCTCTTTCGAGTGCTTACAGACCTGCAAGGCTTCCATCTTAAAGAGTTTGATGTAGTCCTTTAGAAGCTCGCCATCTTCCTGAACGATGTGAAGTAGGTGGGCAGATGCTTTGAGCCACTTCTTTCCTCCGATAAAATTTATGATGAAGGATTGGCTGAGTTGAGAGAATGAACTAATGGAGTTCGGCTTTAACTACTTGAACCATAGTCTGGCAGCTTCAGCCAGAGTTAGGGAAAAGGCTCAACACATTGTAAATGTTATGTTGTATATCAAGTACCTTGTGTTGTCAAATTTCGTAGTGACTAACCACTTTAGAATGATGGACTTGTTCAAAGATGGAAAGTTCACCTTCATAAGAAGATGTGCTACAAAGCTCAAGTCATGAAGATTGTTCTACCTTGTTAAAGATCAACTTCAAGTTCTACTTCGAATTCAAGCGCAAGTTCTATTTCAAAGTTCAAGTTAAAGTATATGTTCAAGTTCAAGAACAAGACCAAGATCAAGTCCTACTTCAACTTTATGTGTTAGTTCAAGTCCAAGTGCACTACATGGTCAAGATCAAGTTAAAGCTTCAAGTGTACAAGATCATGCTTCAATTAAATCAAGTGAAAGATCAACTAAAGCAACTGAAGCTAAAAGTTTAATGTTCAATATTTTAGGTATAAATGACCCAAGAAAGACCTTAGGTTCAGGTAATTCATATTGCACATTTAGTATGGGTTATTATGCTTGTTATAGGCCTTTTTTGGACTAGTCCTAGCCTATGTTCAACTAATCTAGGGTTTTTCGCAACCAGTCCAGGATTTGTTGCAAATTTTTTAATTTTTCTAGTAGGGTCACGACCAGTCGAGCACCCTAGTCAACCAGTCGTGGACATTAGCTCGACCAATCGACTCGAACTCCAGCAAGCTATTTTGGCCCCACTTGACTAGTCGAGTGCTATGCTCGATCAGTCGAGCAGGCCACTCGACCAGTCGAGGGACGATTTTATCTGATCATATACTAGAATTTTTGAAAATTGGTTGAATCTTAGACCAGTCGAAACTGACTTAGACCAGTCGATGGAATTGTTTTTCAGCCTCTAAGTAGAGGACCTTTCTTAGCTTTTTTTCATTGATAAAAAAAAGCCAAATCAAGCATCCACTTTGAGAGAGAAGCCCCCGTGATTGTCAAGCTACTATCCAGTAAATTAAGATTCTTTTTATAGCTTTTTAATTTCTAATTTCTTGATCTCTCTTTGCTTCAATTTGATTTTATAAAAGGGTGTTCTTCTCTACCCCTTTTGAGATCCAAGGAATTAAATCAAAGTAGCCCAAGGTTGGATTAATTTAAAATTCATTTAGACCTAGAACCCTTTTATATGTGTGATTGAACATTAGACATCTTCATCTTCAAAAGAAGCGATTCTACTAGTCTACATCAAGCAGAATCTTTAGATAAGTATTTTATTTAAATTGCTTTTGGTTTTTGAGATTACCAGAAAATCTCTATTGTGGTTTCTGAGATTGTCAGAAAATCTCTATTGTGGTTTTGACTTTGATAGCCAAAAAATCTCAGCGTAGGGTTTTTAATTGTGGTAGCCCATTGAAAACGCAATTGTTAAGGTTTTAAGGTGAATCTTGGAAAACCTTCTTTCACAGTGAAAGCTAATATCACGTGGGTCGTGATTATTGGGTGTGGACTAGGTGTGGCTCTTTGAGAACAGTTGGTGTACAAACCGAACCACTATAATTTCTGGTGTCTTGTGGTTAATGTATGTGATGTATGAGTGGTGAATGGTTGTATCTATTTCATGTACATGTGGTGAATGTTATAATAACTAGATTTCATTATTTTCCCTCTTGTTTTAGTTTGGGTTTTTTATCCTTATCGAGTTCAAGAAATCAGGTTGTCCTACCATAAACATTGGTTTTTGGTGCAAGGTTGTCCTCTGAACAACATTCGAATCAACTTCTCAATATTATTGCAATTGAGATTATTATTTAATTTAGTTATCTTCATTTATATTTCATAATTATTTTTTATTTAGCATAGTCTTATTCACCCCTCCCCCCCTCTATAGGATTGAGAGCTCACCCTTTTCAAGTGGTATTAGAGCTAAGTTGCTCATTCTTTTAGATTTATTTCCTGAGCTTATCGATCTATTGCTTTTAGTATGCCAAATTTTGATAGCTTATCCATTACTAGGCCACCACTGTTTGATGGCTCAAACTGTAACGCCCTGAAATTCGAGGGTCGAGCATAACTTAGCTCCCGAGTTTCAGAACATCACTTATGCAACATATTGAATGATGGATGTATGTTGTCTGTATGAGTGCATAAAACATGGAATAGATTAAGCCAAACTACAAACATAATTCAGGGATAAGTGAAGAACGCAAGCGGAAGACTTAAAGAAATATATGTGTACATGGGCAAATCCCTAAAATACATATACATACCAGGTCATACTTACAAGTGTTACTATCAAAATATTACAAGTATCAAATGACATCATCTATTCCCAAAAAGAAATCCCAGAATCCCACGCATCAGAAGAAGGCTCACTAGAACCCTCCTGAAAACTGCATGAAAGAAAATGCAGCCTCATCATCCTCAAACTCCTGCTCAGCCTCAGAGGTCGCATCAACATCTGCAACTAAGACAGAGTCTGGTGGGTGTTTAAACACCGCCCCAGAACGTGGGAGTGAGTGATCAACTCAGTGGAACAATAAAGCAAAGGTTAACATGTTATCAATTCAATTAAGCAGTAATGATAAAGCAGAACAATCAAACATGTCCTAAGTACTCTTGTTAGTGCAAGGATTTATGTAGAATGACGCGTGCAACTCGCCTGTACACCCTCAGCGTCTTCATGGCCGACAGCAGGAATATAGTGTCCCATACCACCATAATCGGCTCACGAGTTTGGTTGCTCACTGGTCACTACGGGGAGGCTCGTCACCCCAGCGTAGGCCGACAGCTCGACCACGGTGTCCCATACCACCATGTCCAGCTCATGAGTCTTAGCGGATCAAGGTACCATGGTTAACAGGATTTCATCGGTAAGTTTGGTACCCTAGATTCAAGTAATAGCGTCCATACATGGTGAACATACATCGGACAATCGGGTTACTTGACGAACTCGACTAGCACGAGCGCACGTTGGGTTGAACGACATAGAGTGTGCAAACACTCCGCGTGGCCAAACCACTGCAGATAACTCTAATACGACTCGGGTTCATCAAATCGCGTCCTTCGTGGTGAAAGCAACCTCAGCCACGAACTCAAGGCCAATTACCGATTTCCTGGACTAATTCATAGTCCCAAACACATTCCATTATAACAGATATTCATATCAACAATTTAGAATAGTAATGGAACAACAACTCAAATCATGTAGTATATGAGCATTTGAAGAATGTCAACTTAACATGGATTTAAACATAAGTAATACTTGAACTTAAACAATAAGGAATATGACTTGCAAGTGGTAAATCATACACATCACTAAGAGTGTTGAGAATCGCTTGTCAACGCCCACAATTAAGTTAATATGTTGCACTTTAGATCATTCAGACATTTCTACAAACACTTAGAATACATAATACAACATACATGACGTATGTTGAAATACACACATTTGGACAATTCCTTTTGCCAAGGAGTTGACACACATACATCTAGCATAAATACACGACAAATAATCATGGCAAACACATGTGCATATTTTATACGTATACGGTAGTTCCTACATATACATAGAATACACAAATCTCAATATAACACATGCATATCAGGAACGCAAAATAAACATAGCATTTAGCATGTGAAATCTCATCCATAACAAGAATAAATCATTAACTGGCACTGAAAGCCTTGAAAACCATAACCTATACAATTAAAGTCCGCACCTTAAACCAGAAATAGAACACCGAACTAATTCAGACGATATGTCTTCGTCAATGATGACAAGATAACCTAAAGCAAGAATAGAAATGAGCTACAACAACACATAGACTCTTCGAAGCTCTAAAACATATTAGGGTTAGGTTCACTTACCCAAGGATGAACTTAGAATCGCCGGAAGAATGATTCAAAAGTGATGGTTTAAGGATGAAGAAGAACAGGAAAGAATCTAAGATGATTCACCAACTTCTCTCTCACTTTCTCTCTCTTTTCCTCTCTCTTTCTTAGCTAGGGTTAGGAAATTCGTATGGAAAAGACAGTTAGGGTTTTAAGGTCTATATATAGGCATAACATTGATGAAAATAACCCCAGGGCCAAGGTATACTTAGGTTATAACCAAAACAGGCCTCTCTCGATCCAACGGAGCACTTTCGGTGGGCCTTTTTCCACGTGCGGTCGGACTTAAGCTCACTGACCATGGATCTAGGTCAGGCTGAGTTTTCGTACCGATCAGATCTACAGATCAGCTTTGGCGGACCACACTCAATTCAACGATCACCGAATCTCGATCAGGTCCACAAGCACAAGGACATGCCTGAGCCATCTTCCCTGATCCGAGGGTGAAATTGGGTCAGAATCCAACAGTCAGATTGCTTAAAATCGTCGCGCAAGCGACACGACTCATATTTCATAAAATCACATTTAATTTCTCACCGTTCTCACACTCTTCACTCCGGGCTCAATCAAATTGACCCAGGACATCATCTAGACTTGATTTTTGAGGTGATGGCAGAGTCTAACATGGTGACCATAACAGCTTAAGATCATCGCTATCGGACTTTCGACGCGTGGTCCAGGTCCGATCCAGAACTTCCAAAAATTTCCAAGAGCAACTGGATTTAGCGATGAATCCCAGATTTCAGAGTAACATAGCGCTAATGATTCTACAGGTTTTGAGTCATGCAGATCAAATTTAAAGTGATTGATGCAAATTTCACAAGCAATCGAGTTTAGTGCTAATTACCCACAAATAGCTTTTAAGAAAAATAGAGGTAGTACTCGGGTCTTGGCACAAAATTTTCCGGGTCATTACAATCTACCCCCCTTAAAGAAAATTTCGTCCACGAAATTCTTACCTTCTCATATTCCTCAAGGATCTGAGGGTAGCTCTTTCTGACCTCAGCTTCAGAGTCCCAAGTAGCCTCTTCTTCACTATGATGCGTCCATAGAACTTTCACAAGAGGGATGACCTTGCTACACAATACCTGCTCGTTCCTGTCTAGAATACGCATCGGTCATAGTACATATGTGGCATCCTCGCTCAACTGCACCTGCTCCCAACTGATAATATGCGAAGGATCAAGAACGTACTTCTTCAGCATAGAAACATGAAATACGTTATGCATGCCCGCAAGAGGTGTGGGCAAAGCAAGGCGGTATGCTACCGCTCCCACTCGATCCAGAATTTGAAATGGACCAATAAATCTCGGCATAAGCTTTCCCTTCTTACCGAACCGCAGAACTCCCTTCATAGGGAAGACCTTAAGAAACACATGGTCTCCAACCTCAAACTCAAGTGGTTGCCGCCTCGTATCAGCGTAACTCTTCTGCCTACTCTGGGCTGTCAGAAGTTGACACCGAATAATGTCAACTTTCTCTGAAGTCGCCTGCACCAATTCCGGGCCAATCAAATTACGCTCGCCAACTTCTGCCCAGCAATGCGGTGCTCTGCACGGGCGACCATACAACGCCTCGTAGGGAGCCATGCCAATACTCACCTGGAAACTGTTATTATATGCGAAATCTGCATAAGGAAGACAATCATCCCAACTGTCCTTGAAATCCAAAACACAAGCTCGCAACATGTCTTCCAGAACCTGATTCACACGTTCCGTCTGCCCATCTGTCTGCAGATGAAACGCGGTGCTAAACTTCAATTTCACACCCATCGCTTCCTGGATACGAGTCCAGAATATAGATGTGAAAGGCGTGTCTTTGTCAGACACAATCTCTAAGGGAACTCCATGCAGACGTACAATCTCCTTGATATACAACCTAGCCAACTCGTCTGCAGAGTTTGTGACTCTGATCGGTAAGAAGTGAGCCGACTTCGTTAATCGGTCGACGATCACCCAAATAGAGTCATGTCCCTTCTTCGTTCTCTGCAACCCTGAAATAAAATCCATAGAGATGAAGTCTCACTTCCATTCTGCTATGGGCATGGGCTGAAGCAACCTAGGAGGTCAGCGATGCTCTGCCTTAACCTGCTGACACGTGAGGCAACGAGACACAAATTCAGTAATGTGAACCTTCATGTTATCCCACCAATAAGATCTTCTCATATCCTGATACATCTTTGTGCTACCTGGATGCATCGCAAGCTTAGAACTATTGGCTAACTCGAGAACCTCCCGTCTCAAGTCAGGAATGTCTAGGACACATAACCGGCCGTGAAATTGTAGGCCCCCATCAGAACTAACACTACACTCGGAGTTCTCATTTGTACCAACCCACTTTCTCATCTTCACCAAAAGCTCATCATCTACCTGAGCTGCAACGATCTTCTCATCCATGAGGGGCTGTACACGAATGTGTGGGATAACCTCATCCGGCTCTTCCACCGTAAGCTTCTACTCAAAGTCTCGCACAAACTCCAACATGTCCCATTCTGCTATCATTAGCGGAGCCGCAAATTATATAGCCTTCTTGCGAATCAACACATCTGCCACTAGGTTCTCCTTGCTCGGATGGTAAGAAACATCGAACTTAAAGTCTTTCAATGTTTCCATCCATCGGCGCTGCCTCATATTCAAGTCACGCTGCGCAAAAATATACTTAAGGCTCTTGTGGTCGTAAAAGAGCACGAACTCTTCTCCATAGAGGTAATGTCTCCAAAGCTTTAATGCAAAAATGACAGCTGCCAACTCCAGGTCATGTGTAGGGTAATTTTCTTCGTGTTTCCTCAACTGTCTCGAAGCATAAGTAATCACCCGATCCTTCTGCATAAGGACATAACCCAGGCCAATGCGAGAGGCGTCAGTATATATAATATACTTAACCCCTTGCTCTGACAATACTAGCACAGGGGCGGACGTCAACTTGTCCTTCAGCTCTTGAAAAGCTACCTCCACCTTCTCATTCCTAGCAAACTTGAAATCTTTCCGTGTCAACTACGACAACGGTTTGGCTATCTTCGAGAAGTCTCGTATGACGCGTCAATAATAGCCTGCTAAACCCAGAAAGCTCCTCACCTCAGTAACTGAACCAGGCTGCTTCCAGTCCTACACTGCAACTACCATAGCGAGATCGACAGCTATCCCTTCCTTGGACACGCATGTCCCAGGAACTTGACTTCCTCTTTCCAGAAATTGCATTTCTTGAACTACGCAAAAAGCTGATTCTTCCTGAGAGTATCCAAAACCGCTCTTAAGTGCTCCTCGTACTCTTCCCGACTCGCAGAATAAATCAAAATGTCATCGATAAAGACAATGACGAATCGGAACAAGAATGGCCGAAACACCTTGTTCATCAAATCCATGAACACGGCCGGTGCGTTCGTAAGACCGAACGACATCACAAGGAACTCATAGTGACTGAAGCTACTCCTGAAAGCGGTCTTCTGCACGTCCTCATTCTTGACGGGCAACTGGTGATACCCTGACTGCAGATCAACCTTCAAGAAGTACCGTGCCCCCTTCAACTGATCAAACAGATCATCAATCCTGGGCAAAGGATACTTATTCTTCACAGTCACCAGATTCAACCTGCAATAATCAATACATAATCGCAAGGAACCATCTTTCTTCTTCACAAACAAGACAGGTGCTTCCCAAGGAGACATACTAGGCCGAATAAAGCCCAATTTCAATAAACCATCTATCTGCTTCCTCAATTCCTCTATTTCACTCGAAGGCATACGATAGGTGGGCAAAGAAATGAGCACCGCCCTAGGCATGAGATCGATAGTAAAGTCAATCTCACGCTGAGGAGGTAATCCAAGAATCGACTCAAACGCATCTTCAAACTCCCGAACCACAAGTGTGCTTTCAAACACCGATTTAGCCATACTCTCCAACAGAGAAGTATAATAATCAAGACGATAAGGTAACTGACCTTAACTGGGAAAGTAACTATCTCGCCCTCAGGTCCATGAATTGTCACCGACCTTGCTTCACAATCAATCTCTGCTCGCATCCTCATGAGCCAATCCATACCCATAATAACATCATAATGAAAAAGAGGTGCGATAAAAAAGTCAACACGAATCGATCCACTTCCTAGATCAACCCAACAATCCATACAACGCTTGTTCATAGCAGAGGAGATCCCCGTAGTGGCAGTGAGCGTCACTCTTTTTATAGAAACAATACTCAAACTCAAACGCCTAACTGCCGCATATGATATAAGAGAGGTAGTGGACCCTGTATCCACTAACATAGAAACGGGACTACCTTCAATGTGCGCTGTAACCTTGAAGGATCTCGCACCAAGTCAGACATAGGCGCTTCAGTTGAGAGCGCATGAACTTGAGCCTGCTACTGACAATTCGGCGGAGGAACCATGGGCCGCTGAGGTGGCCTGAAGCTAGGTACAAAAGGTCTAAAGGATGGATGAGCTAGTGCTGAACGAAGAGGTGGAGGTGAAATAACCTGAGGCATCGGACAGCTGATCCTCTGTGGTGGAGTAAAACCACTGTCCCACATACGCGAAAAATAAGAACGATCCAAATGCCCCATCTTCCCACAATACGAACAGCTCGCACCTGCTGAGCGGGTGGCGCTGAACGCCTAGGAGGAGAATCTGTTTGCGGCCTCTTGCCGAGAAAAAGTGCAGGTCTGGGAACCATAGGTGCTCACATACGGGACGACTTGTCCCCGTCCTGCTCTGCTCGCAAGGACATACTCACCAACTCCGCATAGGAAGATATGCTAGCACAGCACATCTTCGATCGGATCTCAGGCCTTAATCCCTCAGAAAAATGCCGCATCCTCATCGGCTGATCGCTCAGAATCAAGGGAGCATAGCGACCTAGCTTAGTGAACCGGTTCTCATATTCCGTCACCGACATCCCTCCCTGGCGGAGCCGAAGGAACTCACTCTCCTTCTCATGTCGGTACGTAACCGGAAAATACTTCTCGTGGAAGCGTGCCTTAAACGCCAGCCACGCCCGCTCATATCCTTCCTCGACAGTGCAAAGAACACTGTCCCACCATAAACTGGCCTCCTTCTCAAACATGAAGGAGGCAAGCTCGACCTGCTCAACCTCTGAACAGTGCAGCTGTCTCAGCATTTTAGAGATGCGATCAATCAGTACTTGGCCTCCTCGGGTCTATGAGAACCTGCAAATGTGGGAGGTCGTAAGCGCTGGAATCGCTCAAAAGTGCCGCTCGCACTAGCGCTCCCAGATGAGGGCATAGGTGAAGCAGGTGGAGTCGCCCCCACTGACTGAGCAAAGATGTTAGCCATAGAAGAAAGAAACTGCTGCTGCTACTGCTGCTACTACTGAATCTGTTGTTGCTGCATCAACAACATCATCTGCTCAAACCTATTAGAAGGCAGAACAAATGAAGATGCACGGTTCGGCTTAGGAACTGAAGGCGTGACTGGAGGAGCCATAGGTGTCGGCCCAACACCAGCATGAGACGGGCCCGACTGTGGATCTGTCTGGCTATCGCTCAGGGGAGGAACCCCGACAAGCGACTCAACCAAGGAGAGATTGGCCGAAGTCTTCGAACCCTTAAGAGGCATACCCTACATTCAACAGAGGATGTAACCTGTAAGATTCTATGTCTACATAATCCACCCACACAGCACTCACAGCATAACTTCAAAGATAAACAACATGTATTCCATTTAACAAAATTTGTCACAATACAAGTAGTGCAGCATTACATGAATCACGACAGGGAAAGTATGTGAACTAAACATCTAAAATTTCAAACAACAATAAACAACTTCCAACTACTAAGCCAACTACGGCTACACACAGAAAGAAACAACAAAATAAAGTAAAGAACGACTATAACGACAACTACTTGTCAGAATCAGGAGATGGAGGTGGGGCACCCTTATCCTGTAAGCAACACAGGATAGACTTCAGAGTTCGAGTCACCTTCTTGAACTTATGCTTCACAAGGCCTCGAAGATCCATGATATCCTAGCGTAGAACAACCTGCCCTTCCTCAAGCCGAGTGATACGGGCATCCATGGCAACCTGATCTGCGCTCTACTCTGGTGCCACAGGAGGAGAGCTCTCACTTGTATCCTGTAACTCAACCTCTTCCTCGTCCTGCTCTGTTTCTTCTTCAATCTCAGCTTCACCCTCAACATAACTCTCATCCTCATCACTCTTTGACTCATCCTCACTCTCTGAGGCTTACCGACGAGGACCAATTTCTATCTGCTTAAGGGTCATCAGATTAATGTGACAAACAGGTACCGGCTTTTCTGCCCTAAGCCAATAGCCAAACTCATGTGCAAGCTTATAAATGAGGCGGCCAAATGAAAGCGATTCGGTTCTCCTAGTCGAACGAGCGATAAGGATAATCTGACGCAAGATGTATGTCGGCACACATAACTTCGCTCCTTGCCCCACCTGATACAGAAAATCTACCATCAGGCGCGTACACTCACTGCGGTTGCTCCACCTTAGATATACATTGAATGTACACATGTAGTGAAGCAAGCGGAAGTCATCCGTCATGTTGGTAGCTAGAAGACTTCTATTAGGCTACCATTCGACTAGACGACCACACAAGAGCTAGATGCAACGATCCCTCTTGCGCATACTGTTCAAATTCTTCTCACTGGCATGCACATCACCAAGTGACACATTTAGGAGTTGGGATATTAAAGAGACGTTGACCGTGGCCTCCCGACCACTACCACAAGGAATCTTGAACTACAGAGGCTCCAGCGAAGGATCACGAATTTGGCATAAAAAGTTCGAACAATGCTTACATTAGCACGATACTCGCCCTCGAACAAGGGACACCAACCAGCCCCTTCCAGGCGCTCCAACAACAGAAACTCGCCAAATAGTCGTGGATCAACATGAGCCTCAAAAAAGACCCTACGGCCTTCATAGACTCCATGAGATAACTTTGCCAACAGGGTTCTTCCAATGGGAGCTTGAGGATTAAGGTCCCGCTTGGTCTGAAATTCATGAACGGCGGTCGTGCTCGCGGCGGCACCTCTCGGCCTCCATGCACGAGTTGGACGGCTAGGCCCGGCTTCATCCACGGGCGCTCTCTTCTTCCCCGTTAAAGAAAGAAGGGTAGAGATGAAAAATATGGCCGTGATAAACTCAAAGAGGGCCATGAAAAATGAGAGAAAGTGAGAAATAGGAAGGATGGTGAAGCTTCCACACACTTGAGATCCCAAAGGAGGATTTGGGAACCCAAATGAAAAGAAAAGAGAGTGAAATCAGCAATGGGGATGAAGGTTTGAGATGGGTTAGATGGGTGTGCACGAAAATGGAAGAAGAAGAAGATTGGGGAGAGATTTTGGTGGAGTTTTGAAAGAAACTTGAAGAAAAAGAGAGCTTGGGAGGGTGATTTGTGAAGGAAGTAGGGTTTAAGAAGTGTTTTAATCGAGCAACCATGGAGGAGTGGGCTACACTTGGCCCCATGGGCGTCGGCCCAAGCCGACCTGCCCGGCCTGGCTCGCCGAACCGGCAAGGTCATCGCCGGTTTTTGGACCGTCCGGCGATGGTTCGCCATTTGGGCGAGGTCCTCCTGGCCCCTTAACTCTAAAATGATGTGGGTCCCCCCTGGGTCCCCCTGGAAATGCCCCGATCGACCCCTTTGTCTGATTTGACGCCTATCGGGCCATTCGAGTTAAAATCTGATACAAATTGAGGTTTCTTGACAATTG
Organism: Magnolia sinica; assembly: GCF_029962835.1. Classification (NCBI taxonomy): domain Eukaryota; kingdom Viridiplantae; phylum Streptophyta; class Magnoliopsida; order Magnoliales; family Magnoliaceae; genus Magnolia; species Magnolia sinica. The sequence continues at coordinate 71,627,086 of NC_080573.1, forward strand.
AAGGGTTGAGATGGGATGATAAACCATCTAGACTCATTAATAGATGGTCTAGAAGAGATTTTGGGTCGCTGTGTGTGATCAGGAGAGAGCACAGACTCGATCTCGGCGATCGTTTTCAGTAAACTTTCGTTGATAGAAGCAACGGGACACAAACACAAATTCTACGATAAACTCGCACCCAAATACACTAAGGTGGCGACATCGTGCGGTGTGTGACCATAACCCAGGTCCGATTTAATCCAATTCATGCTTTGATACCAACTTGTAATGCCCTGAATTTCAGGGGTCGAGCATAACTCAGCTCCCGAGTTTCAAAACATCACTTATGCAACATATTGAATGATGGATGTATGTTGTCTGTATGAGTGCATAAAACATGGAATAGATTAGGCCAAATTGCAAACATAATTCAAGGATAAGTGAAGAACGCAAGCGGACGACTTAAAGAAATATATGTGTACATGTGCAAATCCCTGAAATACACATACATACCAGGTCATACTTACAAGTGTTACTATCAAAATATTACAAGTATCAAATGACATCATCTATTCCCAAAAAGAAATCTCAGAATCCCACGCATCAGAAGAAGGCTCACTAGAACCCGCCTGAAAACTGCATGAAAGAAAATGCAGCCTCATCATCCTCGAACTCTTGCTCTGCCTCAGAGGTCGCATCAATATCTGCAACTAAGATAGAGTCTGGTGGGTGTTTAAACACCGCCCCAGAACGTGGGAGTGAGTGATCAACTCAGTGGAATAATAAAGCAAAGGTTAACATGTTATCAATTCAATCAAGCAAAAATGATAAAGCAGAACAATCAAACATGTCCTAAGTACTCTTGTTAGTGCAAGGATGTATGTAGAATGACACGTGCACCTCGCCTGTACACCCTCAGCGTCTTCATCTTATGTTACACATGACATCACCTCAAGTGCTCCACTTCTTCGAGGCACATGCAATGCGATGCATGAACATGATTACCAAGTTGTTATTAGTCCTTTTCATACAGCAGGATTGAGAAGCTAAGGTACCTTCCTCATATCAATTCCCTAACAGTGATCTATTCTAGGGTCATCAGTCCTAGACAATCTCATACGATCATATGGTTTCAGGTCGTTGTAAAGGGCTCGTCACCAATCAATGCACGCCTATCATACCTTCGTTACTACAATAAGGCTTGTCACCTCATTGCGGTATCCAGGTATGCTCGAGGTCACTACAAAGGGCTTGTCACCAATCAATGTAGGCCGACAGCACGAATATAGTGCCCCATACCACCATAATCGGCTCAAGAGTTTAGTTGCTCAATGGTCACTACGGGGAGGCTCGTCACCCTAGCGTAGGCCGACAGCTCGACCACGGTGTCCTATACCACCATGTCCGGCTCATGAGTCTTAGCGGATCAAGGTACCATGGTTAACAGGATTTCATCGGTAAGTTTGGTACCCTATATTCAAGCAATAGCGTCCATACATGGTGGACATACATCGGACAATCGGGTTACTTGATGAACTCGACTAGCACGAGCGCACGTTGGGTTGAACAACATAGAGTGCGCAAACACTCCGCATGGCCAAACCACTGCCGACAACTCTAATACGACTCAGGTTCGTGAAATCGCGTCCTTCGTGGCGAAAGCAACCTCAGCCACGAACTCAAGGCTGATTATTGATTTCCTGGACTAATTCATAGTCCCAAACACATTCCATTATAACAGATATTCATATCAATAATTTAGAATAGTAATGGAACAACAACTCAAATCATGTAGTATATGAGCATTTAAAGAATGTCAACTTAACATGGATTTAAACATAAGTAATACTTGAACTTAAATAACAAGGAATATGACTTGCAAGTGGTAGATCATACATATCACTAGGAGTGTTGAGAATCGCTTCTCAACACCCGCAATTAAGTTAATATGTTGCACTTTAGATCATTCAGACATTTCTACAAACACTTAGAATACATAATACAACATACATGACGTATGTTGAAATACACACATTTGGACAATTCCTTTTGCCAAGGAGTTGACACATACATCTATCATAAATACACGACAAATAATCATGGCAAACACATGTGCACATTTTATACGTATACAGTAGTTCCTACATATACATAGAATACACAAATCTCAATATAACACATGCATATCAGGAACACAAAATAAACATAGCATTTAGCATATGAAATCTCATCCATAACAAGAATAAACCATTAACTGGCACTGAAAGCCTTGAAAACCATAACCTATACAATTAAAGTCCGCACCTTAAACCTGAAATAGAACACCAAACTGATTCAGATGATATGACTTCGTCAACGGCGACAAGATAACCTAAAACAAGAATATAAATGAGCTACAACAACACATAGACTCTTCGAAGCTCTAAAACATATTAGGGTTAGGTTAACTTACCCAAGGATGAACTTAGAATCGCCCGAAGAACGATTTAAAAGTGATGGTTTAAGGATGAAGAAGAACAGGAAAGAATCTAAGATATTCACCAACTTCTCTCTCACTTTCTCTCTCTTTTTCTCTCTCTTTCTTAGCTAGGGTTAGGAAATTCGTATGGAAAAGAGAGTTAAGGTTTTAAGGTCTATATATAGGCCTAACATTGATGAAAATAACCCCAGGGCCAAGGTATACTTAGGTTATAACCAAAACAGACCTCTCTCGATCTAATGGAGCACTTCCGGTGGGCCTTTTTCCATGTGCAGTCGGACTTAAGCTCACTGACCTTGGATCTAGGTCAAGCTGAGTTTTCGTACCAATCGGATCTACAGATCTGCCGTGGTGGACCACACTCAATTCAACGGTCACCGAATCTCGATCAGGTCCACAAGCACAAGGATATGCCTGGGCCATCTTCCCTGATCTAAGGGTGAAATTGGGTCAGAATCCAATATTCAGATTGCTTAAAATCGTTGCGCAAGCGACACGACTCAGATTTCATAAAATCACATTTAATTTCTCACCGTTCTCACACTCTTCACTCCGGACTCAATCAAATTGACCCAGGACATCATCTGGACTTTATTTTTGAGGTGATGGCCAAGTCCAACATGGTGACCATAACAGCCTAAGATCATCGCTATCGGACTTTCGACGCGCGGTCTAGGTCCGATCTAGAACTTCTAAAAATTCCCAAGAGCAACTGGATTTAGCGATGAATCCCAGATTTCAGAGTAACGTAGCGCTAATGATTCTACAGGTTTTGAGTCATGCCAATCAAATTTAAAGTGATTGATGCAAATTTCACAAGCAATCGAGTTTAGCGCTAATTACCCACAAATATCTTCTAAGGAAAATAGAGGTAGTACTCGAGTCTTGGCACAAAATTTTTCGGGTCATTACACAAACTATGCTTATTGGAAAGATAGAATGAGGATTTTTTTGAAATCCATTGATGAAAGTGTGTGGCAAGTCATGGTGACTAGATGGAATCCACCGATGTTTGAAGTTCTAGGCAGTGATGGAACCAAGTCTCTTAAGGAAAAACCTTTTGACATGTGCACGACTCTTTAGAAAAATGAGAGTAGTGTTAATGTTAAGGCTTTAAATGCAATCACTTGTACACTATCACCCGATGAATTCAAAACAATCATTTCATGTGATACTGCTAAACAAGCCTGGGACATCTTGAAATGACACATGAGGGAACAACTATAGTAAAAAAGTCTAAAGTTCAAATCATCACTACTAGGTTTGAGGAGATTCATATGTAAGAAAACGAGTCTCTCATGTACTTCTATATGAAACTAAATGACATAGTTAAATTTATGGGGTCTAGGAGATGGTATCCCAGATGGTATCCCAGAAAGTAAAGTCTGTGCAAAAATACTGTGATCTCTTCCTGAGAGATTTAATTCTAAGGTGATCGCCATTCAAGAACTTAATGACAAAGATCATATGAAGGTTAAGGAACTTGTTGGTTCACTTCAAACTTATGAGTTAAATTTTAAAGCCTAAATCTATTTCAAAAGATAATGATATTAATTCTGATTGTGAAAACGAGAGGATGATATGGCTTTACTTGCTAAAAATTATAACAAGATTTTTAAAAGTAACAATAGAGTAGATTTTCAAAAACCTTCTGAGAAGAAAAAGGGCAAATATAAAAACTAAAATCTCTATAAGATAGTGTTTCAACTGCCATGAATATGGGCATTTGGCAAATAAGTGTCCAAAAAGAGACAAGCTAAAGAGAAAAGGCATGTTAACCACATGAGATGAATCATTCAGCTGTGAAGCTTCTTCTGAGTCGGATGAATCGAAACTTGAAACTTCAAATGAAGTCAAGGCTTTAATGACTCTAGCCAGAGTCTCTTCCACAGATAGTTGTGATTCAACTGAATATGAAAATTTGAGGAGTGACCTTGAAAATGAAGATGATTTTCAGGATGCCTATAATGCCCTATACAGGGAAAGTTGTAAGATTGTTGTCAAGCTAAAACTTCAAAAAGAAAAAATTCTGAAATTAAAAGAGGAATTTGAAATTTCTGTTTTAGAAAAATCTCATATTTTTTATTATTTTGAAAAAGCAAAATGCGATTTGAGTTTCAAAACTTTTGAACTTGAAAATTTAAGAACAGAAAATGAGAAACTAAAACATGAAGTTTCTTCCCTATTGAGTTCAAAGGATACATGGAGGTATGCCCATGGAGACCCTAAACTTGAAAAGTTATTAACCACATCTAGAAAATGTGGAGACAGATCGGGTCTGTGATATGTCAAAGACATACCTCAAAAAAATAAGAGTGCATCTCCTACATTTGTCAAAGGAGAATCCTCTAACTCAAAAGGAAAAGGGCTTGAAATATAATAATCAAAACAACTTTAAAAATCTATATACTTATTAAGCATCTAAAGCCAATACTAATAATGCTAGCTTTAGAAAACAATGCTATAATCCTATAGCTAAAAAAATTGTGGACTTACTCAAGGAGCTTCTTAGATCTAACTCTAATATGAGAGTTGATAGACAAAATAATATCAAGCAAAGGAAAACCAACAGTGCTCCAAAACCCAAAACAACGATGAAATGGGTTCCTAAGGTTGCTTGTCTTGTTGTCCACATTGCCTTCAAGGCTTCGAGTCAATCAAAGTGGTACCTAGATAGTGGTTGCTCAAGACACATGACAGGTGACAGAGATTTGTTCACCAACTACAAAGAAATGACTGATGGCTCAGTCACTTTTGGTGAAGGAAGAAATTGGAAGATAATTGCCAAGGTACGATTTAAATTTCTAACCTTCCTCCTTTTGAAAATGTTTTATTTGTAAAAGGGCTTAAGCACAATCTTTTGAGTATCTCTCAAATCTGTGATAACAAGCATAGTGTTAAATTTACAAATTAAGGATACGAGATCTCAAATGAGAAAGGTTGTGTGATATTAAATGGTCGTAGAACGTCCAAAAATTGCTATATCATTAATGAATCTTACTCATCTAAATTATCTTGTTACATGGTACAAACTAATGAAAATGAATTATGACACAAATGCCTTGGACATGTTAACTACCAAAATCTGAATAGATTGAGCAAAGTCAATCTTATTAGATGTCTACCCAAATTAAAGAGAATGGATAAAATATGTGGCGCATGTCAAATTGGAAAACAAACAAGGAGTAGTCACAAGAAAGTGAACTCCTCTACCACATCCAAACCTCTTGAACTTCTCCACATGGATCTTGTTGGACCAACCAGAACGGAGAGTAGAGGTGATAAGAAGTATTCTTGGTAATTGTGGATGACTTTACCAGATTTACTTTGGTAGCATTCATGAGAGAAAAATCTGAGACTCTCAATGAAGTTAAAAGAATACTCAAGCATATTCAGAACGAAAAAAGAAATAAATGTTGTTAAGATCCAAAGTGATCATGGGTCGAAATTCAAAAATAACAAATTTAAGAAGTTCTGTAGTGATCATGGTATATTGCATGAGTTTTCAGCTCCTAAGACACCTTAACAAAATGGAGTCATTGAAAGGAAAAATAGAGAGCTACAAGAGATGGCAAACGAAATGTTAAATAACATGAAGTTACCTAAAAAATTATGGGCCGAAGCTATTAATATTGCATGTTATATTATAAACCATGTTTAGATTTGAAAATCTAAAGATAAAACGGGTTATGAATTGTGGTTTAATAAGAAACCTACAGTTAAATACTTTTGAATTTTTAGAAGTGCTATATTTTATGAGATTGAAAAATTTTAGGGAAGTTCGATACTAAGAGTGATGAATGGATATTCTTAGGTTATGCTCTGAATAGTCGAGCATAACGTGTTCTTAACAAAAGAACCGGTGTCATTCAGGAATCTATAAATGTTGTTGTTGATGATCAGCTGAACACACCAACATCTAGTTCAGAAGATGATGAAGTTAATATAATTGAAAAACCTAACTCCTCATCTTGTCCAATTAATACTGAATTACGATCAGTCAAAGACCATCCTACCAATCAAATTCTAGGCAATCCTCTCATTGGTGTGCGTACTAAAAAATAACAAGAAATCATATGCAATTATGTGTGTTTTACTTCTCAAATTGAACCAGCCAACATAAAAGAGGCACTTACTGATGAAAATTGGATTGTTGCCATGCAAGATGAATTATATCAATTTGTTAGGAATGATGTGTGGTATTTGGTTCCAAGACCATCTGATAAACATATAATTGGGACCAAGTGGATTTTCAAAAATAAATATGATGAATTAGGAAATATAATCAGAAACAAGGCTAGACTAGTTGTACAAGGGTACACTCAAATAGAAGGAGTCGATTATGATGAAACTTTTGCCCCAGTAGCTCGTCTTGAATTCATCAGATTATTCATATCCATTGCGTGCTTTAAAAAATTTAAGATTTATCAAATGGATGTTAAAAGTGTATTCTTAAATGATGATCTATTATGTTGAACAACCTAAAGGTTTTGAGGACCCCAAACACTATAATCTTGTGTATCGCCTTAAAAAGGCACTTTATGGTTTGAAACAAGCTCCCAGGGCGTGGTATGAAAATTTGACTAAGTTCTTACTGAGTCATAATTTTGTTATGGGGAATGTTGATAAAACTATTTTTGTTAAAAAATATAATGAACACATACTAATAGTACAGATATATGTTGATGATATTATTTATGGTTCTACTTGCTCTAACCTATACATTGAGTTTGCAAAGCTTATGAAATCCAAGTTCGAAATGAGTATGGTGGGAGAATTGAACTACTTTCTAGGCTTATAGATTAAATAACTAGAAGATGGTATCTTCATTTCTCAAACCAAGTATACCTTAAACCTGGTTAAGAAATTTATATTTGAAAATGGTAAGAAATTCGATACTCCTATGAGTACAACTCTCAAGCTCTCAAAAGATACAACAGGTAAAAGTATAGATCCTTGGTTATATCGTAGTATGATTGGTAGTTTGCTATACTTAACTGCAAGCCGTCCTGATATAGCATTCAGTGTAGGTTTCTGTGCTAGATATCAATCAGATCCTAAGGAATCTCATCTTATTATTGTCAAGTGCATTATTAGATATGTCATAAGTATGACTAATCTAGGCCTCTGGTATCCACATGATACAAATGTTTAATTAGCTGGTTATATGGATGCTGACTGGGCTAGGAACATAGATGATAGAAAATATACTAGTGGTGAATGTTTTTATGTTAGGAATTGTTTAGTTTCCTGGCATAGTAAGAAACAGAGTTCCTTATCATTATCCACAACTGAAGCTGAATATCTTGCAGCCGAAAATGCTTGTACCCAGCTTATATGGATGAAAAGAATGCTTAATGATTATGGAATGCGCAAGATACAATGATATTGTATTGTGACAACTCTAGCGTAATTAATATATCTAAAAAACCCATTCAGCATTCCTGTACAAAGCATATTGACATTTGGTATCACTATATTTAGAAATTGGTTGAGGACAAAAGCATTTCATTGGAATACATTCAAACGAAAAATTAGCTTGCTGACATCTTTACAAAACCACTTGACAGGAATGTGTTTTCTAAATTGAAAATGGATATTGGTATGTGTAATTCTAATTGAATTTATCATGGTATATTTGCATGTTTTATTTTTATATTTTTATGCAAATAATTGTTGAATAAAATTTATATAAAAATTCTGAATTTTTAGTGCTTACACAACCAGTCGAGCACGTCCTCAACCAGTCGTGTCTTGATGGGTCAAGCATGTACTTGACCAGTCGAGTTGTGTTGTTGTGAGCCTTTATGTGAGAGAAATTACCTTTTTCTTCATATTTCTCTTCTTCCTCACTCGGCCCCCTTTCGGCTCGTCGAACCCATCTTCGATTGGTACATTGTAAGTGCTTCATTTTTTTATTTCCTTTTATATTTGGGTTCTTTGATACATACATTGCAGATTTTAGAGTCGATTTCAGATTTTCTTGTGATTTCTAAGGGTTTTTAGACAAAAATCTGTTGAGTTTGAAACCCTTCATTCCATTGTTGTATTTCTTCATTTTAATCTAACAATGGAAGGACAATCTAGGAGAAAAGCTACTCGAGCTTCCTCCTCTCGATCCACTCCTATTAAGATGAGAACCCTACGTCCTACCGAGGAAGACCCCGAGTATGTGCGGGATTTTCGTAATTGCGAGATTAATATTGAGTGTTTGGTTAATTCAAATCACCTTGATCAATTTCAGCTCCTTCCCATCCTTACCACTATAGGTTGGGAAAACATCTTTAATTGGGGCGGACCAGCATACCGCTCCATTACACAAGGGATGTTCACTTCCATTAGCGTTGTATCTCTTGAAGACTTAACTTTCTCTATTAGCTTTAGAGAAGGTACATTTCAAGTTGATCGATTTTTAATTTCGAGTTTACTTGATGTTAATGTTAACGATGATGGTATTTCGATACCAAACTTAGCCGAAAAAATGACTGAATCGGAACGTCGATCGCTAACCAGTAAATTATATTTTATGGACTCTGAATGGAGTGCGGGGAATGTACTTTGGGCCAATCAGATGTTGCCCAAATACAGGGTACTTCATTGCATCTTCATTGCGAATGTTTATCCCCGTTTTGGCAACAAAGCTGAATTGACTTCTTTCATGGTTCGCATTCTACATTCAGTTGTGTCAGGTATTCCTATTTGTCTTCCGTCCATAATTTGCTATATTATCATTTAATTCCACTTCATCTGCGCCACAGATATATTCCATTTGCCTACTTGATGACTACTTTGGCTTTACATTGTAATGTGGTCATGCCACCTGGTGAAGCTCCTATTGCGGTTCTTCCTTTCAACAATTCTAATATTAACAAGATGAACCTGAAGCTCAATCCTAGCCAAAAGATGAGGAAGCAGAGGAAGTTGAAGAAGAAGACGCCTTACCAACTGACACAATGATGGATGATATTTTTGATGAACTAAAATCAGATCATGTTGAGGTTGACCCTGATTTTCAGCCACCTTTGTTTGATGAGCGCCTTCGCGCTTTGGAGAAGAAGGTGGATGAACAGAAAATTTCTCAGGACAGTCTGCATGAGAGCCACAAATCATCTATGAAATATATGCATAAGTACTTTCATCGCATAACTAAGGGATTCCATCAGATTGATCCGTCCATTCCACCTCCTTCTTCATCTGGATCCGCTTAGTTCTATTTCTTGATGTTTAAGCATCTATAACTTTAACTTTATCTTTCACTTTTTCACTAGTTATGTATGACTTGATGATGATAACCCTCTGACATGTTCTATATGCTAACTCTTTTTTTTTTTGCTATTCTCTTCTGTTATCATAATCACATTTACATTCGATCTCTATATTTATATCTTCCTTTGTCAAGTTATAACAAAAAGGGGGAGAGCTTTGTGGTTATGTTCATTGATTGTATGGTGTAGAGTGGAGTGGTGTATTTTTTTATTTTCTTTGGATATTTGTATTTGCTAATAGAGGTACTCTACAAGTCGCCATGCTCAGTTTGAGGGAGAGTAGATTGAGGAGGAGTTTTTATTTGCAAGAGTATTATGTTGTGAAGTGAAGTTATGAAGTTAGTGAACTTGTGCATTTTGTGAAGTTTGTATTATAATCTTCTAAGTTGGTTTTGTCATGAATTTGATAAAGGGGGAGATTGTAAGTGCTATGTTGTATATCAAGCACCCTGCATTGTCAAATTCCGAAGTGACTAACCACTTTAGAATGATGGACTTTTTCAAAGATGGAAAGTTCACCTTCATAAGAAGATGTGCTATAAAGCTCGAGTCATGAAGATTATTCTACCTTGTTCAAGATCAACTTCAAGTGCTACTTTTAGTTCAAGTGCAAGTTCTATTTCAAAGTTCAAGTTAAAGTGCATGTTCAAATTCAAGAACAAGACTAAGTTCCAGTGCTACTTCAAGTTTATGTGCTAGTTCAAGTCCAAGTACACTACAAGGTCAAGATCAAGTTAAAGCTTTAAGTGTACAAGATCAAGCTTCAATTAGATCAAGTTGAAGATCAACCAAAGCAACTGAAGCTACAAGTTCAATGTTCAATATTTCAGGTATAAATGACCCTAGAAAGACCTTAGGTTTAGGTCATTTATATTACACATTTAGTATGGGTTATTGTGCTTGTTGTAGGATCTATTTCAACTAGTCTTATAGTCCAGGCTCTAGCTCAACCAGTCCAGGGTTTTTCTCGACCAGTTCCAGATTTGTTGAAATTTTTAGATTTTTCTAGTAGGGTCATGACCAGTCGAGCACCCTACTTGACCAGTCATGGACACTAGCTCGACCAATTGAGAATGGCTCAACTCGAATTCCAACAAGCTATTTTGGCCCCACTCGACCAATCGAGCAGACAACTTGACCAATCGAGGGACGATTTTATCTGATCTTGCCAGAATTTTTGAAATTTGGTTGAATCTTAGACCAGTCGAAGTTGACCTTAGACCAGTCGAGGTAACTATTTTTTAGCCTATAAATAAAGGACTTTTCTTAGCTTTTTTCATTGATAAAAAAGCTAAATCAACCTCCACTTTGAGAGAAAAGCCCCCGTGATTATCAAGCTATTGTCCAGTAAATTAAGATTCTTTTTATAGCCTTTTGATTTCTAATTTCTGAATCTCTCTTTGCTTCAATTTAATTTTATAAAAGGGTGTTCTTCTCTACCCCTTTTGAGATCCAATGAATTAAATCAAAGTAGCCCAAGGTTGGATTAATTTAAAATTTATTTAGACCTAGAACCCTTCTAAATGTGTGATTGAACATTAGACATCTTCAACTTCAAAAGAAGCGGTTCTACCGAGCTACATCAAGCAGAATCTTTAGAAAAGTATTTTGTTTAAATTATATTTGGTTTTTGAGATTGCTAGAAAATCTATATTGTGGTTTTTGAGATTGCTAGAAAATCTTTGTTATGGTTTTGACTGAGATAGCTAGAAAATCTCAGCGCGGGGTTTTTAATTATGGTAGCCCATTGAAAATGCAATTGTAAAGGTTTTAAGGTGAACCTTGAAAAATCTTCTTTCATAGTGAAAGCCAATATCTTGTGGGTTGTGATTATTAAGAGTGGAGTAGGTGTGGCTGTTTGAGAACAGTTGGTGTATACACCGAACCAATATAATTTCTGGTGTCTTGTGGTTGATGTATGTGATGTATGAGTGGTGAATGATTGTATCTATTTCATGTACATGTGGTGAATGATGTAATAGGTTGATTTCATTATTTTGCCTCTTGTTTTAGTTTGGGTTTTTGATCCTTTCTGAGTTCAAGAAATCAGGTTGTCTCACCATAAACTTTGGTTTTTGTTGTAATGTTTGAAAAGGGTGAGCCCCAAGTCCTATGCCAACTAAAAATAAAATGCAAAAATATAATACAAATAACTGGAATATAAAGCAACCTCAAATGCACAAGTATTGAGGGGTTAATACAAACGTTGTTCTAAGGATAACCTTACACTAAAAACCAATGGCTTATGGTAGGATAACCTGATTTCTAGAACGTTTATGAGTATCAAAAACTCAAATTGATACAAAGGCAAAGGAAATGAATCAGGATATTACAACACTCACCACATGTACATGAAAATAAATATAACATTCAACACATCACATACATCACCATCATCATCATCATCATCCAAACTTTGAGAATTATAGTGGTTCGGGTGTCCACCAGCTGTTCTTAAACAACCACCCTACTCCACTCCCAATATCCATAACCCATGGGATATCATCTTTCACTAAGAAAGAAGGTTTTTCAAGGTTTACCTTAAAACCTTTACAATCGTGTTTTCAATGGGCTATCACAATTAAAAACCCCACACACAACTGAGATTTTCTAGCTATCTCGGTCAAAACCAAAATGAAAGATTTTCTAGCAATCTTACAAACCACAATGTAATAAATGAAATATACTTATCTGACGAATGATCTTCGATGTAGCCGGTAGAACTACCTCTTTGTAGATGAAGATATTCAATGTTCAATCTCACAAAAGGAGTTCTAGGTTTAGATGAATTTTAAATTAAATTCAACCTTAGGCTACTTGGATTTAATTTCTTGGATCTCACAAAGAGTTAAATTAAAATCCCCTTATATTAAGTAGAATGGAATTAAGAGATAAAGAAATTAAGAAACCAAAAAGCTATTAAAATGATTTATAAATACCTCACAATAGCTTCACAATAGTGGGGACTAATCTCTCAGAGTGATGACTTGAATTGGCTTGGAATGAATGAAAAAAACTCTGAAAATGTTCTCAATTTATAGGTTGCAATTCAGTTCCCTCGACTGGTCTTGGGTTCGGCTCGACTAGTCCTAGTAAAACCAATTTTCAAATTTTCTGGCGCGATCGGATAAAACAGACTCTCGACTGGTCGAGTGGCTCGCTCGACTAGTCAAGTGAATGAAAATTGTGTTGCTAGACTTTGAGTCGAGCCTTGCTCGACTGGTCAAGCAGATCTCCACGACCGGTTGAGCAGGGTACTCGATTGGTCGAAGACCAAACAACCTTATCCAATTTTTTGAGTAAAATTCTGGACTGCTCAAGAAGAACCTTGAACTGGTCGAGCCAGTGCTTGGACTACTCGAACAATGGTTAGGGCTACTCAAAGTAAAGCCTAAAATAAGTAATATGACCCAAATAAAACATGCACTATTAATGACCTAATCCTAAGGTCTTTCTAGGGTCATGTATACCTTAAACGTGAGTATTGAAATTGAAACATTGGTCGCTTCAATAGATAGGTCACTTTGAAGCACATGAAGCCTGACATCGTACTCTTGAACTTATGTCTCGAACTTGTGTCTTGAGCATTTGACTTGAGACTTAAGCTTGAACAAATGTATTTGAGCTTGAACTTGAGTTTTAAGCTTGAACTTGAGCTTGAACTTAAGCTCGAGCATGTGATACACTTGAATTTAAGCTTGAGATAGTGCACTTGGACTTAGTGAACTTCAACTTGTTCTCGTAGTTGAACACGCATAATTGTAGCACACTAAATGTCGATGTAGATAACACGAAGCTTATCTTCAAACGAAGGTGAACTTTCCATCTATTTGAACTTGAAGGTGAACTTTCCATCTATCAAAACAAGTTAAACATTCCAAAGTATTTTGGCACAACAATATTTGACAATCCAGGTCGCTAGATTTACAACATAGCTCTTATAGTATCCCCCTTTATCAAATTTGTGACAAAACCAACTTATAGAAGATTATATAATACACAGATTCACTCACTTCAAAAATCCTTCGTATAAAATCCAACAATCACAACTCCCCCTCAACTTAAACTCAGTAGAGACCTGTATTATGATATACATAAAAAAACACATGCACATCCACATCTCTACATCTCACCACATTATTATAAAATAGGAAAAAAAAAAGTAAGTAATCATATATACCCAATTTCTCCCCCTTTTTGATACAAAATGACAAAGGAACAAAAGATGAAAAATATGTGAATGTGGTAGCTAATATGTGAAGAGAGTAAGAAAGAGTGTGAAAGTTAGCTAATTAAAACATTATGGAATAGAGCCACATCACACACAATTAAACAAGTCTAATTGTAATAGTCACCAAGAAGAGTAAAGTTAAGAAGTTAATACAAGTCCAACACAAGAAAGAGAACTAATCAAAACCAGATGAAGAGGGAGGTGGAATGGATGGATCAATCTGGTGTAATCCCTTATTTATGTGCCTAAAATACTTATGCATATATTTCATTTGATTTACATGGGACATTGTCAATCCATCTACCTTCGCTTCCAGAGAGCGAAGGCACTCATCAAAATCAAAAGGATGAAAATTAGGATCAACCTCAATGTCATCAGATTCCAATTCATTAAAAATATCTTCCATATCAGCGGTAGTTAGCAGCGTATCTTCTTCTCCAACATCTTCTCTAACTGCTCCAGCATCCTTATCTATCTAACTAGGTGCTAACTTCTAATTCATCTTGTTGATATTTGAATTGTTGAATGGAAGATGAGAAGTAGGAGCTTATCCAGGTGGCATGACCACAGAACAGTGTAAAGAAAGGGTGGTCATTAAATAAGTGAATGGAATATCACTATACCCTGGATGAAGTAGAAATTGGTTAATAAAATAATAGATTAATAAAGGAAGACACATAGGAATGCCAGACATGACAGAATGAAGAATACGCACCATAATGGTGGTCAGTTTGGCCTTGTTACTAGATCTAGGGTAAACATTGGAAATAAGGATGCAATGTAATACTCTGTATCTAGGCAACATCTGGTTGGCCCGGAGCGCATTCCCGAAACTCCATTCCGAGTCCTTGCTACATACATTTCTAGCTAATAAGCATTTTTCTGACTCATTCAATCTTTTAACCAATGTCAAAATAGGAATGCCTTCATCATTCACTTGAATGTCCATCAACTTAGAAATTAAATGACGATCTACTTTATATGAACTTTCTCTAAACATGATAGTGAAGGTCAAATCTTCAATGATACATCACCAATGCACACATACATTGCTTGCACAATGGAGCGGTATGCCGGTCCACCCTAATTTAGAATGTTATCCCATCCTACAACAATAAGGAGGGGAATAATGTTAAATTGAACAAGATGGTTTGCATTGACGGTCTGCTCAACAATTACGTTACGGTGACGGATATCCCACACATATTTCGAGTCCTCTTTGGGTGGTCTAAGAGTACGCACTGCAATAGAACGAGAAGTAGATGCTCTAGTAGGTTTCTTCTTCGGTCTACCTTCCATTACAAGAGTAAACAAGAAAATGCAAGAAGGATTTAAGGGTTTCAAACCCAACATATTTTTTCCTAATACTCTAAGAAAATCATAAGGAAACTTGAAATAAAGGCAAGAATCAAGATAAATGACAATCAAAGAACCCAATTTCGAAAGGAAAATGAAAATGATGCACATACCAAGTAGTAATCGAAGGTGGGTTCGACGGGTCGGAGAAGGGTCGAGAGAGGAAGATGAGATTTTAGAGAAAAAGTACTTTTCACCTTAAAAAGGAGTGTTGGCCAGCGCACCATGACTGGTCGAGTACATGCTCGACCGGTCATGCCACAACTGGTCGAGGATGTGCTCAACTGGTCATGAGAGCACAAAAAATTACATATTTTTATACTTTTAAAATAAAAATAAATTTTAGAAAAATATACAAAAATACAAGAATGTAATCATGAAAATTTTAGATTGAATTACGCATACCAAGATCCATTTTTAATTTATAAAACCTGTTTCTGTCAAGTGGTTTAGTGAATATGTCAGCAAGTTGATTTTCAGTCTGCACATAGTCTAATGAAATAACATTTTCTTCCACTAGCTAATTCCTGAAACAGGTTTGGTACGTAAATGTTGGATGAGATTCTTAGAGATATTGATTGCACTAGAGTTATCACAATATAGAATCGTAGTGTCTTGCACAATCTCATAATCGTTCAACATTCTTTTCATCCACACAAGCTGAGTACAGGCATTTTCGGCTATGATATATTCAGCCTCAGCTGTGGATAGGGATATAGAACTTTGTTTCTTGATATGCCAGGAAACCAAACAGTTCCTAACATAAAAGCAACCACTGCTAGTGGATTTTCAATCATCTATATTCCTAGCCTAGTCAGCATCCGATTATCTAACTAGTTGAACATTAGTATCATGTGGATACCATAGACCTAAATTAACCGTACTTGCGACATACCTAATAATCCTCTTGATAGCAATTAAGTGAGATTCCTTAGGATCTGATTGATATCTTGTACAGATACCTACGATAAATGCAATATATGGTCGACTCGCAGTTAAATATAACAGACTACCAATCATACTGCAATACAACCGAGAATTTATGCTCTTACCTATTTCATCTTTAGAAAGCTTAAGACTTGTACTCATAGGAGTATCAAAGTTCTTACCACTTTCAAAACCAAAGTTCTTAACCAAGTTTAGAGCATACTTGGTTTGAGAAATAAAAATTCCATCTTTCAGTTGTTTCACTTCTAGACCTAGGAAGTAATTCAGTTCTCTCACCATGCTCATTTCAAACTTGGACTTCATCAACTTTGCAAACTCAGTAGACAACTTAGAACATGTAGAGCCATAGATAATGTCATGAACATATATCTATACTATAAGTATGTGTTCATTATTTTTCTTAACAAACAAAGTTTTATCAACACTCCCCATAGTGAAGTTATGACTAAGTAAAACTTAGTCAACTTCTCATACCATGCCCTGGGTGCTTGTTTTAAACCACAGAGTGCCTTTTTCAGGCGATACACATGATCAGTGTGTTTAGGGTCTTCAAAACCCTTTGGTTGTTCTACATAAACTTCTTCATGTAAATCACCGTTCAAAAAAGCACTCTTGACATCCATTTGATAAATTTTAAACTTTTTAAAACATACAATGGATATGAATAATCTAATGGATTTAAGACGAGCTACTGGGGCAAAGGTTTCATCATAATCGATCGCTTCTATCTATGTGTACCCTTGTACAACCAGTCATGCCTTGTTTCTTATTATATTTCCTAACTCATCAGTTTTATTTTTAAAGATTTTCAATGATACGTCTATCCGCTGGTCTAAGAACCAAATACCACACATCATTTCTAATGAATTGATATAGTCCATCTTGCATGGCTACTATCTAGTTTTCATCAGCAAGCGCCTCCTTTACATTGGCCAGCTCAATTTGGAAAGTAAAACACACATAATTACATATATTTTCTAATTGTTTTCATGTACGCACACCAGTGAGAGGGTTACCTAGTATTTGATCAGTAGGGTGATCTTTAACTGATCTAAGTTTAGTGATGATTTGACTAGATGAGGAGTCAGGTTTGTCTATTATATTAACTTCATCATCTTCTGAACTTGTGGTTAGTGTATTCAGGTGATCATCAATAACCACATGTATGGACTCCTGAGTTACACATGTTCTCTTATTGAGAACTTGATATGCTCTAATATTTAGAGCGTACCTTAGGAAAATCCCTTTGTCACTTTTAGTGTCGAACTTCCCTAAATTTTTACGGTCACACAAAATATAACACTTACTGACAAAAACTCGAAAGTATTTAAATATGGGCTTCTCATTAAACCACGGTTCATAAGCTATTTTATCTTTCAATTTTCTAATATAAACATGATTTATTATATAGTATGCAGTGTTCACAGCTTCAGCCCATAGATTTTTAGGTAACTTCATGCTATTCAACATAAGATTAGCCATTTCTTGAAGCACACGGTTTTTCCTTTCAACAACATTTTATTGAGGTGTCTTAGGTGCAGAAAATTCATGTGATATTCCATGATCACTACAGAACTTCTCAAAATTGCTATTCTCAAATTCCAATCCATGGTCACTTCAGATTTTAGAGATATTCGATTCCTTTTCTGTTTGGATATACTTAAGTATCCTTTTCACTTCATCGAGAGTTTAGACTTCTCTCTTATGAAAGCTACCCATGTATATCTGGTAAAGTCATCTACAATTACTAGAAAGTATTTCTTTTCACCTCGACTCTCTGTTCTAGTTGGTCCAAGAAGATCCATGTGGAGGAGTTTAAGGGGTTTAGATGTGGTAAAGGAGTTCACTTTTTTATGACTACTCCTTATTTATTTCCTGATTTGACATTCGCCACAAATTTTATCTATTTTCTTTAATTTGGGTAGACCTCTTATTAGATCAGCCTTGCTCAGTCTATGTAAATTTTGATAATTTACATGTCCAAGGCATTTGTGCCATAATTCAGTCTCATTGGTTTGGACCATGTAACAAGATACTTTAGATGAGATAGAATCACTAACAATATAGTAATTCTTAGATGTTCTATGACCATTCAATATCACACAACCTTTCTCATTAGACATCTCACACCCTTGATTAGTGAATTTAACACTATGTTTATTATCACAGATTTGTGAAATACTTAAAAGATTATGATTAGGACCTTCTACAAATAAAAAATTTTCAAAAGGAGGAAGATAGAAAAGTTGAACCGTACCTTGGCCAATTATTTTGCAATTGCTCCCATCATCAAATGTGACCGACCCATCAGTCATTTCTTTATAGTTGGTGAACAAATCTTTGTCACCTGTCATGTGTCTAGAGCAACCACTGTCTAGGTACCACTTTGATTGACTTGAAGCTTTCAAGGTAGTGTGGGCAACCAAACATGTAACCTTAGGGACTCATTTCATTATCATTTTGGGTTTTAGAGCACTGTTGGTTTTCCTTTACTTGTAAGTGTTATTAACCTTCATATTCAAGTTAGATTTCAGAAGCTCCTTAAGTAAATCAACAATCTTCTTAACTAAGGGGTTATAATTCTGATTTCTAAGATTGATATGGTTGATATTAGGTTTGGTAGCTTAAAAAGTTTTAGGATTTTTAAAACTATTTTGGTTCATGCTTTTCTCTTTTGAGTTAGAGGACTCTCCTTTAACAAACTTAGGAGTTGTAATCTTATTTTTTCGGAGGCATGTTTTTATCATAGCCCAGACCCAATCTATCTCCATGTTTTTTTGATTCGGTTAATAATTTTTCTAGTTTAGGGTCTTCCTGGTTATACCTCCAAGTATCCTTTAAACTCAAG
This sequence comes from Magnolia sinica, assembly GCF_029962835.1. Taxonomy (NCBI): domain Eukaryota; kingdom Viridiplantae; phylum Streptophyta; class Magnoliopsida; order Magnoliales; family Magnoliaceae; genus Magnolia; species Magnolia sinica. The sequence continues at coordinate 71,646,192 of NC_080573.1, forward strand.
AGGGAAAAGACTTCTAGTTTTAGTTTCTCATTTTCTGATTTTAGGTTTTCAAGTTGAGATGTTTTGAAGTCTAAATCACATTTAGTTTTTTCAAAATAATCAGAAATATGCGATTTTTCTAAAACTAAATTTTCAAAATCCTCTTTTAATTTCAAAAACTTTTCTTTTTGAAGTTTAAGTTTGGCAGTAATCTTACAACTCTCCCTGTATAGAACATTGTAGGCATCCTGAAGATCATCTTTGTTTTCAGGGTCACTCAGTTTTTCATATTCGGATGTATCACAACTATCTGTGGAAGTGACTCTGGCTAGTGTCATTAAGGCATTGACCTCACTAGTAGATTTAGGTTTTGAATCATCCGACTAAAAAGAGGCTTCAGAGCAGGACGATTCATCCCATGTGGCCAACATGCCTTTCTTCTTTGATTTGTCCCTTTTTGGGCACTTGTTTGTCAAATCCCGTATTCATGGCAGTTGAAGCATTGGCTATCTTTTAGTGATTTTCAATTTTTAGTTTTACCCTTTTTCTTCTCAGAGGGTTTTTGAAAATCTACTCTCTTTTTGCTTTTAAAATTTTTATAAAACTTCTTAGCTAATAAGGCCATATTATCTTCTGAGTTTTCACAATCAGAATTACTACTATTATCTTAAGAAATACATTTAGATGATTTAAGGGCTATAGACTTACCTTTAGGAGCCTTGAAATTCAACTCGTTGGTTTGTAGTGAACCAACAAGATCTTTCACCCTCATATTATCTGTCTCGAAGTTCCTGGATGGCTATAACCTTGAAATTGAATCTCTTAAGAAGTGAGCGCAGTATCTTTGCAAAAACTTTACTTTCTAGGATGTTATCTCCAAGACCCTGCATTGAGTTGACTATGTCATTCAGTTTAGTATAAAAGTCCTTGAATGATTCACTTTCTTCCATATGTATTTCCTCAAACCTAGTGGTGAGGATTTGAAGTTTTGACTTTTTGACAATAGATGTACACTCGTGTGTTATTTCTAAGATATCCCAGGCTTGTTTTGCAGTATCACAAGATATAATTCTTTTGAACTCATCTTGTGATAGTGCACAAGTGATTGCATTTAAAGCTTTGACATTGACACTGCTCTCATTTTTTCGAAGAGTAGTCCACATATAATATGGTGTTTCTTTAACGGTCTTAGTTCCATCAATGCCTAGAACTTTAGAGGTAGGTGGGTTCCATTTAGTCATTGTGGTTTGTCACACACTCTCATTGATGGACCTCAAAAGATCCTCATCCTAGATTTTCAATAGGCATAATTGGAGCCATCAAATGGTGGTGGCCTAGTAATAGAGAGGGTATCAAAATTTGACATATTAGGAGCTTTAGATCGCTTAGCTCAAAAAATTAATCCAATGGAATGAGCTATTAGGCTTTGATACCACTTGAAAAGGGCGAGCCCCAATTCCTAGAGAGGGAGGGGGGTGAATAGGACTATGCCAAATAAAAATAAAATGTGTAAAGATAATACAAATAGCAGAAATATAAAGCAACCTCAAATGCACAAGTATTGAGAGGTTAATATAAACGTTGTTCCAAGGACAACCTTACACCAAAAACCAATGGCTTATGGTAGGACAACCTGATTTCTAAAACGTTTATGAGTATTAAAAACTCAAACTGATACAGAGGCAAAGGAAATGAATCAAGCTATTACAATATTCACCACATGTACATGAAAATAAATACAACATTCAACACATCACATACATCACCACCATCACCATCATCATCTAAACTCTGAGAATTATAGTGGTTCAGGTGTACACCAACTATTCTCAAACATCCACCCTACTCCACTCCTAATATCCACAACCTATGGGATATCGACTTTCACTAAGAAAGAACATTTTCCAAGGTTTAACTTAAAACCTTGACAATTGTGTTTTCAAAGGGCTATCACAATTAAAAACCCCACACACACACTGAGACTTTCTGGCTATCTCAGTCAAAACCAAAATGAAAGATTTTCTAGCAATCTTACAAACCACAATGTAATAAATGAAATATACTTATCTGACGAATGATCTTCGATGTAGCCGGTAGAACTACCTCTTTGTAGATGAAGATGTTCAATGTTCAATCTCACAAAAGAAGCGGCTCTAGTTCAAGATGAATTTTAAATTATGATTCAGCCTTAGGCTACTTGGATTCAATTTCTTGGATCTCATAAAGGGTTAAATCAAAATCTCCTTATATTAAGTAGAATGGAATCAAAAGATCAAGAAATTAAGAAACCAAAAGGCTATTAAAATGATTTATAAACACCTCACAATAGCTTCACAATAGTGGGGACTAATCTCTCAGAGTAATGACTTGAATTGGCTTGGAATGAATGAAAAAATTTGAGAAATGCCCTCAATTTATAGGCTGCAATTTGGTTCCCTCGACTGGTCTTGGGTTCGGCTCGACTAGTCCTAGCAAAATCAATTTTCAAATTTTCTAGCACGATTGGATAAAATAGACTCTTGACTAGTCAAGTGGCTCGCTTGACTGGTCAAGTGGCCAGTTCAACTGGTCGAGTGAATAAAAATTGCATTGCTGGACTTTGAGTCGAGCCCTGCTTGATTGGTCAAGCAGGTCTACACGACCAGTCGAGTAGAGTACTCGACTGGTCGAAGACCAAACAACCTTATCCAAATTTTTGAGAAAATTTCTGAAATGGTTGAGAAGAACCCTGGACTAGTCGAACAATGATTAAGGCTAGTAGAAATAAAGACTAAAATAGTAATATGACCCAAATAAAACATGCACTGTTAATGACCTAATCCTAAGGACTTTCTAGGATCATGTATACCTTAAATGTGAGTATTGAAATCGAAACATCGGTCGCTTCAGTAGATAGGTCACTTTGAAACACACGAAGCTTAACATCGTACACTTGAACTTGTGGCTTGAACTTGTGTCTTAAGCATTTGACTTGAGATTAAGCTTAAGCAAATGTATTTAAGCTTGAACTTGAGTTTTAAGCTTGAACTTGAGCTTGAACTTAAGCCTGAGCATGTGATGCACTTGAACTTGAGCTTGAGATAGTGCACTTGGACTTGGTGAACTTCAACTTGTTCTCATAGTTGAACGTGCATAAAACATGCATGATTGTAGCACACTAAATGTCGATGTAGATAACATGAAGCTTATCTTCAAATGAAGGTGAACTTTCCATCTATCAAAACAAGTCAAACATTCCAAAGTGTTTTGGCACAACAAAATTTGACAATCTAGGTCACTATATTTACAACATTGCACTTACAAGGTTGTCCTTTGAAAAATGTTTGAATCAAGTTCTCAATACTATTGCAATTGAGATTGTTATTTGATTAAGCTATCTTCATTTATATTCTGCAATTATGTTTTATTTAGCATAGTCCTATTCACCCCTCCCCCCTCTAGGACTAAGAGCTCGCCCTTTTCACACATGACCACATCAGAGGCATCGTGGAGTTCCATGTAGACTTTAAAAGACTCCATGTGCTCTGACGGGTCGATATTCCTTGAGAAGGGAGTGATCTAGGGCAATCGAAACCTATCAAGCAGTCGCGCCTGCATAATGTCGATAGTAAATGCAGGGTTAGATTCCTCCATTGTGGCCTGCGTCGATGAGTTAGTTTGGTAAGCTTGCCGCATGTCTCTGATCTGGTCTCGTAGATTTTTTAGCTCGGCCTCCCAAGGTTCGCCGCTTTCAATAGTAGTTTTGATCAGGGCCTTACCGCGCTTCTTCCAATCTAGCTCATGCCATAGGTTGGAAGCAATTTTTGAAACATGAGATGGCACTGGTCTGGCCGAGCTCTATTGCTAGCTCTTTTTGAGAGGGTGGTCGACTTCTCTGGGAGGTTGCTCACGTATAGGAAGGTTGAAGAGGGTTGTTGCCCATTTTTTCATCTTTCCTATCGGCCCTCGACACATGCTCGAGTTGTAGTTGCTCTGTCATTTGTCTCATGTAGCCCATGTTCTCTCTGATCATTCTGACCTCTTTTTCTAGGGAGTTCAACCGACCTCCCTTTACACGGATCGCTGACCCTGCAACCCAGAACCGAAATTCACTTATTGTTGTGAGGATGAGCCTGGATGATTTTCTGGTTGCTCAGGTTGTTACGGGGGTGGCAGTGTTTGTTCAGGTGCAACTGGAGCTGCAACTGGGGAGGCTCGAGTTCTCTTCTTCCCTTTTGCCATTATAGTTTATCTGGTAAAGCCGGAACGACTTAAGACGTTGTTCCCACAGATGGCGTCAAACTGTTGATGCAGTTTTCTGGTAAACCCTCCTAGGTTAACCCTTCGAGACCTGTATAGATGAAAACAACAGACAAAGGAGACCTTGATTTGTACAGGGGACCCTCCGATGCCTAAGTCAGGACCTTGAGTCTTTTGTAGGGTAGAATCTCTTAAGGAAAAGAGTGACCGGTCGAGTATTGAGATATGTATGCGTACCTTTTGTTGGATGGGGGTACCTTTATTTATAGGGGAAGGAAGATAATGTCGTAAAGAGTTTCTCCTGATACGCTGGAGATCATTTCGCATAGGTATCTAGATTCATCCAGGATTTTCTCGAGATTATCATCATCTGAAGTTCTCATGATTTGATCCGATCCCTCAAATATCTTGGGAGAGATCTTCAGGCTGTTGGAGAAATTCCCAGATTGTTAGTTCGGGAGAAGATCATGTTAGATATGTTAGACGCAAGCAATATTGAGCTTTCTGCCAAATCGACTGTTACCTAGTTTTAGAGGTTATCCTGCACTATGATCGAGCTATGGCCAAGCTATGACTGACCTATAGTAGAGCTATGGCCGACCTATATTCAAGCTGTGGTCTAGCTATGACCGAGCTATGGCCGACCTATAGGTTAGGTCAGCAATTGGCCATTTGAGTGGACTTGTGTAAGTTCTATGGCCTCATGCTCCTTTGGTTGTCAAATTTTATGGTGTCAAAACCTCTATATGTGTCTTGTGTAGTTTGTTGTTGTATGGATGTTCAAGACACTACATCAATGCTTCAAGTCAAGTACGGTGATCTACGTCAAGAAATGCAAGGTCATGTACTTGATCCTCTTCTGTAAGCTTCAATGTTCAGAACTACGTCAATCAGAAGAGCGCTTATTCAAGTCTAAAGATGATGTTCAAAAATGAAGTACATTCTAAGAAGACAAATCCAAGTTGTAGGTGATCTCAAGATCAAGCTACATCAAGTAGAGATCTCAAGCTTCATAAGGTTCAAAGGTTAACCTTCATCTGATTGAATGAAGTTTCAATGTCCATACTTCATGTCTCAGGTATGATAGACCTTAGATTGACCTTAGGGTAGGTCATTTTGAATACATAATTCATATTGAATCACTTTATAAGTATTTGGTCTATTCTAAGACTAGTCCTGGACCTTGTTCGACTAGTCCTAGCACTGGTTCGACCAGTCTTAGAAAATCCAGGACCAGTCCTAAGTTTGTTGCAATTGTTCAGAATTTTTTGTTCATCTACGACCAGTCCTGGACTTTGTTCGACCGGTCGTGTGAACAGTGTCGACTAATCATCCGACCAGTCCTAGTTCTTTGACTCAAACTACAGCAACGAATCGTTGACTCCTACGACCAGTCATGGGTTTTCTACGACTAGTCGTAGAGGTCCTACGACCAGTCATAGACACCTTATGAGCAATCGTGTAACCGTCTGTTTCAATCCCACTTGAAAGTTCAAAAATTCGTTTCATCTACGACCAGTCATGGAGTACTCAAGACCAGTCATAGGCGTGATTTTTGCATCTATAAATATACAACGAATTTTAGAGATTGATAACTCAACTCAAGTAAAATCAAGGCATCACTATGAGATAAGTTTGTGTTTATTTTTAAGCTACATTGTACTTATTTAATATTCTTTTTTGTTAGCTTTTTTAATTTGATTTTGTTTCTATATTCCAATCTAAATTGAAAAGAGGAATTGTTGTATTCCTTCTTCTTGGAATCAAAAGCAAATATAGCTACCCAACTAGTTTAATTTAAAATTAATTAGAACTTAGAACCATATCAAAGTGAGTATTGGACATTGAACTTCACATTCGAACTTCTACTCCAATTGGTTCTTCCAAGCTACAACAAAAGGAGAAATCCAGGTATTTTACATTTATTGTAAATTTAATTATTTTGGTTTTGTTTGAGGTTAAGCCAGGAAAATCTCATTGTGTTGGTTATCTGAGGAGAGCCAGAAAACTCAGAAAGTGAGGTTTTTGAATTGTGTAAGCCCATATAAAAGACACAATTGTGAAGGTTTTAGGTGAACCTGTGAAACCTATTTTGATAGTGAACACTGATATCCCCTGTGTGAGGATATTAGGAGTGGAGTAGCTATGTGGCTGTTGTTTAACAATTGGTGTACACACAGGCGAACCACTATAATTCTTTGTGTCTTGTGGTTTGAATGTTCGTTTAATATTTCGTATCTTTTATCATTCAGAATTGTGGGATGTATGTGTGGATGTGAATGTTGTAATATTTACATTTCAAGCATTGTGGGAATGTTGTAATAGTTTAGACTTTATTTTTTGTTATTTCCGTTTATTATTCCTCTTCAGTTTGGGATATTGATACTTATCGTTCTAGTAAGGTTGTCCTATCTTTAACCCTTGATTTTTATGGTGCAAGGTTGCCTTAGAATAACATTTGTATTAACCTCTCAACACTTGAATTTGAGGTTGCTTTACATTCCTGTATTGTGATTTATTTCATTTCTTTTGTTGGCTATCATATTCTTTAGTTTCCGCTATTAAAAGTTTAATTTGGCATAGTCCTATTCACCCCCCCCCCCCCCCCTCCCCTCTAGGAAAATATGGCTTGGCCTTTTCAAGTGGTATCAAAGCCTAATAGCTCATTTTTAATTCCTTATTCTTGGATTCATTTCCTGAGCTAACGATCTAAGTTATATATAAAATGTTAAATTTTGATAGCCTTTCAATCACTAGGCCTCCACCATTTGATGGCACCAATTATGCCTATTGGAAAGCCAGGATGAGGATTTTCCTTATATCCATGGATGAAAGTATGTGGCTAGCCACAGTGAATGAATGGACCCCTCCTACCACTGAAGTGATTAGTATCGATGGTTCAAAAACAATGAGAATAACAGCTTATTTTTCTTGGACCACACTTCAGAAAAGTGAGAGTAGTGCAAATGCAAAAGCACTAAATGCAATCACTTGCACACTATCACTGAATGAGATCAAAAGAATTATATCATGTGATTCTGCAAAGAAAGCCTGGGATATATTAGAAATGACACACGAGGGTACATCAATCGTCAAGAAATCTAAAGTCCAAATCCTCACAACAAAATTTGAAGAAATTCATATGGAGGAAAATGAAATGTTTATGGACTTCTACACTAGATTAAATGACATTATGAACTTTATGTGGGGTCTTGGTGATAAAATCCCAGAAAGTAAAGTGTGTGCAAAGATACGACGCTCACTTCCTGAACGGTTCAATTATAAGGTAATCGCGATCCAGGAACTTATGATACAGACAATATGAGGGTAGAGGAATTAGTTGGCTCTTTACAGACTTATGAGTTAACTTTTAAAGCTCCGAAAGGAAAATTGATTGCTCTTAAATCTTCTAAAAATAGTTTTTAAGAAAATTCTGATTTAGAAAACTTTGAAGATGATATGGCCCCTTTGGCGAAAAAGTTTTACAAAATTTTCAAAAGTAAAAAGAAGGTTGATTTTCAAAAAGTAAATGATAAGAAAAGATCTAAACCTAAATCTAAATCTTGGAAATCATTAAAAGACAGTCAGTGTTACAACTGCCAAGAATATGGGCATTTGGCAAACAAGTGTCCTAAAAAGGACAAACCCAAAAAAGAAGGGTATGTTGGCTACTTGGGATGATCCTCTGATTTTGAAGCCTCTTCTGAATCAGAAGATTCTGAAACCAAGTCGAGCAGTGAAGTTAAAGCTCTTATGACTCTAGCTAAATTCACATTTTTAGATAATGATGATTTAACAAGTGAAGAAAATCAGAATAGTGATTGTGAAAATGAAGATGATCTTCAAGATGCTTACAATGCCCTATACAAGGAAAGTTGTAAAATTGCTGTCAAACATAAACTTCAAAAAGAAAAATTTTCAAAGCTTAAAGAAAATTATGAGTCTCTTATTTTTGAAAAATCCCATATTTTAGATTGTTTTGAAAAGACTAAATGCGATTTAGAATTCAAAACCTCCCTGATTGAAAATCTTAAATCTGAAAATGACAAACTTAAACTTGAAAACTCTTCACTTTTAAGTTTAAAGGATACATGGAGGTATGCCCAAGGAGATTCAAAGTTGAAAAACTCTTATCCGAATCTAGAAAATGTGGTGATAGATCTGGGTTGGGCTACCATAAGAATATACCTTCTAAACAAAAAAAATACTCCTCATAAGTTTGTGAAAGGAGAAACCTCTAACTCAAAAGGGAAAAGTACTATTCAAGGATTTTCTAAAAATGCTAAAACTTTTCAAAAACCTAAAAGCAACTTTGTCAACTATAAAAATCAGAATCGAAACCCTTTAGCTGAAAAAATAGTTGATTTGCTTAAGGAGCTTTTAAAATCTTACTCAGTAGGTCATTCTTACAACAAAAGACAGAAGAAGACCAACTATTCTCCTAAACCCAAAACTGTTATGAAATGGGTTCCTAAGGTTACTTGCTTGGTTGCCCACACTGCTTTCAAAGCAACAAGTCATTCAAAGTGGTACCTAGATAGTGGATGCTCCAGGCATATGACAGGCGACAAGGCTTTATTTACCGATCTTAAAGATACGACTGAAGGGTCAGTCACATTTGGTGATGGTAGCAACTGCAAGATTATTGGCCAAGGTATGATTCAACTCTATAATCTTCCCTTATTTAAGAATATTTTATATGTTGATGGACTAAAACACAACCTGTTAAGCATATCTCAAATATGCGATAACAATCATAGTGTGAAATTTTCAAATCAAGGTTGTGAAATCTTAAACAAAAAGGGTTCTATAATATTAACTAGCTGCTGGACTTCTGAAAACTGCTATATTATATGCGATGGTAGCTCATCTAATCAATTGTGTTACATGGTCCATACGGATGAAACGAAATTATGGCATAAACGCCTTGGACATGTACACTATCGTAATCTATATACATTGAGCAAAAGAGAACTAATAAGAGGTCTATCTAAAACACAAAAAGTAGACAAAATATGTGGCGAATGCCAGATTGGCAAACAAATAAGGAGCCCTCACAAGAAAGTGAACTCCAATGCCACATCAAGACCACTCGAACTTCTTCATATGAATCTTATCGGACCAACTAGGTCAGAGAGTCGAGGCGGCAAAAAATACATTCTGGGGATCGTGGATGATTATACCAGATTCACATGGGTAGCCTTCTTAAGGGATAAATCAGAAACCCTTGATGAAGTAAAAAGAGTGCTCAAGAAGATTCAAACTAAAAAAGGTTCTCAAGTCAGTAAAATCCGTAGTGATCATGGATCTGAATTTGAGAATAACAGTTTTGAAAAATTCTGTAGCGATCAGGGAATATCGCATGAATTCTCTGCTCTCAAAACACCACAACAAAATGGAATTGTGGAGAGGAAAAATAGAGTGCTTCAAGAAATGGGAAATGTAATGTTGAATAGTATGAAGCTCCTTAGAAATCTTTGAGCTGAAGCTGTAAATACTGCGTGCTATATTATTAACTGAGTTTATACATGTAAATCTAATAATAAAACTGCTTATGAACTTTGGTTTAATAAGAAGCCTGCTGTCAAATACTTTTGAGTTTTTGGCAGCAAGTGCTATATTTTGCGTGACCTTGAAAATCTAAAAAATTTTGATACTAAAAGTGATGAAGGAATCTTTTTAGGATATTCTTTAAACAGTTATGCATATCGCGTATTGAACAAAAGGACTGGTGTGATTCAAGAATTTATAAATGTGGTCATAGATGATCATTTGAATGCACCTGTCCCAAGTTTAGATAATGATGAAGTTCTTTTAATTGACAAACCAAATACTTCATCAAATCAAACTAATACTGAATAGAGGTCTATTAAAGATCATCCAACTACTCATATTCTTGGAAACCCTCTCACTGGTGTGTGCACTCGTAGATAACTAGAAGACATGTAATTATGTGTGCTTCACATCCTAGATAGAACTGGCTAACGTAAAAGAAGCTCTTTCTGACAAAAATTGGATAGTTATGATGTAAGAAGAGCTTAACCAATTTATGAGAAATGATGTTTGGTATCTAGTTCCTAAACCTAAAGATAAACACATTATAGGAACTAAGTGGATTTTCAAAAATAAGTCTGATGAACTTGGTAATATTATTCGAAACAAGGCTAGACTGGTTGTACAAGGGTACACTTAAATAGAAGGCATTGATTATGATGAAAACTTTACCCCAGTAGCTCGTCGTGAGTCAATTAGAATTTTTATATCCATTGCATGCTTTAGGAAGTTTCAAATTTATCAAATGGATGTAAAGAGTGCCTTCTTGAATGGTGATCTACATGAAGAAGTGTATGTCGAACAACCAATGGGTTTTGAAGACTCTAAGAACACTGATCATGTGTATCACCTTAAAAAGACTCTCTACAGTTTGAAACAAGCTCCTAGGGCATGGTACGAAAAATTGACTAAGTTTTTACGAAGTCATAATTTTAAAATGGGTAGTGTTGATAAGACGCTCTTTGTTAAGATACATAATGATGATATCTTAATGGTTCAAATCTATGTTGATGATATTATTTATGGATCAACATGTACTAACATGACTGTTGAGTTTGTTGATTTAATGAAATCTAAGTTCAAAATGAGCATGGTTGGGGAATTAAACTATTTCCTAGGGTTGCAAGTAAAACAACAACCTGATGGTATTTTTATTTCTCAAAACAAGTATGCCTTGAACTTGATTAAAAGATTTGGATTTGAGAATGGTAAGAACTTTGATACTCCTATGAGCACAAATTTAAGACTCTCAAAGGACTCTACAGGTAAAGATGTGGATCCTAGACTGTATAGAAGTATGATTGGTAGTCTACTTTATTTAACTGCTAGTAGACCTGATATTGCTTTAAGTGTTGGTATTTGCGCTAGATATCAGTCTAACCCTAAAGAGTCACATCTAACTGCCATCAAGCGGATTATGAGATATGTTGCAACTACTGCTAAATTGGGTCTCTTGTATCCATATGATACTAGTGTTCAATTGCCTGGGTACTCTGATGCTGATTGGGCTGGTAATATCGATGATAGGAAATCAACCAGTGATGGTTGTTTTTATACTGGAAATTGTTTAGTTTCTTAGTTCAACAAGAAACAAAGTTCTATATCACTCTCAACTGCTGAGGCTAAATACATCGCAGTAGGAAATGCATGTACTCAACTTGTTTAGATGAAACGTATGTTAAGCGATTATGGAATTGCATAGGAATCAATGATATTATATTGTGATAATTCCAGTGCGATAAATATTTCAAAAAATCCAATCCAACATTCATGTACCAAGCACATTGACATTAGGTATCGTTATATTCGTGAATTAGTGGAAAAAAAATAATATCTTTAGAATACGTTCCGACTGAGACTCAACTTGCTGACATTTTCACTAAACCGCTCGACAAAAGCAGGTTTAATAAATTAAAATTTGATCTTGGTATGTGCATTCAAAATTGACTATTCATGCATGTATGTATCATAGTGTATACATATATTTGATACTTTATGTGGTTAAATTACAAATTTTTATGAAAAAATACATGTTTTTTCCTATATACGACCAATCGTGGTTGTACTTGACTGGTCATGGTACGACTGGTCGAGGACAGCTCAAGACCGATCATGGAGCACATTGGGTCTTTTATAATTTAGGGAAAAATCTCATCTTCCTCATTTCCTGTTCCCTCTCCAACAAGTTGATGCCCGACCAGTCGAAGCCACCAACTTAGATCTTCAAAGTTAGTGCGTTATTTGCATTTTTCTTGTAGATTCTAGTCTATATTACTTCATTTTCACTCTTAGAGTAATTTATTTGATCTTTCATTACAATTTTGGAGTTTTATTTTGAAAAATCTAATCTAGCAAAACCCCACTCTACATCCTTTATATCTTCTTGTTTCCTTGAGTTTTTTGTGTAAATGGACCCTAGAGGGAAAAAGAAAACAACACGTGGTGCTTCCTCTTTTAGGTCAAATTTAACTCGGTGACATCTTCGGTCTCCCGAAGATGATCCCTCATATGTGAGGGATTTGCATATGCACAATGTCATTATCAATCGTCTGGTTGATCTTAATCATATTACTCAATTTATTATCCTACCTCTACTCCAAGCTGTAGGATGGGATAACATCTTACATTAGGGTGGGCTAGCATTCCAATCTATTGCACAGGCCATGTTTACATGTCTTTCTGACTTTTCTACTGAAAATTTATCATTTAAGATTGATGCTAGAGAAGGGCCATTTGATGTAGATCGTCATTTGATATCTGGCCTTATGGATATTCTTGTTAATGATGAGGGTATTCCTATTCATACTTTAATTGAAAAATCCTTTGAATCAGAGAAACGTATGCTAACTAGAAATCTATGCAATATGAATGTGCAATGGACGCATAAAGGGAATACGCTTCCCTCAAAGTATATTTTATCCAGATACAGGGTGCTCCATAGAATTTTTATTTCAAAATTGTATCCTCATTTAGGTAACAAAACTGAACTAACTTCTTTTATGGTTCGGGTCTTGCATTCTGTCACTTCTAGTACTAAAGTTTTTCTGCCTTCCTTGATATGTCATTCAATTATTCAGTTTCGTCTCCATCCAAGTCATAGTGATATTCCGTTTACATATCTTATGATTGTTTTAGTTAATCATATGCTAGTGGCTATGCCTGTTGGAGGGGCTCCTATCAATCATCTCATTTTCAACAATTCTAATATAAATAAGATGAAATTAGGATTGGCTCCTGGCCAAGTGGATGTTGGTGGAAGTGGAGCTGAAGCTAGGAATGAAGAAGATGCTAGTGATCTTCCTCCTGATGATATTAACATGAATGGCATTTTTGATGAGATAGAATCTGACTCTGGAAATGATCCTGATTATGAGCCATCTGAGTTTGATGCGCATTTACGTGCTTTGGAAGAAAAGGTAGAAAATATGAATGTTGCCCACGATTTAAGGTTTAAATATATGTGCAAGTATCTCAGGCATATAAACAAGGGCCTTCATCAACTTGATCCTTCTATTCCTGCTCCTTCAGGATCTGATTAAGTGATTATATTGGTCTATATTAACTTTATTACTTTTTTACTTTTGGTGGTGTATGAACCTTAAGTAATTATTTTTTTGTTTGAACTAGCTTATGGTGTGTGGACTTTTTAACTTGCTTATATCTTGACTAGTTCATCCATTACTTACTCTCATACTAATTATTCTTTTATTTCTTCCTTTATCATATTGTGACAAAAAGGGGTAGAATTTATCAGGTATATCGATTGATATTTGTGGAAGTAGTAGCATAAGCATTTCTTTTGGATTTATATGTGCTACTTAGGGGGAGTAATATTTGTGCTTGTTAACAATTGGTGTGCTTGTTAACAACTGGTGCATGATTCGTTAACCAGGCTATAATATTTGTGCTTATTAACAACTGGTGCATGATTCTTTAAGTTAACAACTGGTGCATGATTCTTTAATCAGGCTGTAATTGGTTCTTTTATATATGAGTTGTGCTTTTCTTCTTTGGAGTGTGTTTTATCACAAATTTGACAAAGGGGGAGATTGTAAGTGCTATGGTCTCATGCTCCTTCGGTTGTCAAATTTTGTGGTGCTAAAACCTCTATATGTGTCTTGGGTAGTTTGTTGTTGTATGGATGTTCAAGACACTACATCAATGTTTTAAGTCAAGCACGGTGATCTACGTCAAGAAATGCAAGGTCATGTACTTGATCCTCTTCTGTAAGCTTCAATGTTCAGAACTACGTCAATCAGAAGAGTGCTTGTTCAAGTCTAAAGATGATGTTCAAAAATGAAGTACATTCTAAGAAGATAAATCCAAGTTGTAGAAGATCTCAAGATCAAGCTACATCAAGTAGAGATCTCAAGCTTCATAAGGTTCAAAGGTCAACCTTCATCTGATTGAATGAAGTTTCAATGTCCATACTTCATGTCTCAGGTATGATAGACCTTAGATTGACCTTAGGGTAGGTCATTTTGAATACATAATTCATATTGAATCACTTTATAAGTATTTGGTCTGTTCTAAGACTAGTCCTGGACCTTGTTCGACTAGTCCTAGCACTGGTTCAACCAGTCTTAGAAAATCAAGGAACAGTCCTAAGTTTGTTGCAATTGTTTGAAATTTTTTGTTCATCTACGACCAGTCCTAGAATCTGTTCAACCGGTCGTGTGAACAGTGTTGACTAGTCATCCAACCAGTCCTAGTTCTTCGACTCAAACTACAGCAACGAATCCCTGAGTCTTACGACCAGTCGTAGGTTTTCTACGACCAGTCGTAGACACCCTATGACCGGTCGTGTAACCGTCTGTTTCAATCCCACTTGAAAGTTCAAAAATCCGTTTCATCTACGACCGGTCGTGGAGTACTCAGGACCAGTCGTGGGCGTGATTTTTGCATCTATAAATAGATGACGAATTTCAGAGATTGATAACTCAATTCAAGTAAAATCAAGGCATCACTTTGAGATAAGTTTGTGCTTATTTTTAACCTACATTGTGCTTATTTAATATTCTCTTTTGTCAGCTTATTTAATTTGATTTTGTTTCTATATTCCAATCTAAATTGAAAAGAGTAATTGTTGTATTCCTTCTTCTTGGAATCAAAATCAAATATAGTTATCCCAACTGGTTTAATTTAAAATTAATTAGAACTTAGAACCATATCAAAGTGAGTATTGGACATTGAATTTCACATTCGAACTTATACTCTGATTGGTTCTTTCGGGCTACAATAAAAGAAGAAATCCAGGTATTTTACATTTATTATAAATTCAATTATTTTGGTTTTGTTTGAGGTTAAGCCAGAAAAATCTCATTGTGTTGGTTATCTGAGGAGAGACAGAAAACTCAGAAAGTGAGGTTTTTGAATTATGTAAGCCCATATAAAAGACACAATTGTGAAGGTTTTAGGTGAACCTGTGAAACCTATTTTGATAGTGAACGCTGATATCCCCTGTGTGAGGATATTAGGAGTGGAGTAGCTGTGTGGCTGTTGTTTAACAGTTGGTGTTCACACAAGCGAACCACTATAATTCTGTGTCTTGTGGTTTGAATGTTCGTTTAATATTTCCTATCTTTTATCATTCAGAATTGTGGGATGTATGTGTGGATGTGAATGTTGTAATATTTACATTTCAAGCATTGTGGGAATGTTGTAATAGTTTAGACTTTACTTTCTGCTATTTCCCTTTAGTATTCCTCTTTAGTTTGCGATATTGATATTTGTTGTTCTAGTAAGGTTGTCCTACCATAAACCCTTGGTTTTTATGGTGCAAGGTTGTCCTTAGAACAACATTTGTATCGGCCTCTCAAGACTTGAATTTGAGGTTGCTTTACATTCCTGTATTGTGATTTATTTCATTTCTTTTGTTGGCTATCATATTCGTTAGTTTCCGCTGTTACAAGTTTAATTTGGCATAGTCCTATTCACCCTCCCTAGGACATATAGCTTGGCCTTTTCAACTTGCAATTGCATCCTCTTTGGGTGTCCTTACAGTTGCTTCGACCTCCTTGAAGGTCGACCTGTCTTCAAACGTAGAAGCCCCTGAAGGCTCAAATTCCATTGGGTCCGTGCTAATTTGTAGAGTTGGTCCATTCCATAAGTCGACCTATCGACTCATCTATTTTTTCCCCCAACAGTACGTTTGGTTTAATATCGATTATAAGTAACTTTTTTACTTAAACTCACTTCATCACTTCAATTAATAAGTAGAAACTAGGATAAGTTATTTAAGGCATAAGTAACTTATCTTAATTACTTAAGATCAAACACCTCCTAAGTAACTTTAAATAAAAAGGCTACTTAGAATTAATCATAAACCAAACTTACTTGTCTCAAATAAGTTACTTATCTACTACTCTAAGAAGAAAAAGTAAATCCACACTATTAATTTTATGCATCTCTCTTTGATCAGCCATGGGCCTAAAAATTAGGCAAATTCATAATTTAGGTACACCAAACCATATACAACAATTGAGAGTGAATGCCCATTGAATAATAAACCAAAGGGCGATCTCATGTGAGAATTCACTGGCTATGATGACTTCTAAGATTTGGAAAGCTGGGAAATTATACTGAATTGATTGTAATTGAAAAAATCATGCATTTATTGATTGTAACTGATTTAAAAGTAGCACTTTGTTAGTGTATAGATTTATAGGCATTCTAGAGCTACATAATCAAGTAAATAAGAAGAAATTATTTAAGAATTCAATTTTCTTTTTCTTCCTTACCTCTTATGATATTAGAGCTTAGCATTGGCTGACCAATCTACATCCCTGACTGTTTTACTACGCTGATTCTGCCATATTCTGAGCTATCACTGACTATTTTGCAACACCAATTTGCATCTCTGATCTGGTTCAAACCGATTCGAAGAGAACCCCTATTTATTAATCCATCACAACCAGCACCACCCACTATCAACACCATCACCTCCATCTGCCACTTCCCAAAATGAAAATCATGATGGTCACCACTACCAGAATCCCTCGAATCCAATGCTCAAAAACTATTTCCCAAAACCCCCAAATTAACTACCATTTCCCTTATCCAAATCCGGCATCACCGTCACCAACATCCGCTTAGACCGAAAACCCAACATCTAAATCTCAAACCTCTGTTCCCCAATCCCTGCTCTAATAAGGAATAAAAAAGGACATTTATGCTTTAAAGGATGGTGGTGTGAACTAAGATTTAGTTGTATTAAAGTTGTTGATGTAAGAATCTAGGTAGCCATCCTTAGACCTTCGAGTCATGCACAAAGAACGGACAAAGGAGACCCTGACTGCAGTAGTGGACTCTCCAATGCCTAAGTCAGGTAGGGGATCTGGGTCTAGTCGTGAGTAGGGTTTTAGTCTTAACTTTATGCGTACCTTTCACCATTGGGGATGCTTCTATTTATAGGTGGGAGAGGGCAGTGGAGTAGAAGACAATCTTCCCATTTGGTAGGTGTGGATCATAGAGGGATTCAGATTATGTAGATGTCGTGAGAATCTTCTAAGATCTTTGACTAAGGTCTCGGGCATATCCGTGTTATAGTCATCTTCCTAGATCCTCGACTAGGATCTTAGGTAGACATTGTTTGGACTAGGTCGGAACTAGTAGAAGAGGGGTCATGACAACCTAGGGTTATGCCTACCTGACTCATTCGATGAGTAGTAGTTGAGTTCCTTTTAGCATTGAGCAGATCAATGGCTTTTCTGACCTGCTATCAAGGATTGACGAAAGGTTGAGACCGATCTCTATTCTTGCTTCGTCTGGAGCCGGAAGTTGAGTCTTTAGTCATATCGATTATTGACCAGCCTAGTGAAGCACATAGAGTTCTGACCTGATCTTAGTGGTCGATCCATTTTTCCCATAACATTAAGCCCTCTACTTCCTAGTGTGCATAGCGGGCTCGAGGAGTAAGCCAATCTTGGTCAGGTTGGGGTTTCTTACTCCTAGGGTGTCTGGTCTGTTTGTCATGAATCTTGGATAAGGCGGCATGCACAAGAATCGGGACATATGTAATCATGATATGTTGCTCTAGAGGTGACATGTCGTGGCTCGAGGTGGTGTGTGCTGTCAAGGCACCTGTTCGGTCCTCGGTGTATGGGGTGTTGACGTGTGGCGTGTTCTTGGGCATGGAGCTGTGCAACGAGTGGCAGTGCTCCACGTGTCTAAGCATGGGTTTTGAGGAGCCGCTTTGGTTGCGCATTGAGTGCGAGCATTAAATGATCGTACAAGTAGGGTTGCTATAAAATGGGGGAAGCTCTAATCGTGCTAGGGCTATTTGCACTGTCGCTCTGCTCGTTTCTCTACTCACCCATACTAAGGTGATTTTTGTGCGATTTCCCATGATCTTCAGAGGTGTTCTTCTATGGTGAGCTCCATTCTTGCCTTCCTACCTCCCTGTCCCCCTTTTATTTTTTTATTTTTTTCAGGTTCCGGCTTTCAGTAGTCTTTTTGACTAAACGACATGTCTAGATTGTCGGATCAATGGTGGGGGGGGGGAGTGAGTTCCAGCGTGATAGTGGGTCAGATGACCTCCACCTTATGTTGAACCCACCATCGTTGTTAGTGTTGATGAGTGACAGGGACTTCCAGGCATCTCATGAGTCAAGGATGGCTTCTCGGTCGTCAGCCAAACAACCAGAGGATGTCGAGGGGGTTGTCCCGGTGACGGAGGAAGCCAGTGGGTCCTCGTCAAAGGTGAAGGGAAAGGGGCCAGTTGAATTAATGATGACGGAGGGCAACTTGGTACAGATCAAGTCAGGGTATCCAATTCCAGTCTCTATGGTACTCTGAGCTCCTATACTTGGTGAGTTTTCAAACGATCCCTAGTCTAACAAGGTGGCCATATACTTGGTCGACCTCCAATGTGGGTTGAGGCTTCATTTACAACATATAGTGAGGTCCTCTCGCGTCTAGAATTAGCTCATGGGCAATCAATCCCCAATGCCTAGAGGGCGTTGGTGGGGTCATTCATCCTCTGTTCCGAGCTCAACCAACCCCTTCCATGAGGGTTGGTATTACTTTGCTGCTTGGCCGAAGACTGGTAAGGTCATAATCATATACGCCCCGACCTCAAACAAGAATTGGAAGAGTAAGTGATTCTGGGTTTCAGGGGATTGAGAGGCTTCAGGAGCTTCTGGGATGCGCTCTTGGTACGTTCGAACTGCATTTTCCCTAACTTATTTTGCCTTCTTCGTTTCTAATTGTGATCGTCCTTGGTAGTTCTTTCCATGAATCCCGCTAGAGTAGGTAAGGAGGAGTGTGCTCAGATAACTGAAGTGAGGTCGGTAGACACCAAGCTGAGGTCTTGGAGGCGGCTGATCATGCCCGAGTTGCTTCTCAAATTAGGTCTTACTTTATTCATAACAGGTATATCCTTAGAAGAGAGTCGAAGAATTATTTTATTCTTATGCACTTACTGATCACTTTTTTTTTGTCATGTAGAAATTCTTGAACGACGTTGATCCAAGTGTAAGGCTCCATTTATAGTAGAGCTAGCCCATAAGAAGAAGAAGCTAGCTTCGAAGAAGAAGGCTGTTGCACCCTCTACGATTGGTCGGTCGAGCGTGGCTAGTAACCCTACCACCATTCCTGCTACTGCTCCCTAAGACTAGGCAACGGTCCCAAGGGGTGTTAGGGTTGTCGCAGGGGAAACCTCCGCTATTGAGGCCTAACCCTCCGAGGTGTGGGCAACTTCTGGTTGTGAGGCTCAGTCCTCCTCACCTCGTGTGGATAGTCTGGCTGGTGGTCGAGGTGGTGAAGCTCGGCCACTACCACGATAGAGGGCCTCATGCCTTAGATAGCTTGGCACGTTCCAGATGCTGAGTTCACCAGAATGATGGACCTGCCGCTGGTAGCTGTCGTGGCTTAGTTGGCGGCACTCTTCTACAGGGTATGTCATCTCTTTCATAATGGTCATCTTTCATTACTTAGTAATTTTTTGTGTCTTCTAACATAGATTTATTTTCAGTTTTCCCCTCTCTTTTAAATGTTTGTCGTGACATATTGTGTGGCGAGACAGAGTGCAAGGAGGCGAAAGCGACTCTAATGTTACTTTGAACGCCCAAGTGGAGGGGGCGAGGACTGAGCTGAAATCGTCAAAGTCGCTTCTTAAAGAAGCTCTGGAGAAGGGTGCCCGATGGAATTCTATAAGTGCTATAATGTTTAAAGCACATTTTATACCTTGTTTCTCAAATTTTGTCCTGTCAAAACATCTTAGCAAATGATCTTCAAGATAGGTTCATGATCAAAGTTCAAGCCTAACTCAAGTTGAAGATCAAGCTCAAGCTCAAGTTTAAGAACAAGCTCGATCTACTTCAGCTCTAATAAAAGATCAAGCTCCTAAGAGACGTTTAAGTCTCTAATATACTTAAAAGCAATGAAGTTCAGTCCATACAGGTATTATAAACCCTAGAAAGACCCTAGGATTAGGTGTTTTCAAAATATATTTATAATTGGGTTTTTATATTTATAATTGGTTAAGTTTCGACCAGCCTAAGTTGTGGCTCGACCAGTCTAGGAATTTCTCAACTAGTCCTAGTTTAAGCCGAGGTGAAATAGAAATTTTGTTGGATCTTCGACTAGTCGAGTGGATTCCTCAATTAGTCGAAAGACCCTCTTTGACCAGTCTAGCATTCCTCGACTCAAAGTCCAGCAACTATTTCAGTTCGAATTTTGGCTCCTTTGACAAGTAGAAGACCACCTTTGACCAGTCGAACAGCGCCTTCAACCAGTTGAAGATCTATTAGATCTTATCCCGCTCAAAATTGAAAATTTGTTGGAACTGAATCTGGTGCTTAGACGAGTCGAAACAACAACTTCTTTACCTATAAATTGAAGTTCTTTCTCAATCCAAAAATACAATTCAAGCCATTCAAAGTCATTATCCAAGAGAGAAAGAAGCCTCACTTATTATCAAGCTATTAAGCGGTATTTATAATTTATTTTATAGCTTTTAGTTTAATTCCATTATCTCTAATTCTATCATTCTCATTCTAAAAAGAGAGGGAATACTCTTCTTTTTGAGATTTAAAGGAATTAATATAAGTAGCCTTTAGTTTAAATTTAATTAAAATCAATAGAACCCTGGACCTTTTTTATCGGAATTAACATCGAACATTCGTCATTTAAGAAAAATGGTTATACGGCTACAACTTCTTATATGGTGAAGATAAGTATACATTTACATTTTGTATATGGTTTTTCTGAGATTGCCAGAAAATCTCAGTGTTAGTTTTTCTAAGATAAGCCAGAAAATTTCAGTGAGGGTTTGTGTTTGTGATAGCCCAGTAAAATCACAACTGTATCAGGTTTTAAGGTGACCCTGTGAAAACCTTATTCATAGTAAAAGCTAAAATTACGTAGTTAGTAATTTTGGTAGTGGAGTAGGTGTGGCTGTTTGAGAATAGTTGTTGACACACTGAACCACTATAATTCTTGGTGTTGTGATGAATGCTTTTATAACTTTTGTAGTGAATGGTTGTAATTTCTTTTATGCTAAAGTAGTGAATGTTTGTAATAGATAATTTTATTTACTCTTGCTTAGTTTGGAATTTTGATTCTTATCACATTCGTGAAATAAGGTTATCCTGCCTGAACTTGTTTGGGTGAAGGTTTTCCTATGATTTATTTACTTATTCAGCATTTTATTCAATTATTTGGCATAATCCTATTCAACCCTCCCCCACCCCCCCCCCCCCCCCTCTCTAGGACTTCTTAAGCTTGCCTTTTCAAGTGGTATCAGAGCGAGGTTGCTCTTTTTTTTTTTTCTAATTAATTTCCTTGACTTAAAGATCTAGAGCTCTATTCCGTCAAATTTTGATATTTTATCTATTACTAGGTCACTTTCTTTTGATGGCTCTAACTATTCATACTGGAAGGCCAAAATGAGGATTATTTTAAAATCCTTAAATGAAAGTGTGTGGCATGCCACTGTAATTAAATGGAACCTCCATATTACGCAGTGATGGAACTAAATCTATGAGAGAAATTACATTCTATTTATGGACTGCAGCTTATAAAAGTGAAAGCAGTGACAATGCTAAAGCAGTGCTAATGGAATTCAAAATAATTATTTCATGTGATAGAGCTAAGAAAGCATGGGATATTCTTAAAATAACACATGAAGGAACTTCTATAGTCAAGAAATTAAAAGTTCAAATCCTTACTACCAAATTTGAGGAAATCCGTATGGAAGAAAATGAAACTTTCATGGACTTCTATACAAAACTAAATGACATATTAAATTCCATTTAGGGTCTAGGAGATGAAATCCCAGAAAGCAAGGTTTACACAAAAACTGCGATCTCTTCTGAAAAGATTCAATTCTAAAGTTATTGCCATTCAAGAATTGACAGATACTGATCTAATGAAGGTTGAAGAGTTAGTTAGCTCTCTATAAACATATGAGTTGAATTTTAAAGCTCCCAAAGCTAAGTCTATTGCTCTTAAATCTTCTAAATCTATTTCAAAAGAAAATAGTTCTAATTCTGATATTAAAAATAAAGATGATATGGCAATGTTAGCTAAGAAATTTTATAGAAATTTCAAAAACAAGAAAAGATCATATTTTCAAAAATCAACTGATAAAAGAAAAGAAAAATCTAAATCTTGAAAATCTAAAATAAAGGACAATCAATGTTTTAATTGTCGTGAATATGAGAATTTGGCTAATAAATGTCCTAAAAAGGATAGGTTAAAAGAAGGGGGCATGATAACTACTTGGGATGAATCATCTGACTTTGAAAGCACCTTTGAGTCTGATGAATCAGAACAAGAAAATACAAATGCAAATGATGTGAAAGCTCTTATGACTATAGCCAGAGTCACTTCCTCAAATAGTTGTAATATATCTAACTATGAAAATCTCAAGAGTGACCTTGAAAATGAAAATGAAGACGACCTTTAAGGTGCTTACAATGCCCTATACAGAGAAAGTTGTAAAATTGTTGTCAAATTGAAAATTCAAAAAGAGAAATATGCTAAACTAATAGAAGAACTTAAAAACACAGTTTTAGAAAAATCTCATTTTTCAGATTGCTTTTAAAAAATAAAATTAGATTTAAGTTTTACATCTTCTTAATTGTAAAATTTCAAAACTGAAAATGGGAAACTAAAACTTGAAGTTTCTTCCCTTTTGAGTTTAAAGGACACTTAGAAATATACCCATGGTGACCAAAAGATTGAAAAATTGTTAACCTCATCTAGAAAATGTAGTGACAAATCTGGTCTGGGTTATATTAAGGGTAATTCTTCGAAATCCAAGGATTCTGCTCTTATCTTTGTAAGAGGAGAATCCTCTAACTCTAAAGGTAAGACTTTAAGAGATTTTAATCATAATAATTTCAAAAACTTAAAACCTTTTCACGTTCTTAAAAATAATGCCATTAACTATAAACATTAAAAGAATAATAAATCTCCTTTAGCTGAAAAAATAGTGGACTTGCTTAAAAAGCTTCTAAAATCCAACTCAAATGAATATGAAGTTTATAGAAAAAGGAGAAATCCTAACTCCCAAATGTAGAAAAATTCAAGAGTCACTCCTAAACTTAGAACTGTTATGAAATAGGTTCTAAAGGTTAAGTGTCTTGTTGTCCACATAGCTTTCAAAGCCATTAGCCACTGAAGATGGTACCTGGATAATGGATGCTCAAGACATATAATAGGTGACAAGGGGATATTCATGAATATCAAAGAAGTAAATGGCGGCTCAGTTACTTTCAGTAATGGAAGCAACTACAAAATAATAGGCCAAGGTACTGTACAACTTCCTGACCTACCTCTCTTTGAATATGTGCTTTATATTGAAGGTTTAAAATATAACCTCTTAAGCATATCTCAAATCTGTAATAATAAACACGTGTGAAATTTTTTGATCACGGATGCAAGATAATAAATGAGAAGGGTAATGTAATATTAAAAGGTCGCAAGACATCTGAAAATTATTATATTATCGATAACTCTTACTCATCTAACCATTCATGTTACATGGTCCAAACAGACGAGACTGAACTTTAGTATAAATGTTTTGGACATGTGAACTATAGAGATTTGTATAAGCTGAGCAAAAGAGATCACTTACATGGCTTACCCAAGTTGAAAAAGATAGAAAAAGTATGTGGCGTATGTTAAATTGGCAAACAGATCAGGAGTAGTCATACGAAAGTGAACTCCTTAGCACAACCAAACCTTTAGAACTACTCCATATGGATTTAGTAGAACCAACTAGAATTGAGAGTAGAGGTGGAAATAAGTATTTTCTGGTTGTTGTTGATGATTACACCAGATACACTTGGGTAGTGTTGACAACCCCAAGTGTAGGGTCGCGATGTAGGAATTTAACTAGAACTAGAACTAGTAGAAGAGGTGAATATAGATATAAATTAATTGAGAGAGTAATTGTGATTAAAGTGATTAAAACTAACAAATTCAAAGGTGGTAACTAGGGTTTCGAAGGATCCACTCATAGAGATCGGGGAGCCCTCTTACTTGATTCAAGTCACATGATTGGAATTGGAGTCCTACCCTATCCAATTGGAAGATATACAATTAAGATCAATCTGAACTTTCCTTAACCTAATTCTCAATGGAAGAGAATTATAATAATTGAAAGAGATTCCATCACCAAACCATGCCATGAGATGAGGGCTAACAATAGGATTTACCAAACCCACAATCTTAAAATCAGGAAAAGATGATACTCAAAGCTATTACAAATCTACTGTAATTTAAGTCACAATAAACCACTAAGAACTGAAAGTATTCCTTTAAAATCAAACTATAATCATAGAAGGTTCAACACAAACATAAATCAAAGTAAAAGAAACATCTCATAACGCTATAAGCTTCACCTCTCAGACCTAGAGGTTTAGCCAACCATAGACATGATTGAACTAAAATCTCTTAAGAAAACCATAAAAATGACTAAGGAAGAGGAAGAAAAATTCTTGGCGACGGCTTCTCCATGCTTTTGCTCCACTCCTTAAACCCTAGAAGATGCCTTAAAGCATCCTAGGGACTCCTATTTATAGGTGTGCAACTCCGAGTTGGAAGAATCCGAAAACCACCTAACTTTACGCAGTCTGCGCAGAATTTGCGTAACCTTAGGCTAGCGGATCAACACTTGGGCTAGCTGAAGCAGAGCTTCGAATAACTGAACTTCTGAAAGTTCTAGAAGAACATGTTGATGGATTTTCAGCTGAACTTTCTTGGGCTGGCCGAATTCTTGGACTAGTCGACCCAAAACTCGAGTTAGCCGACCGACACTTCAAATCTTAGATTTTCCTCATTCCTCACTTGGTTTCCTTTGATCTTTAGTACTTGAATTCTTCAATCTTGGTCTCCTAAGATCCATCCTTAGCTTTGGTGATTCTTGAGCATTAAATCCATGCTATTAGCATCCTTTTCAATCCAAGTTCTTAAATTCACCTTGCAACACAAACATGAGTAAAATAGGACATTAAGCAGTATCATGTTCATATAGCCAAGTAATAAATAGGGTCCAATATGCAATATTTGACCCTTAACACAATTTCCAACAACCATTTTGCTAGTCCCGAGCAAAGTATGTAAAAAATAAATCTCAATGCTAAATGTCAGAAAGCTTTTTCAAAAAACAATCTTTTAGCACTCAAGGATGAATGGGTAAAATTAAGATACGATAATGAGATTTCGAAAGCCTATAACCCAATTACATAAGCAACCAATCAAATAAGTTCTTTATCCACTAAATCGAAGCATAATTTGTATATCGAGCTTTTCAATAAGCTCGATGAAAGTCAATTTACTTTCCGTACGAATACTATCAATTCATCATGTTAGTTATGCTCATCACTTCAATATCAGTTTGAAACTTTAAGTATTGATTCCAAACTTATCCCCTTTTCATTCTTCTTCCAGTTTTTGATTTTATATAGACGGTTAGTTTTTTTTTTTTCATTCTTTTCATTTTTTTTTCATGACCTCTCTTTCGATCTCCTATTTTCATAACTGGTTCTTTTCTTCTTTTAAGGTGGATAAAATTCTCTAGACCAGATTCTCACCATTTATCAATGATTCATATACGAATAATCAGAACTTCTAGTATATCTTACAAAAGACATTTGAATGCGTTTTGTAATTTAAATTATCATGATATTCAAACTACCTCTTAATCAATTGAGCGCAAGCACTTAGGTGATAAGTTACTTAGATGATTAGACTACAACAATTTAAGATTCAATCTCTATCTTATCATACTCAAAGCATTCTTAAGTACATAATTCATCGCTTCCCAAACAAATTTTAACTTGAAACATTGAAAATTTTTAAAAATTTTGCTCAAAACTGAGAAAACACTGATTAGGTTCCCTAATCCCCCATCCCCAACTGAAAAATCTAGATTATCCTCAATGTAAAAGAATTAAGCATGTGATACAAAAGAGACAATGAAAAGAAGAGGGAAGTGATGGAAGGGTAATACCTAGAGAAGGAATTCTGAGGCTATTTCTTTCAATGATCTTAGTACGAAGATGGGTTAGCACAAAAAAAACTCAATAGAGTATAAGTAAACTATCTTAAATAGTGGAAGCAAACTACCCTAGTCTTATGAAAGTGATAAACGTACCTATATCTCCATCAGACTAGGAGATCAATCTTGGTACACAGGATCAGCTATGGGTAAGGACATGTCCTTTAAATCAAATTTCTCAACAAATGCTTTAATCGATTTTCATTTACTTTGAATTCATTATCATTGTTTGGATTCCTAATCTCGACTGCCCCATGAGGATAAACATTAGTAATAGTGAAAGGGCCAGTCCAATGAGATCAAAGCTTACCCGAAAAGAGATGCAATCAAGAATTGTATAAGAGGACTTTCTGACCCGGTGTGAATATTTTTCAAGAATGTGTTGATCATAAAACACCTTTTATCTCGTCCTTGTAAATTCTTGAGTTCTCATATGCATCATTCTAGATTTCTTTAAGCTCATTTAACTGAAGTTTGCATAGCAAGCCAACGTTGTCTAAAATGAAGTTCAGATTTTTAATCCCCCAGTAAGCCCTATGTTCTAACTCTATGGGTAAGTGGTAAGCCTTCCCATACAAATGTATAAAGGGAGACATTCTAATAGGGGTTTTAACTGCAGTACGGTAAGCCCATAAAGTATCGGTAAATCAGATTGACCAATCCTTTCGATCAAGGTTAACCGTTTTCTCCAAAATGTGTTTGATCTCCCTATTAGAAATCTCAGCTTGCCCACTTGTTTGTGGGTGATATGGAGTTCTCACCTTGTGAGTGATGACATATTTTTTCATTAAGTTTGGAAATGGCCTATTACAAAAATGTGAGCCCCCATCACTAATGATGGCTCAAGGTGTTCTGAACCGGGAAAGGATGTTCTCTTTTAAGAATTTAATGACCATTTGATGGTCATTGTTCCGGCATAGAATTGCTTCGACCCATTTAGTGACATAGTCTACAGCGAGCAAAATATATAAAATTTTGAAAGATGCTTCAATGATCAAAATGGGGTTCAAAGGCATCATGTTTCGACGGGACAATGCTCCCAATTTCTGACAACGCTCACAATCTTTGTAAAACTCATGAGTGTCCTTGTATATGGTGGGCCAGTAAAAGACGCACTGAAGAATTTAGCTATGGTCTTTTTGGCAGAAAAGTGACCGCCAAAGCCTGAAAATGACAGAAGGAGATGACACTTTAGTATTTATTGTTTGGCACACATCTCCTCAAAATTTGATTTGAGCAATATTTAAACAAATATAGATCATCCCAGAAGAATTTGCGTACCTTAGTGAAGAATTTTTTTCTTATCTTACATAATCCAATGTGTCAGCGTGAAACCTATAAAAAGATAATTAGCGATATCTGCAAACCAAAGTGAATGAGAGACTTTGAACAATTGTTCGTTAGGGAACATGTCATTTATATGTGTTGTCTCAAGGTAATAAGAGAGATCAAGGTGGGAAAGATGGTTAGCCACTACGTTCTCTACTCCCTTTTTATCTTTTATTTCCAAATCAAATTCTTGGAGTAGGAGGAGAAAGAAGATACTTGAGCACCACATGATTAATGTAAATGATGATCTTGGATCCGATCAAGTAGGACCTAAATTTGTGTAAAGTGAATACTACGGCTAAGACTTCCTTTTCCGTAGTAGAGTAGTTCACTTGGGCAGGATTTAAAGTTCTACTCATGTAATGAATTATGTAGGGTTTCTTTTCTTTTCTCTGGCCTAAAACCGCCCCAAGAGCATAATCAGACGTGTTGCACATAAGTTCAAAAGGAAGGCTCCAGTCAGGTGGCTGCATGATAAGTGTAGTGGTTAACATGCCCTTGAGCTTAGTAAAAGCTTCCTGGCATTGTTCAATCCACTCGTATGGTGCATCCTTTTGAAGTAGATTGCATAAAGGATGAGAGAGGTGACTAAAGTTCTTTATGAATCTCTTGTAAAAACCGGCGTGTCCCAAGAAGGATTGCATGTCTCGTATGTTCTTGGGTGGAGGTAAGTTAGAGGTAAGATTAATCTTAGCCTTATCTACCTTAATTTCCTTGGATGAGATGATGGGTTCAAGGACAATTCAGTTACGAACCATGAAATAACACTTCTCCCAATTCAGTACCAAATTCTTTTCTTCACATCTCTTCAGTACCCATTTAAGATTCTCCAAACAATCGCTAAAGGATGGACCAAAGGTCGAGAAGTCATTCATGAAGACCTCTAAATATTGCCCCACCATGTCAGAAAAAATACTCATCATGCATATCTGAAAAGTGGCGGGGGCATTACATGGTCTGAATGACATCTTTGGGTAAGCAAAGGTGCCAAAGGGACATGTGAATGTGGTCTTTTCCTGATCTTCAGGGGCTATCTCTATCTAGTTGTAGCTCAAATACCCATCAAGGAAACAATAGTATGAGTGACCAGCTAGCCTTTCCAAGATTTGTTCAATGAAGGGCAAAGGGAAGTGGTCCTTCCTTGTGACGGTATTCAACTTCCTGTAGTCAATTCCCATTCTCCAACCAGTAGTAACTCTAGTTGGCATGAGTTCATTATTGGCATTGGCTACAATGGTGATTCCAGACTTCTTAGGAACCACCAAAGTTGGACTCACCCATTGACTATCGGATATCGGGTATACGATACCCACATCCAAAAGCTTAAGAACCTTGGCCTTAACTAGTTCCTTCATGTTTGGATTTAATCAACATTGTGGTTACCAGGAGGTCTTCACATTATCCTCTAGATAAATGCGGTGAGTACAAATCGAATGGTCAATTCCCTTGAGGTTCGCAATCGACCATCCAAGGGTTCCCTTATGCTCAATGAGAGTAGAGATGAGCACACTTTCCTATTCTTGCTTGAGGTAGGAAGAAATCACCGCTGGGTATGTCTCATCTTGACCTAAATAGAAATATTTAAAATCACAAGACAAAGGTTTTAGGTTAAGTTTCAATGCCTTGAGGTAGATGGTAGAGGCACTACATCAGTTTGGGGCAATTCTTCGAATTGTGCCCTCTACCGGTTAACTTCAAATACCGGCACGGTATCTAACATGGTCCCCATCTCGCTAATCATGTCATTATCAAAATCATGGGAGTGGGCCAGGCACGTCTCTAATGGGTCAGAGGATAAGCTCAGAAGTGCTCTATCTTCCACAGAAGAATCAATCAGGTTAATATCGTGGGAATTGTCTTCATCCTCTAACTATTTGCCTGTGTTAAAAAAGATATTCAACTCCAATGTCATATTCCCGAAAGACATACTCATGACTCCATTCTTGTAATTAATGATTGCATTTGAAGTGGTAAGGAATGGGCGACCAGGAATGACGGGAATTTGAGTGCTCATGTCCACGATGGGTTGAGTACCCAAGACGATAAAATCTACCGGATAGTAGAATTTGTCAACTTGGAAAAACACATCCTTGATTATCCCTCTTAGTACATGGACTTAGCGATCAACAAGTTATAATGTGGTTCAGGTGGGTTTCAATTCACCCAAACCTAGTTGTTCATATACCGAGTAAGGAATCTGATTTACGCTCGCTCCTAAGTTAAGAAATGCATGCTCAATCCAGTAGTTCCTAATTAAATAACGGATGGTTGGGCTACCGAGATCTTTATATTTTTGTGGCTCATCTTACTTGAGGATGACACTCACTTTTTCTGCCAGAAAAATTTTCTTTTTAATACTCTGCCGCCTCTTAGTTGTGCATAAGTCTTTTAGAAATTTGACATATGAAGGAATTTAGTTTACTGCATCTAGTAGAGGAATATTGACCTTCACTTGCTTTAGCACCTCTAGAATGTCCTGAGAGGTAGAGAGAGGTTTTGGTGCTATCAACCGTTTGGGAAATGGGGCAATCGGCTTGCTTTGAAGTTCCAGTTCTAATTCTTGTGGAGCAGTGCTAGGTCAATCATCATTGTCCTCTTCTGGGTCCTTAGGCTTTTCATCCCTAACCGGAATAGTTTTGTCAATGGTCTTCCCACTCCCAAGAGTGGTGATAGATTTACCTTGTTCCATCTGATTTGAAGAGCTTGGATCACTTTATCTCATATTGCAGTTTAGGATTGGGGAGAGGTTGAGCAGGAAGCATCCCCTTTCCCCCAATTGTTAAGTCCAACTCTATCATTTGAATAGATGACGCAAGCATTCCCAATGCTAATCTAATATCATGGTTGAGTAGCTCTTGGTCTCGAATATGTTTTTAAACTAGATCCTCTTGAGGTTTTCCTTGAATTGAAATTTGATTAGGGAATCCTTGAGGAGGAGCTGCTTGTCCATTC
Source organism: Magnolia sinica (assembly GCF_029962835.1). NCBI lineage: Eukaryota > Viridiplantae > Streptophyta > Magnoliopsida > Magnoliales > Magnoliaceae > Magnolia > Magnolia sinica. The sequence continues at coordinate 71,676,754 of NC_080573.1, forward strand.
CTCCCACTGAAGTTTGGATGATTTCTCCAACTAGGATTGTATGTATTAGGGGTGGGTCTATTGAAAGGTCTTTGGTAATTGTTCGTGGCTTTGGATTGCTCATTCGGTGCCTCTTGAAAAGAAGATATTGTTGGACAATTTTTAATTGTGTGAACATTGCAAGCACAAATACCGTAAATAGTTTCCTTAGCCTTGTCCTTCGTTAGATCCATGGCCTCGAATTTTCTTATGAGATTAGCCACGTTAGCATGATATCATCATCCTCTTTCAGAAGGTATATTCTACCTCTTTCCTTTGATTGAGTGGGCCTAGAGGTGATGCTCGATTTTGGGGAGATGTTCCATGATTGTGTGGTTTCAGCAAGTTTGTCAAAGTAATCCCACACCTCATCGACATTCTTGTTCATGAATTCCCCATTGCACATCGTCTCGACGAATTGGCGCATGAAAGATGTTAGTCTATCGTGGAAGAAAGTTGTTATGCATTGCATTTCAAAACCATGTTGTGGGCATGAACTGACGAGATCCTTGAACCACTCCCAACATAGGAAGAATGTTTCACCTTCATTTTGGGTGAAGTTCATGATCGACTTCCTGATGGTGTTCGTCTTATGGTATGGAAAGAATTTTTTTATGAACCCATTCATCATGTTATTCCATGTGCCAATAGATAGCGGACGTAGTGAGTGCAACCAGGACTTAGCTTACTCTTTCAAGGAGAAAGGAAAGAGTTTCAGCTTAACCATGTCCTCAGAACGTTAGGAAAGTATAAAGTGGCTATAACCTCATCGAACTCTTGCAAGTGCAGGTATGGACTTTCAAATTCAAGTCTAAGGAACTTTGGAAGGATTTGGATCACTCCAAGCTCAATATCCATGTTTCCTGTGTTTCCTGGAAAAACCATACAAGAAGGGGTGCTCACCCCTGCCGGTTGTAAGTAATCTCATAAAGTAGGAGGCGGGGTGCATGGTGCACCTCATTCTCATCCTGGACTTCCACAACACGAGGTTGTGGCTGATTTAAAGGTTAATTTACAGTTATAACCTCAATTAACTCTGAAGATCTCAAGTGGTGTCTAACCCTACGATGGATAGATAACTCCTCAACTAATCATCCTTCACTCAAAAGACATTGAGTGTTGTCACGGACCCACTTGGGTATGAAACACTCTCAGTCCTCAATTTCAGAATCTAACCTAAACCTATAAAGAAAAAGAAGGAAATAGAAATATACAAATAAAAAGAAGTTACCAAATTAGAAGGTTCTATGTTAGGATCCTGCAAAGAAAAAGGAAAGTGAATTAGTTTCTAAAAAGAAATAAGAAAGTTTCTAAAAATAGAATTAGAAAGATAAGTTAGTTTCTAGAAATAAATTAGAAAAATCCTAACCTAAAAATAGAAAGTAAACAAATCATAATCTTAACTTGATTCTAAAACTATTCAATCTCATAAAAATGTAACTGTTAGTCCCCGACAATGGTGCCAAAAACTTGTTCACAACCCCAAGTGTAGAGTTGCGATGAGTAATAATCTCAGTGAGACCGAGGACAAATCCACAGGGACTAATCTCATGTGTATTCTGAATTTAACTAGAACTAGAACTAGAAGAAGATGTGAATCTAGATCTAAATTAATTGAGAGAGTAAATGTGATTAAAGTGATTAAAACTAAAAAATTTAAAGGTGGTAACTAGGGCTTCCAAGGATCCACTCGTAGAGATCAGGGAGCCCTCTTACTTGATTCAAGTCAAGATTGGAATTGGAGTCCTACCCTATCCAATTGGAAGATATATAATTAAGATCAATTTGAACTTTCTTTGACCTAATTCTCAATGGAAGAGAGTTGTGATAATTGGAAGAGATTCCATCACCTAGCCGACCCAAAACTCGGGCTAGCCAACTGACACTTCAAATCTTAGATTCTCCTCATTCTTCACTTGGTTTTCTTAGATATTTAGTACTTGAATTCTTCAATCTTGGTCTCCTAAGATCCATCCTTGGTTTTAGTGATTCTTAAGTGTTAAATCCATGTTTTTAGCATCATTTTCAATCTAAGCTCGTAAATTCACATTGCAACACAAACATGAGTAAAATAGGACACTAAGCAGTAACATGTTCATAAATCCAAGTAATAAATAGGGTTCAATATGCAATATTTGACCGTTAACAGGTAGCTTTTTAAAAAGAGAAATCAGATACTCTCAATGAAGTCATAATTTTTTTAAAGCATATTCAGACTGAAAAGGAGATATCTGTGATCAAAATTAAAAGTGATCATGGCACTGAATTCGAGAATAAAATTTTGAGAAGTACTGTATTGATCATGTTATATCACATGAGTTCTTTGCCCTGAAAATACCTCAACAAAATGGAATTGTTGAAAGAAAAAAATAGAGTTCTACAGGAAATAGCTAGTGTAATGCTAAATAGCATGAAACTACCAAAACATTTATGAGCTAAGGCTATCAATACTGCTTGTTACATTATAAATCGTGTATACATTAGAAAAGCAAAAAATAAAACATCTTATGACCATTGTTTTAATAAAAAGCCCACTGTCAAATATTTTTAAACTTTTAAAAGTAAATGTTTTATTTTATTCGACCGAGAAAATTTGGGAAAGTTTGAAGCAAAGAGTGATGAAGGAATATTTTTAAGCTATGCACTAAATAGTCGTGCTTACCGGGTTCTTAATAAAAGAACTGGGTGATTTAGGAATCAATAAATGTAGTAACTGATGATCAACAAATCACACTAACTCCAAGTTTAGATGGTGAAGAAGTCAATATAATTGATATACCTGACTCTTCATCCAAATCAGTTGATACTGAATTAAAAACATTTAAAGACCATCTGACTGATCAAATACTTAATAACCCTCGTACTGATGTTCAGACAAGAAAACAATTAGAAAATATCTATAATTATGTCTTCTTTACTTCCCAAATTGAACTGGCCAATGTAAATGAAGAACTCGCCGATGAAAGTTGGATAATTTCCATGCAAGAAGAATTAAATCAAATTATTAGAAATGATATGAAGTACTTGGTTTCTAAACCTTCTGATAAACATGTAATTGGAACTAAATGGATTTTCAAGAACAAAACTAATGAATTAGGTAATATTATCATAAATAAGGCTCGACTAGTTGTACAAGGATACACTCAGATAGAAGGTATTGATCACGATAAAACCTTTGCACCAGTTTCACATCTTGAATCCATATGATTATTTATTTCGATTGCATGTCGTAAGAAATTTAAAATACATCAATGGATGTTAAAAGTGCATTTCTAAATGGTGACTTACATGAGGAAGTCTATGTTGAACAACCTAAGAGTTTTGAGGACTTTAAATCTCCAAATCATGTGTACCGTCTTAAAATGACACTATATGGTTTGAAACAAGGTCCCAAGGCATGATATGAAAATTGACTAAATTTTTACTTAGTCATAACTTTATTGTGGGCAGTGTTGAAAAAACTTTATTCATCAAGAAATATAATGATCATATATTGATAGTTCAGATCTATATTAATGATATAATTTATGGATCTATATGCACTAACTTATCAATTGAGTTTGCAGATTTGATGAAATCCAAGTTTGAAATGAGCATGCTTGTTGAAGTAAACTATTTTCTTGGATTACAAGTTAAACAACTTAAAGATGGTATATTCATCTCACAAACCAAGTATGCCTTAACCTTGTAAAAATGTTTGGGTTTGAGAATGGTAAGAAGTTTGAAACTCCAATGAATACAACTCTTAAACTCTCAAAGGATGAATCAGGTAAAAGTGCAGACTCCCATCTATATCGAAGCATGATTGGTAGTCTCTTATACTTAACTGCTAGTAGACCTGATATTACTTTTAGTATTAGAATATATGCTAGATATCAATCTAATCTTAAAGAATCACATCTAATTGCTATTAAATGGATAATCAAATATGTCGCAAGTTCTGCTAACTTAGGACTTTGGTATCCACATGATACATTCGTACAAATTGCTGAAAATATTGATGCAGATTGGGCAGGTAATATTGACGATACAAAATCTACCAATAGTGGATTTTTCTATGTAAGGAATTGTTTACTATCATGACTTAGTAAGAAACAAAACTCTATATCTCTTTCAACAGTTGAAGTTGAATACATTGCAGCTGGTAATGCCTGCACTCAACTAATTTGGATGAAAATAATGTTAGCTGATTATGGTATTGCGCAAGATACAATGACTTTATACTGCGATAATTCGAGCGCAATTAATATTTTTAAAAATCCAATCCAAAATTCTCGTAATAAACATATTAATATTCAATACCATTATATTCGAGAATTAGTCGAAGACAAGAGTATTGTGTAAGAATACATTCAAACTGAGAAGCAACTTACTGACATACTGACCAAACCGCTCGACAAGAATAGATTTTTCAATTTAAAGCATGATATTGGTTTGTGTAATTTTAATTAATCGTAGTGTTTATACATTTATTTGTTTTATGTGTATATTTATTAAATGCATAATATGATACTAAAATAATAATAATAATAATTTTTTTGTCAAAAACTTAGATTTTTTGGGTTTTTCGACGGGTCGAGTACATGCTCGACCAGTCGAACCCTCGATGAGTCGAGCACACGCTCGACGATCGAGGACCACTTGATTTCACCTAAAAGGGGGGAAAATCACTTCTTTCATTTCATTTTCACCTTCTTCCTCAACTAGCCGGTGCTCCTCTCGACGAACCCAACTTCCAAATTTGCTTGTAATTGGTTAATTTTCAATTTCCTTCAAGTTTTTTGTACTTCCTTGCTAGTCAATCTCTTATTTGGGGTTTATTCTTAATTTCAAACCCTTTTTGTGGTGGGTTTTGTGGAAAATCTGATCTACCCACAACCCATCTACTCTCTTTAGTTATTTCTTGTGCAATCATTAAATGGAGCATCGTACTAAAAGAACAGCAACACACAAGAGTCGTGGTATCTCGTCATCTAGGCTGACTCCATCTAATGTGAAAACCCTAAAGGGCCCCGAAGAAGATTCAGAGCAAGTTAGGGATTTTCGCTGAAGAGACATAATTATTGAGTGTAGTGTCAATCTTGCTACATTACTCCATTTGAACTTGTTCCTCTACTTTCAAATATCGAATAGGAAGGCATTTTTGGTTGGGGCAGAGCAGCTTATCATTTCATAGCGCAAGTGATGTATGCATCCATTTGTGATGTCTCTCGAAGACCTTTCATTTACGATTAAATTCGTAGAAGATACATTCATTGTAAATCGCTATACCATCTCAACATTGATTGAGATTATCATTGCAGATGATGTTATTCCAATTGATAATTTAACTGATAAAATGACTCAATCTGAACGGGAAGTGATTACTTATAAGCTATGTTATTTTTATGTTGAATGGAAATCTAGTAATGCTTTATGTGCTAACTAAATGCTCCCAAAATATCGAGTCCTTCATCAGATCTTTACGTCAAACGTTTATCCTAGATGGGGAATAAGTCAGAACTTACTCCCTTTATGACTCGCGTCCTCTATTCAATTGCATCTAGAATACAACTTTGACTTCCTTCTCTCAGGTGTTACCTCATTATTTAGTTTCGTCTTCATCCTGGTCATGGTTCTATTCCATTTGCCTATCTCATGATGTGTATTGTCTTACATTGTAATGTTACCATTCCTACGTCTAAGGCACCGGAGTTGGTATTACCATTTAACAACACCAATTTGAATAAGATGAATATGGAATTTCTTTGTGATCAATGTGACAAAGAAGAAGAGGAGGAAGCACATGCACCTGAACACACTTCGATGGACGACATCTTTGTTGAGCTCGATGAGTCGGATGATCCTGAAGATCCAGACTATCAATCTTCTCAAGTTGATGATCGACTTAAATCACTGGAGGAGAAGGTCACTGCATTACAGGTTTCTCAGGATTACCTGGTTTAAACTCATAAATAATCTATGAAGTACATGAAAAGTACTTTCATCGTATTATGAATAGTTTACATCAGCTTGATCCCTCTATGCTTGCTCCTTCATCGTCTGGATCCGACTGAGTTCATTTCATTTTACTTCTTATTTTTATGGGGTTTTATAACTTTAACTTTACTTTATTTTCTTGATGACTTCTTTACACTCTCCTTGGATGATTATTTCTCTATCTTGACAATTCCATATGCTACTCTCCTTAATCTATTCATGTGTTTTATTTCTTCTATGGTGTTTTTGTGGTTATTCATGAATATCTCATTTCCTTGATAATTCACCACTTTCTCCCCTGGTCAACTTGTGACAAAAGGGGGGAGAGGATTGAAAAATGGGCATGCATGCTTTGAAATATTTTGAATATATGATATATGATGCGTGTGAATGATAGGATTTTGAATATGCTTAAATGCTTGGAGAATGCTTTAGAATTGAAAGTTGTATGTCATAATACAGGTAAAGTGCAAATTGAGGGGGAGTAGTAAATTTTTACAATATTCAACAACTCGTTTACAACATAAGTTCAAGGATACAGGGCTTCATTTGGATTTTTGTAATACTAAGTGTTTTGTCACGAAATTGACAAAGGGGGAGATTGTAAGTGCTATAATGTTTAAAGCACAATTTATACCTTGTTTGTCAAATTTCATTTTGTCAAAACATCTTAACAAATGATCTTCAAGATTGGTTCAAGATCAAGGTTCAAGCCTAACTTAAGTTGAAGATGAAGCTCAAGTTGAAGAACAAGCTTGATCTACTTAAGTTCTAACAGAAGATTAAGCTCCTAAGAGATGTTCAAGTCTCTAATATACTTCAAGGCAATGAAGTTCAGTCCATACAGGTATTATAAACCCTAGAAAGAGCTTCGGATTAGGTGCTTTCAAAATATATTTAAAATTGAGTTTTTATACTTATAATTAGTTGAGTTTCGACCAGCCTAAGTTGTGGCTCGACCAATTTAGGAATTTCCCGACTAGTCCTAGCTTAAGCTGAAGTGAAATAGAAATTTTGTTGGATCTTCAACTAGTTGAGTGGATTCCTCGACCAGTCGAAGGACCCTCTTCGACCAGTCTAACATTCCTCGACTCAAGTCTGACAACTAATTCAGATCAGATTTTAGCTCCTTCAACTAGTTGAACAGAGCCTTCAACCAGTCGAAGATCTGTTAAATCTTATCCCGCTTAAAATTGAAAATTTGTTGGAACTGAATCTGGTACTTAGATGAGTCGAAGACTATCTTGGACGAGTCGAAGCAACAAATTCTTTGCCTATAAATTGAGGTTCTTTCTCAATCCGAAAATACAATTCAAGCCTATCAAAGTCCTTATCCAAGAGAGAGAGAAGCCCCACTTATTGTCAAGTTATTAAGAAGTATTTATAATTTATTTTATAGCTTTTTGTTTAATTCCTTAATCTCTAATTCTATCATTCTAATTCTAAAAAGCGATAGAATATTCTTCTTTTTAAGGTTTAAAGGAATTAATACAAGTAGCCTTTCGTTTAAATTTAATTAAAATCAATAGAACCTTGGACCTTTTTTATCGGACTGAACATTGAACATTCGTCATTCAAGAAAAGCAGTTTTACGGCTACAGCTTCTTCTACGGTAAAGATAAGTATACATTTACATTTTGTATTTGATTTTTATGAGATTGCCAGAAAATCTCAATGTTGGTTTTTCTGAGATAAGCCAGAAAAATCTCAATGAGGGTTTCTGTTTGTGATAGCTCAGTAAAATCACAAATGTATCAGGTTTTAAGGTGACCCTATGAAAACTTTATTCATAGTGATAGCCAAAATTACGTGGTTAGTAATTTTGGAAGTGGAGTAGGCTTCCTCCCTCAGCTCACTGGGCAATAACGCCTAGTGACACCTTCCATTTTCCTTTGTTTCTCTTTTTTATTTATGCACCATCAATGCAGGTCCAACGTGGATTTTCTACTCCATTCACTGCGTAGTCCATCTCGAGCGGGTCTAATGGGCTCTGGTTTGGGTTGATTTGTATGAACAGGGACTCCATAGTGGGCCTTGGAAGATTTCAACAACAATGGTCTTTTCCCTCATTATCGCCTACTTGAGACCCGAATCTGTCTCATCTTTTGGTCCAAGGCCTAAAATGATTTTGCAAAGATGGTGGATGATGTGGATTCAATATAAACATCAGAACAGGGTGCCACTTGTGAGACCCAAAATTGGCCATGAATGGGCTAACTCCCACGTGCATGGCATTCTTGTATTTTTCATGCTATTAGTATGTTTTGCATATACTATTAATGTGGACCCCAAGTGGATGATCTAATTTATTCACCATCTTAACCACCTCGAATGAGGTCAAATAAACTCTGACTAGGACTCGTTTGGATGATCATGGACTCCAAAGTGGGCCCTAGAAGGTTTCGACAAATGGGCATTATTCCCCTTAGTATGGCCCACTCGAGAATCAAATTTGCCTCAAAATTTAGCAAATGGCCTAAAATTATATAGAAAAGATGGTGATCAGTGTGTATTAAACAAATTCATTATGGTGGGGTCCACGTGTGGTGGCAGCCCAATGAGGCTTCCACCCTCACCGTCACTGGACAAGAACGGCCAGTGACTTACTTTTTTTTTTCTTGTTCTTCTCTTTCTTCCTTTATTTTTATTTCATTTTACTATGTGGGGCTTACCAATGGATAATCCATTCCGTCCATTATATCGACCAGCTCTTTATGGACCAAAGTAGTCTAATGATGGATAGGTCCACCGCTTATACACACAACAGTATGCCTTAGAGAGTTTCAACAGTGAGACTTTGTTTCCCTCGGTGTCGGCCACTAGGAACTCAGATTAGTCTCATTTTTCGACTCATTGCCTAAAACAACATGGGGAAGGTGGTGGATGGTGTGGATTAAACAAATACATCAAGGTGGGGGTCCATGGTTGGGACACCCCCCACCCCACGTCGCAAGGTTGACGTGAGGGGGTGCTCCCACTCCCACCATCAGTGGTGGTGTAGTCCACATGATGGTTAGATAGACTAGGTTTTTAGGCTCCATTGCTAAAATAAGCCAGCGGATGGATGGATGTTGAGGATCTAAGAAATACATCAATATGGGTCCCATGAGTGAAAACTCACTCCAAATTAACATCCATGCAAAGTAAGAAATGACATGAGTAACCCAACCCCTTAGTATTTGTGGTATGGCCCGCCTAGGATTTGGATTAGCTTCATTTTTGAGCTCAATGCCTAAAATGAGAAGGGAAATTGGATGGACGGTGTGGATGATATACACACACACACATCATGATTGGGCCCATGAGATAAGCCCACATGGTGGCTTTGGAAGGTGAATGATGGCAGAGACAAAGACATGTCTCTGGACATTGTTGTGTCCAGGGACATGGTGCCACTACCCCTTTCCCTCTTTTGTGTTTTAAGGTGAGGTAGGGCCCACCTAGGAAATCCACTCCATCCATTTGAATGTCCAACTCATGGTGGGGCTAAGAGGCTCTGGATTTCATCCATTTTTGGTATATTTTCACCATCTAAGTGTGCTTACACAATCAAGTGGTTTAAAAAGAAAATAAATATCACAGTGGGCCACACAAGGTGGTCCACGCTATGATAACATGTGGGACACACTCTCCAATAGCATGGCCCACTTGTGGGTCCCACAACACCATGAAAATAAGAAAGGAAAAGGAAAGAAAGGGAAATAAATCCAGCCATCGAGGTGGCTCCCACCATTATGGGGTCCACCACATATTCAGTACATGATCAAGGTGGGTCTCACCCCACTAAAATAGAGAAATCACAAAGAATGGGAGGGTTTTGACCCTCCCATGCACTCACTTAGAAGGATGGACGGTTAGATCATCTCAGATTGGTGATCGGATGGCCCACCAAGCTCCTCTCCACCCCTAACCTCCTCTAATCACTATTTTCTCTATTCTCTTACTCTTACTCGATTTTTCCTAATACTCTCACAAGCTCTCTTTCTTTTCTCTTAATCTCTTCCTAATCTTTCTTTCTTTTCTCTCTTTCTCTCTTAATTTCTCTGTAACCTTTCTAATATTTGTAACAGCCCCACCATCCATTATATGATATTATCTGCTCTGCCCATGGGGCTCACAGTTCTGTTCTCAGGGTTCTCCCCCAAAAGGCCTCATATAAGGAAGGTAAGAGCTCCACATATAACCACCATAACTTAAGGCAACTCTTCCAATGTGTGACAAGTTCAACCTGTACTACATACATAATAGCCTACCAGCACAGTAGCTTGCTAACCACTGGTAGCTCGCCTAGGCCATTAGGCTCCGCCCACATCAGCGTCCGCCCATGTGTGGTGTGCCCGCCCATATGTGTAACAGTGACAGAGCATCAAAATATCCCCCACCGAGGGCAAAACCATCCTCGGTTCTGATACCATTTGTAACAGCCCCACAATCCACTATATGATATTGTCTGCTCTGCCCATGGGGCTCATGGTTTTATTCTCAGGGTTCTCCCCCAAAAGGCCTCATACAGAGAAGGTAAGAGCTCCACATATAACCACCACAACTTAAGATAACTCTTCTGATGTGGGACAAGTTCAACCTCTACTGCATACACAATAGCTTGCCCGTATAACAGCCTGCCAACCACTAGTAGCTCACCCAGGCCATCCCCCACCGAGGGTAGAGCTATCCTCGGTTCTGGTATCATTTGTAAGGCTCATCCCCACAACACAAGATATTGTCCGCTTTACCGAAGCTCATGGGTTAAAAATGCGTCTTGACTGTTAAGGAAAGAGCACACTTATAACCACCACTACTCCAGACAACTTTTTTGATGTGGGATAGATTTCAACCTCTAATGTGTACACAGTAGCCTGCCAACCACGGGTAGCTCACTCAGGCCATTAGTCCCCGCCTACATCAACGTCCGGCCACGTGTCGTGTGCCTGCCCACATGTGCAACAGTGACGGGGCATCACAATATTTTTCTCTCTCTCCTAATCCCACCTACTCTTGCTGGGAAATGGTAAAAATGAGAGGGAGTTAGGGAGTTATTATGGTAGAGATTTTATAATTAGGAGGGAATAAGGGGAAGATGGAGGGGTAAAATGGGGAGAAAAAAATAAGAGAATGATGGCTAGCATTGGTAGGGGTATGGGTTGTATGAGAATGATATGGGTTTCTTTAACTAATGAGGAGAGAGTGACATGAGTGATGGATGGCTTGATTGATGGATGGGTTGATGGATTGATGGATTGATTGATTTGACAACATGGGAATTTGTGCAAGTGAGGTCACATGCATTATGCAGCCCACCTCAGATTGTGCTAAAATTATAACTTCTAATCTAAGGATTAAAATGAGGCGTGCCGCGCAGCATCGAAATCGTAGTGCCCGTGCAGTCGCCAAGGTACAAGTCTTGAGGTATCTCAGCACAGAAGTAGGGTAACGATTAAAGCTCATCGATCTAGTCCGCTGGGAACATGTCGTTATTTAAGTAGAAGTGTATGGAAGGTCTTGTAAGGTTACAGGTCTTATAACTCTCCCCTCATAATAGAAAATTTTGTCCTCGAAATTTACATTATAACCCAAACTAAACAAAGCTCACAAAGGAAATGAATTCATATCACTATATATATATATATATATATATATATAAAATTCGAAACATACCATACAAATACAATCAAACATCAAAGAGATGGGGTTAATGCTCACGAATCTCACCCTCTTGCTCCCAAGATGCCTCATCCACACTATGATGACCCCACTGAACCTTCACTAAGGGGATGACCTTGGTCTGGAGAACTTGCTCCTTTCGATTAAGGATACGAACTGGCTGCTCAATATAAGAAGCATCCTCACGAACCTCTAAAGGCTGTTAATCTATCACGGGAACGACGTCTGACTCACACTTCCACAACATAGAAACATGGAAGACGTTGTGGACGCCAGACAACTGAAGTGGCAAGGCAAGATGATAGGTGATGACGCCAACGCACCCAGTGATCTTGAAAGGTATAATGAACCTCAGGGCAAGCTTCCCCTTGGCTCCAAAATGAACTACACCCTTCATGGGTGAGACCTTGAGATACACATGTCCCTAATGGCAAACTCTAAGGGACAACGTCGACGATCTGTAAAACTCTTCTGTCGGCTCTGAGCTGTATGCATCCTCTGCCTAATGATATCGATGGCCTCTAATGTCCTCTGCACAAGCTCGGGACCTAGGTGACGATGCTCTCCAACCTTGCTCTAACAACTTAGTGATTTACAAGGCCTGTCATACAACACTTCGAAGGGAGTCATGCCAATAGTCGCTTAATAGCTATTACCTGAGAAATTCATCATGCAAGACCGAAGCATATCCTCAAGGATCTAGTTGACCCTTTTATTCTGCCCATCTGTCTGCAGATGATACGCAGTGCTGAACTTCTAGGTAGGCCCCATCACCTTCTGGAAACTCCTCCAAAATTGAGACATGAATCTCGGATCTCGGTCAGAAATGATCAAAATTGGAACACCATGTAGTCTCACAATCTCATCGATGAACAATCCAGTAAGATTGTCCAAGGGCCAGGTTGCATAAATTATAAGAAAGTGTGTCGACTTCATCAGACGATCAATGACAACCCAGATGGCGTCATGACCACGCTGAGTCCTCGGTAAGCTCGTGATAAAGTCTGTGGACATGTGCCCCCACTTCCACAATGAGATGCTACAAGGGACCTAGAGGCCTCTGATGATGCCCCTTGACACGCTAGCAGGTGTCACACTCGGCCACAAAACTAGTGATCTGGTGCTTCATCCCTACCCAAATATATTGCCTCCTCATATCACGATCATCCTAGTGGAGCCAGGATGGATTGTAAACCTCGATTGATGTGCCTCGGTCATAAGATCTCTACGCAACTCTAAAATATCTGGAACGCACAATCGAACTTTGAAATAAAGTCCACTATTGGACCCAATCTGCCAATCCGACTGACCCTCAGATGCAGCCTCTGCTCGTTAATCCTATAATGTTTAGTCTACCTACTAAGCCTCGATCACCCTTGTGATAAGATAGGGTTGAATCAACAAGCTCGATAACTGAACGATGGAAGACTACAAGCTCAACTCAAAGGCATACTCAACAACATCATTGAACATTCTCCACTCTTGGACTATCATATGTGCCACCAGGCCCCGTGGCCAATGGCTAAGGGCATCCGCCACCACGTTCGACTTGCCGGGGTGGTACTGAAGATCAAAATCATAATCCTTCAAGAGCTCCATTGATCGCCACTATCTCATGTTCAACTCAAACGGTGAGAAGAGATACTTCAAGCTCTTATGGTTAAAGAAGAGCTCGAACCTAACCCCATAAAGGTAGTGCCTCCACGGTAAGACCCGTATCCTAGTCCGTACCGTTTCGTAGGCTTCCGCAGTCCTTCCGGTCGAATTTTGGCAATCCTCGACCTGTATTCGACATTTACGCACAATCCTAAGCCTAGTCCTATATACCGAAGTCGGCTCGAATCGAAACCTGTACCCTAGCAATCGCGCCGTCTCCGTGGTACCAATGCCATGACTTGCGCATCGATCTGATACCCGGGCCAGGAGATGTGGGCCTGCATACTTTTTGATGAAACGCCACGCGTTGTGGATTCTGAAAGAATCTCTACGATAGGTCACATCAATCCATCAATAAATGTCAAGTACATAACCTTACCAAGCACATCCCTCACCCATTCTCCAAGTCAACTCTCTCTTACATAACCCATACTCATCTCATTCATTTCTTACCTCAAGTCAACAAACACCATGCCATCTCATCCCATCACCCCACCTCATCACTCCTCTCTCTGTCATTTCCAAGAAAAACCTCACGAGACTCCAACGTCCAAGCAAGCTCCATGGATAGAGCTTGTGTGACCCACCTTCCTACCTTTCATCTCCACCATCCTCAGTTGATCTCAACCGTTGAAGTCCATCCATTGGATCTCTAGCATGCATTAATGGGAGAAGAATTCCAAGAAGATCAAAGGTGGGTGAATCTTCATTGTTTGTGGGTGTTTCTCTCTCTCTCTCTCTCCTTCCTTTATTTATGGCCCATTTAATGATTAAATGTGGTATCCAAACCGTCCATCAAATGAACCCCATGACTGTGCAAGCCATGCGGGCCCTACCGTATGGTGAAAAGAAAACATAAATATTAGATTGATCCAAATCAAGTGGGCCGTCCATGTGGGACCCACCTTGACGAGATAATTCATGTTGTCCGTCTAGCATCCCTGGATGCTGGACATGCTTTAGTGAAGCTTGAATAGACAGGCGTCTGCACATGAAAAATAAAACAAAAAAAAATATCAGCTTTATTTGAGATTTTTGGGTGAGCACTCGTGCAGGCCCCACCTTGATGTATGGATTTAATCCACACCATCCATTCCATTCCTTGGATCGTTTTAGGCATTGATCCGAAAAATGAAGGCAATTCGACTATCTGGGGGGCCATAGCATAGAAAATAGTGTTGTTACTGTTGAAATCTACCCTAATGTTTCTATACACCGAAATATGCTCAATATTGAGCTTGTTGGATCTCTTCAAGGCTGTAAAATCTAATAGGTTGGGTGGATTCTTCTAATGTGGGCCCCACCTAAGAAATACCTCAGAAAAATTAAAATTTATAAAAATATGTAAGTGTGGGGCTTCCTTCCGCTGACATCCAGCGTCCAAAGGACGTTGTAGCGTACTTCTGCTGGACGTAGGTGGGACGGTGGGCCCCACTGTAGGCCCCACTGTGATATGTATTGAACATCCACACCGTGCACCTGATGGGTCCCCTTTAATTAGTGGGTCACCCCAAAAATCAGCCATGCATTGGACTCAGGTGGTCCACATTCAAAGCAGCAGGGGTTGAACGCCTACCATTAAAATCATTTTTTTGGGTCCCAGAAGTTTTATATGCTTATGATATTTGTTTTTCACCTTTATTAAGGTCTGTGTGACCCTATCAACATGTGAGATGGAAATTAAACGTTATGGTGGGACCCACACCATAACATAATGTTATGTCCAGACCATCCATCTGATGGACGAGCAGCAATAAGGTGCTACTATGCTTGGACGTCAACATACGGACGTCAACACGTGGGCCTCACCACGAGGTATTGTTATATCATAACCGTCCATCCACTGGACGTAGCCCCACCGACACAGGTGTATTATCCAAAACGTCCCTCATGATGATGGACCCTGATGAAGCATTTGTTATATCCTTCACCGTCCAAGCATATCTGGATGGTGCTAAACTGATTAGGACGGGGCTGTAATGGGCCACCCAATAAATGTATACATTTTATATCTAAATCGTCCACCCATTAGACACGGACCCCACCATGGTAGCGTGTGGGGTCCACCTTATATTGATGTAGGCGCACACCCATCCGTCCATCTGTTGTGCTACTGTGCAAGGACCACCTTGATGTATCTGTTCAATCTACGTCGTCCATCATTTGGGCAATTGGCCAGCCCACCCTGTAACATCTATCCATTTGAGCAGGACTCACCAGGAGTATGTATCGCATCCTGGCCATCCATGGCCTGGATGATGTTGGTGTCTATATGTGTTAAATATTATATATAACACATTATATGATATACAATATTATGTTATATATATTATATTATATAATATGTATTATGTAAGATGTATATCTGGTGCGCCCCACGTGGGAACCCACCTACCTTTCAAACAGAATGGCTAGTGAGTGCTAACAGTAGCTGCATTACTGCTGTCATGACGTCCCCAAATTCTGTGGGTCTCACCTGTATTGACGTCAGCTAGTTATGTGGGACCCCACCATGTTGTATGCATTTCATCCACACCGTCCACATATTTGGATGGTGCTGGACAATTTTTGGACAAGGGTTGATTTACATGGATTATATTTGGATGGTGCTGATTTACTTAAGCAATGTTTGGACAGTGCTGATCACACTAGTGAGTCATGTACCCCTATAATATTGTTCAGTGATACACATGTTGCACCTACCACTATCGAAATGATTTTGACGTAATCTAAACTCCCATCTGTGAGGCTCACCTTGATGTATTTTTATGGCCCATTCATCAGGCCCACTTTGACGTATTTTGTGGCTTATGTGATGCGGCCCACTTTGATATACTTATGCCCCATCTGTAAGCCCCACCTTAATATATTTGTAGCCCATCTATGAAGCCCATTAGTCTGGCCCATTGATGCAGCCCACTTGATGTGTATTAGGCCCATGTGTTGGGCCCACCTGTGATGTATATTAGGCCCATGTGTAGGGCCCACGTATTGTGTATTTAAGGCCTATAAGCGAGGCCCAATATGATGTATTTGGGGCCCATGGGTCGACACCCAACGTTATGTATTTGGGGCTCACGGTTCGAGGCCCGTTGTGATGTATTTGGGGCTCATAGGTCGAGACCCACTGAGTTATATTTGAGGCCCAGGTATGAGGCCCACTTGATTATATTAGGCCCATGTGTAGGGCCCACCTATTGTGTGTTTGAAGCCCATGGGCTGTGGCCCATTACAATGTATTTAGGGCCCATGTGATGTGGCCCATCCAATGTATTCGAGGTCCATGTGATGCTACCTACAGTGATGTGTATCAGGCCCTTGCATGAGGCTTTGGGCCCACTATATGTTTAACTCTATATAGGCCATTGCTTGGGAGCAATGATGGTTGAATGTCGACATTGATGGGCAATGAAGGTTAAATGCCCACATTGTGATGTTCCCTTAGGCATTGTTGGAACATTTTGATCAATGTCTATTGCTAATTAGCGATCGAGGCTGATTATCATGACCGATTACTGATTTCGATTATTATGGCCGATTGTCGATTCCAATCATCAAGGCCGATTATTATGGCCGATTGTCGATTCCTATCATTAAGGCCAATTATTGATCGATTCCGTTTGTTATGGTCAATTGCCGATTCCAATTGTTGAGGCCGATTGTCGAGGCCTAATGTGATGTATATGCGGCCTGTATTTGAGCCCCATTGTGATGCACATTCAGCCCATGTTTGAGGCCCAAGGTGATGTATATATGGCCCGTATATGAGGCCCATTGTGATATACATTCAGCCCGTGTTTGAGGCCCAACGTGATGTATATATGGCCCGTGTTTGAGGCCCAATGTGATGTATATACGGCCCGTACTGGAGGCCTATTGTGATGAACATTCGGCCCGTGTTTGAGGCCCGATGTGATGTATATGCAACCTGTACTTGAGGCCCATTGTGATGTGTATTCACTACTTAAGTGAGGCCATGGTGTTGTTTATTTGGCCCTTATGCGGGGCCATGGGTCTACTATATGTTAGGCTCTGTGTGGGCCATTCCTTGGGGGCAATGTTGGTTAAATGTCCACATTGTTGAGGCCAATTGTTGATGCAGGTTATTGATCCCGATTATGAGTACATGATAGCATAACATCACGATACATGCCCATACACATCATTTGTATATTTGTTATGAGATATGGTTGATCATTGCATATGTCATTGAGCATGTTGTTATGAGACTCCCTGATAGGCAGAGGTTATCTCACATGAGCACACGGTATGCGTAAGATTGATGCATGACTAGATTATATGACTCATGCATCTTGTATTATGATTATTGTACGCCCTAGCGACATTAGGGCCATAGCCTCAACAGGCATGTCTTGGATGGCCAGACGGGACACCGAAAATTTGTTCTAGCATCGGGCTATTATATATGGCCTTAGGTGAAAAGCCCTAAACTCTCTTGGTATGAGAGGATACCCCAACATCGAGACCGAGTGGATACATGAGCGCCCGAGTGCCAATTACCAGGTGGCCGCGTCTCCCACTATGTCGTAATCGCTTGGGAGGGGTTGTGGCCTTACCCGCCTGACAGCAGGGGGCAATACTAGGTTGTGTTTGACCAGCTTATGAATGGGTCTGCTATCGACATGCCGGATAGGTATTGGTAGACTATTGGCTAAGCAGATAGTGAGGTTTCTTACGCTCACTTGGACTATGCGGCTAGGAGAGCGGCAGTACCATTTGGAGTGTACTAAACTCTGGTGATGATCCTAGAGATAAATTGTACTTATATGTGGACTTATTAAGCAGGAGCTGAATACTCATTCATACATTCACTATCCACTCGGGTTGGTGGTGTGTGACTATTTGTTACGTGTACCTTCACAATGGCCAAGATTTCAATTAGGGTGCACGATTAACCTGAGATCAGGAGTTTACTACATTGAGTCTGACTCTACAAATTAGGTATGGGACTAGTTTAGATAGAAGTCCCTTGTGATGGACGTCATAGCCTGCGATACTACGTACTATCATCCTGACTTCACACTCTAGCATGGTCATTCCATTCGCACCACATATTGCATTACATTCACGGCATATGGCATTTGGGTTACCTGTGTTTCTGCATTTATATAGTTTAGATACGGTATTTGATATTTGACTCTTTATGACTCCTCATTTGTATAGTTGATCTGTATCGCGTATTATGATATTGTTCCTCATTTGTATAGTTAATCTGTATTGCGTATTCTGATATTGTTTGACTCATGGACTTGTCAGTATTTTTGCTTACTCTGATAACGTATGATTCATAACCTTGTGCCTATTTCGACATTGTATGATTATGACATTGCGTTGAATACTTGGCACTTACCTTGTCCACACACTTACACCACCCTCTAAGCTTTCTATAAGCTTATGCACGATAGATGTATGTAGGTGATGGTAGGTTGCAGCAGTGTTGAGCTTGGAACGTGCAGCGGTCTTTTGGAGCTTGATTTTCGATTTATGTATTTCCCTTTCAGCATTGTACTCTAATGATTATATTAGTGGATATGTGATGATGATGTTGCCTTTATGAATTAGGTAATCTTGTGGTTATGTTTATTACAAGTTAAATGTAGAAAAAAAAATCACCTTGTAGGATCTCAGGATCGGAATCTGGCGTATGGGGCCGAGAATGGGGTAATATGGAGGCTGTCGACACCGGATTCAGTGATCGGGATTCCTGTGAATCCGATTTTCGGGTTTGGGGTGTGACAGATGTTGGTATCAGAGCATAACATGGGAATACCTGAATATAACATCACATATCTGCTGATAGCTACCCTACACTATAGGATTGTTGAGAACTTAGAATGGTTAGATCCGCAAGTTTGAATAACTTAGAGATTTTCTGACACAGCCCCCAACCGTTAAGATTGTGAGACTGTATAGTCTGATGTTCAGTAGGATCATCATAGTGTTGGTGATGCATTTTGGGAGGTCGAGGTTGAGATTAGAGAACGCTATCTCCATTTGTTTACAAATTGATTATGCCTTGTATATGTTTATGTCAATGCTTCCTCTTCCCGCTCTTTGTCCTGAGTGCTAGTAAATTTCAAGGATGAAATTTTTATTTGGAGGGGAGAGTTGTAAGACCCGTATCCTAGTCAGTATCGTTCCATAGGCTTCCACGGTCCTTTCGGTCAAATTTTAGCAATCCTTGACCCATATCCGACATTTGCGCATGATCCTAAGCCGAGTCTTGCATACTGAAGCCGGCTCGAATCGAAACCTGTACCCTAGCAATCGCGCCGTCGCTGCAGTTCCAACGTCGTGACTAGCCATCGATCCGATACCCGGGCCATGAGATGTGGGCCCGCATATTTTTCGATGAAACACTGTGCGTTGCGGATTCCAAAAGAATCTCTACGATAGGTCACATCAATCCATCAATAAATGTCAAGTACACAACCTTACCAAGCCCATCCCTCACCCATTCCCCAAGTCAACTCTCTCTTACATAACCCATACCTATCTCATTCATTTCTTACCTCAACTCAACAAACACCATGCCATCTCATCCCATCACCCCACCTCACCACTCCTCTCTCTGTCATTTCCAAGTAAAACCTCATGAGACTCCAACGTCCAAGCAAGCTCCATGGATAGAGCTTGTGTGGCCCGCCTTCCTACCTTCCATCTCCACCATCCTCAGTCGATCTCAACCGTTAAAGTCCATCCATTGGATCTCTAGCATGCATTGATGGGAGAAGAAGTCCAAGAAGATCAAAGGTGGGTGAATCTTCATTGTTTGTAGGTGTTTCTCTCTCTCTCTCCTTCCTTTATTTGTGGCCCATTTAATGATTGAATGTGGTATCCAAACCGTCAATCAAATGAACTCCGTGACTGTGCAAGCCATGTGGGCCCTACAACATGGTGATAAGAAAACACAAATATTGGATTGATCCAAATCAAGTGGGCCATCCATGTGGTAGCCACCTTGACGAGATAATTCACGTTGTCCGTCCAGCGTCCCCGGATGCTGGACGTGCTTCAGTGAAGCTTTAACAGATAGGCGTCTGCACGTGAAAAATAAAACAAAAAAATATCAGCTTTATTTGAGATTTTTGGGGGCCACTAGTGCAGGACCCACCTTGATGTATGGATTTAATCCACACCGTCCATTCCATTCCTCGGATCATTTTATGCATTGATCTAAAGAATGAAGGCAATCCGACTATCTGGCAGGCCATAACATAGAAAATAGTGTTGCTACTGTTGAAATCTACCCTGATGTTTTTATACACCGAAATATGCTCAATATTGGGCTTGTTGGATCTCTTCTAGGCTATAAGATCTAATGGGTGGGGTGGATTCTTCTGATGCGGGCCCCACTTAAGAAATACCTCAGAAAAACTAAAATTTATAAAAATATGTAAGTGTGGGGCTTCCTTCCGCTGACGTCCAGTGTCCAGAGGACGCTACAACGTCCTCCTACTAGACGTAGGTGGGATGGTGGGCCCCACTGTGATGTGTGTTGAACATCCACACCGTGCACCTAATGGGTCCCCTTTAATTAGTGGGTCACCCCAAAAATCCGCCATGCATTAGACTCAGGTGGTCCACATTCAAAGCAGCAGGGGTTGAATGCCTACCATTAAAATCTTTTTTTTTTTGGGTCTCAGAAGTTTTCGATGCTTATGATATTTGTTTTTCACCTTTATTAAGGTCTGTGTGACCCTATCAATGTGTGAGATGAAAATTAAATGTTATGGTGGGACCCACACCATAACATAATGTTATGTCCAAACCGTCCTTCTGATAGACGAGCAGCAGCAAGGTGCTGCTGTGCTTGGACGTCAACATAAGGACGTCAACACGTGGGCCTCACCATGAGTTATTGTTATATCAAAATCGTCCATCCACTAGACGTGGCCCCACCTGACACAGGTGTATTATCCAAACTGTCCCTCAGGATGATGGACCCTAATGAAGCATGTGTTATATCCTTCACCGTCTCGGCATATCTAGATGGTGCTGAACTGATTAGGACGGGACTGTAATGGGCCACCTAATAAATGTATACATTTTATATCTAAATCGTCCACCCATTAGATGTGGACCCCACCATGGTAGCGTGTGGGGCCCACCTTGTATTGATGTAGGCGCACACCCATCCATCCATCTGTTGTGCTGCTGTGCAAGGACCACCGTGATGTATCTGTTCAATTGTCATCCATCATTTGGGCAATGGGCCAGCCCACCCTGTGACATCTGTCCATTTGAGCAGGACCCACCTGGAGTATGTATTGCATCCTGGTCGTCCATGGCCTGGATGATGCTGGTGTCTATATGTATTAAATATTATATATAACACATTATATGATATACAATATTATGTTATATATATTATATTATATAATATATATTATGTAAGATATATATCTGGTGCGCCCCACGTGGGAACCCACCTACCTTTCAAACGGAATGGCTGGTGAGTGCTAGCATCAGCTGCATTACTGTTGTCATGACCTCCCCAAATTCTGTGCGTCCCACCTGTATTGACATCAGTAGGTTATGTGGGACCCCATCATGTTGTATGCATTTCATCCACACCATCCACATATTCGGACGGTGGATAATGCTTGGACAAGTGTTGATTTACATCGATTATATTTGGATGGTGTTGATTTACTTAAGCAATGTTTAGACAGTGCTGATCACACTAGTGAATCATGTACCCCTATGATAGTGTTCAGTGATACGCATGTTGCACCTGCCACTATCGAAATGATTTTGACGTAATCCAAACTCCCATCTGTGAGGCTCACCTTGATGTATTTTTATGTCCCATTCATCAGGCCCACTTTGACGTATTTTGTGGCTTATGTGATGTGGCCCACTTTGATATACTTGTGCCCCATCTGTAAGGCCCACCTTAATATATTTGTAGCCCATCTATGAAGCCCATTAGTCTGGCCCATTGATGCAGCCCACTTGTTGTGTATTAGGCCCATGTGTTGGGCCCACCTGTGATATATATTAGGCCCATGTGTAGGGCCCACTTATTGTGTATTTGAGGCCTATGAGCGAGGCCCAATATGATGTATTTAGGGCCCATGGGTCGCACCCAACATGATGTATTTGGGGCCCAAGGGTCGAGGCCCGTTGTGATGTATTTAGGGCCCATGGGTTGAGACCCTCTGAGATATATTAGAGGCCTAGGTACGAGGCCCACTTGATTGTATTAGGCCCATGTGTAGGGCCCACCTATTGTGTGTTTGAAGCCCATGGGCTGTGGCCCATTGTAATGTATTCGAGGCCCATGGGACGTGGCCCATCCGATGTATTCGAGGTCCATGTGATGCGACCCACAGTGATGTGTATCAGGCCCTTGCGTGAGGCTATGGGCCCACTATATGTTTAGCTCTATATAGGCCACTACTTAGGAGCAATGATGGTTGAATGTCCACATTGATGGGCAATGAAGGTTAGATGTCCACATTGTGACCTTCCCTTAGGCCTTGTTGGGTCATTTTGATCAATATCTATTGCTGATTGGCGATCGAGGGTGATTATCATGACCGATTACTGATTCCGATTATTGTGGTTGATTGCTGATTCCAATCATCGAGGCCGATTATTGATCGATTCCGATTATTGTGGCCGATTATTGATTCCGATCATTGAGGCCAATTATCGATCGATTCCGATTGTCGTGGCCGGTTGCCGATTCCAATTGTTGAGGCCTAATGTGATGTATATGTGGCCTGTATTTGAGGTCCATTGTAATGCACATTCAGCCCGTGTTTAAGGTCCAAGGTCATGTATATGCGGCCCGTATATGAGGCCCATTGTGATGTACATTCGGCCCGTGTTTGAGGCCCAATGTGATGTATATGTGGCCCGTATTGGAGGCCTATTGTGATGTACATTTGGCCCGTGTTTGAGGCCCAATGTGATGTATATACGGCCTGTACTTGAGGCCCGTTGTGATGTGTATTCACCACTTGAGTGAGTCCATGGTGTTGTATATTTGGCCCTTGTGCGGGGCCATGGCTCCACTATATTTTAGGCTCTATGTGGGCCATTCCTTGGGGGTAATGTTGGTTAAATGTCCACATTGTCGAGGCCGATTGTTGATGCCAGTTATTGGTCCCAATTATGAGTATATGATAGCATAGCATCATGATACATGCCCATACGCATCATCTGTATGTTTGTTATGAGATGTGGTTGATCATTGCATATGTCATTGAGCATGTTGTTATGAGACTCCCTGATAGGCAGAGGTTATCTCACATGAGCGCACGGTGTGCACAGGATTGATACATGACTGGATTGTATGACTCATGCATCTTACGTTATGATTATTGTACGCCCTAGTGACATCAGGGCCGTAGCCTCACAGGCATATCATAGATGGCCAGACGAGACACCAAATTTTTTTCTAGTATCGGGCTGCCATAGATGGCCCTGGGTGAAAATCTCTAAACCCTCTTGGTACCAGAGGACACCCCAACATCGAGACCGAGTGGATACATGAGCGCCCGAGTGTCGAATACTAGGAGGTCGCGTCTCCCACTGTGTCGTGGTCGGTTGGGAGGGGGTGTGGCCTTACCCGCCTGAGAGCAGGGGGCAATACTATGCTGAGTTTGACTAGCTTGTGAATGGGTCCACTATCGACCTGTTTCTTACACTCACTTGGATTATGCGGCTAGGAGAACAGCAGTGACATTTGGAGTGTACTAAACCCTGGTGATGATCCTAGAGATGAACTGTACTGATATGTAGATTTATTAAGTAGGAGTTGCATACTTATTCATTCATTCATACATTCATTATCCACTTGGGTTGGTGGTGCGCAACTATTTGTTATGTGTACCTTTGCAATGGCCAGGATTTCGGTTGGGGTGTGCGACTAACCTGAGATCAGGAGTTTACCACATTAAGTCTGACTATACAAATTAGGTATGAGACTAGTTTAGATAGAAGTCCCTTGTGATGGATCCTATAGCCTGTGATACTACGTACTATCATCCCGACTTCGCACTCCAGCATGGTCATTCCATTCTCACCGCATATTGCATTACATTCGCGGCATATGGCATTTGTGTTACCTGTGTTTTTACATTTATCTAGTTTAGATACGGCATCTGATATTTGACTCTTTATAACTCCTCATTTGTATAGTTGATCTGTATTGCGTATTATGATATTGTCCCTCATTTGTATAGTTAATCTGTATTGCATATTCTGATATTGTTTGACTCATGGACTTGTCAGTATTTTTTCTTACTCTGATAACGTATGATTCATGACCTTGTGCCTATTTCGACATTGTATGATTATGACATTGCATTGAATACTTGGCACTCACCTTGTGCACACACTTACACCACCCTCTAAGCTTTTTATAAGCTTATGCATGATATATGCATGTAGGTGATGTTAGGTTGCAGCAGTGTTGAGCTTGGAGCGTGTAGTGGTCTTCTGGAGCTTGATTTTCGATTTATGTATTTCCCCTTCAACATTGTACTCTAATGATTATATTAGTGGATATGTGATGATGATGTTGCCTTTGTGAATTGGGTAATCTTGTGGTTATGCTTTTTACGAGTTAAATGTCAAAAAAAATCCTCCTTGTAAGATCCCAGGATCGGAATCTAGAGTATGGGGCCGAGAATGGGGGTACTACAGAGGCTATCGGCACGGGATTCGACGATCGGGATTCCTGTGAATCCGATTTCCAGGTTTGGGGCGTGACATCCACACTTTCAGTGCAAAGACAACTACAGCCAATTATAGATCATGTGTAGGGTAGTTCTGCTCATGAACCTTGAGCTGGCGAGACGCAAAGGCCACATGCTTCTCTTACTACATCAGGACAACACCTAACCCAACATGTAAAACATCTGTAAAAACCACGAATTCTTCACTCCCAGAGGGGAGAGTGAGGACTGGCGTGGACGTAAGACGGTCCTTCAGCTCTGTAAATGCTCACTCACATGTGTCACTCTGTTGAGGCACAAGAAAATATTCCATCTTTCTCTCTCAGGAAATCCCACTTTGGGATAGAAGAAGAATGGATAGGCATCATCTGATGTAGAAGAATGGACAGTTGTCATCTGATGTAGAAGAATGGATAGGCGTCATCTGATGTAGAATAATGGATAGGCGTCATCTGATATAGAAGAATGGACAGGTGTCATCTGATGCAGAAGAATGGATAGGCGTCATCTAATGTAAAAGAATGGATGGACGGATGCCATCTGGGACAGAGGAATGGATGGGCATTGTCTTTTGCAGAGGAATGGATGGGCACTATTTTAAATGAAGGAAGCCTTATGGGCCACCTGGTATGAAGGATGGTTGTGCTTTATCTTAAAGAAAGGAGGAGGAATAGAAGTTGCCTTGTATTAAGGAAGGAGTGGTTGTACACCACTATTTAAGAAAGAAGTGGGTGAACACCATTGTTTAAGGAAGCTTGTATTAATGCAAGCCTTCTTATGCCTCTTAGTATGGAAGCTTGTCTTAATGCAAGCCTTCCTACGCCACTTGATGTGGAAGTGTCATGCCCCAAACTCGAAAAACGGGATCATAGAATTCCTGATTGTCAAATCCGTTGTCGACAGCCTCCGTAGTACGCCATTCTTGGCTCCCAATGCCCATACACCAGGTTTCAATCCTGGGATCTTACAATGAAGATTTTTCAACTTGCATTTATATCGTAAGAAGCATAACCACAAGTGTACCCAAATCACAAAGGCAACGTCATCATCACATATCCACTAATATAAACATTTGAATACAGTGCTGAAAGGGAAATACATATATCAAAATTTAAAGCTTCAAAAGACTGCTACACACTCCAAGCTCAACGCTGCTGCAACCTAACGCCACCTGCACGCATCTATCGTGCATAAACTTATAGAAAGCTTAGGGGGTGGTGAAAGTGTGTGTGATGCACATACCAAGCATATAGATATTAGAGTAAGTGGAAATACTGGCAATCCATAAATCATACAATATCAAAGTAATGTGGAAGCATGCTGGTGAGTCCATAAATATCATCAGCCTTCTCCATACTATGCGATGTAAAAACATAATAGGCCAATATCATATGCTGAGGAAGCAAAGTAAATCAGTTATGCAATGCGGAGGCATAGTAAGCCAAATATCAGATACCGAATCCACGAATACCGTTAACCTTAATCAGGTTGTGTAATACAGAAGCACAGTAAACTAAATGCTATGTGCTGAGGATGCAATGCAATATGCGATGCGAATGAAATGACCAATAGGGAGTGTGAAATCACGATGTTAGTACGTAGTATTGTAGGCTACAGGGTCCACCACAAGGGACTTCTATCCAAACCAGTCTCATACCTAAATTTGGATAGTCAGACTCAATATGATAAACTCCTGATCTCAGGTTAGTCGCACACCCAACCGAAATCCTGACCATTGTGAAGGTACACATAACAATTAGTTACGTACCACCAGCCCGAGTGGATAGTGAATGAATGAATAAGTATGCAACTCCTGCTCAATAAGTCCATATATCAGTACCGTACATCCCTGGGATCATCACCGGAGTCTATTACACTCTACACCACCTTGTCACCCCTATCTGAGTGCACAATTGTATAAGTGAAAGAGACCTCACTATCTGCCTGCCAAAATTGGGCCCGGCTCATCGATACCGGATCCATTCCTCAAGCTGGTCAAACTCAACCTAGATATTGCCCCCTCACTTAGGCGGGTAATGTCACACCCCTTCCCAGCTGACCACGACATAGTGGGAGATGCGGCTTACTGGTATACGGCCCTCATGCGCTCATATATATCCACTCAGTATAGACGTTGGCGCATCCTCTGGTACCAAGAGGGTTTAAGAATTTTCACTTAGGGCCATCTATGGCGGCCTGATACTAGTAAAAGATTTTAGTGTCCCATCTGGCCATCCACGACATGCCTATGGAGGCTACGACCTTGATGTCGCTAGGGTGTACAATAATCACAACACACAATGCAAGAGCATGAGTCATACAATCTAGTCGTGCATCAATCCTACGCATACCTGCGCTCAACTGAGACAATCTCCGCCTATCAGGGAGTCTTATAATAACCTGCCTAATGACATATGAAATGGTCAACCACATCTCATAACAAACATGCAGATGATGTGTATGAGGATATATTATGATGTTATGCTGTCATATACTCATAATCGGTATTGGATGACATACTCGTAATTGGTATCAATAATCGACCTCGACAATCAGAATCGGCCTCGGTAATCGGAATCGGCCTCGACAATCGAAATTGGTCTCGACAAACGGAATCGGTAATCAGCCTAATAAAGGGCCTAAGGGAAGGTCACAATGTGGACATTTAACCATCATCACCCATCAATGTGGACATTTAACCTTCATTGCTCCCAAAGAGTGGCCCGTATAGAGCCAAACATATTGTGAGCCCATGGCCTCACACATTGGCCCAATATACATCACCATGGGCCTTTCTCAAGGGCCTAATAACATCATGAAGGGCCTCACTTATGGGCTACATATGCATCACATTAGGCCTTGCTCATGGGCCTAATATACATCACGATGGGCCTCACCAAATGGGCCACTAATACATCACAATGGGCCACATCCCATGAGACTCACTCAATGGGCCGATAAACATCAAATAGGCCGCACTAATGGGTCGATAAACATTAAGTGAGCCGCATCAATAGGCCTCAGATATATCACAATGGGCCTCATCATATGGACTGAAAATACATCACAATGGGCCATGTCCCACGGCCTCGAATACATCACAATGGGCCACTCACACAGGCCTTATATACATCCCTATGGGCCACTCACATGGGCCTAACACACATCACATGGGCCTCGAATACAACTCAATGGGCCATGCCAAAAAGGGACATAAATACACAACAGGTGGGCCCTTCACATGGGCCCAATATACATAACAGGTGGGCCTTGCACATGGGCCTCATACACGTCAAGTGGGTTATATCAATGAACGACAAAGATATACAATACATCATCACAGCGGGCCGCACAAATGGACAGTGTAGATATACAATACATGCATCAATGGTAGGCCCTTGAACGGTGTGAATATAGAATACGTACACCAAGGTGGGCCCCATCACATGGGCCTCATATATGTCACATTGGACTGCATCACCTGGACCTAAAAACTGATGGATGTAAAGGATATATATATACATATATATCATGGTGGGCCGCACGTCTAGCGAACTGGATGACATAGATGAAATACGTATAGCATGGTGGGCTTCTACGGTCCAGGCGGACCCAGCACATGCAGCAAGTGGACCCTGTGCCATCAAAACGAGTAGACAGCGCGGATATGAAATACATACATCGGGTGAGCCCCACCATCTAGCGGGCTGGATGGTGCGAATATACAATACATTCATCATGGTGGGGCCACATCAATCATGTGATGGATGGTGTGACTATACAAACATCCTCAAAGTGGGCCCCACCCAAGAAATGGACGGTCGGCATGGATGAAACGCATACATCATGGAGTGGTCGATGCAGCACCGTCTAGATGGACGATGTGCATATACAGCACATATATCAAGGAGGGCCCCACCCAACAAAATGTCCAAATGGATGGCTGGGTGGAACAGATATATCAGATGGCCCACAGAACTTGCAAACGTCATTGCAGGTGGGACCCACGCGTCTAGATGGCATGGATGAAATACATATATTAAAGGTGGGTCCACATGTGTGGGACCCATCATTCTCTCCTTCAAACGGTCCAGCAGCAATTGCTGTTGGATGTCTTAAGATTGGACGGTCTGGATCTAACACCTGCCTATGGTGAGGCCCATAGAACTTGGTGATGTCATACAACTACTAGGTACGGTGGTCTCCAGTAGATGAACGGTTTCATGATTAGACCTATAGTACTTGCTAACGTTAGTACATCAGCTATATAGCTGTGTAAAGACACCACCCAATCCACCAGCAAGGTGGGTCTCACGTGGGGGCCCACCATATAATATAACATAATATAATGTATTGTTATTATTATTATTATTATTATTATTATTATTAAATTGTTAGAATCCAACATCCAGTGTCTTGGACGGACGGCCTGGATGTAAGGTGGGTCACACCACATATAACGTGATGGGCCATAGATCTTGTTGACATTAATACATAAACTAATCCACTTCCAGGTGGGTCTAAACGTGTAGGGCCCACTAGGATAAAGCTGATATTTGGGATTTCTCCTCGTCCAGGCCTGCTGGACAGTACTAGCAGTGCTGGACTATCCAGCCAGCCGCAGGACACCAGTAGTTGGGTCCACACATGTGGCCGGCATGGATATAGAATGCACACATCATGGTGGGCCATAAACACAAACATCAGGTGGGCCATCATGCAAGGAAAGGAGAGAAATAGAGAGAGAGAGAGATCGTAAGACCCGTATCCTAAACCGTACCATTCTTTAGGCTTCCGCGGTCCACCCGGTCAAATTTCAGTGACCCACGATCTGTAACCGACATTTACGCGTGATCCTGAGCCGTATCCCGTATTCTGGTGTCAGCTCGACCTAAGACTTGTACCCTAACGACCGCGCCATCGCCGTGGTTCCGATGCCGGGTATTATGCACCAAGGTGATACCCAGGCCAGGAGATGTGAGCCCATATTCAATTCGAGGAAAACACCACGCAAGAGAAACATGTCAAATCAATCACTTCACATGTCAAGTACATGTCCCATTGTAACGCCCTGAAATTCGGGGGTCGAGCATAACTCAGCTCCCGAGTTCCAAAACATCACTTATGCAACATAATTAATGAATGATGTATGTTGACTGTATTAGCACATAAACATGGGATAGATTAAGCCAAAACGCAGATATGATTCAGGGGTAAGTGAATAAAGCAAGCGGAAGACTTATAGTAAAATATGTGTACAAGTGTAAGCCCCTGAATTACATATACAACCAGATCGTGTAAAAGTGTTATTCATCAAAATTATAAGTACAAGTTACATCATTTCAGTTCCCAAAATAGTAATCCCATAGATCCCGCGCAACAGACCGAGGCTCGCTAGAACCCGTCTGAAAACTGCATATAGGAGAAGGCAGCCTCGTCGTCATCCAGCTCCCGCTCTGCCTCAGACGTCGCATCCACATCTGCAACATCAGGGCCTAAGACAGAGTCTGGTGGGTGTGTAACACCGCCCCAGAAACGTGGGAGTGAGTGATCAACTCAGTGGAACAATAAGGCACTGGTTAACATGTTATCAGTTCAATCAAACAGTAATGATAAAGCAGGACAATTAAATAAATCCTAAGTACTCTTATTAATGCAAGTATGAATGCGGTATGATGCGTGCCCTCACGCGTACACCTCAGCGTCTTCATCTTACGTTACGCATGACATCGCCTCAAAGTGCGCCACATCTACAAAGCACATGCAAATGCGGTGCATGGATATGATTACCAAGTTGTTATTAGTCCGTTTCACACAACAGGATTGGGAAACTAAGATACCTTCCTCATGTCACCATCCAAACAATGATCCATACTAGGGTCGTCAATCCTAGACATCTCATACGATTTTATATTTAAGGTCGTAGCAAAGGGCTCGTCACCAATCAATGCACGCCTTTCATGCCCTTACTACCACAGATCGGCTCGTCACCTCCTTGCGGTATCCAGGTATGCTCGAGGTCACTACAAAGGGCTCATCACCAATCAATGTAGGCCGACAGCACGAATATAGTGTCCCATACCACCATAATCGGCTCACGAGATTAAGTTGCTCACTGGTCACTACGGGGAGGCTCGTCACCCCAGCGTAGGCCGACAGCTCGACCACGGTGTCCCATACCACCATGTCCGGCTCATGAGTCTTAGCGGATCAGGTACCATGGTTATTAGGATTTCACTGGTAAGTTCGGTACCCTAGATTCAAGCAGTAGCGTCCATACATGGTTAACATACATCGGACAATCGGGTTACTTGACGAACTCGACTAGCACGAGCGCACGTTGAATTGAGCGACATAGAGTGCGTAAACACTCCGCGTGGCCAAACCACCGCCGCCAACTCTAATACGGCTCGGGTTCGTCTAATACGTCCTACGTGGCGAAAGCAATCTCGACCACGAATATAGGGTCAATTACCGATCTCTGGACTAAGGCATAGTCCCAAATATCCTACACTACTACAGATATTTATATGGAATGTAAAACAGTAATGGAACAACCACTCAAATCATGGTGCATACACATCTGAAGAATATCAACTTAACATAAATGTAAGCATAGGAATGCTTGAATTTAAATAACTTGGAATGTAAATGCATAAAGGAAATCATGCGCATCCATAGAAGTATTGAGAACCACTTCTCAACGCCCACACTTAGTGTAATCAGTTACACTTAGGTCATTCATGCATTTCTACAAACACTTAGCATACAAGGAATAACATACATGACGTATGTTGGAATACATGCACTTAGACAATTCCCTTTACCCAGGAGTTGTCATACATGCATCTAGCATACATACATGACCAATAATCATGGCAAGCACAAGTGCGTATTTTATACGTATACGGTACTTTATAAATACACTTAGAATACACAAATCTCAATATAGCACATGCATATCAGGAAAGCAATGTAAACATAACATTTGACATGTGAAATCTCATCCATAACAAGAATAAATCACTAACTGGGATTGAAAGCCTTGAAAACCATAACCTATACACTTAAAGTCCGCACCTTAAGCAAAGAAAGAACCGCCGAACTGATTTAGACGAGTTGTCTTCGTCAACGACGCTAGAATACCCTAAAATAAGGATAGAAATGAGATACAACAACACCAAGTCTAATCTAAGCTCTAACACAGGTTAGGGTTAGGTTAACTTACCCCAAAAGAACTCAAAATCGCCAAGGGAACGATTCAAAGTGAAGGTTCAAAGGTGAAGAAGAACAAGGAAGAATCAAGATGATTCACCAACCAATCTCTCTCACTAACACTCTCTTTTCTACTCTCTTTCCAAGCTAGGGTTAGAGAAAATTCGTATGGAAATGAGAGCTAGGGTTTAAGGACTATATATAGGCCTTAAAATGATGGAAATAACCCCAGGGTCAAGGTATACTTAGGTTATAACCAAAGTACGCCTTTCTCGATCCAACGAAGCACTTCTGGTGGGCCTATAACCACGAAAGGTCGGACTTAAGCTCACTGACCATGGATCTAGGTCAAGCTGAACTGACCGGCTCTTCAGATCAGCCGTGGCGGACCACACTCAATTCAACGGTCACGGAATCTCGATCAGGTCCACAAGCACTAGGATATGCCTGGGCCAACCATCCTGATCAGAGGGTGAAATTGGGTCAGAATCCAACGGTCAGATAGCTTAAAATCGTCGCGCAAGCGACACGACTCAGATTTCATAAAAAGCTTAATAAATTCCAATCGTTCTCACACTCTTCACTCCGAGCTCAACCAAATCGACCCAGAACATCAGATCGACTTGATTTTTGAGGTGAAGATCAAGCCCAACTCGGTGACCGCAACAGCCTAAGATCATCGCCATCGGACTTTCGACGCGCGGTCTAGGTCCGATCCAGATCTTCCAAAAAATCCCCAGAACAACTGGATTTAGCGATGGATCCCAGATTTCAGAGTAACGTAGCGCTCACTAATCTACACGTTTAGAGCCATGCAGATACAATTTAAAGTGATTGATGCGAATTTCACAAGCAATCAAGTAAAGCGCTAATTACCCCAAAAACAACTACTTAAGGAAAGATTAGCACAAAAATTCCAAGGTCGTTACACCCATCCCCAAGCAACCCAAATTCAACTCTATCTCTCTCCACACATCCCTTTTCAAGTACACCCATCACTCACCCATCCCTCTCTCTCTCTTACAACCTCTCTCTCTCTCTCATCTCTCTCATCTCTCTCATTCTCCGAAGCAATCCCAAGGACTCCCAATGTCCAAGCTTTCCTCCATTTTTCCACCACCGTGAAGCTTCATACCCCATCATTCAACCTCTAAAATCAAATCTTAACCATTGATTGTTTCTCCTTGGAGCTAGATCACCCAAGTGTAGAAGAAGGAGGAGTAATTTTGAAGGTGGGTGATTTTATTTTGTGGATTTAGGGCCCACATGGTGGGACCCATCTAGATGTATGTATTGTATAGAGGGGCCCATAGTGGCGCGGCCCCTCCTCCATCCGTTTCTCTCTCTCTCCTCTTCTTGATTTTTTTTGCCCACCTGATGTGTATTGATCTGGGCCGTCCAGATGGTGTTGGACGCACCTTGATGCGATGCTAGACGCACCTTGCTGAGGTGCTGGATGCACCTTGCTAGAGTGTGGTGTCCACACCATCCAACATCATGGGACATTGGGGCCCACTAGTTCTATCCAGACCGCCCGTCTGTTTGCTGGCATGGGACCCTCCTTGTTGTATGTATTCTGGCTGCACCGTCCATCCATGGACGATGCTGTGAAGGGCCAACAGTGATGTATTTTTCATCCAACCTGTTTGTTCATGTGGCCCCAGCAGCAGATCACCTACTGTAACGATGTATCCAAGTTCTGTGGTACCCACCTGATTATCTGTTCATCTTCACTGCGCATCACGTTGGACGTGGAGCCCATGTGCATGCAGGTTGTCCAACTATTGGGCTGTGGCACCACCCTCATGTATGCATTTTGCCACACCGTCCAGACCTTGAACAGTGGGGCCCTATCATAATATATGGGTTTCATCCTCACCGTCCAGCTACTGGACGGTGGGATCTCACCTATGTGCTTATGTATATGTATATATATATATAATATAATAAATATTAATATTATATTATGGTGGGTCCCAATGCTGGTTGACGTCAGCAAGCTCTGTGGGGCCCAACGTGATGTAGTGTTTTACCTACACTATTCATCCGTGCAGTGGGACCTCACCATGTTGTATGTATTATATCCCAGCCATCCATCTGGATGGTGGGGACCCACTGGCTGCATACCTATTGTATGTATATCAGCAGTTCTGTGGGTCCTAATTATGAGGCATGTATTATATCTAAATCGTCCATACTTATGGCAAGCTTGTCTCAGGGCTTAAGACTAAAAATAAGACAAATCCAATTATCAAGTGGACCACATTATAGGAAACAGTGGGTTTGAATGCCCACCATTAAAACCCTTGGGTTACAGAGTTTGGACCAATATGATATTTTTTTTTCACTAAATCTAGGTCTTTGTGACCATATGAATAGACTGGATGGAAAATAAACCCTGTGGTGGGGCCCACTGGAATTTGATTGTGGAAATCATTATCACCACTGGTAGATGTGGTATGGTCCAGTTGATCTTTTGATATGATTCATAATTGTAACGTCTCGAAAAAATCCGTACAAAGACCAGAGTATCACCTCAGGAAGAAATCCTTGAAGACCATATACTGTGAAAATTAGACGAAAATTAATTAAGTACTAAAATAAATTAATTGGTGGATTTGCTTGAACCACTATCTATACGAACTGCAAGATCCGAAACTACTAAAATCGCTAACTCAACATTACTTAAAAGCATCAGGGAAATCCTAAAACCTAGTTGCTCTCGGGAGTACATTGAAACTTCGTATCGGACCTAGACCGCGTTTCGAAAGTTCGATTACCGTGAAACTATAAGGTAATGACCACCTTATTGGGCTTGACAACCAACGCGGGAATCGAGCCCAAATAATATACAGAAACACACAACTTGAGCCCCGAGCGAAGTGTGTGAGAAACACGAATATCTTTAGAAAATGAACTCAAACTTAAGTGAATTGGACCATTCACTTACGGACAAAATTGAAGACTTCAGACCATTAGATTATGACCCAATTACGCCTATGGATCAGGGAAATTCCCCTGTACCTATTGGTATACTTGTGGCCCTGATCGAGGAACGACGACCATTGATTTGATACGGGTCCTCCACGGTCGATCTACTAATCCGATTGTACCAAAATCATAACCTAGCCTAGATTCATTGTCAGGGAACTTACTCCGTGACACAGCCAAGAAATGGACCTCCAGATGAGCCCCAATCGTTAGAAATAGTCACCCTTTGGCTATAACCTAAGTATACCATGGCCCTGTGGCCATTGACATCACTTTTGGCCTATTTAAAGACCTTAAACTACCCCTCTCTCATTCCATACGAATTTCTCAAACCCTAAGTGAGAGAAGAGAGAAAAGATGAGAAAAGAGTGAGGAGCAGAGAGAGAGAGATCAGGAGATCATTGCTAGGATTCACTCCCACTACACCACGTACCGAATCGCCACCCCACCATCGTTACACTATCGATTCTAAATTCGATTTGGATAAGAAATCCTAACCCTAATCTTGTTTTAGGAATCCAAATAGAGGAATTAGCGAAATGGCTAACCTATTTCGATGTTTAGGTACAATTGTTCTATGTACGGAGACGTAGGATTCAAACCGAGTTCGAAACAAGAAATCTGACAAAAGGTGCGGACTATAAACGTTTAGGTTATAGTTTTCGAGGCTTTCAATGTCAGCAATGATTTATGTCTGACTTGATTGCTGCCATATGATCTTAGTTAAGATGTATTTGATAAACTATACATGTGTGTAAACTATGTGAATATATAATGCATTTCAGGTGTTTGTTAAAATGTTTGAATGAAAGTGCAACTATAATTTATGCTTGCCATGACTATTAATCTAAAATACATGTTCGTTGTATGTATGACAACTCCCTTATGAATGGATCTGCCATAATATATGCTATAACTAATTTAGTTTATGTATGTAGTATTGGGTAGTCTAAGTGTTTGATAAAATGTCTGAATGAGAAATTGTTTGATGTATCACTTTTAACAAGGGTGTTGAGATGGGATTCTCAACTACCTTATTCATATTTATGGTTTCCTTCATATAATGTGAATTGTTATTATGTAATTTATGGACGAAATGAATATGTATACTAACATGTTCAATGTGTTTGATAAAATGTTCAAATGAGAATTATGTTTGAATTGTTTGTTAAATGTTGTTATGAGTAAGATATGTGACTACCTGTTGTATTTGAGTATGTTTGGGACTACCACGTAGTCCAGGCAATCGAAAACGGTTCCCAACTAAGTGGCCGAACTAGTTTCGCCACATTAGACACGTTCGATGAATCCAAGCCGTACGGTGATTGTTGACAGTGGTTAGGCCACGCGGAGTGCTTAAGTGCTTCATGTCAATTAATTCAACATGCGCTTGTACCAATCATACTTGTCAAATAACCCAATTGGCCTATTGTGTGTTTACCATGTATGGACACTACTGCTTGAATCTAATGTACCACTTACCAATGTAAAACCCATTTCAACCATGGTACTAAGATCCGCTAAGACTAATGAGCCGGGCATGGTGGTGTATGGGACACCATGGTCGAGCTGTCGGCTAATGTTGGGGTGACGAGCCTCCCCGTAGTGACCATTTAGCAACCCAAACTCGCGAGCCAAATATGGTAGTGTATGCGACACCGTATTCGAGCTGTCAGCCTAGCTTAGGTGACGAGCCTTCCATAGTGACCTCATGTATAAAATAGGGCTAAGCTGAGGTGACGAGCCTCCTCGTAGCGACTTTTAGTGTAAACTCTTGAACTTGCCTATCCACTGCTTTCATCAGGGGTGATGCCCTACAACTTGCCTATCGTATGTGATTAACTAGGATTGATGACCCTAGATGGATCCTTGGTTGGGTAAATGATAAAAAGGGAGGTACCTTAGCTTCCCAAATTTGCTATATGAATAAGCCTAATTAATTGCTTGGCTAACACGATCATGTACTGCATTACATGTGTTTTGGTGAGGAAGCGCACTTTTTGGGAGTTTGCCATGCGCGATCATAAGATGAAGTCGATGAGGGAGTGTAGGCGAGGGCATGAATCATTATAGCATACCATCCCTGCATTAACAAGAGTACTTAGGATATGATTGTTGTACTGCTTTATCTCTACTACTTGACTGAATTGATAACATGTTAACCTTTGCCTTATAGTATGACTAAGTTGACCACTCACCCCCACTCTGGGAAGGTGTTTTAAAACACCAACTAAACTCTGATTTAGATGCCGGTTACGATGAGGCTTTCGCAACGGAGCCAGATTTCCTTGAAGAGGAGGAGGAGTTCTCCTACATGTAGTTCTTAGGCGGGTCTGTATAGACTTAGAGCTACGTCGCTAGGATGTCTGGGACATTGGATTAGTTGAACATCTACATTCTGATATTTTGTGTATTTTGAAGCAAATTATGTATATATATTCAGCCCAATAGCACGTTCATACTCTGGAGGTTATGAAACACATATATACTTTATATATTTATCTCAGTCTTCCGCTTGCTTAATTACAATATTACTCTGGGGTATGATATGCTGATTAGTGTAATCCCACTCATGTTTAATGCACTAATATGGACAACATGTACACATCATTATCTATGTTGCA
Organism: Magnolia sinica; assembly: GCF_029962835.1. Taxonomy (NCBI): domain Eukaryota; kingdom Viridiplantae; phylum Streptophyta; class Magnoliopsida; order Magnoliales; family Magnoliaceae; genus Magnolia; species Magnolia sinica. The sequence goes on from NC_080573.1 coordinate 71,714,612, forward strand.
TAAGTGATGCGTTGGAACTTGGGAGTTGAGCTTTGCTTAACCCTAGATTCTGGATTAAACTAGACCTGGGTTATGGTAACACGATGCACACTGACGTACTTTGACTTAGGAGGGGGCGATAAAATGTAGAAATGGTTGTAGGATCCCAAGTTTCACCAATGGGCGAGAGTGATTGTTGAATATAGCCTGTGCATGACCAAGATGATGTAAAATGATCTCAACTCCTTCCTAGGCTGTCAAACAACGGATCTAAGCTAGTAGGTGAATCCCAAACTCGTAACACACCAAAGGGCGTGAATATGTGTGAAATGGGACGAGAAAACACATCTCACGAGCATAGGAGACTAACACCATAAAATACGGTGGGACCCAAGGGGTCCCCCACATGTTTTCGGCACCCCGGGAGGGGGGTGGCCACCGGCCCAGGGCGGTGGCACCACCCACAGTCCAGTGAACCACGGCGGCACCGCCCTGACCGTGGCACGCCGAGCCTACCTCCAGCAGGCCATTGCAGGCCCACGGATCTGGCGGCCCGCCGCCCTAACCCACATGTGTGGGGCCATATACTTATGTGGGACCACCCTATTTGGGCCGCTTTGCCTCCCTTTATCCATTCCACCCCCATTTTAAGCTTCCAAACCCTCTAAATTCACATTTCCTCTCTCAAATCTTCCTCCCATACACACCAAGCCTCTTCTTCTTCTACATTTCTCTCCCACCTCCACCATTTTCCTTTAACCCATGTTATACAACTCTCTACCCTCCTATTTCTCATCTATTTGAGCAGAAAATCTCTCTTTTGTGTCTTATGATCTCCAAAACCTACAAACCCATCACAACCTTCAAGTGTCTTCACTCCCATGGCTCTTTTTGAGCTACTTACCACTATTTTCTCCATCTTCGCACTCCTTTCCCTCATGGGAAAGAAGAAGGCATCCGCAGATAAAGCCGGGCCTAGCCGCCCTACCCATTCAAGGAAGCAAACAAGCGCCGAGGCTAGCGGTAACATCGAGTGAGAGTGAAGGACGAAGCGTGATCTCGATCCCCAAATTTCACTTGAAAGATCTCTACCACCGGGCATCGAACTTGGTAAGTTTCATGGCCGTAAAGTTGTGTTTGAAGCATATGTTGACGAAAGGCTATTTGGGCTATATCCAGCGATGGACCTCCTGTTGGAATCCGGGTGGGGTCCCATATTTGAAGGCAAGTCTCATGTGTGTGAAGGCACTGTCCGAGCCTTCTATGCCCACATATGGGATCCACTAATGGAGCCTCTACAGTTCACTATTCCCATGAGAAGGCAAGAAGCCATTGTTGATGTAGGTGTGATGGCCCGAATTATGGGAATTGAACATGGTGAGGTACATGCTAGTCAATCTCATCCCACTAGTGTGCGAGAAAGAGATCATCGCACACTTTTTCTTTGTGGCCGACTGGTTCACTAAAAGTGAGGTAATTACCTCCCATCAACCAAGATGACGACAGACTTCTGCCTACCCCACCCCATATTTACGTACAATGTGTATCCTAGGTGGAGCAACCGTACCGAATGCACTCATTTGATGGTGGACTTCCTGTACAGAGTTGGGTAAGGAGATAAGTTGTGTCTACCTACGTTCGCCCTGCTACAGATAATCTAGACCGCACGCTCTGTTAGGGGAGATACTTCACTCCCATTCGGTCGACTTATATGGAAGATTGCTTGTAATTTCAGCTACAGACTTAACATGGATGAGCTTGTGTCAATCCACTTCATTAATGACACTACACTCAACAACATGGGAGTTAGCCCATGACAACGTTAAGCCCGACTCGATGAGTATGGGGATGAGATAGAGGAGGAGGAAGAAAGTAGTGAAGAAGAGGAGGAAGATGAAATGGAGGAAGGAAGTGAGAAGGAAGGAAGTGTGTGGGAATGCAGTGATGAGGAAGAGCAGGAAGAGGAAGAAGAGGAGGCCCAAGATCTACTTAGAGAGCCTCCTACTCTTACACATGACTACCACCATGACCGGGTTACCTTAGAAGCCTGCATGGCTCAGATTAAAGAGAACCAGACTGCCTGAGACAGGAGGTCAAGGAGACTTAGGCCAAATTGAAGCAAAAGCTTGAAGAGAATCAGGCCTATATGAAACAGAAATTCAAGAGGATGTCCCGCACTTTGAAGACCCTCATGTGCTGTATGCAGGACAAGGGTGCTCCTCCATCATCACCAGAGTCGAACGACTAGTAATATGTGGTAGTCATCTTTGTGTTTTCCTTGTTTCTTATTTTCCTTTGTAATAGCCTTGGTAGGCTTCGTTGGTTGTTAGTGTGCTTAGTGTTTAAAGCTTTGGTTAGATTAGCTCACATGCATCTTCTGTCATTATCCATGTAAGACTACATCTCATATATTATGACAATTTTGGTTAAATGAAATGCATAAAGCTTCTTTTGATTTAAAATGTGTAGAATGCTTGAAAAAAATTGAGTGTTGTTATTCAAAATCTTACACATGTTGCACCCTGTGTTGTATATAGGGAATGCCTCCGAAAACCACTCGGAACATGACACGTCTTACACTTGGCGGATCGGTTGATGGGGCACCTCCCCTGAACGATAGCCAGACGGACCCCAATTTGGGCTCGAATTTTGAGACTATGTCAGATTCTCAGCCGGCCACTGGCCCCACAAATGGGCCAACACCTTTTACACCATCGGTTCTAGAACAGAACCGTGCATCTTTATTGATGCCACACGTACCACAGTCGGCTCCTCCTCCTAATAGGTTGGAGCAGATGATATTTTTGATGCAGCAGTAACAACAGTTTTTTGCCACTATTGTGGGGGTCATTGCCCAAATAATAAATATGATCCCGCCTACACCACTTATACAACCTGCTAGAAACATGAATACCAATGGTCTATTTGAATGCTTCCAACACTTTTGACCTCCCACCTTTACGGGCACTCACAGGCCTGAGGAAGGCGAATACTATCTAGATCGCATCTCTAAAATGTTGAAGCTGTTGTACTTCACTGAGGCAGAGCAGTTGAGTTGGTCACATAAATGTTTGAGAAGGTGGCTAGTCTGTGGTAGGACATCGTCCTACGAATAGTTCCTACAGGACACGTGTGGAGATTGGAGGCATTTGAGACTCACTTCTATGGGAAGTACTTCCCCCTCACATACCGTAATGAAAAGGAGGGTGAGTTTCTTCACCTCTGACAGGGAGGAATGATCATGTCTGAATATGAAAACAAATTTACGGATCTAGCTAGATACGCTCCTTTGATCCTAGCAAATGAGCTGATGAAGATGTGGCATTTCTCAAATGCTCTGCGGCCCGATATCCACACGAATATGTGTTGCACTAGTATTCTCAACTATACTAAGCTAGTGAACATGTCCTTGCGAGCTGAGAAGGATAGAGACAAACTGTCTCACACACGTTTACCAGTGGGCCTGAGGCCTCGACCTAATTTGCTGAACCGACCGCTCCTCGGTAAGAGACCACATGCAGATTCGCCTCCTAGGCTTATGGCTCCACTGACACAGCCTAGGCGATCAAATATGTGGTGGACCTACTGTAAGAGGATGGGCCATTCAGATACATATTATTTTATTAAGATGAGGGACAATGGTTTTACGCCACCTCAGAAGATCAGTCGTCAGCAAGCATAAGCTTTATCAGCTCCACTACAATCGGCAACACCAGCACAACCATTTTACTGACCACTCCAACTTAAAATAAGCCGCCTCAATGACCTATGGCAGTTGTAAGTGCTATGGTTTTCTAGCTCCTATGATTGTCAAATTTTGGAGTGCCAAAACCTCTCAGTTTGTAGTGCCAAAATCTCTCTTGGAATTTATGTCTTATCCAACTGATAATGAAGTCTGTGCATCTCTTAAGAACAAGGGTCTTTTGTACAAGAACTTCAAGGGCAAGTGTACTTGTTCATATTTATGTACAACATCAATTGTGAATTTAAAAGCTTTCAAGAAGAATTCAAGAATTTCAAAGCTTTGTACAAGTCAAGACAATATTCCTAGACTTTGAAAGTTCAAGATACTCAAGCTTTATTGTTAGTCGTTCTTAAGCTTCAAGAGTCTCAAGTTCAAGCTTTATTCTTTGACAAGATCTTAAGCTTTGCGAACTTCAAAGAACGTCTATCATTTGAAGAAAAGAAGGTTCAATGTTCACATATCATGTTCAAGGTATGAATGACCTTAGATTGACCTTAAGATAGGTCATTTTGAATACATATTTCAATTAACACATTTTATAGGTGAATGGTCTATTTCTAAATTAGTCCTGGACTCTGTTTGACTAGTCCTCGAACTGACTCGACTAGTCTAAGAAATTCCATGACCAGTCCTAAGTTTGTTGTAAATTTTTAAAATTTTTTGTTAAGCCACGACTAGTCCTGGAGACTGCTTGACCGGTCATGTGAACAGTGCTCGACTCATTCACGACTAGTCCTACAATTACGACTCAAAGTCCAGCAACTATTTCTGGTCCCACACGACCAGTCGTGGTGGTCACACGACTAGTCGTGAAGGTCTTACGACCAGTCGTGGAACGGCTTTATCTGATCCCGCTCAAAATTTCAAAAATCAGTAGGTCCTACAACTAGTCGTAGTGTCCACAAGACCAGTCGTGAACGCAATTTCTTCACCTATAAATAGAGCACAAATTTCAGAGTTTTTCATTCAATTCAAGCTAAATTAATATGACACTCTGAGAGATAAGTTTGTAAACTTCTTAAGCTCTGTTATGCATATTTAATATTCTCTTTTATTATCTTTGTTATATTTGATTTTGTATTCTGTATTCCAATCTGATTTGAAAGAGGGATTGAAGTATTCCTACTTCTTGGAATCAAAATCAAATAGAGCTAGCACAACTTGAGTTAATTTAAAATCAATTTAGAACCTAGAACCATTTCATAAGTGAGTGTGGACATTGAACTTCTACTCTGACTTGGTTCTTTCGGGCTACAACAAAAGGAGAATATCCAGGTATTTTACAGTTTTGTAATTTCCTATGTTTTGGTTTTTTTGAGATTAAGCCAGAAAAATCTCTTAGTGTTAGTTATCCAAGGTGATCCAGAAAACTCAAATTATGGGCTTTTTTGAATTGTGTAAGCCCATTTGAAAGACACAATTGTGAAGGTTTTAAGTGAACCTGGAAAAACCTATTTTCATAGTGAACGCTAATATCCACTGTGTGAGGATATTAGGAGTGGAGTAGTTGTGTGGCTGTTGTTTAACAATTGGTGTACACATAGGCGAACCACTATAATTCTTTATGTTTTGTGGTTTCCTTTCTTTATTCTTTTTGGTTTAAGATTGTGGGATGTATTTGTGGATGTGAATGTTGTAATCTTTACATTTCAGCATTGTGGGGAATGTTCTAATAGCTTAGATTTTCATTCTTGCTATTTCCTTTTTATTCCTCTTTAGTTTGAGTTTTTGATACACAAATTGTTCTAGTAAGTTTGTCTTGCCATAAACCCTTGGTTTTTATGGTGTAAGGTTGTCCTTAGAACAACATTTGTATCAACCTCTCAATACTAGAGTCACTAGGCCTCCACCATTTGATGGCTCCAATTATGCCTATTGGAAAGCCAAAATGAGGATTTTCTTAAAATCCATAGATGAGAGTGTGTGGCAAGCCATAGTGACTGAATGGACCCCTCCTACCACTGAAGTAACTGGTATCGATGGATCTAAATTTATGAGAGTTACACCTTACTTTTCTTGGACCACTCTTTAGAAAAATATGAAAGTAGTGCCAATGCAAAGGCTTTAAATGCCATAACTTACGCACTATCACTGGATGAATTCAAAAGAATTATATCTTGTGATACTGCAAAGCAAGCCTATGATTTTTAGAAATGATACACGAGGGAACAACAATCGTCAAGAAATCTAAAGTCCAAATCCTCACAACTAAATTTGAGGAAATACGTATGGAGGAAAGTGAAATATTCATGGACTTTTATACTAGATTAAATGACATTATTAACTCTATGTGGGGGTCTTCGTGATAAAATCCCAAAAAGTAAAGTCTGTGCAAAGATACTACACTCACTACCTGAGCGGTTCAATTCAAAGGTGACCGCGATCCAGGAACTTCGTGATACAGATAATATGAGGGTAGAAGAGTTAGTTGGTTCTTTAGAAACCTATGAGTTAAAACTTTAAAGCTCCTAAAGGTAAATCCATTGCCCTTAAATCTTCTAAATGTATTTCACAAGAAAATAGTAATTCTGATTTAGAAAATTCTGAAGATGATATGGCCCTTTTAGTTAAAAAGTTTTACAAAATTTTTAAAAGTAAAAAGAGGTTTGATTTTCAAAAATCTAATAATAAGAAAAGATCTAAATCTAAAACTTGAAAATCATTAAAAGATAGCCAATGTTACAACTGCCATGAATATGGGCATTTAACAAACAAGTGTCCTAAAAAGGACAAACCTAAAAGGAAAGGTATGTTGGCTACTTGGGATGAATCTTTTGGCTCTGAAGCCTCTTTTGAATCAGAAGATTCTGAAATCGAGTCAGGCAATGAAGTTAAAGCCCTTATGACTCTAGCCAAGTTCACTTTTTTAGATCATGATGATTTAACTAGTGAAGAAAATCTGAATAATGATCATGAAAATGAAGAAGATCTTCAAGATGCTTACAATGCCCTATACAAGGAAACTTGTAAGATTGCAGTGAAACTTAAACTCCAGAAAGAAGTTTTTGAAACTTAAAGAAAATTTTGATACTCTTGTTTTAGAAAAGTCCCACATTTCATATTCTTTTAAAAAATCTAAATACGATTTAGATTTTAAAACCTTCCTTATCGAAACTCTTAAATCTGAAAATGAAAAACTAAAACTTGAAGTCTCTTCACTTTTGAGTTTAAAGGATACATGGAGGTATGCCCAAGGTGATCCTAAGTTAGAAAAACTATTTTCCGGATCCCGAATATGTGGCGATCGATCCGGTTTGGGCTATGTTAAAAATATTCCTCCTAAACATAAGAATACTCCTCCTAAGTTTGTAAAAGGAGAGTCTTCAAACTTAAAAGGGAAAATTTCAAATCAAAATTATTCTAAAAATGCTAAAACTTTTCAATCATTAAACCTAAAAACAACCATATCAACTATAAAAATCAGAATCATAATCCTTTAGCTGAGAAAATTGTTGATTTACTTAAGGAGCTCTTAAGATCTAACTCAATGGGTCAGTCTTATAACAACTACAATCATAAGAAGACCAACTATACTCCTAAACCCAAAACAGTTATGAAATGAGTTCCTAAGGTTACTTGCTTAGTTGCTTACACGGCTTTTAAAGCTTCAAGCCATTCAAAGTGGTACCTAGACAGTGGATGCTCTAGGCACATGACTAGTGACAAAGGTCTGTTCACCACTCTTAAAGACATGACTGATGGATCAGTCACATTTGGTGATGGTAGCAACTGCATGATTATTGGCCAAGGTACTGTTCAACTTTCTAACCTTCCTTTATTTGAGAATGTTTTATATGCAGAAGGTTTAAAACATAACTTATTAAGCATTTTTCAAATATGCGATAAAAACCACAGTGTAAAATTTTCTAACCTAGGGTGTGAAATTTTAAATAAAAACGGTTCTGTAATATTAACTAGTCGCAGAACTTCTGAAAACTGCTATATTGTATGTGATTCTAGCTCATCTAATTTATTGTGTTACATGGTCCATACCACTGAGACCAGATTATCACATAAATGCCTTGGACATGTACACTACCGCAACTTATATAGATTGAGCAAAAGAGAGTTAGTAAGAGGCCTACCCAAAATACAAAAAATAGATAAAATATGTGGTGAATGCCAAATTGGCAAGCAAACTACAAGTACACATAAAAAAGTGGACTCCAATGCCACATCCGAACCGCTCGAACTTCTCTACATGGATCTTATAGGACTAACCAGGACGGAGAGTCGAGGTGACAAAAAATACATACTGGTAATTGTGGATGATTTTACCAGATTCACTTGGGTAGCCTTCTTAAGGGATAAATCAGAAACCCTTGATGAAGTAAAAAGGATTCTCAAGCAGATCCAAACAGAAAAAGGTTCTCAAGTCAGTAAGATCGGTAGTGATTATGGATCAGAATTTGAGAATATCAGTTTTGAGAAATTCTGTTGCGATCGAATATCACATGAATTCTCTGCACCCAAAACACCATAAAAAATTGAATTGTTGAAAGAAAAAATAGAGTGTTTCAAGAAATGGTGAATGTAATGTTAAATAGTATGAAGCTCTCTAAAAATCTTTGGGCCAAAGCCGTAAATACTGCATGTTATATAATTAACTGTGTTTACACTAGAAAATCAAATGGTAAAAAGGCTTATGAAATGTGCTTTGATAAGAAGCCTACTATCAAATACTTTCGAGTTTTTGGCAGCAAGTACTACATTTTACGTGACTGAGAAATTTTGGGTAAGTTCAACACCAAAATTGATAAAGGGATATTCTTAGGATATTCTTTGAACAGTCGAGCATATCAAGTACTGAATATGAGAACCGATGTTATTCAAGAGTCCATTAATGTGGTCATTGATGATCATTTGAATACACCTGCCACATGTTCAGATAATGATGAAGTTCTTCTAATTGACAAACCTGATACTTCATCAAGTCAAAATAACTCTGAACTGAGGACTATTAAAAATCATCCAACCACTCAGATTCTTGATAACCCTCTCACTGCTATGCGGACTCATAGACAGATAGAAGACATATGTAATTACGTATGCTTTACATCTCAGATAGAACCAGATAACGTAAAAGAAGCTCTTACTGACGAAAACTGGATAGTTGTGATACAAGAAGAGCTTAATCAATTTGTAAGAAATGATGTTTAGTACTTAGTTCCTAGGCTAAAAGATAAACATATTATCAGAACTAAGTGAATTTTCAAAAATAAGTCTAATAAACTTGGTAATATAATTCGAAACAAGGCTAGACTGGTTGTACAAGGGTACACTCAAATTGAAGGCATCGATTATGATGAAACCTCTGCCCCGGTATCTCATTTTAAATCAATTAGACTATTTATATCCATTGCTTGGTTTAGAAAGCTTAAAATTTACCAAATGGATGTAAAGAGTGCTTTTTTAAATGGCGATTTGCATAAAGAAGTGTACGTTGAACAACCAACAGGTTTTGAAGACCCTAAAAATACTGATCATGTTTATCATCTAAAAATAGCTATCTACAGTTTAAAACAAGCTCCCAGGGCATGGTAGGAAAAATTGACTAAGTTTTTACGAAGTTATAACTTTATAATGGGAAGTGTTAATAAAACTTTATTTGTAAAGAAACATAATGATCACATTTTAATTGTACAGATTTATGTTGATGATATTATTTATGGATCTACCTGTGCTAACATGACTATTGAGTTTGTAGATCTTATGAAATCTAAGTTTGAAATGAGCATGGTTGGGGAATTGAATTATTTCCTAGGGTTGCAAGTTAAACAGCAACTTGATGGTTTCTTCATCTCTCAAACCAAATATGCTCTGAACTTAGTTAAGAAGTTCAGATTTGAGAATGGGAAAAATTTTTATACTCTTATGAGTATGACTTTAAAACTCTCAAAGGACACTACAGGTAAGAAAGTGGATCCTAAATTGTATGCAGTATGATAGGTAGTTTGTTGTATCTAACTGCAAGCCATCCTGATATTGCATTTAGTGTAGGAATTTGCGCTAGATATCAATCTGACCCTAAAGAGTTTCATTTAACTGTTGTTAAGCGGATTATGTGATATGTCGCAAGTTCAACTAATTTGGGTCTTTGGTATCCACATGATACTAGTGTTCAATTATTGGTTACACTAATGCTGATTGGGCTGGTAATGTTGATGATAGGAAATCAACCAGTGGTGGTTGTTTCCATGTCAGGAACTATTTAATTTCTTGACAAAGTAAGAAACAAAGTTTCGTATCGCTCTCTACCGTTGAGGCTGAATACATTATAGCAGGACATGCATGCACTCAGCTAGTATGGATGAAAAGAATTTTAAGCGATTACGGAATTGCACAAGACTCTATGGTTTTATATTGTGATAATTTCAGTGCAATTAATATATCTAAAAATCTAATCCAGCATTCACGAACCAAGCATATTGACATTAGATATCACTACATTCATGAATTAGTGAAAGAAAAGATAATTTCTTTGGAATACATTCTGATCGAGACTCAACTTGCTGACATTTTCACTAAACCGTTCGACAAAAGCAGGTTTAATAAATTGAATTTTGATCTTGGTATGTGCAATTTTAATTGATTATTTATGCATCTCTATATCATATTGTATATATTTATTATTTTAAATGATTAGAATTTTAAATTTCAAGAAAAATGCACATTTTTGGCTGTGCACGACCAGTCGAGTACATGCTTGACCATTCATGGCATGGCCGGTCGAGCACGTACTCGACCAGTCATCGAATCATGGATTTCACTTTAATTTAGGGGAAAAACCTTTTTCTTCCTCATTTGTGATTCCTCTCCAACAGATCTAAGCATGATCGGTCGTACCCACCTTTTTAGATCTTCAAGGTTAGTGCGTTAATTCCATTTTTCTTGTAGATTCAAGTCAATATCACTTTCTTTTCATAGTTGGAGTGATTTATTTGTTGTTTCCTTGAAGTTTTTGGTGTTTTCTTCTCCAAAATCTGATTTTAAAGAAACCCACTCTTCATCTTTTGTAACCTCTTGATTTCTTATATTCCTAGTTGTAAATGGATGATAGAGGTAGAAAGAAACATACTCGTAGTCCTTCAACATCTAGATCGACACCAATAAGAAGGCGCCACCTTCGATCACCCGAATATGATCCTCCATATGTGTTGGATTTGAGGTTGTGCAATGTTATTGTTGAGCGACCTATGCATTTTGAACATCTTTCTCCTTTTGATCTCCTTCCACTTCTCCAATGTGTAGGATGGGCTAACATTCTACATTGGGGTGGGCCGGCATACCGGTCTATTGCGCAGGCTATGTTTGTATGTATTTATGATTTTTCAACTGAGAATTTAACTTTTGTTATAGCTACTAGAGAAGGTCCATTTGAAGTTGACCGACATCTAATTTCTGGTTTAATGGATATACCTGTCAATGATGAAGGTTTTCCAATGAGCTCTCTAGTTGTTAATCCTTCTGAATCAGAAAAATGTATACTTACTAGAGCATTGTGTAACATAGATACGCAATAGAGTCAAAATGGGAATGCGCTCGCTTCAAAGTACTTGTTACCCAGATACAGTGTCCTTCATAGGATATTTATTTTAAATCTATATCCTCATTCTTGGAACAAAATCGAACTCACTGCTTTCATGGTTCAGATTTTGCATTCCATTATCTCTGGTACAAATGTCTATCTTCCTTCTTTAATATGTCATTCCATCATACAATTCCATCTCCATCCTGTCGTAGTGATATCTCCTTTGCATATCTTATAACTGTGTTAGCCACTCATTTGTTAGTGGCTATGCCTGTTGGAGAGGCTCCTATTCATCACCTTATTTTAAACAACTACAATATAAACAAGATGAATTTGAGGTTGATTGATGGCCAAGTGAATGTGGGTGGTGGTGGAGCTGAAGCAGTGAATGAAGAAGAAGGTGATTTATCTTCAAATGATATAAACATGGATGATATCTTTAATGAGATTAAATCAGATTCTGAGGCTAACCCTGACTATCATCCTTCTGATTTTGCTGAGAGGTTGCATTCTCTTGAGGAACAGGTGGCTCAGATTCGTGTAACCTAAGATTCTCAATTTGCTTATATGCATAAATATATGAGGCACATTAACAAGGGTTTACACCAAATTGATCCATCTATTCCTGCTCCCTCTTCAGGATCTGATTAGTATTTTCTTATTTTAGTTTGTAATAACTTTAATGATACTTGCTTTAATTTTGTCTTTTGTGATAGTACTTGGACTTGATTTACCTTAGTTGTACTTGATTGACTTGGTTAATTATTGTGGTGCTTGACTTGCTTATGGATTTGATATTTGGTCTATCTTGTGGTATCATTTATTCCTCAATACTTTTCTTATTCTTCATTCTTTATCTACTTCCATTTCTACCTTTTAATTCCTTCCTTTGTCATATTGTGACAAAAAGGGGGAGAATTTTGGCATGCTTATATGCTGATTGTGTGTGTGTGTGTGTGTATTGATATATTGGCATGTGGATTATATATGGATTGTGGATATGTAGCTTTTCTTTGTGAATGGGGGAGGAGTTAAGTAAGGGGGAGTATTGTTGATGAAAGTTGATGATAACTGGTGCATGATTCTTTAACTAGGCTGTAATTAGTTACTATGGAGTTGAAGTGTGTTTTGTCACAAAATTGATAAAGGGGGAGATTGTAAGTCCTATGGTTTTCTAGCTCTTATGATTGTCAAATTTTGGAGTGCCAAAACCTCTTAGTTTGTAGTGCCAAAATCTCTCTTAAAATTTGTCTTATCCAGCTCATAATGAAGTCTATGCATCTCTCAAGAACAAGGGTCTTTCATACAAGAACTTCAAGGGCAAGGGTACTTGTTCATATTCATGTACAACATCAATTGTGAATTTAAAAGCTTTCAAGAAGAATTCAAGAATTTCAAAGATTCGTATAAGTCAAGACAACGTTCTTAGACTTTAAAAGTTCAAGATACTCAAGCTTAATTGTTAGTCGTTCTCAAGCTTCAATAGTCTCAAGTTCAAGCTTTATCCTTTGACAAGATCTTAAGCTTTGCGAACTTCAAAGAACGTCTATCATCTGAAGAAAAGAAGGTTTAATGTTCATACATCATGTTAAAGGTATGAATGACCTTAGATTGACCTTAGGGTAGGTCATTTTGAATACATAATTCAATTAGCTCATTTTATAGGTGAATGGTCTATTTTTAGACTAATCCTGGACTCTGTTCGACTAGTCCTAGCACTGGCTCGACCAGTCCAAGAAATTCCACGACTATTCCTAAGTTTGTTGTAAAATTTTGAAATTTTTTGTTAAGCCACAACCAGTCCTGAAGACTGCTCAACTGGTCGTGTGAATAGTGCTCGACTCGTTCATGACTAGTCCTGCAGCTATGACTCAAAGTCTAGCAAATGTTTTTGGTCCCACACAACTAATCGTGGCAGGTCACGACCAGTCGTGGAGGTCACATGACCAGTCGTGAAGGTCCTACGACTAGTCATGGAACGACTTTATCTGATCGCATTCAAAATTTCAAAAATCAGTTGGTCTCATGACCAATCATAGTGTCCATAGGACCAGTCGTGAACGAAATTTCTTCACCTATAAATAGAGCACGAACTTCAGAGTTTTTCATTCAATTCAAGCTAAATCAATACAACACTCTGAGAGATAAGTTTGTGAACTTCTTAAGCTATATTGTGCATATTTAATATTCTCTTTTATCAACTTTATTACATTTGATTTTGTATTTTGTATTCCAATCTGATCTGAAAGAGGGATTGAAGTATTCCTACTTCTTGGATTAAAATCAAATAGAGCTAGCCCAACTTAATTTTATTTAAAATCAATTTAGAACCTAGAACCATTTCATAAGTAAGTGTGGACATTGAACTTCTACTCCAACTTGGTTCTTCGAGGCTGCAACAAAAGGAGAATATCCAAGTATTTTATAGTTTTATAAATTCCTATGTTTTGGTTTCTTTGAGATTAAGCCAGAAAATTCTCTTAGTGTTGGTTATCTGAGGTGATCCAAAAAACTCAGATTGTGGGATTTTTTGAATTGTGAAAGCCCATTTGAAAGACACAATTGTGAAGGTTTTAGGTGAAACTAGAAAAACCTATTTTCATAGTGAACGCTAATATCCACTGTGTGAGGATATTAGGAGTGGAGTAGTTGTGTGGCTATTGTTTAACAGTTGGTGTACACATAGGCGAACCACTATAATTCTTTGTATTTTATGGTTTTGTGGTTTCCTTTCTTTATTTTTTTTAGTTCATGATTGTGGGATGTATTTGTCGATGTGAATGTTGTAATCTTTACATTTTAATATTGTGGAGAATGTTGTAATAGCTTAGATTTCCATTCTTGCTATTTCCTTTCTATTCCTCTTCAGTTTGAGTTTCTGATACACAAATTGTTCTAGTAAGGTTGTCCTGTCATAAACCCTTGGTTTTTATGGTGTAAGGTTGTCCTTAGAACAACGTTTGTATCAACCTCTCAGTACTAGAATTTTGAGGTTATTGCTTCCTTTGATTATTTACAATTCATTTTGTTATCTTATTGTTTAATTCCGCTATTATTTTTTAATTTTCCATTGTCCTATTCACCCCCCCTCTAGGACATATAGCTCGGCCTTTTCAGCAGCACAACCAAATCGTCCTCAACAGGCACGTGTACATGTACTAGCAGCTGGTACATCTGAGACGACAACTGCAGTGCCTTTAGCCTTTGAAGTCACTGACCACAGTCAAGGTACACCTGTATTTCTATTGGTGGACACCGGGTCCACTATCTTGATAGTATCATGCTTTACAGTCAGGCATTTGGGGTTGAACAGTGCTCTTGTGCTTAGGGTGAGAGTCCTTACCACAACGGGGACTTTCTCCGACGCTACTAAGTTTTGTAAAGATTGTCCGATAGACTTAGGGAGCAGAACAGTGTGCATTGACCTGATTGTCACTCTGCTGCATCATTACGACGTCATCCTTGGCATGGATTGGCTCACCGAAATAAAGGTAGAGATCAATTGCGATACTAGATTAGTGACAGCACATGCACCTGAGGGCACGACCTTTACTTTCCCAGTGCGGGTCAGTTGGCCTTACCATATAAGTTGTTACGCTTCCTTATTGGAGAATATTGATGGTCCACACTTGGGGATGTGCCTGTAGTCCAAGATTTCACGGATGTGTTCAGAACGATACCTGGACTACCTCCTTGGTGCGAGATCAACTTCATTATCGACTTTGTGCCTGGTGCGACACCCATTTCTCTACCGACGTATCGCATGCCTCCTTGTGAAATGGAGGAGTTGAGGATATAGATCGATGATCTGTTGGATGTAGGTTTTATACGGCCTAGTGTATCCCCTTGGGGAGCACCGATATTGTTTGTAAAGAAGAAAGACAAGTCACTACGATTGTGTATTGATTACCACAGGTTGAACCAAGTGACAGTGAAGAACAAGATTCCCTTGCCCACGATAGATGATCTGTTCGACTAGTTGAAAGGGGCATAGTATTTCTCAAAGATTAACTTACAGTTTGGATATCATCAGTTGCGCATCAGGGATGAGGACGTGTAGAAAATAGCATTTAGGACCAGTTTTGGGCATTATGAATTTCTCATGATGTCGTTCGGACTTACGAACACACCGATAGTGTTCATGAACCTCATGAACTGGGTGTTTCGGCCGTATCTGTACCAGTTCGTCATCATATTTATAGATGACATTTTGATATACTCCAAGATCCAGAAGGATCACGAAGAACACCTGCGAGTAGTCTTTGATACTCTGAGGAAGAACCAGTTGTTTACTTAGTACCTAAAATGCGACTTCTGGAAGGAAGAGGTCAAGCTTCTGGGACACATAGTGTCCAAGGAAAGTATTGCTGTGGACCTTGCCAAAGTGGTTGCGGTTCAAGACTGCGAGCAGCCTGGTTCGGTTAAAGAAGTGAAGAGTTTCCTTAGACTTGCTGGCTACTATCGCCGCTTCATTAAAGACTTTTCCAAGATAGCCAGACCGTTATTGCAACTCACTCGAAAAGATCTTAAGTTCGCCTAGAATGAGAAAGCAGAAGCAGCCTTTCAGGAATTAAAGGACAAGCTGACATCCGCACCCGAGCTAGTATTGCCAGAGCAGGGGGTCAAGTACATTATCTACACCGATGCCTCTCGTGTTGGTTTGGGATGTGTGCTTATGCAGAAGGACAGAGTGATCGCCTATACCTCGTGACAATTGAGGAAGCACGAAGAAAAGAACCCTATAGATGACCTGAAATTGGCAACAGTCATCTTCGCATTAAAGCTCTGGAGACATTACCTCTATAGAGAGGAGTTCAAGCTCTTTTGCGACCATAAGAGCCTCAAGTACATATTCACGCAGAGGGACCTAAATATGAGGCAACGATGATGGGTGGAAACCTTGAAAGACTTCAAGTTTGAGGTTTCCTACTATCCCAGTAAGGCTAACCTTGTGGCACATGCGTTGAGCGGCAAGAAGACAATATAATTTGTATCTCCGCTAATGATAGAAGAATGGAACATGGTAGAGTTTGTGCGAGACTTCCAACAGAGGCTTACGGTCGAGGAGCCGTTCGAGAGCATCGCACACATCCGTGTACAGCTACTTATTGATGACCGAGTCATTGCAGCACAGAAAGAAGACGAATTGTTGGTGAAGATGAGAAGACGAGCAAGTAACAGTGAAGACTTTAAATGGAGGGTTGGCTTAGATGGAGGTTTGAGATATTGCAGCCGCATATGTATCCCGAATCTCCATGACTTGAGGAGAGAGGTTCTGAAAACCGCACATAATTCAAGATTGGCAATGCATCTTAGTAGCACAAAGATGTATCGGGATTTGAAGCGTTCATACTGGTGGGACAACATGAAGGCCCAGATAGCAGATTTTGTATCCCAATGTCTCACAAGCTAGCAGGTCAAGGTCGAGCATCGCCGACCTCCTGGTTTACTTCAGCCCATGCCCATAGTTGAATGGAAATGGGACTTCATATTTATCGATTTCATTTCCGGGTTACCGAAGACAAGGAAGGGACATGACTCCATTTGGGTGATTGTGGACCAATTGACGAAGTTGGCTCACTTCCTCCCAATTAGAGTTTCGAACTCAGCAGATGATTTAGCCAAGCTGTACATTAAGGAGATTGTACGTCTACATGGAGTTCTTATGGAAATTATGTCGGATCGAGACACGCGATTCACGTCCATATTCTGGACTCGGATTCAGGAAGCAATGGGAGTGCAACTGAAGTTCAGTACCACTTTCCACCCACAGATAGATGGCCAGACGGAACGGGTAAATCAAATACTTGAAGATATGTTGCGAGCATGTGTGCTTGATTTCAAGGACAGTTGGGATGACTGTCTTCCCTATGCTGAGTTCGCTTATAACAACAACTTCTACGCGAGCATTGGCATGGCTCCCTATGAAGCATTGTATGCACGTTCATGTCGAGCACCCCATTGTTGGGCAGAAGTTGGTGAGAAGAGCCTGATTGGCCTAGAAGATTGATATTATTAAACGCCGACTCCTAACAGCACAAAGTAAACAAAAGTGTTATGTCGATACCCGATGGTGACAGTTGGAATTTAAAGTTGGGGACCATGTGTTTATTAAGGTTTCCCCCATAAAGGGAGTACTCCGTTTTAGTAAGAAGGGGAAGCTTACATGGAGATTTATAGGCCCATTCTAGATTATGGATCGAATGGGTGTGGTAGCATACCATCTCGCCTTGCACACACCACTCGCCGGTGTGCACAACATATTTCACGTATCGATGCTAAAGAAATACGTTCCTAATCCCACTCACATTATTAAGAGGGAGCAGGTGTAGCTAAGTGAAGATGCTACATACGTACTGCGACCAACAGGTATCCTGGATATGAAGGAACAGGTATTGCACAGCAAAGTTATCTCGCTTGTGAAAGTATTATGGACTCACCACACTGAGGAAGAGGCGACTTAGGAAACAGAAGTCGAAGTCCATAAGAACTACCCTCAGATCCTCGAGGAGTACGAAAAGGTACTAATTTCAGGGAAATTTTTTTTTAAGGGGGGTAGATTGTAACGTCTAGAAAAAATCCATACAAAGACCCAAGTACCACCTCAGGCAGAAATCCTTAAAGACCATATACTATGGAAAATAGATGAAAATTAATTAAGTACTAAACTAAATTAATCAGTGGATTTGCTTGCACTACTATATATACAAACTGCAAGACCCAAAACCACTAAAATCGCTAACTCAACATTACTTAAAAACCTTGGAGAAATCTCAAAACCCAGTTACTCTCGGGAGTACATTGAAACTCTATATCAGACCTGGACCGCGCGTCAAAAGTCCGATTACCGCAAAACTATAAGGTTATGACCACCTTATTGGGCTTGACAATCTTCACAGGAATCGAGCCCAAATAGTATCCAGAAACGCACAACTTGAGCCCCGAACGAAGTGTGTGAGAAATACGAATATCTTTAGGAAATGAACTCAAACTTAAGTGAATTGGACCATTCACTTATAGGCAAAATTGAAGACTTCGGACCATCAGATTCTGACCCAATTACGCCCATGGATCATGAAAATTTCCCTGTACCAATTGGTATACTTGTGGCCTTGATCGAGGAACGACAACCGTTGATCTGATACGGGTCCTCCACGGTCGATCCACTAATCCGATCGTACCGAAATTATAACTTGGCCTAGATCCATTGTCAGGGAACTTACTCCATGACACAGGTAGGAAATGGACCTCCAGGTAAGCCCCAATCATCAGAAATAGTCACCCTTTGGCTATAACCTAAGTATACCATGGCCCTGGGGCCATTGACACCACTTTTGGGCATATTTAAAGACCTTAAACCACCCCTCTCTCATTCCATACAAATTTCTCAAACCCTAAGTGACAAACGAGAGAAAAGAGGAGAAAAGAGTGAGGAGCAGAGAGAGAAAGAGATCAGAAGATCGTTGCTGGGATTCACTCCCACTACACCAAGTATTGAATCACCACCCCACCATCACTACACCATCGATTCTAACTTCAATTTGGGTAAGAAATTCTAACCCTAATCTTGTTTTAAGAATCTAAATAAAGGAATCAGTGAAATGGCTAACCTATTTCGATGTCTAAGTACCGTTGTTCTGTGTACAGAGATGTACGATTCGAATCGAGTTCAAAACGATAAATCCAATGAAAGGTGCGGACTATAAACATTTAGGTTATGGTTTTCAAGGCTTTCAATGTCAGCAATGATTTATGTCTGACTTGATTGCTACCATATGATGTTAGTTACGATGTATTTAATAAACTATACATGTGTATGAATTATGTGAATATATAATGGATTCCATGTGTTTGTTGAAATATTTGAATGAAAGTGCAATTATAATTTATGCTTTCCATGACTATTAATCTAGAATACATGTTCGTTGTATGTGTGACAACACCTTTATGAAAGGATTTGCCATAATATATGTTTTAACTAATTTAGTTTATGTAGGTAGTATTGTGTTGTCTAGGTGTTTGATAAAATGTTTGAATGAGAAATTGTTTGATGTATCGCTTTTAACAAGGGTGTTAAGATGGGATTCTTAACAACCTTATTCATATTTATGTTTTCTTCATATAATGTGAATTGCTACTATGTAATTTATGGACGAAATGAATACGTATACTAACCTGTTCAATGTGTTTGATAAAATGCTCAAATGAGAATTATGTTTGAATTGTTTATTAAATATTGTTATGAGTAAGATATGTGACTACCTATTGCATTTGAGTATGTTTGAGACTATCATGTAGTCCAGGCAATCGAAAACGGTTCCTAACTAAGTGGCCGAACTAGTTTCGCCACATTAGACATGTTCGATGAATTTGAGTCGTACGGTGATTGTCGAAAGTGGTTAGGCCACCCGAAGTGCTTACGCACTTCATGTTGATTAATTCAATGTGCACTTGTACCAATCACACTTGTCAAATAACCCGATTGGCCTATTGTGTGTTTACCATGTATGGACACTACTGCTTGAATCTAAGGTACCACTTACCAATGTAAAACCCGTTTCAACTATGGTACTAAGATCCGTTAAGACTCATGAGCCAGGCATGGTGGTGTATGGGACACCATGGTCGAGTTGTCGGCCTAAGCTGGGGTGATGAGCCTCCTCGTAGTGACCAGTGAGCAACCTAAACTCGTGAGCCGAATATCGTGGTGTATGGGACACCGTATTTGAGCTATCAGCCTACGCTTAGGTAACGAGCCTTTCGTAGTGACCTCGAGTATAAACTAGGCCTACGCTAAGGTGACGAGCCTCCTAGTAGCGACCTCGAGTGTAAACTCCTAAACTTGCCTATCCACTGCTTTCATCAGGGGTGATGCCCTAAAACTTGCATATCGTATGTGATTAACTAGGATTGAAAACCCTAGATGGATCCTTGTTTGGGTAAATGATAAAAAGGGAGGTACCTTAGCTTTCCAAATCTACGGTATGAATAAGCCTAATCAATTACTTGGCTAACACGATCATGCACCGCATTGCATGTGCTTTAGCGAGGAAGCGCACTTTTCGGGAGTTTGTCATGCGTGATCATAAGATGAAGTCACTGAGGGAGTGTAGGCGAGGGCATGCATCATTACAACATACCATCCCTGCATTAGTAAGAATACTTAGGATATGATTGTTGTACTGCTTTATCATTATTGCTTGATTAAATTGATAACATGTTTACCTTTTCCTTATAGTACCACTGAGTTGATCACTCACTCCCACTTTGGGATGGTATTTTAAAATACCAACCAGACTCTAATTTAGATGCAGGTTACGATGAGGCTTTCGCGACAGAGCCAGATTTCCTTGACAAGGAGGAGGAGTTCTCCTACATGCAGTTCTCAGCGGGTCTGTATAGACCTAGCGCTGCGTCACTAGGATGTCTAGGACATTGGATTAGTTGAACATCTACATTCTGATATTTTGTGTATTTTAATGAAAATTATGTATATATATTTAGCTCAATAGCACGTTTGTACTCTAGAGGTTATGAAACACGTATATACTTTATATATTTATCTCAGTCTTCCACTTACTTAATTACATTAACTCTGGGGTATGATATGCTAAGTTAGTGTAATCTGATTCATGTTTAATGCACTAATATGGACAACATGTACACATCATTATCTATGTTGCATAAGTGATGCGTTGGAACTTAGGAGTTGAACTTTACTCGAGCCTCGATTTTTGGGGCCTTACAATAATACTCTAAAATAACCTCTAAAGTTGCATGAATGGTGTAGTTGGTGTAACCCATTTGATACGGCCCATTTGATGTATTCGAGGCCCATATACTATGGCCCATTATGATGTATATTGGGCCCATGAGTGAGGCTCGATGTGATGTATATTAGGCCCAGATGTGAGGCCCAAAATGATGTATTTGAGGCCCATGGGTTGTGGCCCATTGTGTTGTATTTGAGGCCCATGGGTTGTGGCCCATTGTGATGTATTTGAGGCCTATATGATGAGGCTCATTGTGACATATTTAAGGTCCATTATGATGTATACGAGGCCCATGTGATGCAGGCCACTTGATGTATATGAGGCCCATTTGATGATGCCCAAGTGATGTATTTGTGACTTATTTGGCGAGGCCTAATATGATACATTGGGGCCCTTGAGTGAGGCCCAATGTGATGTATTTATGACACATATGTCGAGGCCCATTGTGATGTATATTCGGCCCTTGAGTGGGTTCGATGTGATGTATTTATGGCCCATGTGTCGAGGCTCATAGTGATATGTATTAGGCTCATATGGTAAGGCCCATTATGTTGTGTATTAGGCCATTGTGTGAGGCCATGGGCCCACTATACGTTTGGCTCTATCTGGGCCACTCCTTGGGAGAAATGTTGGTTAAATGGCTACATTAATGGGCAATGATGGCTTAATGTCTACATTATGACCTTCCCTTAGGCCTTGTTCGGCCGATTATCAATACCGATTTTGAATGTCGAGGCTGATTCCGATTTCGATTGTCGAGGCCGATGGTTGAGGCCGATTCCGATTCCAATTGTCAAGGTTGATTCTAATTATCGATACTGATTCCGATTGTTAATACCGATTCCCATTATCAAGGTCAATTCTGATTGTTGAGGCCGATTATCGAGGCCAATTTCAATTGTCGATACCAGTTCCAATTGTCGAGGCCGATTCCAATTGTCGATATCGATTCTGATTGATGATACCGGTTCTGATTGTCGAGGCCGAGGTTGAGGCTGATTTCGATTCCGATTTTGATTGTCAAGGTCGATTCCAATTGTCGATACCAATTCTGATTGTCAATACTGGTTCCTATTGTTGAGGCCGATTTTATTTCCGATTGTCGAGGCCGATTCTGATTATTGAGGCCGATTCCACTTGTCGATACCAATTTCGATTGTCGATACCGGTTCTGATTGTCGAGGTTGATGGTTGAGGTCGATTTCAATTGTCGATACCAATTTTGATTGTCGATACAAGTTCCGATTATTAAGGCCAATTGTTGAGGCCGATTCCAATTTCGATTGTCGAGGCCGATTTCAATTGCCGAGGCCGATTTTGATTACTAAGGCCGATTGTCGAGACCCATATGATATATCTGTGACCCGTAGTTGAGGCCCATTATGATGTGTATTCGGCCTGTGTTTGAGGCCTAATGTGATGTATATGCGGCCCATGTTTGAGGCCCAATGTGATGTATATGCGGCTCATATTTAAGGCCCATTGTGATGTGTATCTAGCCCGTGTTTAAGGCCTAATGTGACGAATATGAGGTCTATGTAATGAGGCCCATTGTGATGCATTTGAGGGCCAGGCGATGGAGCTCATTGTGATGTATATTAGACCCTTGTGTGAGGCCATGGGTCCACTATACGTTAGGCTCTATGTGGGTCACTCCTTGGGGGCAATGTTGGTTAAATGTCCATATTGTCGAGGTCGACTGTTGATGCCAATTATCGAGGCTGGTCATTGATACTGATTATGAGTATGTGACAGTATAGCATCATGATACATGCACATACGCATCATCTGCATAGTTGTTATGAGATGTGTTTGACCATTACATGTCATTAGGCAGGTTGTTATGAGACTCCCTGATAGGTGGAGGTTATCTCACATGAGCGCATGGTATGCGCAGGATTGATACATGACTGGATTGTATGACTCATACATCTTGCATTGTGTGTTGTGATTACTGTACGCCCTAGCGACATCAGAGTCATAGCCTCGACATGCATATCGTGGATGGCCAGATGAGACACCGAAAATATGTTATTAGCATTGGGCTGCCATAGATGGCCTTGGGTGAAAATCCCTAAACCCTCTTTATATTAGAGGATGCCCTAACGTAGAGATCGAGTGGATACATGAGCGCCCGAGTGCTGAATACTAGGAGGTCGCTTCTCCTACTGTGTCATGGTCAGTTGAGAGGGGGTGTGGCTTGACCCACCTAAGGGATTAAGCAATGCTAAGCTGAGTTTGACCAGCTCATAAATGGGTCCTCTATCGACGAGTCGGGCTGATATTGGTAGGCGGATAGTGAGGTCTCTTCCACTTACCCAGTTGTGCACTTGATGGGGCAGCAAGTTGGTGTAGAGTGTACTAGACCCCGATGATGATCCCAGAGATGTATAGTACCGATTTGTTGAGCAAGAGTTACATACTGAGCATTATATTCATTCATTCATTCACTATCCACTCGAGCCGGTGGTGTGTAACTAATTATTATGTGTACTTTCGCAATGGCCAGGATTTCGGTTGGAGTGCACGACTAACCTGAGGTCAGGACCTTACCACATTAAGTCTATCTATCCAAATTTAGGTATAGGACTGGTTTGGATAGAAGTCCATTGTGATAGGCCCCATAGCATGCGATACCACGTATTATCATCCTGACTTCACACTGCAGCTTGGTCATTTCATTCACACCACATATTACATATTGCATTACATCCTTGGCATATGGCATTTTGGGTTGTTATGTTTTTAAATTTATATGACCTAGATGAGGCTGATGATATTCATAGCTCTTCTGAACTGCATATTGTATTGCATCCTCGATATCTGATATCCGATATCTGATTCATTAGGTTTCCACATTATATAGCCGATTTACATTACTTTCTCAGTATATGACATTAGCTTGCTATGTCTTTTCATCATATATACTAGATGAGGTTGATGATATTTTTATGGACTTGTCAGCATTTCTGCTTACTCTGATATTGAATGGTTTGTAGACTTACCAGTATTTCCATTTACTCTAATATTATATTTTGAGCACGCATATACTGCTCACACAGTTACACCACCCTCTAAGATTTTTACAAGCTTATGCATGATAGATGAA
The DNA here is from genome assembly GCF_029962835.1 of Magnolia sinica. Taxonomy (NCBI): domain Eukaryota; kingdom Viridiplantae; phylum Streptophyta; class Magnoliopsida; order Magnoliales; family Magnoliaceae; genus Magnolia; species Magnolia sinica. The sequence goes on from NC_080573.1 coordinate 71,738,749, forward strand.
TGTAGGTGATGTTAAGTTGCAGCAGCATAGAGCTTAGAGCATGTAGCTAACTTCTAGAGCTTTGATTTTGGCATATGTATTTCCCTTTCAGCATTGTATTCAAATGTTTATATTAATGGATATATGATCATGATGATGCCTTTGTGATTTGGATAAACTTGTGGTTATGCTTCTTACAAGATAAATATATGTTGAAAAATCCTCCTTGTAGGATCCCAAGATCGGAACCTGGCATATAGACTCTTGGAGCCGAGTATGGGGTATTACGGAGGCTGTCGGTATTAGATTAGGTGATCGGGAATTTTGTAAGCCCGATTTCTGAGTTTGGGGCTTGACAGAGATAGAGGGAGATAGAGATCGGTGTAGTGGAGGGACCCCACCACTATGGGTCCCTCATAGATCATAACACATACATTAAAGTGGGTCCCATCATAAGTGGCCCCTAAATCAAAATCACTATCTAGAGTTACGAACACCCACCATTGGATCTTGGATTCCTCCTTACACTGATGCGATCTAGCGCTCCAAGAGGTGAATTTCAACAGTTAAGATGGACTTTGGATGGTAGGATTGGGTGGTAGGAAGGTGGGCCACACTAGCTCTCTTCCATAGAGCTTGGACGTTTGCTCTTGGGAGCTTAGGAGGAAAATGAGAGAGAGATGTGATGTATGGAGACACAGAGAGAGAGAGAGAGAGAGAGAGAGAGAGAGAGAGAGAGATGGTGAGTGATGGGGTGATGGGGAGTGAGTGATGGGTGTACTTGATAGGTAAGGGTTGTAAGAGAGAGAGTTGACTTTAGGGATGGTGTTGTACTTGACATTTGATATGTGATGTGTACTTGATTGATGAGATATATTCTCTTAGGATTTGTAATGCGCGGCATTTTTCTCAAACTGAACACGGGCCTACATCTCCTGGCCTGGATATCGCCTCAGCGGGCGGGACGTGGCGTTAGAAAGCGGCGATGGCGCGATCGCAAGGATACAAGTCTCGAGTCAAGTTGACTCTGGAATACGGGATACGACTTAGGATCGTGTGCAAATACCGATTACAGATTGCGGGTCCCCGGAATTCAACCGGGAGGACCGCAGAAGCCTATGGAATGGTATAGGTTAGGATACGGGTCTCATAGAAAGTTTGTCTTGAAGCAATGCTTTTGGGGAAAAGCCTCTTCGGCCCATCTGCGCAAATATTCATGGAGAAAAGCTTCCTTGCGTCCATCCACACAAATATTCCTAGAGAAAAGCCTCTTGTGCCCATCCATGCAAATATTCCTAGAGAAAAGCCTCCTTGCACTCATCCGCGCAAATGCTCCGGAGAAAAGCCTCCTTGCGCCCATCCACGCAAACGCTCCTGTAGAAAAGCATTCTTGTGCCCATCCGCGCAAACGCTCTTGGAGAAAAGTCTACTTGTGAGCATCAACGCAATCCCCTCAGAAAATGGCCTTATGCCACTTCTCATGGACTCTTGTCCTAAAAAATGGTTTGCGCAACTGAGCGCAATTGAAATTGGAAAGAAAAGTCCTCCTATGCCATTTTATGTGGAAGCCTTTGTCTTGAAGACAGGCTTTGTGCGCCACTTGGAGAGGAATCTTGTCTTAATGCATCCTTCATGAGCCACTTCTCTCTCCCCTTTCTCCTGAAGACTCCTCCATGCACCACTTTACATGGAACATTGTCCTGAAGTCTCCTTGGTGTGCCACTTTGCATGGAAAGTTGTCCCGAAGCTTGCCTCTTAGCACCATTCTCCATGGGAACTTGTCCTAATGAGAGCATTGTGTGCCATTCTCCCTGGACTTTTGTCCAGAAGTAAGCCTTGTGCACTCCACCTTGACTAAAGCTTGTGCACCCCACTTATGATGGAGGGTCTCAAGGAGCTCACAGAGGGTAAAGAAGATTTTGTTTGCCCAACTCAAGTCTATGAAATTAAGCCTCTTCAAGTCCGCATAACCCATTTGCCTTTGCGATGAATATCAAAAGCATTGAAATACTGCTAAAATTACCATTAGACTATCCTTTCTTTTATTCATTGTATTTTATCTTAGAATCAAGGGAAATCAAAGGATGTAAATGAACTCAGACTGAATTAAAAACTTTGTGATCATTGTTCTCTCATCCCTTCTTTGTTATCATTAAATGAAATCTGACAAATCGAATGCATTTGTTTCTTGTCGGAACAGATGGCGACTCTGCTGGGGATTCTTTTCAATGATAACTTAGAAAATATTATGAGAACATTTATCACTTGGCATTTTATAGACGCCAAAATGGCGACTCTTAGTGTGAACATCCTCCCCTTCATCTCTAAGATAAAATGTTTTATCACTTGGGTACTAATTGCAATTTTATATTTTGTCTATAGGTAAGAAGAAAGCACCAGAGAAAGCAAAATCCGCTATGATCAAGAGTAGGAAATTTCATGTGATGGATGGAATGATTTCTGTTTCACCAATAGCTCAACAAGACGAATGAGGATGGAGGATAGTAACATCTAAAAGGTGAAAAGTTCAATCTACCTCCACAAGAAGCATCATCCCACCAAGTACAGGGTCGATTATGTGAAGTGTCGTGAGACACAGTCTTGTCTCGGTCATGTAATCAATTCATTCGAGAAAAATAGAAAGGCCCATCACTCCCAAAGGTCTTCCAGTACCGTTAACTACAATCGTACATACATGTTCTACAGAATCATGATGGGTTCAGACTAATAAAGGGAAAGCCATCGTGACTAGCGAATGTTCGCTTACAGCACCTCCTGCAAAAGATTTCAAGCAAACTCATGCATTAAGAATACCACGATCTGAGTCAGCTAGTCCTTCGAAGCGACAATACACTGGTTTCAAATAAACAATAGTTCATCTTCTTCAACAGCGTCAGCAGCGTGACACTCGCTTCCTCCTTTAATATCAAGATGGTCGAAGAATAAGAAAACAAAAATTTTATTGGTAGATATCAATCAGCCTAACCAACCTTCACTGAATAAACACGTAGCTAAAGGAGTCTCTAATTTTCTAATTGTGACTATTGAGAATAACATTGAACCACAAGAAAAAGGGTCACAACCACAAGTGGTTAGATTTCAAGAACTGATGCCTAATATTACTCAAAATATAACGTAGGAAGAAATCCGATAGATGGTCATCGAAACTATTCATTTAAAGGAGCGAGGTAAGAATAAAAAATTTCAATACCAGACACATATCCTCGTGAAATAGAAGAAATGTTGTTTCCCACTAATTTTAAACACCCAGACTTTTAGAAATTTAATGGGAACAGATCATCAGAAGAGCATATGATGCATTTCATAACAAAGATGGGAAATTTTTTTAGAGTTCCTCAATATTGTCTGCGATTATTCGGATCTTCTCTGATAGGAAGAGCTTTCAGATGGTATTCAGGTTTAATCCCAGGATCTATTCATACTTGAAACAACTGTAGGATATTTTTATGTGAAACTTTTTCTCTTCTGACCGAGAAGTTAGTTTGATCGAGCTGACCACTATTCGCTAAGAAGAAAATGAATCAATCAAAGAATTCATCAATCGATGGAAGGACTGAGGGGCATCATGTCGACATCCTCTGCAAGAATCAGAACAAGTAGAACTATGTTTAGAAGGCATGAGACTAGAACTAGCATGCCACCTAATGAGTAAAGATTGGAAAACCTTTTGTGATCTTTCTACAAAGGCATATGCTCTTGAAAAGATGATTGGAAGAGTGTCTGCTTTTCAGCCAACATCAGCCAACATCACTCAGAAAAAAAGAAAATGAAGAAGATTATCAAGATGTTAAAAGAGACAGTGATGAAGAAGATAGAAATGGTCGTGCGATGATAATGATATATAAAAGGTCCAGGCAAAATAAAGACCATATGAAGTATTTGTTCGTAAGAAAAGACGTACTTCCTATGCTGAAACGATTGTTGGCTATGAAGAGTATTGAATTACCTCAGTTAAAACACCTCGAAGAAATTAAAAATACAAGAGGAATGGATTATTATCATTATCACCGTACATTTGGGCATCATACAGAAAATTGTAATGCCCTCAGGAAAAAGCTACAAAAGATGATCATAGGGGAGAAATTGTGATGGAAGAATATGACAGAAAGAGAAGAATGGCGATTCCAAAACATTGATAATCTCTTAATGGTTCATCATGCTATGTGCATGAAGAAATAAGAGTACATACGCCTGATTAGTTCAAGACTGGGGGCAATACTAATCTTGGATGATCGGTATGAGGTTATGTGGCATCAGCATACATGTTAAAGATCGCAACATCATGATTTTGATTATAAAGATTATTAGAAAAATACCTCTTAATCAAAAGGGGGCATGAAGATTAGAAAGATGAATGAATAAAAGGGCGCATCGACTATAAAAGACAAAGTCATGTATTCCTTTTCATGTGAATGAATAAAAGGGGCACAAATTTTCAAGCAAAGCTTCTCAAGCATACCAGGCATATTAAGATTGAGCATAACATTGATGAATGTTGTCAAGCGTCGATGATTGCTGTCAAAAGGTAATGATTTTTGTCACACACCACGCCAATGATTTTTGTTAAATTCACTAAGTATCAATGGTTATCACCGAAATTAGCAACTATCGCCACTGTTGTGATCATTCGCTCATATAAATTCATCCTATCGAAATTGCTATCATCGCCAAGCTGATACACTATCTTAAACATAATATGAGTGTTCTCAAAACATTGTCAGTAGTGGCGACATATAAATTATTGATTCACCATTTTTTATAGTGGAATAAAGCTATATGGCCAACCACATATAAATTTGACGACAGCAATGGTAGCTTATCATTTAAGGCAGCCTAGCCAAGCCCTATACAGCCAACTACGCATAAGACCTATCATCATTGTCTATATATGACAGCAGTGAATGCTTGAGCAGGTCTATATACAATGCTTTAATGACTTAAAGAGCCTGAAATCGGCACTAAACTATATTGTTTTTTGAGCCCAGCCCGAAATCGGCACTAAACTATAATTGCTCTTTGAGCCCAAGTCTTGTCCAATTCTAGTTTAGTTCGGTCTAGTTGTGTTTAGTCATGGTCAGTCAAAGTGCACTATTAGCTTCATTATGCAAGAGCTTAAACTATGCATGACATCAACATGCTGCATATATATATATATATGTATATATATATATATATATATATATATCATTTTAGATATGCTTAAATATGCAATTGCCTAATAAAAATTTCAAATATTGAGTAAACAATATACAAAAATGTGTTTCTTTTGAATCAGGTTCAAATCACAACAACAGTAAATGCCTTCAAAATACTAGTAGTCCTCTATTCGAAGGTTCAAATCTTCAAAATCAATTACTAGCCTTCAATTGCAATATATGTATTCTTCTAATAAGAGCCACGAGGTCCTTCTGTCTCTTACCTTCTTGATGATAAAGAAGTATTATCTTACAAAATTCTCAAAGGCGACAGAGAATAAAGCTAGCGAAGAATTATCATTCTCTTTTGGACCATCTAAAGATTTAGATATATTCTTCGGATTCTTTAAAAGGAGCGGCGAGGGTTATTCATCCTTCAAAAGCAGTAGCAGATTTTATTTCATGAATATTATCTTATAAAGAAATCATTATACAAAGTTGACCTGGAGAGGGGGAATGATCTATTTCTTCAAAGTAATATATGCCTTGGTCTTTCTGATAATTTCTTATGCGCGACGGAAGGATCCATATGGTATAATCTACTGAGCAATAATCGCGTAAGTAATATTAATGACATCAACACATTCAATTATAAGAAGTATGAGCTAGATAATTATAGCCAGAAAATATGAAGCATGATCCAGTTCTATGAGTACTGGACTTGATGAAGACAAGGAACAAATGATTATCAAAAGAGATAGAAACATTATCAGTAATTTCTATGGCCTTCGAAAAGCTATTAAATGAGAATTGAGAGAAGTCTTATCTATTTTTCTGAATTAGCAAAGATCCAGATATATTCCTAGACAGCTTATAAAGAAACGCCAAGCAAGCACAACCTAGAAAAGACTCAACGATTAAACCTCTAAAGCCAGAAATGACATCTCTAAAAGTGCGATATAATGAGAAGCATGATGACAAGCACAAAGAGAGGATAATCAAATCATTATTATATTTTTAGAATTTTTCAATGTATTTCAAAATTATATATACTTCATGAAACTAAATTGAAAATCATGACTTCTTGAGATACTAATTCCGATTAATTTGGCAGAAAATATTACCATTTGAAAGTGTGGGTTATGCAGATCATAAATAAAGGAGACAATTGAAAAGGTTGTTGCAATAAGAACAACATTGAAGAACAACTCCATAGACACAGAGTTCAAGGAAAGAGTTGCAAGAGCTAATAAAAAATACCGTTACAGCAGCAGCAGCATTGAAAGATAGTTCCCTGGTCAAGTTACTCAAAGATGAAGTCGTCACAATTGTTATAGTGACGAGTTTTCGATGAAAAAAGAATTTATTTTCTTTAAAGAAAGCATCTGCTCGGCACTGTTGGCCAAGGGCATTCAGTCTTCCGTTCGAGCACAATCATTTAGTCTTCTATTCGAGTGCGATCATTCAGTCTTCCGTTCGAGCATGATCATTCAGTCTTCTGTTTGAGTGCGATCATCCAGTCATCCTTCAACCGCAATCCATTCAAATATGATTCCTTTGAACTTGATTATTTTGAAATCAACTATTGAAGAGCTTCATTTAAGCGACACTTCTCCGATATGCAATCAGCTCTATTCATGAAGAATCCTTCTCTGATATAAATGGATTTTTGTGTAGAAGAGGATCGATCATCCATTTGATCTCATGAAATTAATCAAAGAAGGATCGAGGGGGCATCTGTTGAGGCAAAAAAAAAATATTTCATCTTTCTCTCTCTAGAAATCTCAATTTTGGGACAGAAGAAGAATGGATAGGTGTCATCTGATGTAGAAGAATGGATAAGCGTCATCTTATGTAGAAGAATGGACAGGTGTCATTTGATGTAGAAAATGGATAGGCATCATCTTATGTAGAAGAATGGATGGACAGATGTCATCTAGGACAAAGGAATGGATGGGCATTGTCTTGTACAAAGGAATGGATGGGCGTTGTCTTGTGTAGAGGAGTGAATGGGCGTTATTTTGAATGAAGGAAGCTTATGGGCCACCTGGTATGAAGGACGACTATGCTTTGTCTTAAGGAAAGAAGGAGGAATAGAAGTTGCCTTGTATTAAGGAAGGAGTGGTTGTACACCACTATTTAATAATGAAGTGGGTGAACACCACTGTTTAAGGAAGAAAGGGTGGGAGTTGTCTTAAAGAGAGAAGTGGTGGTGATCACCACTATTTTAGAAGGGGCCTGGGAGGCCTATAAATACCCCTCCCCACTCTTCATTTGAGGATGATGGAAAGGAGGATAGAAGAGAGAAAACTAGGAAATATGGAGAAGGTTTACGCGTTTGCGTGCAACTGAAGGTATGTTTATGCGAGTGCGCGCAAATGAAGTTGGAAAGAGAATCTTTGTCGGATTCTGCACAACAAAAGGGAGAAAAGCCCTCACTCCCCACTTTGTGTGGGAGCCTTGTCTTAAAGAGAAGGCTTATGCACTAGCTTTTCTAGACTTCTAGTTCGAATGAAAGGCTTTTGCGCGAGTGTGGACAAATGAAGTTGGAAAGAGAAGGTGGTTGCGCCACCTCTCAAGGAGCCTTGTCTGGAGGCTTGGCTTTTATGCTATTTAAAAAGGAGAGAGAAAGAGGCACTTGCATCACTTTTTATGGGAGACCTTTGCACGTCTGCGTGCAACTGTCCCAAGGAGAGCCTTCCTACGCCACTTAATATGGAAGCTTGTCTTAATGCCCTGCGCCACTTGATGTGGAAGTTTGTCTTGAAGCAATGCTTTTGCATGACTATGCACAATTAAAGATTGGAGAAAAGCCTCCATGTGCCCATCCGCATAAATATTCCTAGAGAAAAGCCTCCTTGTGTCCATCTGCGCAAATATTCCTGCAGAAAAGCCTCTTACACCCATCCACGCAAATATTCCTTTAGAAAAGCCTCCTTGTGCCTATCCACACAAATATTCCTAGAGAAAAGCCTCCTTGCGCCCATCTGTGCAAACGCTCCTAGAGAAAGGCTTCCTTGTGCCCATCCGCACAAACACACTTGGAGAAAAGCATCCTTGCCCCCATCGGACTCCTAGATAAAAGTCTCCTTGCACGCATCCGCACAATCCCCTCAGAAAAATAGCCCCTGCGCCATTCCTCATGGACTCTTGTCCTAAAGAAAGGGTTTGCGTGATTGAGGGCAATTGAAATTGGAAAGAAAAGTCCTCCTGCACCATTTTATGTGGAAGCCTTTGTCTTGAAGATAGGCTTTGTGCGCCACTTGGAGAGGAATCTTGTCTTAATGTATCTTACATGCACCACTTCTCTCTCCTCTTTATCCGGAAGACTCCTCCATGAGCCACTTTGCATGGAAAGTTGTCCTGAAGTCTCCCCGGTGTGCCACTTTGCATGGAAAGTTGTCTCAAAGCTTACCTCTTGCGCCAATCTCCATGGGAACTTGTCCGAATGAGAGCATTGTGTGACATTCTCCTTGGACTTTTGTCTAAAAGTAAGCCTTGTGCACTCCACCTTGACTAAAGCTTGTGCGCCCCATTTATGATAGAGGGTCTCAAGGAGCTCACAGAGGGGAAAGAAGAGTTTGTCCGCACAACTTAAGTCTATAAAATCAAGCCTCTTCAAGTCCACAAAACCCATTTACCTTTGCGATGAATATCAAAAGTGTTGAAATACTGCTAAAATTGCCATTAGACTATCCTTTCTTTTATTCATTTTAATTTATCTTAGAATCAAGGGAAATCAAAGGATGTAAATGAACTCAGACAGAATAGAAAACTTTGTGGTCATTGTTCTCTCATCCTTTCTTTCTTATCATCGAATGAAATCCTCTAAATCGAATGCATTTATTTCTTATCGAAACACACTACAAATGAACTCAGTGCCCTTCCAGGTTTAATGGGGTTGTAATACGAGAGAATCCCTCATTGAAACGCTAATAGTAGCCCGCTAAGCCAAGGAAACTATGGATCTTGGACGCGTTCGTGGACTGGCCCCACTGACACACGACATCAATCTTCGAAGGGTCTACTGCTACACCTTGCCTTGTCACCAAGTGACCGAGGAACTTCACCTCCTCCTACCAGAACTCGTACTTCTCCAGCTTCGCATAAAGCAGTGTGCACAGAGGGTCTGCAGAGTGATCTCCAAATGCTGCTCATGCTCTTCCTGGGTCTTTGAATATATCAAGATGTCATCGATGAATACCACAACAAACTGATCAAGAAATGGATGGAAGACCTCGTTCATCAACTGCATAAACACTGCGAGCGCATTAGTCAGTCCAAAGGACATGACCTAAAACTCAAAATGATCATAGCGCATCCTAAATGCTGTCTTCGGGATATCCTCCTCCCAGACATGAACCTGATGATAACTGGACTGTAAGTCTATCTTCGAAAAGAACTACGCCTCTTGCAGCTGGTCAAAAAAATCATCCATCCTACGAAGTGGGTACTTATTCTTAATCGTGACCTTGTTGAGCTCACGGTAATCCATGCAAAGCCTCAACAACCCATCCTTCTTCTTCACGAAGAGTACTGGCGCTCCCCACGATGAGCTGCTCAGATGGATAAATCCTAACTTGCACAACTCATCCAATTACTTCTACAGCTCCAATGGGGCCAACGATAAGGGGCCTTCGAAATAGGCGCAGTACTGAGCATGAGATCAATTTGGAACTTAGTATGTCGATGAGGTGGCAACCTCAGAATCTCTTGAAACACATCTAGAAAATCGTAAAAGAGCTGGCAGCTAGTCGATGCTCAAGACAACTGGCTCCTCCATAGCACATGACATAAGGCAAAAGAGCTACTGATCTCTTAGCTCGGCTACAAACTGAAACTATGGCACATTGGGTATACAAAAAGTGACTGTCCTTGTGAAGCAGTCCAATATAGCATGATACTCGACAAGCTAATTCGTGCCTAGGATAACATCAAATTTGGACATCGATAAGACAAACAGGTCATCTAGCAAAAAGATCTCCCCTACCAGAACGGGGCAAGACGAGAAAAACCAACCTAATACTACAGTCTTCCCTAAGGGCGTCGACACTGACAAACCCTCACATGTAGACTCTAGTGGAAAACTAGTTAATTGGTAAAAATCCTCAGAAATAAATGAATGTGATGGGCCAGAATCAAACAAGACATGTGATATGCATGAGGAAATAAGGAGTGTACCCTCGACGACTCTTCCTAATGCCTAAGAATCCTGCCGGGCTGCATAAAACCTACCCTGGGCCTGCTCGAGAGGTGCATGTCCCCTCTATTATCATCGCTATTGCTGCTATTGCGGCTTGTACTGTTGCCTCTGCTGGTGTGGGGGAGGTCTCGGTGGCTGATGTGGCTGCCCCTACTGCAACTGCTGTTAAGGTATCAACAGAGAATACTGTTGTCACTGCTGCTGCTGTAGAAGCTGCTGAGGCACTTTTGACTGCAACTGTGGGTGGGGGCACTTGTGCCTACGATGCCCTGTCCTACCACATCCATAGAAAACATGTGAGAACTGTCTCTGTGGTGGTGTTGGGGGTGTTGATGGTACTTGAAAGGATGGATGGGTCGTGCGCCTCTGTGGTGATTGAAGCTGCTGCTGATGGAAACCATCAGAGGGGGCCTTCCTCTTCCGGTCTCCTCCTTGATTGTGGATCCACTGTGAATTAGTTCACTTAGCCTCATAGATCTGGGCCCACTCTATAACCTCCTCAAATGACGGGAGCTTTTGTTAAGTGGTACGACTCCGAAGGCCAAGGCGCAAGCTGCCCTAAAAAAGATGGGCCCTCCACCCCTCCTCATCCACAACATATGGTGTGAACTTAGATAGCTCAATGAATTGAGCCTCGTACTGAGACACAATCATGTCTCCCTGGACTAAAGTCTTGAACTCTAATGTGCGCTGTTGTCGAACATGCTCAGGGAAGAACTTTCGGTCGAACCGGTTTACAAAGTCCTCCTAGGTCCACTCAAAATTAGCTCCTACTACTTGAGTAATCAATGCCCACTAATGCTCGACCTCACCCTGCAGAAGGAATATTATCAAAGGAACCCACTGGTCTGTCATACATCTCATCGTGTCGCAGATCTTCTCTACCTCAGATCTCCATTGCTCCGCTGTCGTCTGATTAGGGTCGCCTTGGAAGCGTGGGGGATCAAGCTATCTAAAGTCATGCAGAAGGGAGCTCATGCACTCCTTCTCGGTCTGGACTGACATATCAGTGAGTTGCCTACCCTGCCTCTATAGTATAGAGGTCATTGCATGCAACATCTGCTGAAGATGGTCTGCACTCACTAATACAGATGGGGCTGCATCTGACTGGGATGTGTGAGCCCCTCTCCTTGGCCTCTTGGGTGTCATGTCCTACGGGAAGGAATAGGGGACCTTTTAACCATGAGTACTCTCGAATGCACACACGTTAGGGAGCTATATCAAAAAGTTTTTGAGTTCGCATCAGTGAATCCTATTTTAAACTAAGTTTGAAAATGGATCCTAAGGTGAGTTTCTAAGTATTTGAGCTTGAGAACCTAATCATTCTAAGTTCACAGCAATCATACAGTGAAGGGCAGTTATTCTAAGACCATTAGCAAATATGTGATGTTATTCTCAGGTATTCCCAAGTTATGCTCCGATACCAACAACTGTCTTGCCCCAAACTCAGGAATCAGGCTCACAAATTTTTCGACCGCCGAATCTTATACCAACAGCCTCCGTAGTACCCCATTCTCAGCTCCCAGCTCCCATGCGCTAGCTTCCGATCCTGGGATCCTACAAGGAGGATTTTCAGGGTGATTTTTTTTTAAAGAGCATAATCATAAGTGCACCCAAGTCACCAAAACATCATCACCACATATCCACTAATATAATATTTAAGTACAGTGCTGAAAAGGAAATACATCATATAACAAAATTCCAAAAGATCGGGCACATGCTCTTACCTCAATGCTACTGCAGTCTAGCATAACCTGCACATAATGGACGTGCATAAGCTTACTACAAAAATTAGAGAGTGCGTGTGTGTGTGTGCAATGCATGTGTCAAGTATACAAATGTCAGAGTAAGCGGAAATGATGGAAGGTAAAACTGGCAAGTCCATAAATTATGTTAGCCATACCGAGGCTATGCAATGCAAGGCCTACATGGTTGAATGTCATATGTTAGAGATGCAATGCAAGCATGAAAATTCTTAACTAGTCCATGTATCAGTACGATTCATCACTGGAAACATCATCGGGGTTTAGTACACTCTAACACTGGCTGCCACCCCATCGCGCGCATAACCAAGTGAGTGGAAGAGACCTCACTATCCACCTTGCCAGTGGTATACCAATACCCACTCAGCTCGTCAATAGCGGACCCATTTACGAGCTAGTCAAATTCAACCCAGCTTATAGCCCCCTACCCTTGGGCGGATAAGGTCACAACACTTTTCAACCAACCACGACACAGTGGGAGATGCGACCTACTAGTATTCGGCACTCAGGTGCTAATGCTATCCACTTAGTCTCAACGTTGAAGCATCTTACTGGTACCATAAGGGTTTAGGGACTTTCACCCAAGAACATCCATAACGCCCTAATGTTAGAACAAATATTTTTGGTATCTAATCTGGCCATCCACAATATGCCTGTGGAGGCCATAACCCTGATGTCGCTGGGGCGTAATGTGATTGTGACATACAATATGAGAAATGCATGAGTCATACTATCCAAGTCATGCATCAAACCTACGTGTATCGTAAAATCACGTGGGTAACCCTATCTCATATGGGGTCCCTTAAGTATCTTAGCCCAATGACATATGCCATGATCAATCACCACCCGCAACATGCATACAAATGATGCGTATAGGCATATGACTGGGCATGATGTCGTTATACTAAGCATGTTCTTAATGTGTCGTACTAGGCTAAGTACACTAGCATATCAGACATATCATACAATAATCGACACATCATATACAAAGTGTGGGAACTGAACGATATGCCCCACTAGAAATATAGAAGTTTATGTGGCATGGTGTAACGACCTTGGAATTTTCCGTGCTAATCTTTCCTTAAGTAGTTGTTTTGGGGTAATTAGCGCTTTACTCGATTGCTTGTGAAATTCGCATCAATCACTTTAAATTGTATCTGCATGGCTCTAAATGTGTAGATTAGTGAGCGCTACGTTACTCTGAAATCTGGGATCCATCGCTAAATCCAGTTGTTCTGGGGAATTTTTGGAAGATCTGGATCGGACCTGGACCGCGCGTCGAAAGTCCGATGGCGATGATCTTAGGCTGTTGCGGTCACCGAGTTAGGCTTGACCATCTCCTCGAAAATCAAGTCCATCTGATGTTCTGGGTCGATTTGCTTGAGCTCGGAGTGAAGAGTGTGAGAACGGTTGGAATTTATTAAGCTTTTATTGAAATCTGAGTCGTGTCGCTTGCGCAACGATTTTAAACATTCTGACCGTTGGATTCTGACTCAATTTCACCCTCTGATCAGGATAGTTGGCCCAGGCATATCCTAGTGCTTGTGGACCTGATCGAGATTCCGTGACCGTTGAATTGTGTGTGGTCCGCCACGGCTGATCTGAAGAGCCGGTCGGTATGAAAACTCAGCTTGACCTAGATCCATGGTCAAGGAGCTTAAGTCCGACCTTTCATGGTTATAGGTCCACCAGAAGTGCTTCGTTGGATCGAGAAAGGCTTACTTTGGTTATAACCTAAGTATACCTTGACCCTGGGGTTATTTTCATCAAGAATAGGCCTATTTATAGTCCTTAAACCCTAGCTCTCTTTTCCATACGATTTTCTCTAACCCTAGCTTGGAAAGAGAGTGGAAAAGAGAGAGAAAGTGAGAGAGATAAGTTGGTGAATCATCTCGGATTCTTCCTTGTTCTTCTTCATCTTTGAATCTTCGCTTTGAATCGTTCTTCTGACGGTTCTGAGTTCTTTTGGGGTAAGTTAACCTAACTCTAACCTGTGTTAGAGCTTAGATTAGTCTTGGTGTTGTTGTATCTCATTTCCATCTTTGTTCTAGGGTATTCTAACGCCGTTGACGAAGACAACTCGTTTAAATCAGTTCGGTGTTCCTTTCTTTACTTAAGGTGCGGACTTTAAGTGTATAGGTTATGGTTTTCAAGGCTTTCAATGCCAGTGAATGATTTATTCTTGTTATGGATGAGATTTCACATGCCAAATGTTCTGTTTCTGTTGCTTTCCTGATGCATGTGCTATATTGAGATTTATGTATTCTATGTGTATTTATAAAGTACCGTATACGTATAAAATATGCACTTGTGTTTGCCATGATTATTTGTCATGTATGTATGCTAGATGCATGTATGACGACTCCTTGGTAAAAGGAATTGTCTAAGTGCATGTATTCTAACATACGCCATGTATGTTGTTCCATGTATGCTAAGTGTTTGTAGAAATGCATGAATGATCTAAGTGTAACTTATTACACTAATTGTGGGCGTTGAGAAGTGATTCTCAATACTCCTATTGATGCGCATGATTTCCTTTATGCAGTTACATTCCATGTTATTTAAATTCAAGCATCTCCTATGCTTACATTTATGTTAAGTTGATATTCTTCAGATGCGTATGTACCATGATTGGAGTTGTTGTTCCATTACTGTTTTACATTCCATATGAGTATCTGTAGTAGCGTAAGGTGTTTGGGACTATGCCTTAGTCCAGGAAATCGGTAATTGACCCTATGTTCGTGGTTGAGATTGCTTTCGCCACGTAGGACGTATTAGACGAACCCGAGCCGTATTAGAGTTGGCGGCAGTGGTTTGGCCACGCGGAGTGTTTGCGCACTCTATGTCGTTCAATTCAACGTGCGCTCATGCTAGTCGAGTTCGTTAAGTAACTCGATTGTCCGATGCATGTTTACCATGTATGAACGCTATTGCTTGAATCTAGGGTACCGAACTTACCAGTGAAATCCTATTAACTATGGTACTTGATCCGCCAAGACTCATGAGCCGGACATGGTGGTATGGGACACCGTGGTCGAGCTGTCGGCCTACGCTGGGGTGACGAGCCTCCCCGTAGTGACCAGTGAGCAACTAAACTCATGAGCTGATTATGGTGGTATGGGACACTATATTCGTGTTGTCGGCCTACATTGATTGGTGACGAGCCCTTTGTAGTGACCTCGAGCATACCTGGATACCGCAATGAGGTGACGAGCCGAACTGTGGTAGTAAGGGCATGAAAGGCGTGCATTGATTGGTGACGAGCCCTTTGCTACGACCTCAAATGTATGATCGTATGAGATGTCTAGGATTGACGACCCTAGTATGGATCACTGTTGGGATGGTGACATGAGGAAGGTATCTTAGCTTCCCAATCCTGCTGTGTGAAATGGACTAATAACAACTCGGTAATCATATCCATGCACCGCATTTGCATGTGCTTTGTAGATGTGGCTCACTTTGAGGCGATGTCATGCGTAACGTAAGATGAAGACGCTGAGGGTGTACGCGTGAGGGCATGCATCATATTGCATACATTCTTGCATTAACAAGAGTACTTAGGATTTATTTTATTGTTCTGCTTTATCATTACTATTTGATTGAACTGATAACATGTTAACCAGTGCCTTATTGTTCCACTGAGTTGATCACTCACTCCCACGTTTCTTGGGCGGTGTTAAACACTCACCAGACTCTGTCTTAGGCCCTGATGTTGCAGATGTGGATGCGACGTCTGAGGCAGAGTGGGAGCTGGATGACGACGAGGCTGCCTTCTCCTATATGCAGTTTTCAGACGGGTTCTAGCAAGCCTCGGTCTGATGCGCGGGATCTTTGAGATTATTTTTGGGATCTTAAATGATGTAACTTGATACTTAAAATTTTGTTAAATAACACTTTTATTCGACCTGGCTTGTATATGTACTTCAGGGATTTACACTTGTACACATATTTTGCTATAAGTCTTCTACTTGCTTTATTCACTTATCCCTGAATCATATTTGTGTTTTGGCTTAATCTATTCCATGTTTTATGCACTAATACAGTCAACATACATCCTTCATTAAATGTGTTGCATAAGTGATGTTTTGGAACTCGGGAGCTGAGTTATGCTCGACCCCCGAATTTCAGGGCGTTACACATGGCCTACATTAGACTAACATTAGCTTCTCATGTAGCCTGCAAGGCATGAATAGAATATATATAACAAGGCGGGGTCCGCTGGGAGTGACCCGGATGGACACCCACATGTACAACGCGTGTGTAACTAGGCTACCAATCCATTTGGGCACATGGCCCACTAATGATGTCCCAAAATAATTAGATTATCAATGACATCACTATAATTACTTTAGTAGAATGATCTGCACCGTCTAATCATTACTAATGTAAATTGATGATTACAGATCATTGGTTAGTCACTGGGATGTGATCATATGTTCATGGCCCATCTGAGTCTTGGGAATTCATCAGTTCAGGCAAAGTATATGCTTAAATGGATTTAATAAAACCATAGTTTCAACATTCACACGTCAACTAATTTAAGAATAATTAAAGATGCTAAATATAACCAAAGACCTAAGGGATCTCGATTTCAGGGATTCCTAAGTCCAAGGGATCCCAAAACTAGGGATTCCCAAGTCCAAGGTATCCCAAAACTAAGAAATCCCAAAGTCCAAGAGTTTCTAGCCCCATATTACCCTATGGTACAGCCCACCTGAGATCTGGACCAACCTGAGTTTTGGGCCCATGGCCTAACATGGTATGATAAGACGGATGAACAATGTGGATATGATACATACATCATGTAGGGTCCCATGTGTGGGGGTAGCCCAAGGAGGCTTCATAATGCCCAGTGACACCTTCCATTTTCCTTTGTTTCTATTTTTTATTTATGCACTATCAGTGCAAGCCTCACGAGGATTTTCTACTCCATTCACCGCGTAGTCCATCTCGAGCGGGTCTAATGGGCTCTGATTTGGGTTGATTTGGATAAATAGGGACTCCACAATGGGCCTTGGGAGATTTCAACAGCAATGGTTTATTTCCCTCATTATGGCTTACTTGAGACCCGAATCTGTCTCATCTTTTGGCCCAAGGCCTAAAATGATCTTGTAAAGACGGTGGATGGTGTGGAGTCAGTATAAATATTAGAACAAGGTCCCACCTGTGAGACCCAAAATTGGCCAAGAATGGGCAAACTCCCACGTGCATGGCAGTCATGTATTTTTCATGTTATTAGCATGTTTTGCATATACTATTAATGTAGGCCCCAAGTGGATGATCTAATCCTTTCACCATCTTGGCCACCTCGAATGAGGTCAAATAAAATCTAACTAGGACTGGTCTAGATGATCATGGACTCCAAAGTGGACCCTATAAGGTTTCGATAGATGGGCATTGTTCCCCTTAGTATGGCCCACTCGAGACTCAGATTTACCTTAAAATTTGGCACATGGCCTAAAATTATATGGAGAAGATGGTGAACAGTGTGGATTAAACAAATTCATCATGGTGGGGTCCACATGTGATGGTAGCCCAACGAGGCTTCCACCCTCACTGTCACTAGACAATAACGTCCAGTGACATACTTTTTTTCTTATTTTTCTCTTTCTTCCTTTATTTTTATTTTAGTCTACTATGTGGGGCCCACTAGTAGATAATCCATTCTGTCCATTACATCGACCAGCTCTCTATGGACCAAAGTAGTCTAATGATGGATAGATCCACCACTTATACACACAACAGTAGGCCTTAGAGAGTTCCAACAGTGAGCCTTTGTTTCCCTCGGTGCGGTCCACTAGGAACTCAGATTTATCTCATTTTTGGACTTATTGCCTAGAACGACATGGGGAAGGTGGTGGACGGCGTGGATTAAACAAATACATCAAGGTAGGGTCCATGGTTGGACGTCCCCACCCCATGTCACCTGGTTGACATGAGGGGGTGCTCCCACTCCACCATCAGTTGTGGTGTGGTCCACATGATGGTTGGATAGACTAGATTTTTGGGCTCCATGGATAAAATGAGCTAGCAAATGGATGGATGGTGTGGATCTAAGAAATACATCAATATGGATCTCATAAGTGAAAACTCACTCCAAATTAACATCCATGTAAAGTAAGAAATGACGTGAGTAACCAAACTCCTTAGCATTTGTGGTATGGCCCGCCTGGGATTTGAATTAGCTTCCTTTTTGAGCTCAACACCTAAAATGAGAAGGGAAATTGGATGGATGGTGAGGATGATATACACACACACACACACACACACACACACACACACATCGTGATGGGGCCCACGAGATAAGCCCACGTGGTGGCTTTGGAAGGCGAATGGTGGCAGAGACAGAGACATGTATCTAGACATTGTTGTGTCCAGGGACATGGTGCCACTACCCCTCTCCCTCTTTTGTGTTTTAAGGTGAGGTAGGGCCCACCTAGGAAATTCACTCCATCCATTTGAATGTCCAACTCATGATGGGGCTAAGAAGCTTTGGATCACACCCATTTTTGGTGTATTTTCGCCATCCAAGTGTGCTTACACAATTAAGTGGTTTAAATGGAAAATAAATATCATAGTGGGCCACACAACATGGTCCACACTATAATAGCGTATGGGACACACTCTCCAATAGCATGGCCCACTTGTAGGTCTCACAACACCATGAAAATAAGAAAGGAAGAGGAAAGGAAGGGAAATAAATCTAGCCATGGAGGTGGCCCCCCACCACTATGGGATCCACCACATACTCAGTACATGATCAAGGTGGGTCCCACCCTTATGGGCCCACTAAAATAGAGAAATCATAAAGAATGGGAGGGTTTTGCTCCTCCCATACACTCACTTAAAAGGATGGACGGTTGGATCATCTCGGATCGACGATCAGATGGCCCACCAAGCTCCTCTCCACCCCTAAGCTCCTCTAATCACTATTTTCTTTATTCTCTTACTATTACTCTCTTGATTTTTCCTAATACTCTCACAATCTCTCTTTGTTTTCTCTTAATCTCTTCCTAATCTTTCTTTCTTTTCTCTCTTTCTCTCTTAATTTCTCCCTAATCTTTCTATTATTTTTCTCTCTTTTAATCCCACTCTACTCTTGCTAAGAAATAGTAAAAATGAGAGGGAGTTAGGGAGTTATTGTGGTAGAGATTTTAAGATAGGGAGGGAATAAGGGGAAGATGGAGGGGTAAAATGGGGAGGAAAAGAATAAGAGAATGTTGACTAGCATAGGTAGGGGTATGGGTTGCATGAGAATGGTATGGGTTTGTTTGACTAGTGGAGAGAGAGTGACGTGAGTGATGGATGGGTTGATGGATTGATTGATTGATTGAGTGATTTATTTGACAACATGGGGATTTGTGCAAGTGGGGCCCGTGTGCATTGTGCGGCCCACCTGCCCACCTTATATTGTGCCAAAATTGTAACTTATATTCTAAGGGTCAAAATGGGGCATGCCGTGTGACATCAGAAACGTAGCACCTATGTGGTTGCTAAGGTAGAAGTCTCGAGGTATCGCGATATAGAAGTAGTGTAACGATCAAAACTCGTCAATCTGATCCGCTAGGAACATGCCGTTGTTTAAGTAGAAGTGTATGGAAGGTCTCGCGAGGTTACGGGTCTCACACTTCAGGTGCTCAGCGTTCCATGGATGTGGTAGAGGTCGTCTCTCCATGTCTACAAGTCGATACGCTCCTAGTTGGGTTGTGCATGTCACCTTATAGGGCCCTTCCCAGTTCACCCCCAGGGTCCCTGAGTCAGGTTCATTTATGTTTTGAAAGGTCTTGCAGAGTACTAGATCTTTAGCTTGGAACCTCCTCGTCCTTACCTTGAAATTGGAGAACCGGGCAACCTGTTGTTATCGAGCTGTAACTTTAAGTTGGGATTGCTCCCTTTTTTCTTCGATCAGATTGAGGCCCAGTGTCATATGCTCGGTGTTTTGATGTTCGTTGTAGGAGAGAATTTGAGCAGTTGCGAGCCCAATCTTGATTGGGACAATGACCTCTGCCCCAAAGGCCAAGGAGAAAGGGGTTTCTCCTATCATTGTTCGAGCTGTGGTCCGGTATGCTTAGAGAACATGGGGGAGCTCCTCTGCCCAGGCCCCTCTAGCTTTCTCGAGCTTAGTTCAGAGGTGGTTCTTAATGATCTTATTGACCGCCTTGACCTGACCGTTAGCCTGGGAGTGTTAGGGTGATGAATAGATGTTTCGAATTTCGAGGTTCTTACACATACCTCGGAATCAATCATTGTCGAAGTACTTCCCGTTATCTTAGACGATTTGTGTGGGATTCCGTACCGACATATGATGCTTTTACAGATGAAGTCAGTAATTTTTTACTTGGTGATCTTGGCTAAGGGCTCGGCCTCAACCCATTTGGTGAAGTAATCGACCACGATGACTACGAATTTGATATGGTCTTTCTAGTTGGTAGGGGGCAGATGATGTCAATTCTCCATTGGGCGAAGGGCCATGGTCCGGTCATGGGAGTCAGTTGTTCAGGCGGTTGATGAGGTATTGCCATGAACCTCTGCATTTATCACACCTCTGGGTGTACTGCTTAGCATCCTTTTGGATGGTGGGCCAAAAGTACCCCTGCTGGATGACCTTATGTGCCAGGGTGCGACTGCCGGAATGGTTGTCGCAAATCCCTTCGTGTATCTCTCTGAGAACATATTCAGCGTCCTAAGGTTGGAGACACCAGAGGTATGCAAAGAAAATCCTTTCTTGTATAAAGTGTCCCTGATCATGGTGTACCGGGACAACTTGGATCAGAGTCTGTGTGCATCTAGTTGATCTTCTGGGAGTCTTCCTTCCTAAAGCTGGCTAATTTTGGAGCCTGACTTTAAATCTATTGGGAGGACCATGCTTAGGTCAGATTTGTTGTTGCTTAGCTCAGCCAAAAACTCTACCGGGATTGACTTTGGGATGTCATCTTTAGCCATTGTGGCCAACTTTGCTAACATATCTGCTTTAGAGTTTTTTGACCTAGGGATTAGGCCGATGTCACATTTAGGGAATTTTTTAATAAGTTCTCGGGTTTTTTGCAAGTAGGCTTTCATTCTCTCTTCTCTGACATGGTATTCACTGGCTATCTAGTTAACGACGAGCTATGAGTGACTATGGACTTCCAGATTCTGAATTCCCATTACTGCTACCAGGCTGAGCCCGACCAGAAGTGCTTCATATTCTGTCGTGTTGTTCGATGTTTGGAATCAAAATCTTAAGGAATATTATGTGCAAGTCCAATTAGGAGCCTCAAGGACTACCTCAGCCCCACTACCTTTATAATTGGATGAACCGTCGACTTATAGTGTTCATGTCAACATATCTGGATCTGCTGTCCAATCTTTAGGTTGATTGGACTGGCCTCCAGTTCACTCTTGCACATGAGCTCAACAATGAAATTAACCACTACTTAGCCTTTGATGGTGGTTCGGGGCTGATATTTAATGTTAAACTCACTGAGCTCGACTGTTCATTTCGTAAGTCTTCATGATACCTTTGGTTTTTGGAGTACCTGGCAGAGAGGTTGGTTGGTCGAGACTACAATGGTATGGGTCTGGAAGTAAGGTCGCAGGCGATGGGATGAGATGACTAGGGCGAGGGCGAGCTTCTCGATGTTTGGATACCTGGTCTCTATCGGGACTAGGGCTTTGTAGATGCAATACACCAGTAGTTATTTCCCTTCTTACTCTCAGACAAGGACAGAGCTAACCATTACTGTTGAAACTGTTAACTATAGAAGTAGCAACTCTCCTTGCTTGGGCTTGAAAAGTAGTGGTGAAGATCTTAAGTACTGCTTGAGCTGCTGGAAGACGAGTTCACATTCTTCGATCCACTTTATCTTTTATTTCCCTTTCAATTACTTGAAAAAGGGGAGACATTTATCAGTGGCTCGAGATACAAAATGGTTGAGGGCAACCATTATCAGGCCTATGTCCTGTACCCCATCATTCCTTAAGATCCTTTAGTCCTTTCGGTTCAATTCTGGCATCCTGTAACCTGTAGATAGCATTTGCGAGTGACACTGAGTTGCGGCATGTGAACTAGAGTCAGCTTGACCTGAGACATGCCATTGCGATCGTGTCGTCGCTGCGGTTCCAATGCCGCATCTCGTGTGTTAATGCGACGCTTAGATCATAAGATATGGCCCGCACGTTATAGGACTCACCTATTACAATGTCACAATTTCTTAGGCCATCATGGGGTGATGTCATCACCCCATGCTAACTAATCATTTCGTCTCTTTTTCTCATAAGTCAACACCCCCCTTACCAAGAAATTAATAATAGCCTTACATCATCATTTCAAGCCATGATTTCTCCCTCTCTCTCTCTCTCCCTCCCTCCCTCTTTCTTCCTCATTCTCCATTGCAAGACCCATGAACGTCATCCCAAAAAAATCTATCCCTCTCCCACCTTAGATCCTCATTAATTAAACCATTAGATCATCATCTCCACCGTTGAGGAAGCTTCATAGGAGCATTGGAGCATCAGGGAAGAAGAAGAAAGTTAGCTGGGTGCCTCTCTCTCTCTCTCTCTTTCCTGTTGCAGCCCACCTTGATGAGTGGATTGGATCCACACCATCCATCAGTGGTAGCCACCTTGCTGTCCACCAATGGGCCACGTGGACGTGGGACCCACCTAATGCATGTTTTGTCCCACCGTCCAGTAGGTCTGGACAATGGGAAAACACATATACCAGCTTGATTTAAGTGGGCCATGTGCACGTGGGACCCACTGATGTAAATGTTTCATCCACACCACCCACGTATGGAGCCCACCTTGTTGACATCCAGTGGTAGGCCACCTGCCTGTCCACTTGGACAAACCTAGACAGGAGAGAAAACACAGATATCAGCTTGATATCTCAAGCTAGTGGGTCTCACACATGTGGACCCACCTTGATGCATGTGTTGGATTCACACCGTCCAGACCCTGGACGGTGGGTCCCACCTTGATGCATGTGCTAGATCCACACTGTCCAGACCCTAGACGGTGGGTCCCACGTAGTTGTATATCTATTGTATTTGACATCAACAATTTTGGGGGTCTGATCGTGAGGTATGTGTTATACCCCAACTGTCCACCTGTTAGAGCAATAGTGACACTGGTTAGGTAGCATTATAGTTGCTACTGCTGCCAACGCCAGCAGCTGACACTGCTGTCCTAATTGAGTGGTGTGGGTGGGGCTACTGCTGGCCCCACCATGGTGTATATGTTCCATCCACATCGTCAATCCAATTTTTATATATAGCGTTTTAGGCCATGGGCCTGAGACAGATCCAGATCTCAATTGGACCACACCACAGGCAGCAGTGGGACTAGCACTACAATGGGCACTTTCTCAGGCCCACTGTGATGATTGTGGGAGGCTCAGCGGCCGACCCACCTTCCTGGGTGGCCCACGTGCCTGTAACGCCCTGAAATTCGGGGGTCGAGCATAACTCAGCTCCCGAGTTCCAAAACATCACTTATGCAACATAATTAATGAATGATGTATATTGACTGTATTAGCACATAAACATGGGATAGATTAAGCCAAAACACAGATATGATTCAGGGGTAAGTGAATAAAGCAAGCGGAAGACTTATAGTAAAATATGTGTACAAGTGTAAGTCCCTGAATTACATATACAACCAGATCGTGTAAAAGTGTTATTTATCAAAATTATAAGTACAAGTTACATCATTTCAGTTCCCAAAATAGTAATCCCATAGGTCCCGCGCAGAGCGAGGCTCGCTAGAACCCGTCAGCGCATATAGGAGAAGGCAGCCTCGTCGTCATCCAGCTCCCTCTGCCTCAGGCGTCGCATCCACATCTGCAACATCGGGGCCTAAGACAGTCTGGTGGGTGTGAAACACCGCCCGAAACGTGGGAGTGAGTGATCAACTCGGTGGAACAATAAGGCCTTTGGTTAACATGCTATCGATTCAATCAAACAAGAATGATAAAGCGGACAATTAAATAAATCCTAAGTACTCTTGTTAATGCGGTATGAATGCAATATGATGCGTGCCCTCACGCGTACACCCTCGGCGTCTTCATCTTACGTTACGCATGACATCGCCTCAAAGTGCGCCACATCTACAAAGCACATGCAAATGCGGTGCATGGATATGATTACCAAGTTGTTATTAGTCCAATTCATACGGCAGGATTGGGAAGCTAAGATACCTTCCTCATATCACCATCCAACGGTGATCCATAGTCGGGTCGTCAATCCGAGACCTCTCATACGAGCAGATAGTTGAGGTCGTAGCAAAGGGCTCGTCACCAATCAATGCACGCCGTTCATGCCGTGCCTACCACAGATCGGCTCGTCGCCTCCTTGCGGTATCCGGTATGCTCGAGGTCACTACAAAGGGCTCGTCACCAATCAATGTAGGCCGACAAAGACGAATATAGTGTCCCATACCACCATAATCGGCTCACGAGTTTAGTTGCTCACTTTGGTCACTACGGGAGGCTCGTCACCCGAGCGTAGGCCGACGGCTCGACCACGGTGTCCCATACCACCATGTCCGGCTCATGAGTCTTAGCGGATCGGTACCATGGTTATTAGGATTTCACTGGTAAGTTCGGTACCCTAGATTCAAGCAGAGTGGCGTCCATACATGGTTAACATACACTGGACAATCGGGTTAGTTGACGAACTCGACTAGCACAAGCGCACGTTGAATTGCACGACATAGAGTGCGCAAACACTCCGCGTGGCCAAACCACCGCCGCCAACTCTAATACGACTCGGGTTCGTCTAATGCGTCTCACGTGGCGAAAGCAATCTCAACCACGACCAAAGGGTCAATTACCGATTTCTGGACTAAGGCATAGTCCCAAACATCCTACACTACGACAAATATTCATATGGAATGTAAAACAATAATGGAACAACCACTCAAATCATGGTGCATACACATCGAAGAATATCAATTTAACATAAATGTAAGCATAGGAATGCTTGAATTTAAATAACTTGGAATGTAAATGCATAAGGAAATCATGCGCATCCATAGAAGAATAGACAAACACTTCTCAACGCCTGCATTTAGAGAAAACAGATACACTAAGTTCATTCATGCATCTCTACAAACACTTAGCATCCATGGAACAACATACATGACGCATGTTGAAATACATGCACTTAGACAATTCTTTCTTCCAAGGAGTTGTCATACATGCATCTAGCATACATACATGACCAATAATCATGGCAAGCACAAGTGCGTATTTTATACGTATACGGTACTTTATAAATACACTTAGAATACACAAATCTCAACATAGCACATGCATATCAAGAAAGCAATGTAAACATAACATTTGACATGTGAAATCTCATCCATAACAAGAATAAATCACTAACTGGGATTGAAAGCCTTGAAAACCATAACCTATACACTTAAAGTCCGCACCTTAAGCGAGGAAAGAATAGCCGAACTGATTTAGACGAGTTGTCTTCGTCAACGGCGTAAGAATACCCTAAAATAAGGATAGAAATGAGATACAACAACACCAAGTCTAATCTAAGCTCTAACACAGGTTAGGGTTAGGTTAACTTACCCCAAAAGAACTCAGAATCGTCAGAGGAACGATTCAAAGTAAAGGTTCAAAGGTGAAGAAGAACAAGGAAGAATCAAGATGATTCACCAACCAATCTCTCTCACTAACTCTCTCTTTTCCACTCTCTTTCCAAGCTAGGGTTAGAGAAAATTCGTATGGAAATGAGAGCTAGGGTTTAAGGACTATATATAGGCCTTAAAATGATGGAAATAACCCTGGGTCAAGGTATACTTAGGTTATAACCAAAGTACGCCTTTCTCGATCCAACGAAGCACTTGGTGGGCCTATAACCACGAAAGGTCGGACTTAAGCTCACCGACCATGGATCTAGGTCAGTGTAACGCCCTGAAATCAGATCAACCGTGGCGGACCACACTCAATTCAACGGTCACGGAAACTCGATCAGTCCACAAGCACTAGGATATGCCTGGGCCAACCATCCCGATCGGAGGGTGAAATTGGGTCAAATCCAACGGTCGAATGCTTAAAATCGTCGCGCAAGCGACACGACTCAATTTCATAAAAAGCTTATTAAATTCCAACCGTTCTCACACTCTTCACTCCGAACTCAACCAAATCGACCCGGAACATCAGATCGACTTGATTTTGAGGTGAAGACCAAGCCCAACTCGGTGACCGCAATAACCTAAGATCATCGCCATCGGACTTTCGACGCGGTCAGTCCGATCCAGATCTTCCAAAAATTCCCCGGAACAACCGGATTTAGCGATGGATCCCACATTTCCGAGTAACGTAGCGCTCACTAATCGCACGTTTAGAGCCATGCAGATACAATTTAAAGTGATTGATGCGAATTTCACAAGCAATCAAGTAAAGCGCTAATTACCCCAAAAACAACTACTTAAGGAAAGATTAGCACAAAAATTCCAAGGTCGTTACAATCTACCCCCTTAAAGAAAATTTCGTCCTCGAAATTCATACCTTCATATAATCCTCGAGGATCGGAGGGTAGGTCTTCCTGACCTCAGTCAGATTCCCAAGTAGCCTCTTCTACGCCATGATGCGTCCATAGCACCTTCACGAGAGGGATAACCTTGCTACGCAGTACCTGCTCCTTCCTATCTAGAATACGCGTCGGTCGCAGTACATAAGTGGCATCCTCACTCAACTGCACCTGCTCCCAACGATAATATGCGAAGGATCAGGAACGTACTTCATCAGCATAGAGATATCAAATACGTAAAGCACGCCCGCAAGAGGAGTGGCCAAACAAAGGCGGTAAGCTAACGCTCCCACTCGATCCCGAACTTGAAATCGACAAATAAATCTCGGCGTCGGCTTCCTTCTTACCGAACCGCAAAACTCCCTTCATAGGAGAGACCTTGAGAAAAACATGATCTCCCACTACGAACTCAAGCGGTCGACGCCTCGTATCAACATAACTCTCTGCTCTGTGCTGCTAGAAGTCGACGTCGAATGATGTCAACCTTCTCTGAAGTCACCCGCACCAACTCGGGCCAAGCAAACTACGCTCACCAATTTCAGCCCAACAATGTGGTGCTCGCACGGCGACCATACAACGCCTCGAAGGGAGCCATGCATATACTCGCCTTGAAACTTTTATTATACGCGAACTCGGCACTGAAGACAATCATCCCAACTGTCTTTGAAATCCAAAACACAAGCTCGCAACATATCCTCCAGGACTTGATTCACGCGCTCCGTCTGCCCATCTGTTTGCGGATGAAACGCGGTGCTGAACTTCAGTTTCACACCCATCGCTTCCTGGATACGAGTCCAGAAGATAGATGTAAAACGCGTGTCTCTATCAGACACAATCTCCAGGGGAACTCCATGCAGACGCACTATCTCCTTGATATACAACCTAGCCAACTCGTCTGCAGAGTAAGTGACTCTGATCGGTAAGAAATGCGCCGACTTCGTTAATCGATCGACGATCACCCAAATAGAGTCAAATCCCTTTCTCGTCCTCGGCAACCCAGAAATAAAATCCATAGAGATGAAATCCCACTTCCATTCAGCTATGGGCATGGGCTGCAACAGCCCAGGAGGTCGGCGATGCTCTGCCTTGACCTGCTGGCACGTGAGACAACGAGAAACAAATTCAGCAATCTGGACCTTCATATTGTCCCACCAATAAGACCTCTTCATATCCTGATACATCTTCGTGCTACCTGGATGCATCGCAAGCTTAGAACTATGGGCTAACTCGAGAACCTCACGTCTCAAGTCAGGGATGTCAGGAACACATAACCGGCCACGAAAACGTAGGCCCCCATCAGAACTAACACTCCAGTCGGAGTTCCCATCTGTACCAACCCGCTGCCTCATCTTCACCAAGAGCTCATCATCTGCCTGAGCTGCAACGATCCTCTCGTCGATAACGGGCTGTACACGAATGTGTGCGATAACCTCATACGGCTCAACCACCGTAAGCTTCTGCTCAAAATCGCGCACGAACTCCAACATCTCCCACTCTGCTATCATCAGCGGAGCAGCAAACTCCAAAGCCTTCTTGCGACTCAACGCATCCGCCACAAGGTTCGCCTTACCAGGATGGTAAGAAACATCGAACTTGAAGTCCTTCAATGTTTCCATCCATCTGCGCTGCCTCATATTCAAATCACGCTGCGTGAAAATATACTTAAGGCTCTTGTGGTCGCAAAAGAGCTCGAACTCCTCACCATAGAGGTAATGTCTCCAAAGCTTTAATGCGAAGATGACAGCTGCCAATTCCAGGTCGTGCGTAGGGTAATTCTCTTCGTGTTTCCTTAACTGACGCGAAGCATAAGCAATCACCCTGTCCATCTGCACACAACCTAGACCAACGCGAGAGGCGTCGGTATAAATAATATACTTAACCCCTTGCTGGCAATACTAGCACAGGGGCGGACGTCAACTTGTCCTTCAGCTTCTGAAAAGCTAACTCCGCCTGCTCACTCCAAGCAAACTTCAAATCCTTCCGTGTCAGCTGCGACAACGGTCTGGCAATCTTCGAGAAGTCCTGAATAAAGCGTCGATAATATCCTGCAAGGCCAAGAAAACTCCTCACCTCAGTAACTGAACCAGGCTGCTTCCAGTCCTGCACTGCAGCTACCTTGGCAAGGTCGACGGCTATACCTTCCTTGGACACCACATGTCCCAGGAACTTGACTTCCTCTTTCCAGAAATCACACTTCTTGAACTGCTCGATAAGCTGATGCTCCCTAAGAGTACCCAAAACCGCTCTTAAGTGCTCCTCGTGCTCTGCCGGCTCGCCGAATAAATCAAGATGTCATCAATAAATACAATGACGAATCGAAACAGAAACGGCCAACACCCTGTTCATCGGATCCATGAACACGGCCGGTGCGTTAGACGACCGAACGACATCACAAGGAACTCATAATGACCGGAGCTGGTCGGTCTTCCGCACGTCCCCATCCTTGACGCGCAATTGATGTACCCTGATTGCAGATCAACCTTCGAAAAGTACCGTGCCCCCTTCAATCGATCAAACAGATCATCAATCCCGGGCAAGGGGTACTTATTCTTCACGATTACCAGAAGTTCAACTGCGATAATCAATACACAATCGCAAGGAACCATCCTTCTTCTTCACAAAGAGAGACAGTGCTCCCCAAGGAGACACCTTGGGCCGAATAAAACCCAATTCTAGCAAACCATCTATCTGCTTCCTCAACTCCTCCATTTCACTCGGAGGCATCCGATAGGTGGGTAAAGAAATGGGCGCCGCACTAGGCATAAGATCGATAGCAAAATCAATCTCACGCTGAGGAGGTAATCCAGGAATCGACTCAAACACATCTTCAAACTCCTGAACTACCGGCGTACTAACCAACGCCGACTCGGCCGAACTCTCCAACAGAGAAGAATAAAAATCAATACGAATAGGGTAACTGACCTGAACTGGGAAAGTAACAATCTCGCCCTCAGGTCCATGGATCGTCACTGATCTCGCTTCACAATCAATCTCAGCTCGCATCCTCGTGAGCCAATCCATACCCATAATAACATCGTAGTGATAAAGCGGTGCGACTAGCAAATCAACACGGATCGATCCACTTCCATGATCAATCACAGCACAACTCCAAAGACAACCAACATGCATTCCATTAACCAAAATCGTCGCAATACAAGTAGTGCAGCAATACATGAATCACGACTAGGAAAGCATGAAAACAACAACATCTAACACTACAAACAACCACAACTACTACAACCACTAACAGCTACCACACTACAACAACTCCAACTACAAGCCAACAACGGCCACACACAGAAAGAAACACCAAACAAAGCAAAGACGGCCACGACGATGCTACTCGTCAGAATCAGGAGACGGAGGTGGAGCACCCTTATCCTGCAAGCAACACAAGATAGACTTCAAGGTCCGGGACATCTTCTTGAACTTGTGCTTAACCAAGCCTCGAAGATCCACCATCTCCTGGCGTAAAGCAGCTTGCCCTTCTTCAAGCCGTGTAAGACGGGCATCTCTGGCAACCTGCTCTGCGCCCTGCTCTGGCACCACAGGAGGAGAGCGATCACTCGAATCCTGTGCCCCAATCTCTTCCTCGTCTTGCTCTGCTTCTTCCTCAGACTCCGCACCACCTTCAGCATAACTCTCATCATCACTCTCAGACTCGGCCTCACCCTCAGAGGCAAGCCGACCAGAACCAACCTCCATCAGCTTAAGGGTCCTCAAGTTGATATAGCGAACAGGGACCGGCTTCTCAGCTCCAAGCCTATAGCCAAACTCATGTGCGATCTTGCAAATGAGGCGGCCAAAGGGAAGAGACTCGGTCCGTCTACTCGAACGAGCGATGAGAATAATCTGACGCAGATGGACGTCGGCACACACAACTTCGCATCTGCCCCACCCGATATAGAAAATCTACCATCAGCGTACACTCATTGCGGTTGCTCCACCGGATACACATTGAACGTAAAGATGTGGTGAAGCAAGCGGAAGTCGTCCGTCATGAAAGAAGCCGAAGACTCCTATTCGGCCGCCATTCGACGGCACGACCACACAAGGATCGGGTGCGACGATCCCTCTCGCGCACTGTCCACATTCTTCTCGTGGCATGCACTTCCCCAAGTGGCACCTTCAAGAGTCGGGATATCAAAGCAACATTGACAATTCCAACTCGACCGCTACCACAGGAAATCTTGAACTGCAGCCAGCGAAGGCTCCAGAATGTTGGCATAGAAGGCCCGAACAATGCTAGTATTCGCGCGATACTCGCCTTCGAACAAGGGACCCCAACCAGCCCCTTCTAGGCGCTCCCACACACAGACCCCACCACAGAGCCGCGGATCAACATGAGCCTCAAAAAGGACTCTACGCCCCTCATAGACTCCATGCGACAATTCCGCCAACAAGGTCCTCCTGACAGGAGCTCGAGGATCGAGGTCCCGCTTCGTCTGGAACTCGCGCGTGGCGGACGTGCTAGCGGCGGCACCTCTCGGCCTCCGTGCACGGGTTGGGCGGCTCGGCCCGGCTTCATCCACGGGCGCTCTCTTCTTCCCCATCAAGGAAAGAAGGGAAGAAATGGAAAAGATGGCCGTCACAATCTCAAAGAGGGCCATGAGAAATGAGAGAAAGAGAGAAATAGGAAGATGGTGAAGCTTCCACACAACTATGAGCCAAAAAGGGAATGAAAGGGCTCAAATGAGAGGAAAAATGGAGAAATCAGCAATGGAATAGAAGATTTGAGAATGGGGTGATGGGTTTGCACGAAAATGGAAGGAAGATGAAGATTTGGGAGAGATTTGAGAGAGTTTGGAGAGGTTGTTGAAGAAAAGGAGAGCTTGGAAGAGGGTTTTGTAAAGGGAATAGGTAAAAGGAGTGGTTTTAAAGTGAAACCCGTGGAGGGGTGGGCCACACAAGCCTCATGGACGATCGGCCCGCGTCGGCCCGGCCCGCCGACCGGCGATCCCTCGCCGAACCGGCGATGGCATCGCCGGTCTCTGGACATATCGGCGATGCCTCGCCGATTTGGCGAGGTCCTCCTGGTCCTCCTTGGTCCAAATGATATGGTTCCCCCCCTGGGTCCCACGAAAAATGCCCCGATTGGCCCCTTGTGTAATTTGAAGCTTATCGGGTCATTCTGACAGAAATCTGATCAACCGGCGATTTCTGGAAGGTTTAAAAATGAATAATGGGAGGGTAGACCATCTACACTCATTAATAGAGGGTCTAGAACAGGTTTCGGGTCGCTGTGTGTGATCAGGTAAGGGTACAGACTCGATCTCGGCAAAGGTTTTCAGGAAACTTTCGCCGATAGAAACTACGGAGCACAAACACAAAGCGATGATAGACCCGCACCCAATTACACTATAGTGGTGACAACGTGCGGTGTGTGACCATAACCCAGGTCCGGTTTAATCCAGATCATGCTTTGATACCAACTTGTAACGCCCTGAAATTCGGGGGTCGAGCATAACTCAGCTCCCGAGTTCCAAAACATCACTTATGCAACATAATTAATGAGAGATGTATGTTGATTGTATTAGCACATAAACATGGGATAGATTAAGCCAAAACGCAGATATGATTCAGGGGTAAGTGAATAAAGCAAGCGGAAGACTTATAGTAAAATATGTGTACAAGTGTAAGTCCCTGAATTACATATACAACCAGATCGTGTAAAAGTGTTATTTATCAAAATTATAAGTACAAGTTACATCATTTCAGTTCCCAAAATAGTAATCCCATAGGTCCCGCGCAACTGACCGAGGCTCGCTAGAACCCGTCTGAAACTGCGCATATAGGAGAAGGCGACCTCATCATCATCCAGCTCCCGCTCTGCCTCAGGCGTCGCATCCACATCTGCAACATCGGGGCCTAAGACAGTCTGGTGGGTGTGAAACACCGCCCGAAACGTGGGAGTGAGTGATCAACTCGGTGGAACAATAAGGCACTGGTTAACATGTATCCAGTTCAATCAAACAGGAATGATAAAGCAGGACAATTAAATAAATCCTAAGTACTCTTGTTAATGCGGTATGAATGCAATATGATGCGTGCCCTCACGCGTACACCCTCGGCGTCTTCATCTTACGTTACGCATGACATCGCCTCAAAGTGCGCCACATCTACAAAGCACATGCAAATGCGGTGCATGGATATGATTACCAAGTTGTTATTAGTCCAATTCATACGGATTGGGAAGCTAAGATACCTTCCTCATATCACCATCCAACGGTGATCCATACTAGGGTCGTCAATCCTAGACATCTCATACGATCATATAGTTGAGGTCGTAGCAAAGGGCTCGTCACCAATCAATGCACGCCTTTCATGCCCTTACTACCACGGATCGGCTCGTCACCTCCTTGCGGTATCCGGGTATGCTCGAGGTCACTACAAAGGGCTCGTCACCAATCAATGTAGGCCGACAACAGCACGAATATAGTGTCCCATACCACCATAATCGGCTCACGAGTTTAGTTGCTCACCGGTCACTACGGGGAGGCTCTCACCCCAGCGTAGGCCGACAGCTCGACCACGGTGTCCCATACCACCATGTCCGGCTCATGAGTCTTAGCGGATCCGGTACCATGGTTATTAGGATTTCACTGGTAAGTTCGGTACCCTAGATTCAAGCAGTAGCGTCCATACATGGTTAACATACACTGGACAATCGGGTTAGTTGACGAACTCGACTAGCACAAGCGCACGTTGAATTGCACGACATAGAGTGCGCAAACACTCCGCGTGGCCAAACCACTGCCGCCAACTCTAATACGACTCGGGTTCGTCTAATGCGTCTCACGTGGCGAAAGCAATCTCAACCACGACCAAAGGGTCAGTTACCGATTTCCTGGACTAAGGCATAGTCCCAAACATCCTACACTACGACAAATATTCATATGGAATGTAAAACAGTAATGGAACAACCACTCAAATCATGGTGCATACACATCTGAAGAATATCAATTTAACATAAATGTAAGCATAGGAATGCTTGAATTTAAATAACTTGGAATGTAAATGCATAAGGGAAATCATGCGCATCCATAGAAGTATTGAGAATCACTTCTCAACGCCTGCATTTAGTGTAATCAGTTACACGTAGGTCATTCATGCATCTCTACAAACACTTAGCATCCATGGAACAACATACATGACGCATGTTGAAATACATGCACTTAGACAATTCTTTCTTCCAAGGAGTTGTCATACATGCATCTAGCATACATACATGACCAATAATCATGGCAAGCACAAGTGCGTATTTTATACGTATACGGTACTTTATAAATACACTTAGAATACACAAATCTCAACATAGCACATGCATATCAAGAAAGCAATGTAAACATAACATTTGACATGTGAAATCTCATCCATAACAAGAATAAATCACTAACTGGGATTGAAAGCCTTGAAAACCATAACCTATACACTTAAAGTCCGCACCTTAAGCGAGGAAAGAATAGCCGAACTGATTTAGACGAGTTGTCTTCGTCAACGGCGTAAGAATACCCTAAAATAAGGATAGAAATGAGATACAACAACACCAAGTCTAATCTAAGCTCTAACACAGGTTAGGGTTAGGTTAACTTACCCCAAAAGAACTCAGAATCGTCAGAGGAACGATTCAAAGTAAAGGTTCAAAGGTGAAGAAGAACAAGGAAGAATCAAGATGATTCACCAACCAATCTCTCTCACTAACTCTCTCTTTTCCACTCTCTTTCCAAGCTAGGGTTAGAGAAAATTCGTATGGAAATGAGAGCTAGGGTTTAAGGACTATATATAGGCCTTAAAATGATGGAAATAACCCCAGGGTCAAGGTATACTTAGGTTATAACCAAAGTACGCCTTTCTCGATCCAACGAAGCACTTCTGGTGGGCCTATAACCACGAAAGGTCGGACTTAAGCTCACTGACCATGGATCTAGGTCAGGCTGAGTTTTCGTACCGACCGGCTCTACAGATCGCCGTGGCGGACCACACTCAATTCAACGGTCCCGGAAACTCGATCAAGTCCACAAGCACTAGGATATGCAGGCCAACCATCCCGATCGAGAGGGTGAAATTGGGTCGAGAATCCAACGGTCGAGAATGCTTAAAATCGTCGCGCAAGCGACACGACTCAGATTTCATAAAAAGCTTATTAAATTCCAACCGTTCTCACACTCTTCACTCCGAACTCAACCAAATCGACCCAGAACATCAGATCGACTTGATTTTTGAGGTGAAGACCAAGCCCAACTCAGTGACCGCAACAGCCTAAGATCATCGCCATCGGACTTTCGACGCGCGGTCTAGGTCCGATCCAGATCTTCCAAAAATTCCCCAGAACAACTGGATTTAGCGATGGATCCCAGATTTCAGAGTAACGTAGCGCTCACTAATCTGCACGTTTAGAGCCATGCAGATACAATTTAAAGTGATTGATGCGAATTTCACAAGCAATCAAGTAAAGCGCTAATTACCCCAAAAACAACTACTTAAGGAAAGATTAGCACAAAAATTCCAAGGTCGTTACAGTGCCAGTGGGACCCACCATGAGGACATGTTTCATCTAGACTGTCCATCTATAGGCTGTCTAGTTAGGCCCAACGCTGGGACAAGGCTGACTGTCCATCACCTTGCTGGAATTACCGTGATGTGTATGTTTTATCCTTACCGTCCATCTATGGGGCCCATAGTGTGGCCTAGTGTGGGATCCACTGAGATGTTTACATGTCATTTAGTTTGTCATTCTCCAGCCTGTGTTAAGGATGTGCATCAAAAAACAAAGCAGATTCAAATCTCATCTAGGCCACACTTTCCAGCAGGCAACGATTTTTATTAGACGCCTACCATTTAAACCATCTCGGGCCTGTTGTGATGTCGGGACGTGGGGCCTCTATGGAGGCCTGCCTTGATGATGTGTCATATATACATGCTTTCCATTTGTTTTGACATATTAAATTAGAGCATGGAGCTAAAATGAATCAAATCTGATGCTTTAGTGGATGGCCCCACCTAGAAACATAGGGCTGTTTAGATACCCACTTTACCAAATAATTTTCTATATCTACCATAATGCTTGTTTATCCTCTAAACCAATGTGGGCCTGCTGGATTGTGAGGCCCATTACAATGCATCATGGGGCTTCCCTGATGTACCGGTTATATCTGCATCGTTGGCAGCTTTCTTGTACGTGTTATAGCCAGACCATGGGATCCACCTTGATGTGTTTGATTTGCACCGTCCAGGGCAGCGGCCCACCCTAATGTATTTTATCCACATCGTTCAGGGAAAATATGCCCACCATGCATAGGTGTACTCCATCCAGTTTTCCCAGATCATTTTAAGGCCCGGATAAGATGGTCCAGTGACCAGTGATGCTGACCATCTAGCAGTGTTCAGGCCACTATGTTGTATGTGTTTCATGCCTGGCCGGCCCACCTAACTTGTGTGAGAGTGTGGGGTCGGCCCACCTCCTGGGGTAACCCACACCTAAGTGGGACCCACTATGATGTATATTTTATCCACACCATCCATCTGTTAGTGCCCAGATAGGGCCAGCGGCCAGCAGGGTTGATCCTCCAGACCATGTAGGGCCACCATGATGCAGCAAATCCAAATCTAGAGTTGACACCCACCATGGACTGTTAGGGCTGAGGCGTCTCATTATTGGGGGGGCCCACCAAGGTGTATGTGCTGTATACACAACGCCCATCCATTTTACCAGGTCTCTACGGCCGTGGGCCCCATTATCTTGTGAGATCCACCATGATGAATGTGATATATATATATATATATATATATATATATATATATCCTTATTCACCCATTTTCCTGGGCCATGGGTTGCCTTGTGAGGCCCAGCGTGATGTGCATGTTATACGCCCATGTTAGGGGCTACCATGTGAGGCCTATGGGTTGAGGGCCATTGTGATGTGATAAGGCCCAATGTGATGTATGTGAGGACCATATGATGAGCCCATTGTGATGTATAGAAGGCCCTTGAGTGAGGCCCAATTATGATGTATGATTCCACCAAGATGTATGTAAAAAGTGTTATGTTGTAATTTGAGCACCTGGTATTGTCAAATTTTGTTGTGCCAAACCGCTTGGAGTCAGTATCTTGTTATGATAAGATGAAAAGTTCGCCTTCAAGTCATCGTCAACTCTTCTACATTTTCAAGTTGAAGATCATTGCCAAAGATCGAACACAAGCTCAGTACAAGAACAGAAATTCAAAGCTCAAGTTAAAGTTCAAGATCACCACCTTAAGTCTTAGGAGCACAAGCACTAGCTCCTGCTCAAGTTTAAGACTACAAGGTCAAGCTTCACGTTCTTCCAGATAAACGAGTTACCAAAGCGACCGATGTTTCGATGTTTCAAACTCACATTAAAGGTATGGATGACCCTAGATTGACCATAGGTTAAGTCATATTAATTGTATATTGAATTTGGGTCAATGTATAAGTTTATAGGCTTTCTTCGACCAGTCCTAGTCATTGTTCAATTAGTCTAAGCACTAGCTCGACTAGTCCAAGAAGTTTCTCGACTAGTCCAAGATTTGTTGAGAATTTTTGAGAATTTTTTGTTGTGGCTCAATCAATCGTGCACACTACTCGACCAGTCGAGTGAACAATCTCGACCAGTTGAATAAGGCTCGACTCAAACTCTAGCAAGGAGATTTTTACCCACTCGACTAGTCAAGTGTTATGCTTGACTAGTCGAGCAGGCCACTCAACTAGTCGAGTAACAGGTTTATCTTATTGCGCTAGAATTTTTGAAAATCAGTTACCGCTTCGACGAGTCGAACTGACCCTTAGACCAGTCGAGGGAACATAATTTCTGCCTATAAATAGAGGATGTTTCTCAGAATTATTCATTCATTCCAAGCCTAATCAAGCCATCATTCTGAGAGATAAGTTCCTGCTATTATGAAGCTATTGCTTATTAATTTTAGATTCTCGTTATAACATTTTTTGTATTTAATTTTGAGATCTCTTTATTTAATTCTATTCTATTAAAAAGGGAATTTTGATTTACCCTTTTGAGATTAAAATCAAATCAAGCTAGCCTAAGTTAATTTAATTTAAAAATCATTTAGACTTAGAACCCTTTCATTTGTGATATTGGACATTGAACATCTACGTCTACGTTAAATTGGTTCTACCGGGTTACGTCGGAAGAAGAATCTTTAGATAAGTATTATATTTTAATTTTTTATAACTTTGGTTTGTGAGATTCAACTAGGAAAATCTCAATTTGCGGTTTTGACTGAGATAACCAGAAAATCTCAGTGCGTGGGGTTTTTTTAAAGTGTGATAGCTCATTTGAAAAACAATTGTGAATGTTTTAAGGTGAACCTTAGAAAACCTTATTTCTTAGTGAAAGGCAATATCCCGTGGGTGTGGATAATGGAAGTGGAGTAGTTATGTGGTTGTTTGCGAATAGTTCGTGTACACACACGAACCACTATAATTCTCGGAGTTTGGATGATGGTTGTGATGTATGTGCAGTGCTGAATGTTGTAATTTACTTTATGTGCTTGTGGTGATTGTTGTAATAATTTTCTTTATTTACTTTCCCTCATTCTCAATTTGAGTTTTGATACTTACAAACGTTCTAGACATCAGGTTGTCCTACCATAAACATTAGTTTTTGGTGAAAGGTTGTCCTTAGAACTTAGTTTATATCAACCTCTCAAGACTAGTGCATTTAAAATTGCTATTTAATTGTGTTATCTATCTTTGTATTCCGCATTTATTTTTTATTTGGCATAGTCCTATTCACACCCCCTCCTCTAGGACTTAGAGCTTGCCCTTTTCAAGTGGTATTAGAGCCTAATAGTTCATTCATTTGGATTCATTTCTTGAGCTAACCGATCTCGAGCTTTTAATATGTTAAATTTTGATAGCCTCTCAATTATTAGGCCTCCACCTTTTAATGGCTCCAATTATGCTTATTGGAAAGCCAGGATGATGATCTTTTTGAGGTCCATTGATGAGAGTGTGTGGCAAGCCACGGTGACTAGATGGAACCCACTCACATCTAAAGTTCTAGGCACAGATGGAACTAAGTCTGTTAAAGTTACATCTTATTATTCATGGACCACTCTTCAGAAAAATGAGAGTAGTGCTAATGCCAAAGCTTTAAATGCAATCACTTACACACTATCACCAGATGAATTCAAAAGAATTATATCTTATGATATTGTAAAGCAAGCTTAGGATATCTTAGAAATGACACACGAGGGTATGACTATCATTAAAAAGTCAAAACTTCAAATCCTTACCACTAGGTTTGAGGAAATATGTATGAAAGAAAGTGAAACATTCATGGACTTCTGTCCTAAATTAAATGACATAGTCAACTCAATGTGGGGTCTTGGAGATAGCATCCCAGAAAATAAAGTTTGTGCTAAGATACTGCCTCATTGCTTGAAAAGTTCAATTCTAAGGTGACTACCATTCAGGAACTTTGTGACACGGATAAGATGAGGGTTGAAGAGCTTGTTAGTTCTTTACAAACCTACAAGTTGAATTTCAAGACTCCTAAAGGTAAGTCCATAGTCCTTAAGTCATTTAAATGTATTTCTCAAGATAATTATAGCAATTCTGATTGTGAAAATTTAGAGGATGATATGGCACTATTAGCTAAGGAGTTTTATAAAAATTTTAAAAGAAAAAAGAGAGTTGATTTTCTAAAACCCTCTAAGAAGAAAAAGAGTAAATCTAAAAATTGAAAATCTCTTAAAGGCAGTCAATGCTTTAACTGCCGTGAATACGGGTATTTGGCAAACAAGTGTCCAAAGAGGGACAAATCAAAGAAGAAAGGTATGTTGGCCACATGGGATGAATCGTCTTGCTCTAAAGCTTCTTCTGAGTCAGATAATTTTGAACCCGAATATTCTAATGAGGTCAAGGCCTTAATGACTCTAGCCCGAGTCACTTCCTTAAATAGTTTTAATTCAACTTATGATGAAAATCTGAGTGACCCTGAAAACGATGAAGATTTACAAGATGCCTATAATGCCCTATACAAGGAAAGTTGTAAGATAGCTAGAAAACTTAATCTTCAAAAAGAAAAGTTTTTTAAGTTAAAAGAGAATTTTGAAAACTTAGTTTTAGAAAAATGACATCTTTCTGATTGTTTTGAAAAGACTAAATGTGATTTAGATTTCAAAATGTACCAAGTTGAAAACCTAAAATCAGAAAATGAAAAACTAAAACTAGAAGTCTCTTCTCTCTTGAGTTTAAAGGATACTTAGAGGTATGGCCAGGGTGATCCTAAACTAGAAAAATTGCTAACCGGATCAAGGAAATGTGGAGATAGATTTGGTCT
This sequence comes from Magnolia sinica, assembly GCF_029962835.1. Lineage (NCBI taxonomy): Eukaryota > Viridiplantae > Streptophyta > Magnoliopsida > Magnoliales > Magnoliaceae > Magnolia > Magnolia sinica. The sequence continues at coordinate 71,778,701 of NC_080573.1, forward strand.
GGGCTATAATAAAAATATGCCTCTAAAAAATAAGATTACTCCTCCTATGTTTGTTAAAGGAGAGTCCTCCAAGTCAAAAGGGAAAAGTCTGAATCAAAATGGTTTTAAAAATCCTAAAAAATTTTAAACTACCAAACCTAATATTAACCATATCAATCATAAAATCAGAATTAGAACCCCTTAGCTAAGAAGATTGTGGATTTGCTCAAGGAGATTCTGAAATCTAAATCGAATGGTAGAACTTATAACAACTACAAGCGTAGAAAAACCAACAGTGCTCCAAAACCCAAAATGGTAATGAAATGGGTCCCTAAAGTTACTTGTCTAGTTGCCCACACTGCTTTCAAGGCTTTGAGTCAATCAAAGTGGTACCTAGACAGTATTTTCTCTAGACACATGACAGGTGACAAAGATTTGTTCACCAACTTCAAAGATATGACTGATGGTTCAGTCACATTTAGTGATGGTAGCAACTGTAGAGAATATTTTGTTTGTAGAAGGTCTTAAATATAATCTCTTAAGCATTTATCAAATATGCGATAATAAACATAGTGTAAAATTCACTAATTAAGGATGTGAGATTCTAATGAGAAAGGTTCTATGATATTGACTGGTCGCAGAACACCTAAGAATTGCTATATAGATGGTCCAAACCAATGAGACCGAATTATGGCATAAACGCCTTGGACATGTACACTACCAAAATTTATATAGACTGAGCAAAGGTGAGTTAATAAGTGTTCTACCCAAATTAAAGAAAATGGATAAAATTTGGGGTGAATGTCAAATCGAAAAACAAACTAGGAGTAGTCACAAGAAAGTAAACTCCAGTGCCACATCTAAACCCCTTGAACTTCTCCATATGGATCTCGTTAGACCTATTAGAATGGAGAGTTGAGGTGGAAAGAAATATTTTTTCATAATTATAGATAACTTTACCAGATATACATGGGTAGCTTTCATGAGATAGAAGTCTGAAACTCTCGATGAAGTGAAAAGGATACTCAAGCGTATCCAAACTGTGAAGGAATGAAATTTTCAAAAATCCGAAGTGACCATGGATCGAAATTTGAGAATAATAATTTTGAGAAGTTCTGTAGGGATCACGGGATATCATATGAATTTTCTGCACCTAGACACCTTAACAAAATGAGGTTGTTGAAAGGAAAAATCGTGTGCTTCAAGAAATGGCCAATGTTATGTTAAATAGCATGAAATTACCTAAAAATCTATGGGCTGAAGCTGTGAACACTGCATGCTATATAATAAACCGTGTTTACACTAGAAAATCGAATGATAAAACTATATATGAACTATGGTTCAATAAGAAGCCCACAGTCAAATACTTTCGAGTTGTTGGCAGCAAGTGTTATATTTTGCGTGACCGTGGAAATTTAAGGAAGTTCAACACTAAAAGTGATGAAGAGATTTTTCTAGGGTATCCTCTAAATAGTTGAGCGTATCGAGTTCTCAACAAGAGAACCAGTATTATTCAAGAGTCCATTAATGTGGTTATAGATGATCACTTGAATACACCTGTCTCTAGTTTAGAAGATGATAAAGTCTCTATATTTGATAAACCAGACTCTTCATCCAGTCAAAATGACACTGATCTACGGTCAGTTAAAGACCATCCAACTAATCAAAATCTTGGAAACCCTCTCACTGGTGTGTGCACTCGAAGACAATTAGAAAACATATGTAATTATGTGTGCTTCACTTCCCAAATTGAGCCGGCCAATGTAAAAGAAGTGCTTGCTATGAAAGCTAGATAATTGTCATGCAAGATGAACTAAAATAATTTGTAAGGAATGATGTGTGGTATTTGGTTCCTAGACCTAATGATAAACATATAATTGGAACTAAGTGGATCTTTAAAAATAAATCTCATGAGTTAGGGAACATTATAAGAAACAAGGCAAGACTGGTTGTACAAGGGTACACTCAGATAAAAGGCATCGATTATGACGAAACCTTTGCCCCAGTAACTCGTTTTGAATCTATTAGATTATTTATATCCATTGCTTATTTCAAAAAGTTTAAAATTTATCAAATGGATCTTAAGAGTTCTTTCTTGAATGGTGATTTACATGAGGAAGTATATGTAGAACAACATAAGGGTTTTAAGACCCTAAACACACTGATCATGTTTATCACCTGAAAAAGGCTCTCTATGATTTAAAATAAGCTCCTAGGGCATGGTATGAGAAGCTGACTAAGTTTTTACTAAGTCATAACTTTATAATGAGGAGTGTTGATAAGACACTGTTTGTAAAAAAATACAATGATCACATACTCATAGTACAAATATATGTTGATGATATTATTTATGGTTCTGCATGTTCTAACCTATCTACTGAGTTCGCAGAATTAATGAAGTTTAAGTTTGAAATGAGCTTGGTTGGAGAACTGAACTACTTTTTAGGTCTACAAGTGAAACAACTTAAAGATGGGATTTTTATTTCTCAAACTAAGTGTCCTCTAAACTTGGTGAAAAAGTTTGGTTTTGAGAGCGGCAAAAACTTCGATACTCCTATGGGTATGACTCTTAAGCTCTCTAAAGATACAATAGGTAAAAGTATAGATCCTAAGTTGTATCGCAATATGATTGGTAACTTATTATATTTAACTGCGAGTTGACCTGATATAGCATTCAGCATAGGTATCTGTGTTAGATATCAATTAGATCTTAAGGAATCTCACCTGATTACTATTAAGCAAATTATGAGATATTTCACAAGTTCGGCCCATCTTGGGCTTTGGTATCCATATGATACTAATGTCCAATTGCTGGTTATACGGATGCTGACTGAGCTGAGAATATATGCAAGCCCCATATCCTAATCCATACTTTCCGTGGACTCACGCGGTCCTCTCGGTCGAATTCTAGCAACCTGCGACCTTGAGTCATACCCTGAGTCGACTCAACCTAAGACTTGTACCCTACCGACCGCGTCGTCATCACGGTTCCAACACTGTGACTTGCGCTGTGATGCGATACCTAGGCTAGAGTTATGGGCTCGCATTCATTTTGAGAAAACACCTTGCATTTGCAAAACCGAAGAGAATCTCTACCAAACATCACATCAAGTCAAGTACCAACACCCATCCCTCTCTCATCCAAAGTCAACTCTCAAGTCCAGTACACTTCCATCACTTCACCCATCACCCATCACACCCATCCCTCTCCCTTACAACCTCTCTCTCTCTCTCTCACTTCCCTACCCATTTTTCCAAGCAACTGCCAAGAGAGAGCCTTTGGACGTCCAAGATTGGAGACCAAAAACTCCATCAAGTTAACCCCCTTCCTTGTAAGATCCCACTCAATCCCACCCTTGGATCATCATCTTCACCATTGAATGAGCACTTTTGGAGCATTGGAAGGCTAGGGGGGAAGAAGCGAAATCGGTGGGTGATCTTAAGAATTTCTATCAATGATTTCCATTTGTGGGCCCACTTATGGTGGGACCCACTTGATGTATGCTTCATATTGAGTGTAGGGAGGGCCCATAGTGGCGAGGTCCCTCCCCTTCACCCATCTCTCTATTTCTCTCTCTCTCTCATTCTCTCTCTCTCTCTCTGATTTTATGGCCCACCTTAATGTGTGTTTCTCATCCACGTCGTCCACCAAGCAGGGCCACCGCCGTCTAGCAACAGAACTTGCTGCCCATCCTTGATCAAACCCTAGATGAAGGGAAAATACATTTATTAGCTTAATTGGTGGGCCACTACGTGGACCCACCTGATGTACGTGATGTATCCAGACCATCCAAATGATGTGGTATGGATGGTGGCAAAACACAAACGTTAGCTTGGTGCTGACCTAGTGGGCCCCACATGTGTGGACCCACCTTATATCCACACCATCCCTTGGTAAGAACGGTGAGTCCCACACAGCAGCAGCACTTGCTGTAGTGACATCATCAAGTTCCATGGAACACCTTGATGTGGGGTTGATCCACACCGTCCAGCCTCCTGAATGGTGTAACCCACCTTAATATATATATATATATATATAATTTATACTAATATAATATTATGGTGGGCCCCACGTGGGACCCACATATGTTAGGAGCTGATTAGTTAGAGTACCTCACACCAAATGTTTTGTTGTTGCTTATGATGTTAACAATTTCTGTGGGTCCCCTTTAACGTGTAATCCATATCGTTCGTGCTATGCACGTGGGGCCCACCTTGATGACACGTGTGGCCCACACCCACGTGGGACCATCATGATGTATGTGATTCATCCACACCATCCATTTCTGGACGGTGCAGTGAAGGTCCGACCATGATGTATGTATTTTATACATACCGTCCATCCTTTGGCACATGTGGGGCCCACCCACACGTGTTGCATGTGTGGATGGGACCCACCTTAATGTATATGTTTTATATTTACACCGTCCATCTAGATGGTGCAGGTGTGGGATGGGACCCACCTTGATGTATATGTTTTATATTTACACCATCCATCTAGACGGTGTAGGTGTGGGATGGCATCGTGATGTATGTGCTTTAAGCCACACCGTCCATCTACTATGGATGGTGGGCCCCTTGCTGCATGTACCATATATGCCATGCCTTCCATCCATTTGTTGGACTAGTGGGCCACACGTGTGGACCCACCTAATGTACGTGCTACTCCCACGCCATCCAGCAGCTGTGGGGACCACATGATATATGTGTTGTATATCCACACCGACCAGTTGTTTGGGACAGTGCTAGATGCACCCTGATGCATGTTTTAATCTACGCCATCCATTGTGTGGATGGTGGGCCCCACATTGATGTATTTGAGGCCATGGGATGAGGCCCGATGTGATGTATGAAAGGCCCATATGTGCAGCCCAATATGATATATTTGTGACCCATTTAGTGAGGCCCATTATGATGTATATGTGGCCTATGAGTGAGGCCTGTTGTGTTGTATATGAAGCTCATGTGATGTGACCCATGATGATGTATATGAGGTCCATTGTGTTGTATGAGAGGCCCATGAGATGAGGCCCATTGTGATGTACAGTAGGCCCGTGTGAGCAACCCATTGTGATGTATTTGTGGCCCATAGATGTGGCCCATTGTGTTGTATTTGTGACCCTTGTATAGGGCCCATTGTGATGCAATTGTAGCTCGTATATGAGGCCCATTGTGATGTATATATGGCCTATATGATAAGGCCCAATGTGATGTATTTGTGGCACATCGTGATGTATATTAGGCCCTTTGCATGAGGCCCATTATGTTGTGTATGAGGCCCTTGTACGAGGCCATGGGCTCACCATATGTTTGGCTCTATGAGGGTCACTCCTTGAGAACAATGTTAGTTAAATGTCCATATTGATGGGCAATGATGGTTAAATGCCCACATTATGACCTTCCCTTAGGCCCTTTGTCAGGCTGATTATTGATGCCGATTATCGATACCGATTATGAGTATGTGACAGCATAGCATTATGATACATGCCTATATGCATCATCTGCATTTTTGTTATGAGATGTGATTGACCACTGCATATGCCATAGGGCAGGTTATTTGTGGGACTCCCTGATAGGCAGAGTCGTCCCACATGAGCATACAGTATGCATAGGATTGATGCATGATTGGACTGTGTGACTCATGCATCTTACATTTTGTGATATGACTACCGTACGCCTTAGCTACATCAAGGCCGTGGCCTTCGCAGGCATATCGTGGATGGCCAGATGGGACACCGAAAATCTTTTTCTATATGGAGTGTCATAGATGTCCTTGGGTGAAAGTCTCTAAACCTCCGTGGCCAGGAGATGCTCCAACGTCTAGACCAAGTGAATACATGAGTGCCCAAGTGTCGAATACCAGTAGGCTGCATCCTCCACTGTGTCATGGTCGGCTGGAAGGGGGTGTGGCCTTACCCGCCCGAGGGTATGAGGCATAGCTAGACTGAGTTTAACCAGCTATTAAATGGGTCTGCTATTGACATGCTAGGTAGATATTGGATGATTACTGGCCAAGTAGATAGTGAGGTCTCTTCCACTTGCATGGTTGTAAGTCAAGTGGGTGGAGATCGCGTGTAGAGTGTACTAAACCCTGGTGATGATTCCAAAGATGTACAGTACTGATATGTGGACTTATTGAGTAAGAGTCGCATACTTAACATTTTACTTATTCATTCATTCATTCATTATCCACTCAAGCTGGTGGTGCGCAACTAATTGTTGTGTACCTTCACAATGGCCAGGATTTCGGTTGGGGCGCGTGACTAACCTGAAATTAAGAGTTTATCACATTGAGTCTGGCTATCTAAATTTAGGTATGAGACTGGTTTGGATAGAAGTCTCTTATGATGGACGCCATATCTAAATATAGTTTATCACACTCCAACTTGGTCATTTCATTCATACCACATATTGCATTACATCCGCAGCATATGATATTTTGGGTTGCTATATTTATGCATTTATATGGCCTAGATGACCCTGACAGTATTTGTGGACTCATCAGGATTTGCTTATTGCATTGCATTCTCAGTATATGATATTTGGCTTACTATATTTTGGCATTACTCTAAAATTATATGATTTATGGATTGCCAGTATTTTCGGTTACTCTGATATTTATATGCTTGGCACGTGCATCGCACACACTTACACCACCCTCTAAGCTTTCTATAAGCTTATACACGATAGATGCATGCAGGTGGCGTTAGGTTGCAGCAGCGTGCGACTATCTTATAGAGCTTTGATTTTTTATTTATGTATTTCCCTTTTAGCATTGTATTCAAATGTTTATATTAGTGGATATGTGATGATGTTGTTACTTTTGTGATTTGGGTAAACTTGTGGTTATGCTTATTATGAGTTAAATGTACGTTAAAAAATCCTCCTTGTATGATCTCGAGATCAGAATTTGGCATATAGGTGCTGGGAGTCGAGAATAGGGTACTACGGAGGCTGTTGACATCAGATTCGGCGATCAAGAATTTTGTAAGCCCGGTTTCTGAGTTTAGGGCGTGACAATATAGATGACCGAAAATCTACCAGTGGCCGATGTTTTTATGTCGGGAACTATTTAGTTTTGTTGCATAGTAAGAAACAAAGTTCCATTTCGCTATGCAGCTGAAAATGCACGCACTCAGCTTGTGTGGATGAAAAGGATGCTAAATGACCATAGATTTGCACAAGATATTATGGTTCTTTATTACGATAACTCTAGCACTATCAACATCTCTAAAAATTCCATCCAGTATTCACGAACCAAGCATATTAACATTAGATATCATTACATTCATGAATTAGTGGAAGATAAAATTATTTCATTGGATTATGTTCAAACTGATAATCAACTTGCAGACATTTTCACTAAACCACTTGATAGGAACAGGTTCTCTAAGTTAAAACTGGATATTCGTATGTGTAATTTGATTTGAGATTATTATGTCTGTTTATACTATATTTTGTATATTTTTATTTTTACAAAGTTTTCAATTTCAACAATTAATAAAATTGAGAATTTTTTACTCTGCACGACCAGTCGAGTTCATACTCGACCAGTCATGGCAGATTGGTCGAGTATATACTTGACCAGTCGAGATGCATAGGTAGGGTGCTTTTAATGTGGAAAATTCACTTTTTCTTCACTTTCTTCATCTTCTCCAATAGCCCCTTCTCCAATCGGTCGAACCCATCTCCGAATACTACTCGGTTAGTGTATCATTTTCATTTTTTTTTTCGAATTTAGGTTCTTTGTGTGAGACCCGTATCTTAGACCATACTGTTCTGTAGGCTTTCGCAGTCCTCCCGGTCGAATTCCGGCAACCTACAACTTGTAATCAGCATTTACCCGCGACCATGAGTTGCATCCTATCGAACTGAGTCAGCTTGGCCCAAGACTTGTATCATTGTGATTGCGCCGTCGTCGTGGTTCCAACGCCTCGTCTCACGCGCCGATGCAATACCCTGACCAGGAGATGTGGGCCCGCGTTTAGTTTGAGGAAAACATCGTGCATTTTCAAATCCTAAGTGAATATCCCATCAATCAATCACCTCACATGTCAAGTACAAGCAACCTCAAAGTTAACTCTCTCTCTCTCCACCCATCCCTTTTCAAGTACACCCATCACTCACTCACCCATCACTCACCCATCCCTCTCTCTCTTACAACCCTCTCTCTCTCTCTCTCTCTCATTTCTCTACCCATCTTCCAAGCCACCATGAGAGGAATTGTCTAAGCTCCCCACAAAATCTAGTGTGGCCTACCTTCCTACCACCCAATCTCACCCTCAATGATCAATCTCAACCATTGAATCATGTTCCATTGAAGCTCTAGGACGCATTGGTGGAAGAAAGAAGAGGAGATCCAACGGTGGGTGATTTTATGATTTTTCAACTGTTGATTATTGTGGACCCATGGATGGTGGGACCCATCTTGATGTATGCAATGTATAAGAGAGGACACAATAGCGGCGGGGTCCCTCCCCTTCACGTTTCTCTCACTATCTCTCTCCCTCTCTATCTCTCTCTTTGATGTGCGGCCCACCATGATGTTTGTGTACATCCAACCGTCTGTCAAACCCATGGACGTTGGATGTAGAGTGGCTGGTGTACCATGCAGCCATATAGTTGTTGACTTACGTCAGCAAGATTTGTGGCCCACCATGTGGCGTGTGAGATCCACACTGTCCAGCCACATGGATAGTGGATCCCACCATAAGGTATATGTTATATCCTAGCCGTCCATTCATTGGATGTGGACCCCACCAGGTAGTGTGTGAGGCCCACCATGATGTAATATTCAGGCCGTCCAGGGCCTAAACGCTGCTATCCCTTAAAAAAATTTAAAAAATAAAAACAAAATAAAAATAATAAAATAAATAAATTATTATTATTATATAATATATATATTATACATATTGGTGGGCCCTACGTGGGACCCACCCATCGAGGAGTGGGAGTGGATTGGCTGGGGTATCTCACACCAGTTATACAGCTGGTGTGATTGACGTCAGCAAGTTCTGAGGACCCCACCGGGATGTAAGGGTCTCATCCACACTGTCCAGTAATCTAGATAGGTGGGACCCACCTCCCATGACGTATGTGTTACAACTAAATCGTCCATCCATTTGGTGAGCTCATCCTAAGGCCTGAGATTTAAAAAAATACGCAGATCTAATTATCAAGTGGTCCACACAACAAAAGCAGTAGGGGATTGAACCTATGCCATTGAAACCCTTCTTGGGTCACCAAAGTTTTGTATCAATATGATATTTATTTTTTCTCTTAGTTCATGTCTCTGTGACCTTATGAACAGACTGAACAGAAAATAAACGTTATGGTGGCCTTGTGGATTTTTAACAGTGAAAATCGCTATCTCCGCTGCTATTTGTGATGTGGTCCAGATGATCTTACAATCATTATCGCCACTGCTATTTGTGGCACGGTCCAGTTGATCTTTTGAAATGATTCATTTTTTTGGGTAATACTCTAAAATGATCTCTTAAAATAAATGAATGGTGTAGATGGTGCGGCCCATTGATGAGGCCCACCTTGATGTATTTGTGGCCCACTCATGAGGCCCAATGTGATGTATATATGGCCCATGTTTGAGGCCCAATATGATGTATACCCGGCATATGTGTTGGGGCCCATTGTAATGTATCTGAGGCCTGTGTATTATGGCCCATTTAATGTATATGAGGCCCATTGGTGCGGCCCATGTAATGTAGCCCGCTTGATGTATATTAGGCCCATGTGAGTAGCCCATCGTGATGTATTCGAGGCCCATGTAATGCGACCCATCGTGATGCTTATTAGGCCCATGTGTTGGGGCCCATTGTGATGTATCTGAGGCCTATGTATTGTGGCCCATTTGATGTATATGAGGCCCATATGATGAGGCCTAATGAGCTATTTAAGGCCCAAGTGATATGGCCCACTTGATGTACGAGACCCTTGTGTAAGGCCCATTGAGGTTATATGTGGCCCATTGTGATTGTATGCAGCCCTTGTATGAGGCCATGGGCCCACGATATGTTTGGCTTTATGTGAGTCACTCCTTGGGAGCAATGTTGGTTAAATGTCCATATTAATGGAAAATGATGGTTAAATATCCTCATTGTGACCTTCCCTTAGGCCTTATTAGGCCCTTTCTCACCATTTTCTAAGTTAGTTGACCCTAATTATTGAGCCCCATAGGAAGTCTAGTTTATTGCGCGATAGATAGGGTAAGGAAGCCCACTTATTGCACTTAGACTCGAATTTGCCCTCGGTGGAGGATATTGTGATGCTTCATCACTATGATCACACGTGGGTGGGGCATGAGGACCTTAGTGAGCTACCAGTGATTGGTAGGCTACTATGCACACAGTGAAGACAGAACTTTATCCCACATCGAGAGCATTGTCTGATGTTGTGGTGGCTATAAGTTGGATTCTTTCCTTAACTATCGTGACATGTTTTAAATCAGTGAGCCTATCTTGATATTTAGACTAGATTCGTCGTCCTTCTGTGGACTCCCATATTTCTTATGCATGTTGTGATGGAGGATTGATTAAAGCAGATGCTATTGGGCTAAGGTGTTTATGGGACTCCTTGTGAGACGGAGTTATCCCCACATGATCGTGCGATATGCGCAAGTTTGATGTATGGCCTAGATGAGGCTGATGGTATTCGTAGCTCTTCTGAATTGCTTATTGTATTACATCCTCAGTATATGATATTTGGCTTATTATGTCTTCGCATTACATAACCGACCTACATTAATTTCTTAGTATATGACATTGGTTTATTATGTCTTTTCATCGCATATTTTGGCTAAGGTTGATGATATTTCTTTTGACTTGCTGTATTTCCACTTACTCTGATATTTGCATGCTTAACACTTATCTTGCGCACGCACTTTCATCACCCTCTAAGCTTTCTATAAGCTTATGCACGATAGATGCATGCAAGTGGCGTTAGGTCGCAGCAGCATTGAGCTTGGAGCGTGCAGTGGACTCCTGTAGCTTTGATTTTAACATATGTATTTCCCTTTCAACATTGTACTCAAATGTTTATATTAGTGGATATGTGATGATGATGTTGCTTTTTGTGATTTGGGTAAACTTGTGGTTATGCTTCTTACGAGATAAATGTACATTAGAAAATCCTTCTCGTAGGATCCCGGCATTAAAATCTGGCATATGCACGCTGGGAGCCAAGAATGGGGTACTACGGAGGCTGTTGACATCGGATTCGACGATCGGGAATTTTGTGAGCCTGGTTTCTGAGTTTGGGGCATGACAGTAGATGGTATCAGAGCATAACTTGGGAATACCTAAAGATAACATCACATATCTATTAACAGCTACCCTACACTATGATTGTTGAGAACTTAGAATGATTAGATTCCCGAGTTCGAATAACTTAGAGACTTTCTGACATAGCTCCTTGCCGTTGAGATTGTGAGGCTGCATAGTATTCTAGTTCTGATTGTTTCTCGTTAGGATTCGAGGATCAGTGGAGTTATCATAGTGCTGATAAGGTGTCTTGGGAGCAAAAGGATGAGATTCATGGGCGTTATCCCCATCTCTTAGGTGTTTGATTATGTTGGTATGTTGTGTTCTAATTATACCTATAGTGATAGTGTTTCCCTCTCTTATGAACTCTGTATTGGTTGTGTTGTGTTTTAAATATCGATGATGAAATTTTTATTAAGAGGGGAGAGCTGTGAGACCCGTATCCTAGACCGTTTCGTTTCGTAAGCTTCTACGGTCCTCCCGGTTGAATTCTGTCAACTTGTAATGTGTAATAGGCATTTGCGCATGACCTTGAGTTACATCCTGTCGATCTGAGTTAGCTCGGCCTAAGACTTGTATCATTACGACCACGCAGTCATCGCGGTTCCAACACCGCGCCTCGTGCGCCGATATGATACCCTAGCTAGGAGATGTGGGCCCGCGTTCAGTTCGAGCAAAATGCTGCGCATTTTTAAATCCCAAGAGAATATCCCATCAATCAATTACCTCACATGTCAAGTACAAGCAACCCCAAAGTCAACTCTCTCTCTCTCCACCCATCCCTTTTCAAGTACACCCATCACTCACTCACCCATCACTCACCCGTCCCTCTCTCTCTTACAACCCTCTCTTTCTCTCTCATTTCTTTACCCATCTTCCAAGCCATCATGAGAGCAATCGTCCAAGCTCCTCAAAGAAGCTAATGTGGCCCACTTTCCTACCACCCAATCCAACCCTCCATGATCAATCTCAACCATTAAATCATGTTCCATTGAAGCTCTAGGATGCATTGGCGGAAGAAGGAAGAGGAGATCTAATGGTGGGTGATTTTATGATTTTTCAACCATTGATTATTGTGGACCCATCTATGATGGTATCCATATTGATGTATGCATTGTTTAAGGGAGGGCCTAATAGTGGCGGGGTCCCTCCCCTTCACGTTGGTCTCTCTATCTCTCTCCCTCTCTCTCTCTTTGATGTGTGGGCCACCATGATGTTTGTGTACATCCAGCCATCCATCAAACCCATGAACACAGGATTCAGAGTGGCTGGTGTACCGTACAACCATATAGCTGCTGACTTACGTCAGCATGATTTGTGGCCCACCATGTGGCGTGTGAGATCCACACCGTCCAGCCACGTTGATGGTGGATCCCACCATAAGGTATATGTTATATCCTAGCCATCCATTCATTAGATGTGGACCCCACCATGGTAGCATGTGGGGCCCACCATGATGTAATATCCAGGCCGTCTAGGGCCTGGACGTTGTTGTCCCTTCAAAAAAATAAAAAAATAAAAAATAAATAAAAATAAATAAATAAATAAATTATTATTATTATATAATATATATATTATACATATTGGTGGGCCATACGTGGGACCCACCCATCGAGGAGTGGAAGTGAATGGCTGGTGTATCTCACACCAGCTATACAGCTGGTGTGATTGATGTCAGCAAGTTCTGAGGACCCCATCATGATGTAAGGGTCTCATCCACACCGTTCAGCAATCTAGATGGGTGGGACCCACCTCCCATGATGTATGTGTTACATCCAAACCATCCATCCATTTGGTGAGCTCATCCTAAGGCCTGAGATAAAAAAATACATAGATCTAACTATCAAGTGGTCCACATAACAAAAGCAGTAGAGGATTGAACGTATACCATTGAAATCCTTCCTGGGTCACTGAAGTTTTGGATCAATATGATATTTATTTTTCCTCTTGGTTCAGGTCTCTGTGACCTTATGAACTAACTGAATGGAAAATAAACGTTATGGTGGCCCAATGAATTTTTGACAGTGAAAATCACTATCTCCGCTGCTATTTGCAATGTGGTCCAGATGATCTTTCAATCATTATCGCCACTGCTATTTGTGGCACGGTCCAGATGATCTTTTGATATGATTCATTTTTTTTGGGTAATACTTTTAAAATGATCTCTTAAAATAGATGAATGGTGTAGATGGTGTGGCCCATTGATGAGGCCCACCTTGATGTATTTGTAGCCCATTCGTGAGGCCCAATATGATGTATATATGGCCCATGTTTGAGGCCCAATATGATGTATACCTGTCCCATGTGTTGGGGCACATTGTGATGTATTAGAGGCCCGTGTATTGTGGCCCATCTAATGTATATGAGGCACATTGGTGAGGCCCATGTAATGCGGTCCACTTGATGTATATTAGGCCCGTGTGATCAACCCATCGTGATGTATTCAAGGCCCATGTGATGCGACCCATTGTGATGGGTATTAAGCACATGTGTTGGGGCCCATTGTGATGTATCTGAGGCCCGTGTATTGTGGCCCATTTGGTGTACATGAGGCCCATATGATGAGGCCTGATGTGTGGTTTAAGGCCCAAGTGATGCGGCCCACTTAATGTATGAGATCCTAGTGTAAGGCCCATTAAGGTTGTATGTGGCCATTGTGATTGTATGAGGCCATGGGCCCACGATACATTTGGCTCTTTATGGGCCACTCCTTAGGAGCAATGTTGGTTAAATGTCCACATTAATGGGAAATGATGTTTAAATGTCCTCATTGTGACCTTCCCTTAGGCCTTGTTAAGCCCTTTCTCATCATTTTTTAAGTGGGTTGACCCTAATTATTGAGCCCTATAGGAAGTCTAATTTATTACGCAATAGAGAGGGTAAGGAAGTCCACTTATTGCACTTAGACTCGGATCTGCCCTCGGTGGGGGATATTTTAACACTCCATCACTGTGATCACACGTGGGAGAGCATACATGGGTGGACACTGAGTGGGCAGGGCATGTGGACCTGAACGAGCTACTAGCGATTGGCAGGTTACTATGTTGGCAAGCTACTGTGCAGATAGTGAAGGTAGAACTTTATCCCATTTTGGGAGCATCATCCGATGTTGTGATGGCTATAAGTTAGATTCTTTCCTTAACTATCATGACGTGTTTTAAATCAGTGAGCCTATCTAAATATTTGGACTAGATCCATCATCCTTCTGTGGACCCCCATCTTTCATATACATGTTGTGATGGAGGATTGATTAAAGCAAATGCTATTGGGCTGAGGTGTTTATGGGATTCCTTATAAGACGGAGTTATCCCCACATGATCGCGCGATACACGTAGGTTTAATGTATGGCCTAGATGAGGCTGATGGTATTCGTAGCTCTTCCAAATTGTTTATTGTATTGCATCCTCAGTATTTGATAGTTGGCTCATTATGTCTCCGCATTGTATAGCTGACTTACATTAATTTCTCAGTATATGACATTGGCTTATTATGTCTTTTTATCGCATATTCTGGATAAGGTTAATGATATTTCTATTGACTTGCTGTATTTCCACTTACTCTGATATTTTGTGTGCTTAGCACTTATCTTGTACACACACTTTCACCACCCTCTAAGCATTCTATAAGCTTATGTATGATAGATGCGTACATGTGGCGTTAGGTCATAGCAGGATTGAGCTTGGAGCATGCAGCAGACTCATGGAACTTTAATTTTGACATATGTATTTCCCTTTCAGCATTGTACTCAAATGTTTATATTAGTGGATATGTGATGATTAAGTTGCTTTTTGTGATTTGGGTAAACTTGTGGTTATGCTTCTTAGGAGATAAATGTATGTTGGAAAATCCTCCTTGTAGGATTGCGGATCGGAATCTGGCATATGTGCACTGGCAACCGAGAATGGGGTATTACGGAGGCTGTCGGCACCGAATTCGGTGATCGAGAATTTTGTGAGCTTGGTTTCCGAATATGGGGTGTGACACCTTGCATCTTATTTAGCTTGATTCTAGTGTTTATTTCAAGCTTTCTTGTGGCTTCCTTACATTTTTAGGGAAAAATCTAATTTGGGTGAAATCCATAAATCCTTCTTGCATTCTCCTATTTTATCTTGCAGTGGAAGGTAGACATAAGAAGAAAACAACTCGTGGTCCTTCTTCTCGTTCCACACCTATTTCAGTGTGCACTCTTCGATCACCTGAAGAAGACCCGAAATATGTGCGGGATATTCGTCTCTGCAACATTATTGTTGAACGGACCGTTAATTCTAATCAACGTGTTCCATTCAATATTATTCCTCCTTGTAGCTGTAAGATGGGATAATATACTGAATTAGGGCGGTCCTGCATACTGGTCTATTGCACAAGCTATGTATGCATGTATTAGTGATGTTTCTATTGAAAATTTAACCTTCACTGTCATGTTTAGAGAAGGTACATTTCCAGTAGATCCTCAGTTAATTTCTAGCTTAATGGACATTCCAGTAAATGATGAATGGATTTCAATTCCAACATTGGTTGATAGATTGAATTAATCGAAAAAACACCTTCTAACCAGGAATTTATGCAGCATGGACTCGAAATGGAATTCCGGGATTGTGCTCCGTGCCAACCATATGTTACCCAAATACAAAGTACTACATCGCATCTTTATTTCCAATGTTTACCCTAGATCTGGTAACAAGGCCGAATTAACTTCTTTCATGGTGCGTATTCTTAATTTCGTTATTTATGGAACTCAAGTGTGTCTTCCATCATTGACTTGCTATATTATAATCGAATTGTGTCTTCATTCAGGGCATGGCGATATTTCATTCGCTTCTTTGATGACCACCCTTGCTACTCACTATCTTGTGGTCATGCTACCTGAGAAGCTCCTATTTCTCATCTTCCCTTCAACAACTCAAATATCAACAAGCTGAATTTAAAGTTGGCTCCTGGTCAAGTTGATAAGGATGCTAGAGGAGCTAGAGAAGAAGTTGGAGAGGAAGACGCACTACCTACTAAGGATGTGAATATGGATGATTTGTTTAATAAGTTAGAATCTGATTCTGAGGCTGATCCTGATTTTCAGCCTTCTGATTTTGATGAGAGACTTAGAACCTTAGAAGAGAAGGTGGATGGTCTCCATGTATCCCATAAAACACAATTCAAATATATGCGCAAACACCTTCATCGCATAAACAAGGGATTACATCAAATTAACCCATTTATTCTTGCTCCGTCTTCTGGTTCTGATTAGTCTTTTTAATTATGTTGGGCATGTATTAAAATCTTAAACTTTACTTTTACTTGGTTGATCCTTGGACATATTTTCATTTAATATTCTATGGACATGTTTATGATGCATGGACATGATGTTATTTTACTAATTTTCAATCTCTTATCTTATACTCTTCTCTTACATTTTTGTTACTTCAACATCTATGGTTTTCATTTTCTTTCCTTTGTCTTATTGTGATAAAAAGGGGGAGATGTGATATAATTTGAATGGTATATATATGATGATTGTTGTGGATGTGGTTGTAGAGACATAGTGGTATGTATTTGGTTAAAATAGGTAATCTACAAATTACCCTGCTTGGAATGAGGGGGAGTAGTAGTAACATTTCTTTACGATGTGTATAAACTGGTGCATGATTCTTTAGTTGGTTTTGTCACAAATTTGACAAAGGGGGAGATTGTAAGTGCTATGTTGTAATTCGAGCACTTAGTATTGTCATATTTTGTTGTGCCAAACCACTTGGAGTCAGTATCTTGTTATGATAAGATAGAAAGTTCGCCTTCAAGTCATCGTCAACTCTTCTACATTTTCAAGTTGAAGAACATTGCCAAAGATTGAACACAAGCTCAAGTACAGGAACAGAAATTCAAAGCTCAAGTTAAAGTTCAAGATCACCACCTTAAGTCTCAAGAACACAATCACTAGCTCCTACTCAAGTTCAAGACTACAAGGTCAAGCTTCACATTCTTTAAGATAAACGAGTTACCGAAGAGATCGATATTTCAAAGTTTCAAACTCACATTCAAGGAATGGATGACCCTAGATTGACCATAGGTTAGGTCATATTAATTACATATTGAATTTGGGTCAATGTATAAATTTATAGGCTTTTCTTCTACTAGTCCTAGTCATTGTTCGACTAGTCTAGGCACTGGCTCGACCAGTCCAAGATTTGTTGAGAATTTTCAAGAATTTTTGGTTGTGGCTCGACTAGTCATGCTCACTACTCGACCAATCGAGTGAACAATCTCGACCAGTTGAACAGGGCTCGACTCGAACTCCAGCAAGGAGATTTTTACCCACTTGACCAGTTGAGTGCTATGCTCGACCAGTTGAGCAAGCCACTCGACCAGTCGAGTAGCGGGTTTATCTTATTGTGCCGGAATTTTTAAAAATTGGTTCCTGCTTTGACAAGTCGAACCGACCCTTAGACCAGTCATGGGAATAAAATTTCTGCATATAAATAGAGGACGTTTCTCAGAATTATTCATTTATTCCAAGCTTAATCAAGCCATCATTCTGAGAGATAAAATCCCGCTATTATGAAGCTATTGCTTATTAATTTTAGATTCTTATTATAACTTTTTTGTATTTGATTTTGAGATCTCTTTATTCAATTCTATTTTATTAAAAAGGGAATTTTGATTTACCCATTTGAGATCAAAATCAAATCAAGCTAGCCTAGGTTAATTTAATTTAAAAATCATTTAGACTTAGAACCCTTTCATTTATGAGATTGGACATTGAACATCTACGTCTACATCGAATTGGTTCTATCAGGCTACATTGGAAGAAGAATCTTTAGATAAGTATTATATTTCAATTTTCTGTAATTTTGGTTTGGGAGATTCAACCAAAAAAATCTTTATCTGTGGTTTTGACTGAGATAGCTAGAAAATCTCAGTGCGTGGGGTTTTTTTTAATTGTGAAAGCCCATTTGAAAAACAATTGTGAAGGTTTTAAGATGAACCTTGGAAAACCTTATTTCTTAGTGAAAGCCAATATCCCGTGGGTGTGGATATTGGGAGTGGAGTAGTTGTGTGGCTGTTTGCGAACAGTTAGTGTACACACACGAACCACTATAATTCTTGGAGTTTGGATGATGGTTGTGATGTATGTGTGGTGCTGAATGTTGTAATTTACTTTATGCACTTGTGGTGAATGTTGTAATAATTTAGTTTATTTCTTTGCCTCATTCTCAGTTTGAGTTTTTAATACTTACAAACATTCTAGACATCAGGTTGTCCTACCATAAACCTTGGTTTTTGGTGAAAGGTTGTCTTTAGAACTAAGTTTGTATCAACCTCTCAAGACTAATGCATTTGAGGTTGGTATTTAATTATGCTATCTATCTTTGTATTCCACATTTAATTTTTATTTGGAATAGTCCTATTCACCCCCCCCCCCCCCCTAGGACTTAGAGCTCGGTCTTTTCAATACTTATGTGGCCCACCCATTTTCTAACTAATATAAGGGCCATGGGCCTCATTGTAGTTAGATTCTAGGTTCCAAATGGGCTACACCTTGGGATCAATGGTGGTTAAATGTCCACGTTATAAACAATGGTTAAATGTCCCTATTGTACACGTCCCTAAGACCAATTGCTAGGCCCATTCTCACCTCCTCTTAGTGGGCTAACCCAAATCGTTGGGCCCCCATTGTTATTAGTATGACTCATCTCACTTTATTGGGCTAACCCAAAATGTTGGGCTCCCATTATGGATTATGCTTCCACCCTGCCTTATAGGGCCCACCTTGTGCTCATTGAATCCTTAGGGAGCCCAGATTGCTACGTGATGGGATGAGCAAGGAAGCCCACTCCTTGATCCTAGGCCCATCCTTGATATGAGGAGAATACATCATCACCGTAGATGGAAAGATTGGTGATATCAGATTTGGTATATCCACTATTGAGGACCAATCCTCATGTTATGGATTAGATCTGTTGTCCTTCTATAGACCCCTCCATATATATATATATATATATATATATATATATATATATATATATATGCCAATTATTGATTACAACTATGTTAGTATATACATTGAGTATGTGTTAGCATAACATTGCGATTATATGAGGCCCATTGCGATTATATGAGGCTCATTATGATTATATGAAGGCCCATTGTGTGATTGTATGAGGCCCATTGTGATTATATGAGGCCCATTGTGATTGTATAAGGCCCTTTATGATTGTATGAAGCCCATTGTGATGGTATGAGGCCCATTATGATTGTATAAGGTCCATTTTAACGGTATGAGGCCCATTGTGATTGTATGAGGCCCATTGTGATTGTATAAGACCCATTGTATGGGGCCCATTGTGATTGTATAAGGTCCATTGTGTTGGTATGAGGCGACCGATCATTGTTATGTTTGATAATCATACATAGCATGCATCATGACACATGTCATACACATCATTTGCATGCTTGTTAGAGGAGTGATTGACCATAACATATGCCATTGGGCTAATTGTTTTCGAGACTCCCTGACAGATAGAGTTATCCCACATGAGCGTGCGATACACGTGAACTGATGCATGCCTAGATTGTATGACTCATGCATCTTGCATTTGTGTGATATGATTTCTGTTCACCCAAATAACATCAGGGCTAAGGCCTCCACAGACATATAGCGGATGGCAGGATTGGACACTGAAAATGTTTTGGTTCTACATGGGGCGCCATAGATGTCCCTAGGTGAAAGTCCCTAAACCCTTATTATAACACTCCGGATTTCGAGGGTCGAACAAAGCTCTACTGCCGAGATCCAGAATATCACTTATGCAATATGCATGGTAATGTTCCGATTTTGTCCATATTAATGAGTTAAGCATGAGTGAGATTATACCAAAAAAACATATCATACTCCAGATATAATTAAATTAAGCGATCGGAAGTCTGAAACATATATATTCAAGTATGTGGGAGTCACACAAACCTCCAGAGTATGATTACATAACTGGGTTTAATATGTACAAGTATTGTTTCAAAATATACAAAATACAGAAGAGTAAACGTGTAAGCAAAGTATCCATGTAATCCCTGTGTATCGGCATGCGATCTACATAGACCCGCCCAAGAGATGAAAATAGGAGAATTCCTCATTCATCAAGTCCTGCTCCATCGTATAGACATCATTAACACCTCCATCTAAACCAGAGTCTGGTTGGTGTTTTAAAACACCGTCCCAAGGTGGGAATGAGTGGCTAACTCAGTGGCACTATAAGATAAAAGTTAACATGTTATCAAGTCAATCAAGCAGTAATGATAAAGTAATCATAACAATCACTTCCTAACTACTTTTGTTAATGTAGGAATGGAGTGCAAGTAATGATGTATGCCTTTGCATCAAAGCTTCCTCACAAGTGACTTCAACAACCTATTTTGCGCATGACATCACTGCCCCCTATGCAAACTTCACCTTCTTTAAGGCACATCCTAACTAATGCAATGCAATGCATAGGCGTGTTGGCTGAAAACTTAGTTAAGTTTATTTATATAGCAGATTTGGAAAGTTAGGGTACCTCCCTTTATATCAATGACCAGAACCGAAGGATCCATCTAAGTTCGTTACTCCCAGTTAAGCACATATGATAGGTAAGTTATACTTGCAATCACTACGGGAGGTTCGTCACCTTAGCATATGCCGACAGCACGAACACGGTGTCCCATACCACGATGTCCGGCTCACGAGTCTTGGTATGCCACCACACCCACTCAGCCTAGAATCTGGAATGGGCCAATGAATCTTGACATGAGTTTCCCCTTCCTACCAAAAAGAAGTACTCCTTTCATTGGAAAACTTTAAAGAATACATGGTCCTTAACTTCGAATTCTAACGGTCTCTGTCTCATATCATCGTAACTTTTCTGTCTACTCTGGGCTACAAGGAGTCGACGACTAATAATGTCAATCTTTTCTAAGGTCGCCTGAACCAAATATGGACCAACCAAACTCTTCTCGCCCACTTCCGCCTAACAATGAGGAGCTCGACAGGGGCGTCCATACAAGGCGTCGTAAGGGGCCATGGCGATGCTTGCTTGGAAGCTATTGTTATAAGCAAACTCGGCATAAGGGAGATAGACATCCAAACTATCTTTGAAGTCAAGCATGCATGCCCGCAATATGTCTTCAAGTATTTGATTTACCCGCTCTGTTTGCCCATCGGCCTGTGGCTGGAACACGGTACTGAATTTCAGTTTCACTCCCATTGCTTCTTGGATTCGTGTCCAGAAAATAGACGTGAATGTGTGTCTCGGTCTGACACAATCTTTATAAGAACCCCATGCGGTCGTACTATCTCCCTGGCATAAGCTTGGCTAGATCATCAGTCAAAGTAAAAACTCTAATCGGGAGGAAATGGGCCGATTTCATCAACCGGTCCACAATTACCCAAATGGAGTCATGCCCCTTTCTTTTCTTTGATAACCTGGAAATGAAATCCATAGATATGAAATACCACTTCCACTCAGCTATAGGCATGGGTTAAAGTAAACCAGGCAGTCGGCGATGCTGGGCCTTGACTTGCTGGCACGTGAGGCATCGGGACACGAAATCTACTATTTGTGCCTTCATGTTGTCCCACCAGTACGAACGCTTCATATCTTAATACATCTTTGTACTACCTAGATGCATCACTAACTTTAAACTATGGACGACTTCAAGAACTTCTCTCCTCAAGTCGTGAATGTTCAGGACGCATAAGCGGCCACGATACCGCAAACCTCCATCTAAGCCAATCCTCCATTCTGAGTCTTCACTGTCGTTCACACGCTCTCTCATCTTTGATAGTAACTCATCATCTTTTTGAGCCACAATGATTCGGTCATCAATAAGTGGCTACACGTGGAAGTGTGCAACACTCTCGAATGGTTCCTCCATTGTCAGCTTTTGTTCGAAATCTCACACAAATTCCACCATATTCCACTCTCCTATCATCAGTGGAGTTGTAAATTCTATAGTCTTCTTGCGGCTCAGTGCATCGGCTACAAGGTTGGCCTTGCCAGGATGGTAGGAGACTTCAAACTTGAAGTCTTTCAAAGTTTCCATCCAATGTCGTTGCCTCATATTCAGGTCTCTCTGTGTAAAGATGTACTTGAAGCTCTTGTGGTTGCAAAAGAGTTCGAATTCCTCTCCATATAGGTAATGTCTCCAAAGTTTTAACGTGAAAATGACTGCCAGCAACTCCAGGTCGTAAGTGGGGTAGTTTTCTTCATGTTTCCTCAACTATCGTGAGGCATAGGTGATGACCCTATCTTTTTTGCATCAGCACACAACCCAAACCGACTCGAGAAGCTTGAGTCTAAACAGTATATCTAACCCCTTGCTCTGGCAGTACTAGCATGGGCGTAGACGTCAGCTTGTCCTTTAATTCCTAAAAGGCTACCTCTGCTTTCTCATTCTAAGCAAACTTAAGATCCTTACGAGTAAATTGCGACAACGGTCGGGCTATCTTAGAGAAGTCTTTAATGAATCGGCGATAATAGTTGGCAAGTCCAAGGAAACTCCTCACTTCTATAACCGAGCTGTGCTACTTCCAGTCTTATACCATGGTCACCTTGGCAAGGTCTATGAAAATTCCTTCTTTGGAAATCATGTGTCCTAAGAACTTGATTTCTTCCTTCCAAAAGTTACATTTTCGGTACTATGCAAATAATTGATTCTACCTGAGAGTATCAAGGACTGCTTGCAGGTGTTCTTCATGATCCTTCCAACTCATCGAGTATATTAAAATGTCATCTATGAATATGATGACAAATCGGTAAAGATATGACCGAAATACCTAGTTCATGAGATCTATGAATACAGCCGGTGCATTCGTAAGACCAAACGGCATCATGAGGAATTCGTAGTGCCCAAAGCTGGTCCTAAAAGCTATTTTCTACATGTCTTCATTCCTGACATGCAACTGATGATACCTGGACGATAGATCTATCTTATAAAAATATTGCGCCCCCCTCAGTTGGTCGAACAAGTCATTTATCCTGGGCAGAGGATACTTGTTCTTCACTGTAACGTGATTTAGCTTGCGATAATCAATACACAACCGCAGTGATCCATCCTTCTTTTTCACAAACAACATGGGTTCTCCCCAAGGAGATACGCTTGGTCATATGAAACCCGAGTCCAAGAAATCCTCAATATGCTTCCTTAGTTCCTCCATTTCACATGGAGGCATTCGGTATGTCGGTAAAGAAATAGGTGTCGTACCTAGTGTAAGGTAGTTAGTAAAGTCAATCTCACGCTGAGGAGGTAGTCCAGGGATCGTTTTGAACACGTCCATGAAATCTTGGACTACTGGCGTGTCCCCAAGGGATGGACCATCACAGTTTTCCAACAGGGAAGCATAACAACTAATGCGGTGGGGCCAACTGACCTGATCTGGGAAGGTGAAGGTTGTGCCCTCGGGCCCATGGGCTATCACCAATCTAGTCAATTTTTGCCTTCATTTCAGTGAGCCAATCCATGCCGAGGATGACGTCGTAATGGTATATCGTGGTGACAATCAGGTCAATGCACACCATTCTACTTACTAAGTCTATCAGGCAACTCTCGCTGTAGCGATGACTCTCACCCCAACAATATGAGTAGTGTCCAACCCTAATCACTTGACTCAAAGCTTAGTAGTGTCAGAGAAAGTTCTCGCTGTAGCGATGACTCTCACCCCAACAATATGAGTAGTGTCCAACCCTAATCACTTGACTGTAGAGCATGCTATCATAGAAATAGTGGACCCGGTGTCCACCAACAGAAATACAGGTGTACCTTAAATGTGGGTAGTGACTTTAAAAGCAAGCAGCATTGCAACCGCAGATTCAGAAGCTTCAGCGGCAAGTGCATGTACTCGAGCTTGTTGTGGATGATTTGGCTGCGCTGCCATAGGTCATTGAGGTGGCTTGTTTCAAGATACGAGAGGTGGGTTAAATGACTATTTTGGCGGTACAGATCGTAGAGGTAGGGCTGAAATGGCGTGCTGTGGTGGGCGGTTGATCTTCTGAGGTGGTGTGTAGCCATTGTCCCTCATCTTGGTCAAAGAAAAGGGGTCAGCATGGCCCACTTTGTTATAATAAGTGCACCAAAGATCAGTTCGCCTCTGCTGAGTTGGTGGAGCCATCTGTCTGGGAGGTAAGTTCACACGCAGTCTCTTGCCGAGGAATCGCCTGTTCTGAAATTCAGGCCTATGCCTCAGGCTCATTGCATGCGTGTTTGAGACACCCTTTCACCATCCTGCTCAGCTAGCAAGGACATGTTCACTAGCTCAGGATAGCTGGGAATGCTAGCGTAACACATCTTGGTGCGGATGTCAGCCCGCAACCCTTCTGAAAATCACTGCATTCGCATCGACTCATTTGCCAAAATCAAAGGAGCATATCTAGCCAGCTTCATGAAACAGTTCTCGTATGCTGCCACTAACATTCCCCCTTATATGAGGTGAAGAAATTTGCCCTCCTTTTCATTACGGTGAGTGAGGGGGAAGTACTTTCTATGAAATGTGTTTCAAACCTATCCCATGTCCACACAAATCCTGTGGGAATGGTTCGAAGGACATTGTCCCACCACAGGCTAGCTTCCTTTTCAAACATATAAGTGACTAGCTCAACCTGCTCTGCTTCAGTATAGGGTAGTGGCTTCAACATCTTGGATATGTGATCCAACCAGTAATCAACATCCTCAGGTCTATGAGTACCCACAAAGTGGGAGGACGGAGGCGTTAAAAGCATTCAAATAAGCCACTTGCAGTCATAGCTCCAATAGGCTGTACGGGTGGCATCGACCGGACCACATTCATGTTTTATGCAATGACCCCTACTATTGTGGCTAAATCTTATTATTGTTGTTGCATTAGGAGCATCATATGCTCTAACCTATCAGGGGGAGAGTCTGCCTGAGGCATGTGTGGCGTCGACGAAGACGCATGGTTCTGACCCAGAATCATTGGTGCACTTGGTGTTGTCCCATTTGTGGGGCCAGTGGCCGGTTGTAAATTTGGCATTGTCTCGATACCCAGGCCCAAACTAGGGTTTGTGTGGCTATCACTTGGGGGAGGGGCCCCGTCATTCGATCCGCCAAGTGGGAGACGTGCCATATTCTGAGTGGTTTTAGGAGGCATTCCCTATATATGACATAGGGTGCAACGTTTATAGGATTGGGATAACATCATCCACTTTTCCAAACATTCTACACATTTCTAAACAAAAGGAGCTTCATGCATTTCATTTAACCAAAATTTGTCACAATACATATGATGTAGCATTACATGAACTATGACAGAGGATGCATGTAAGCTAATTAACAAAAAGCTTTAACACTTACTAACCTAACATTCAAACTAAGCTTATCGAAGGCTATTACAAAAAGAATGAAAACAACTACAAGTATACAACTAATCCTCCATTACTGGTGAAGGCGGAGGCGCACCCTTATCCTGCATACAGCATAGGAGGGCCTTTAGGGTGTGATATATTCTCTTAAACTTTTGCTTCAGATAGGCCTGGTTCTCCTCGAACTTTTGCTTTAAATAGGCCTGATTTTCCTTAATCTTTGTCATACGGGCCTCTAAGGTGGCTCGGTCATGGCGGTCCTCAGGAGCAGCAGGAGGTCCCCCGCCTAAGTCTTAGGCCTCCTCTTCTTCTTCCTTCTCCTCTTCCTCATTGCCTTCCTCTTCTTCATTTTCTTCCTCTTCTTCAGTCTTTTCTTTTATCTCATCCCGGTATTCATCAATCCTTGCTTGGCGTTGCCTAGGGCCTATTCCCATATTGTTGAGTGTAGTCTCATTTATGAAGTGGATAGGCGCAAGGTTATCCATATGAAGCCTGAAGCTGAAGTTGTAGGCGATCTTATAGATGAGTCGACTGAATGGGAGGGAGGCATCCCCCCGAGTAGACTGTGCAGTACTAATTAATTATGTCAAGGCAAGAGTAGGAAGGCACACTTTTTCTCCCTATCCAACTTGATACAAGAAATCCACCATATATCTTGTACATTCTGTGTGATTACTCCACCTAAGATACACATTGCACGTGTATATATGGTGGAGCAGGCAAAAATCATCTGTCATACGTGGCGATGTGAGGTTATTTCCTCGCCTCCAATTGAAAAGTTGGCCGCAAAGGAAACGTGCGCGGTGATCTCTCTCCCATGCGCTAGCAAGATTAGTATCACCGGCATGTACAACTCCACGCTCTATTCCCATGATACGGGCCATGGCATCCACATTGACTCTGGCTTGATGTCTCCCCAACGAAATAGTAAATTGGAGAGGCTCCAGAGTTGGGTCATGTATGTGAGTATAAAAGGCTCATATGGTGCATTCACTTAAATGAGTTTTCCCTTTGAATATGGGACCCCACCCAGTCTTCAGGAGGTGGTCGATCATAGGATATGTCCCAAATAACTTCTCATCCACATGTGCTTCAAAAAAAAAAACTTTGCGATTTCAGAACTTAACGAGTCCGGTGCCCGCTAGTAGGGATCTCTCTATCGGGATCTGAGGATCAAGGTCCCGCTTTGACCTCTGCTCGGCATTCGCACGTGCCTCGACACTTGCACTTGTTTCAAGACCTGTCTTCTTCTTAGACCGGCTTAGATGGCTAGGCCTGACCTCATCCGTAGCCGATCTCTTCTTTCTCATAAGGGAAAGGAGTGTTGAAAAGGTGAAAATGGCGGTCACAATCTCAAAGAGAGCCATTGAGATGAAAAGCTTTGAGGATGAAGTGGATTTGAAAGTGTGAAGGTTGTGAGACACGAAAAGAGGGTTTTTATGTCTAAATGAGTGAGAATAATGGAGATGGAGAGATGTAATGGGTAGTTTTTAGAGGAATAGTGGTGGAGGAGTGTTAGATGTAGAGGATTTGAGAGATTTGAGTGTATGGAAGTAGGGATTTGAGAGAGAAATGGAGTTTTGGAGTGTTTGGAGGTGTTGATGGGGTAGGAAAGAGTGAAATGGGGAGAAAATGGGGCTTAGGGGGTTAAATGGGAGGTCCCAAACGTGGGAGGGACCCCACATGGACGGCCAGACGATGGTGCATCACCGTTGCCGCGGCATCGTCGTGGCTGGCTGGACTGGTCGGCGGTGCCTCCGCGCCCGGCTGGGTTGGCCAGTAGTGCACTACCGATCAGGCGGTGCCACTGCCCCTTCCTGGGTTGTCTGGCAGTACCACCGCCATGGGGCAGTGGTCAGCCCTCCCCGGTAATGGGTTTTGGCCCGTAAGACCCCCTGGGCCCCACCGAATTCTGTGTTTTGGGTCTTTTAGCTCGTAGGGTTAGTTTCGGGGTCCAACGTGTGCATATTCACGACATTCGGATCCGTTTCAAGTTTGGAATTCGTCAACTCACGAATCAAACCCGTCTACTGATGGCCCAGAGACGACTTAGGTCGATGCACATGAGCTAGGTCCCTCAGGTGTACATCGAGAATTGTGTTACAATGTTCGGTCCCGCCTATCGGCAAAACGTTGGGATCCTAATATGGTTGCTAAATTTCATCGCCCCCCTTCAAAAGTCAGAGTGCGTCAGAGTGCGTCGTGTTATCTATAACCCAGGTCCAGTTTAATCTAAATCACACTTTGATACCAACTAGTAATGCCCCGGATTTCGAGGGTCGAGCAAATATCTACTCTCGAGATCCAAAACATCACTTATGTAATATGAATGATGATGTTCCGATTTTGTTCACATTAATGAGTTAGGTATGAGTGAGATTATACCAAAACAACATATCATACTCCAGATATAATTAAACTAAGCGATCAGAAGTCTGAAACATATATATTCAAGTATGTGGGAGTCTCACAAACCTCCGAAGTATGATTATGTAACCGGGTTTAATATGTACAAGTATTGTTTCAAAATATACAAAATGTGAAAAAGTAAATGTGTCCACTAAGCTAAGTATCCCTGTAATCCCTGCATATCGGCATGAGGTCTACATAGACCCGCCTGAGAGCTGAAATAAGAGAACTCCTCCTCCTCATCCATCAAGTCATGCTCTATCGTATAGACATCATCAACACTTGCATCTAAACCAGAGTCTGGTTGGTGTTTTAAAACATCGTCCCAGAGTGGGAATGAGTGGCCAACTTAGTGGTACTATAAGGTAAAAGTTAACATGTCATCAAGTCAATCAAGAAGTATTGATAAAGCAATCATAACAATCACTTCTTAACTACTCTTGTTAATGCAGGAATGGAGTGCAAGTAATGATGTATGCCCTCGCATCAAAGCTCCCTCACAAGCGACTCTGACAACTTATTTCGTGCATGACATCACTGCCTCCTATCCAAACATCACCTTCTTTAAGGCACATCCTAACTAATGCAATGCAATGCATGGGCGTGTTAGCCGAAAACTTAGTTAAGTTTATTCATACAGCAGATTTGGGAAGCTAAGGTACCTCCCTTTATGTCAATGACCCAAACTGAAAGATCCATCTAGGTTTGTCACTCCTAGTTAAGCACATATGATAGGTAAGTTATACTCGCGGTCACTACGGGAGGCTCGTCACCTCAGCGTAGGCCGACAGCACGAACACGGTATCCCATACCACCATGCCCAGCTCATGAGTCTTGGTTGCTCACTGGTCACTACGGGGAGGTGAAAAGGCCGAGCTATTAAGTCCTAGAGAGGGGGGCTGAATAGGACTATGCCAAATTAAAAAATTAACAGTGAAATTTAAACAAATATAAATACTAATAATAAACAATCCCAAAATGCAGAAATATAAAACAACTTCAAGCGTACAAGTATTGAGAGGTTGATACAGATGTTGTTCTAAGGACAACCTTACACCAAAAACCAAAGGTTTATGGTAGGACAACCTGATTCCTAGAACGGTCTGTGTATCAAAAACTCAAACTGATATAGAGGAATAAAGAAATAAATAACAAAGGAAATAACTAAGCTATTAAAACATTCCCACACTTACATAAAAGAAATTACAACATTCTCCACAAATGTAAAAAAGGGAAATTACAAACATCTAGAAAAAGAAATAATCAATCAACCACAAGACCAAAAATTATAGTGGTTTGTTTGTGTGTACACCAACTGTTTAGGAAAAAAGCCACACAACTACTCCACTCCTAATATCCTCATATAGTGGATATTAGCGTTCACTATGAAAATAGGTTTTTCAAGGTTCACCTAAAACCCTCACAATTGTGTCTTTCAAGTGGGCTTATACAATTCAAAAACTCCACACTTTGAGTTTTCTTGATCACCTCAGATAAACCAAAACAAAACAAAGATTTTCCTAGCACAATCTCAAAAACCAAAACAATGAATTTACAAAGCAATAAAATACTTAGCTAGATATTCTCCTTTTGATGTAGCCCGAAAGAACCAATTCGGAG
Organism: Magnolia sinica; assembly: GCF_029962835.1. NCBI lineage: Eukaryota > Viridiplantae > Streptophyta > Magnoliopsida > Magnoliales > Magnoliaceae > Magnolia > Magnolia sinica. Next base: position 71,808,318 of record NC_080573.1, read on the forward strand.
TAGAAGTTCAACATAGAACTTTAATGTCCACACTCACTTATGAAATGGTTTTAGGTTCTAAATTAATTTTAAATTAAAACACATTGGGCTAGCTTGATTTGATTTTAATTCCAAGAAATGGGAATACTTCAATCCCTCTTTCAAATAAAATTGGAATGCACAATATAAAATTAAATATAAAGAAAGCTAATTAAAGAGAATATTAAATGAGCACTAAATAGCTTTAAGAATATCACTAACTTATCTCTCAAAGTGGTATATTGATTTAACTTGAATTGAATATCAAACTCTGAAATTCGTGCTCTATTTATAGTTGCAGAAATCGCACTCTCGACTGGTCCTGAGGTCAGCACGACTAGTCGTAGGACCAACAAACTTTTGAAAGTTTGGGTATGATAAGATAAGATAGTTCCACGACTGGTCATAGGGTCTGCTCGACCGGTCGAGTGGCCTCCACGACCTGTCGAGTCCTGTCCACGATTGGTCCTGTGGAACCCAATTTAGTTGCTAGACTTTAAGTCGAGCTTGTAGGACTGGTCGAGCACTGTTCATATGACCGTTCAAACAGTCTTTAGGATTGGTCAAGGCTTTAACAAAAATTCTCGAAAATCAGTAATAAACTTAGGACTGCTCGAGGAATTCTTAGACTGGTTGAGCTAGTTCTACAACTAGTCGAACTTAGTCTAAGACTAGTCGAGAAACAGTCTATGCACTTGTAAAGTGACTCTATTTAAATTATATATGCAAAATGACCTACCCTATGGTCAATCTAGGGTCATTCATACCTTATACATGATGTATGAACATTGAAACTTCATTTGCTTCAGTTGATAGTTGTTCTTTGAATTCACGAAGCTTAATATCTTGTCATATGATGAATCTTAAGCTTGAGACTTTTGAGGCTTGAATATGACTAACATTAAAGCTTGAGCTTGGAGTTCAAAGTATAGGAACTTTATCTTAACTTGGACGAAGCTTTGAAAACTTGAACTATGAAGTTTGAAAGATTGAAATCACATTTGGTGTTGTACTTGATCTTGAACATGTAATCTTGCATTTGAAGTTCTTAAAGTAAAGACCTTTGTCCTTGTACATAAGATGCATTATCTTGAAGTTGTAGAATCACTACACAAGACAGATTCCAAGAGGTTTTGGCACTACAAAATTTAACAATAATAGGAGCTAGAAACCATAGCACTTAAAATATCCCCCTTTGTCAAATTTGTGACAAAACGCACTTCATTTAAAATAAGCATAATATGCACAATAAAGAATCATGCATCAATCATCAATATAAACCAGTTACAACCTGGTTAAAGAATCATGCCCCAGTTATAAACAGGTCAAAACAAATCACATCTACTCCCTCAAAAATACTCTTCCTTACTTACTCCCCCTTACAAAAAAAAAGGATGGCTACTCATCCACAATCTCCGATTCACAATCCACCACATGCCACATATCATAAGTATAAATTAAGCATGATAAAATTCTCCCCCTTTTTGTCACAATGTGACAAAGGAAGGAACCAATAAATGATGGTGGAAGTAGATAAATAAGAAAGAATAAGAAGAGTAATAAGGAATAAATGAACAAGATAGTCAAGATATAAAATCCATAAACAAGCATTGTTCAAGCATGATTAACCAAGTTCAACCACGTAAAATAAAAGAAGTCCAAGATCATAAACGTTATTACAAACTAGATAAGTAAAAACTAATCAGAACCTGATGAAGGAGCAGGTATGGTATGATCAAGTTTATGAAGTCCCTTATTAAGGTGCCTAAGATACTTGCGCATATATTTGAATTGCAAATCATGGGACACATTCATGTTTTCTACCTTCTTCTCAAGTGAGCGCAACCCTGCATCAAAGTCAGATGGCTGATAATCAGGATCATCTTCTGAATCAAATTCAATCTCATCAAAAATATCATCCATGTTAATGTCATTTGGAGGTAAATCACCTTCCTCTTCATTTACTGCATCAGCTCCACCAACACCCACATTGACTTGACCTGCATCCAACCTCAGATTCATTTTGTTTATATTGGAGTTATTGAAGATTAGGTGTTGAATGCGAACTTCTCCAACAGGCATAGCCACTAAAATATGTGTAGCCAACATAGTCATAAGATAAGCGAAGGGAATATCACTGTGTCCAGGATGGAGACAAAATTGAATGATGCAATGACAAATCAAAGAAGGAAGACATACATTGGTTCCAAAAATAATGGAATGAAGAATTTAAACCATGAAAGTAGTGAGTTCAGTTTTGTTATCAGAACGATGATAAACATTGGAAATGAATATCCTATAAAGGACTCTGTATCTGGGTAAAAAATACTTTGAGGCAAGTGCATTTCCATTAGTACTTTATTCCGCATCTATATTGCTTCTCAGATTCAGATGGTTTTGCCACTGGAGTGCTAATGGGAATACCTTCATCATTGATAGGTATGTCCATTAGACTAGAAATAAGATGTTAGTCTATTTCAACAGGACCTTCTCTAGTTGCAAAAATGAACATCAGATTTTCAGTAGAAAAATCAAAAATACATGCATACATAGCTTACGCAATGGACTGGTATGCCGGCCCACCCCAATGTAGAATGTTATCCCATCCTACAGATTGGAGGAGAGGAAGGATATCAAATGGAGCTAGATGTTCAACATGAACAGGTCGTTCAACTATAACATTGCGTAACCTAATATCCCACACATAAAAGGGATCATCTTCAAGTGACTGAAGGTGGCGCACTGTGATAGGAGTCGACCTAGAAGTTGAAGGTCCACGAGAACTTTTCTTTCTATTTCTACCTTCCATTTGCAACAAGGAATACAAGAAAAATGGAGATTGCAAAAGAGGAAGTGTGGGTTTTCACTAGATCAGATTTTGGAGTACAAAACCCTAGAAACAATTATGAATAAAGAATAAATCACACCAATGATGAAAAAGGAGTACTAAGAACTTGAATCTACAAGGAAAATGAAAACAAAGCACTAACCCTAAAGAACTAGGAGATGGGTTTGACCGATCGACCTAGGACCCGTTGGAGAAGAAACTCAAAATAAAGAAAAAGGGATTTTTCCCCCAAATAAAGCACTAACCCACACTACACGGCTAGTTGAGTACATGCTTAACCGGTCATGCCACGACTGGTCGAGTATGTACTCGACTGGTCGTGCATAGCCCAAAATATGCAATTTTCATAAAATTTTGAAGTTTATACATTTAAACTAACATATATACACACACACACACACACACACACACACACACATTATGATAGAGAAATGCATGAATAATCAATTCAAATTGCACATACAAAGATCAAATTTCAATTTAGCAAACCTACTTCTATCGAGTGGTTTTATAAATATGTCAGCAAGTTGAGACTCGGTCGGAATATATTCCAAAGAAATTGTCTTTTCTTCCACTAATTCACAAATGTAGTGATACCTAATATCAATGTGCTTGGTTCGTGAATGCTGGATTGGATTTTTAGATATATTAATTGCATTGGAATTATCATAATATAAAACCATAGAATCCTGTGCAATTTCATAAACGGATAGCATTCTTTTCATCCATACAAGTTGAGTACATGCATTCCATACTGCAATGTATTCAGCCTTAGCAGTTGAGAGCGTACAGAACTTTATTTTTTACTTTGCCAAGAAACTAAATAGTTCCCAACATAGAAACAACCGCCACGGGTTAATTTCCTATCATCAACATTACCAGCCCAATTAGCATCTGTGTAACCAGCTAATTGAATACTAGTATCATGTGGATACCAAAGATCCAAATTTGTTGAATTTGCGATATATCGCATAATCCACTTAACAGCAGTTAAATGTGACTCTTTAGGGTCAGATTGATATCTAGCACAAATTCCTATGCTAAATGCAATATCAGGTCTACTTGCAGTTAAATAAAGCAAACTTTCAATCATACTGCGATATAGTTTAGGATCCACACTCTTACCTGTAGAGTCCTTTGAGATTTTCAAAGTAGTACTCATAGGAGTATCAAAATTTTTCTCATTCTCAAATCTAAACTTTTTAACTAAGTTCAGATCATATTTGGTTTGAGAAATAAAGAAACCATCAAGTTGATGTTTAACTTGCAACCCAAGAAAATAATTTAATTCTCCAATCATGCTCATTTCGAACTTAGATTTTATAAGATCTGCAAACTCAATAGTTATATTAGCACAAGTAGATCCATAAATTATATCATCGACATAAATTTACACTATTGAAATGTGATCATTATGTTTCTTAACAAACAAAGTCTTATCAACACTTCCCATTGGAAAATTATGACTTAGTAGATACTTAGTTAACTTTTCGTACCATGCCCTAGGAGCTTGTTTTAAACCGTAGAGAGCCTTTTCGTACCATGCCCTGGTATTCAAAACCCATTGGTTGTTCAACATACACTTCTTCATGCAAATCACCATTCAAGAAATCACTTTTTACATCCATTTGGTATATTTTGAACTTTCTAAAGCATGCAATGGATATAAATAGTCTGATTGATTCAAGACAAGCTACTAGGGCAAAGGTCTCATTATAATCGATGCCTTCAATTTGGGTGTACCCTTGTATAACCAGCCTAGCCTTATTTCTAATGATATTACCAAGTTCATTAGACTTATTTTTAAAAATTCATTTTGTTCGAATAATGTGTTTATCTTTAAGTCTTGGAATTAAGTACCAAACATCATTTCTAATATATTGATTGAGCTCTTCTTGCATTGCAACTATCCAGTTTTCATCAGTAAGATCTTCTTTTACGTTAACCGGTTCTATCTGATATGTAAAGCACACATAATTACAAATATCTTTTAGTTGTCTACGAGTGCGCACACCAGTGAGAGGGTTTCCAAGAATTTGATTAGTTGGATGATCTTTAACAGTCCTCAGTTCAGAGTTATTTTTACTTGATGAAGTATCTGCTTTATCAATTAGAAGTACTTCATCATTTTCTGAACTTGAGATAGGTGTATTCAAGTGATCGTCAATAACCACATTAATAGACTCTTGAATTACACATGTCCTCTTATTAAGAACCCGATATGCTCGACTATTCAGAGCATACCCTAAAAATATTCCTTCATCACTTTTAGTGTTAAACTTACCCAGATTTTCTTGGTCACGTAAAATGTAGCACTTGCTGTCAAAAACTCGAGAGTATTTGACAGTAGGCTTCTTATCAAACCACATTTCATAAGCTATTTTACTATTTGATTTCTAGTATAAATGCAGTTAATTATATAACATGCAGTATTTACGGCTTCGGCCCAAAGATTTTTAGGGAGCTTCATACTATTTAACATTACATTTGCCATTTCTTGAAGCACTCTATTTTTTCATTCTCTTATACCATTTTGTTGTAGTGTTTTGGGCATAGAGAATTCATGTGATATTCCCTGATCATTGCAAAATTTCTCAAAACCACTATTCTGAAATTTTGATCCATGATCGCTACGGATCTTACAGACTTGAGACTCTTTTTCAGTTTGGATACGTCTAAGTATCCTTTTTACTTCATCAAGAGTTTCTGATTTGTCTCTTAAAAAGACTACCCAAGTATATCTAGTAAAGTCATCAACAATTACCAGTGTGTACTTTTTGCCACCTCGACTCTCCATTCTAGTTAGTCTAATATGATCCATATGGAGGAGTTCGAGCAGTTTAATGTGGCATTGGAGTCCACCTTTTTGTGAGAACTCCTAGTTTGCTTGCCAATCTGGCATTCACCACATATTTTATCTATTTTCTATATTTTGGGTAAGCCTCTTACCAACTCTCTTTTGCTCAATCTATATAAGTTACGGTAGTGTACATGTCCAAGGCGTTTATGTCATAACTCGGTCTCATCGGTATGGACCATGTAGCACGATAGATTAGACGAGCTAGAATCACTTACAATATAGCATTTTTTAGAAGTTCTGTAACCAGTTAATATTACAGAATCATTTTTATTTAGAATTTCACACCCTAGGTTAGTAAATTTTACACTATGCTTATTATCGCATATTTGAGAGATGCTTAATAAGTTTTGTTTTAACCCTTCCACATATAAAACATTCTTAAATAAAAGGAGGTTAAAAAGTTGAACTGTACATTGGCCAACAATTTTGTAGTTGCTACCATCATCGAATGTGATTGAACCATCAGTCATATCTTTAAGATTGGTGAACAGACTTTTATCGCCTGTCATGTGTCTGGAGCAACCACTATCTGGGTACCACTTTGAATGGCTTGTTGAAATGGCCAAGCTATATGTCCTAGAGTAGGGGAGAATAGGACTATGCCAAATTTTAAGATAAATACAACGGAATATGAAACAAAGAATAGATTTCACTATACACCAATCACAGAATAGGAATGGAAGACAACCTAAAATAGAGAAATAGAAACATAAATTGTTCTAAGGACAACCTTACACCAAAAACCAAAGTTTATGGTAGGACAACCTTATTTCTAGAACAAATAGAGAAACAGAAGCATAACGTAATAAAGAGATAGCAAAAATATAAATCTAAATTATTACAACATTCCCCACTGTGCTTGAAATGTAAAATTTACAACATTCACATCCACACATACATTCCACAATTCTGAATGATAAAAGATAGGAAATATAAATCACACATCCACAACACAAAGAATTATAGTGGTTCGCCTGTGTGTTCACCAACTGTTAAACAACAGCCACACAGAATGCTACTCCACTCCTAATATCCTCACACAAGGGATATTAGCATTCACTATCAAATAGGTTTTCATAGGTTCACCCAAAACCTTCACAATTGTGTCTTTTTCAAAGGGCTTACACAATTCAAAAACCCTCACTTCTGAGTTTTCGTGCTCTCCTCAGATAACTAACAGCTTTGAGATTTTTCTGGCTTAACCTCAAATAAAACCAAACAAAGTAAATTATACAAATTGTAAAATACCTGATTTTCTCCTTTGTTGTAGCAGCCTAGAAGAACCAAGTCAGAGTAGAGATTTGAATGTCAAAGTTCAATGTCTAATACTCACTTTATAATGATTCTAGCTTCTAATAGAATTTAAATTAAAATAAAAGGGTTAGCTCTAATTGATTTTGATTCCAGAAAAAGGAAAACAATAATTCCTCTTTTTAGATTAGATTGGAATGCAAGAAACAAAATCAATTAACAAATCTAAAGAAAGAGAATATTAAATATGCACACTTAGCTTAAATGGAGCACCGACTTATCTCTCAGAAGACCGAATTAATTTAGCTTGAAGTTCTTATTTTATTTTGAGATTCATGCTATATTTATAGGTGAGCAAATCACACCTTCGACTGGTCTAAGGACCTCTACGACTGGTCGTAGAACCAACGGATATTTGAAAATTTTAGGTGCGATGAGATTTGGCAATTTTACGACTGGTCATGGGTCTCCTACGACTGGTCGTAGGTTTCACATGACTAATCGAAGCAAGCCGAATTTCAGCATTGTACATTGAGTCATAGCTCTACGACAGGTCGAAGATGCAGTCGACACTGTACCTATGACTGGTCGAACAGTCCCTAGGACTAGTCGAAGCCTAACAGAAAATTTTTAATTTTTGTAACAAACTTACGACTGATTCATGAATTTGTTAGACAGGTTGAAGCAATGCTAGGACTAGTCGAACAAAGTCGAGGACTAGTCTTAGAACAGACCAAACTCACTTATAGAAAACATATGAATTATGTATCCAAAATGACCTACTCTAAAGGTCAACCCAAGGTCAGTCATACCTCAGGAGTGAAGTAAGGACATTGAACAAAGGAGACAAGTGACCTTTGAAAGTAGTGAAGCTTGAAGTCTTGATGGGGCTCAAACTTGAAAGCTTCTTAAGATCTTGAGGTAGAACTTGAAAGCATCTTTGAGATTCTTGACTTGTGAACAGTGCTTATCAACCTAAGTTGATCTTGAGTAGAGCATTATTCTTCACAGATGCAAGCTTCATAACAGTGTCTTTGACACCACAAATTTGACAACACAAAGGGCTATAAATTATGGCACTTACACTTGTAGCTTTGAAAGTAGTGTGGGCAACCAAACAAGTAACCTTAGGAACCCATTTCATTACAGTCTTGGGTTTAGGAGTATAGTTGGTCTTCTTATGTTTGTAGTTGTTATAAGACCGACCTACTGAGTTAGATTTTAATAGCTCCTTAAGTAAATCAACAATTTTCTCAACTAAAGGATTACGATTCTGATTTTTATAGTTGATATGGTTGCTTTTAGGCTTTAAGGTTTGAAAAGTTTTAGCATTTTTAGGATATTTTTTATTTAGAATTTTCCCTTTTGGGTTTGAAGACTCTCCTTTCACAGACTTAGGAGGAGTATTCTTATGTTTGGGAGGAATACTTTTGTCGTAGCCCAATCCAGATAGGTCACCACATTTTCTGGATCTGGATAATAGTTTTTCTAACTTAGGATCACCTTGGGCATACTTCCATGTGTCCTTTAAACTCAAAAGTGAAGAGACTTCAAGTTTTAGCTTTTCATTCTCATATTTTAAGTTTTCAACTTGGGAGTTTTTGAAATCTAAGTCGCACTTAGTTTTTTCAAAACTATCTGAAATGTGAGATTTTTATAAAACAATATAATCAAATTTTTTTTATAAAGTTTTAAAAGCTTTTCTTTTTGAAGTTTAAGTTTAACAGCAATTTTACAACTCTCCCTGTAAAGGGCATTATAAGCATCTTGAAGATCTTCTTCATTTTCATGATCTCTATTCAGATTTTCTTCACTAGTTGAATCATCATGATCTAAAAAAGTGAACTTGGCTAGAGTCATGAGGGCATTAACTTCATTACCCGACTTGGTTTCAGAATCTTCTGATTCAGAAGAGGCTTCAGAGCCAGAAGATTCATCCCAGGTAGCCAACATACCTTTCTTTTTTAGGTTTGTCCTTTTTAGGACACTTGTTCACTAAATGCCCATATTCATGACAGTTGTAACATTGACTGTCTTTTAAAGATTTCCAAGATTTAGATTTAGATCTTTTCTTTTCATTAGGTTTTTGAAAATCGACCCTCTTTTTACTTTTGAAAATCTTATAAAACTTTTTAACTAAAAGGGCCATATCATCTTCAGAATTTTCTAAATAAGAATTACTATTTTCTTAAGAAATACATTTAGAAGATTTAAGGGTGATAGATTTACCTTTTGAAGCTTTAAAAGTTAACTCATAGGTTTGTAAAGAACCAACTAATTCTTCTACCCTCATATTATCGGTATCACAAAGTTCCTAGATTGCAGTCACCTTTGAATTGAATCGTTCAGGGAGTGAGCGTAGTATCTTCGCACAAACTTTACTTTCTGGGATTTTATCACTGAGACCCCACATAGAGTTCACAATGTCATTCAATCTTAAATAGAAGTCCATGAAGATTTCATTTTCTTCTATACATATGTCCTCAAATTTGGTTGTGAGGATTTGGACTTTAGATTTCTTGACGATTGTTGTTCCCTCGTGTGTCATTTCTCAAATATCCCAGGCTTACTTTGCAGTATCACAGGATATAATTCTTTTGAATTCATCCGGTGATAGTGCACAAGTTATGGCATTTAAAGCCTTTGCATTGGCACTACTCTCATTTTTCTGAAGAGTGGTTCAAGAAAAATAAGGTGTGATTATCATAGATTTGGATCCATCAATACCAGTTACTTCAGTGGTAGGAGGGGTCCATTCAGTCACTGTGGCTTGCCACACGCTCTCATCCATGAATTTTAAGAAAATCCTCATTCTGGCTTTCCAATAGGCATAGTTGGAGCCATCAAATGGTGGAGGCTTAGTGACTGAAAGACTATCAAAATTTGACATCTCAAATAGCTCAAATCGATTAGCTTAGGAAATAAATCCAAAAAGAATAATTAAAAGCGAGCTATTAGGCTTTAATACCACTTGAAAAGGCTAAGCTATTAAGTCCTAGAGGGGGGGGGGGGGTGAATAGGACTATGCCAAATTAAAAAATTAACAGCGAAATTTAAAAAAATATAAATACTGATAGCAATAAACAATCCAACAATGTAGAAATGTAAAACAACCTCAAGCGCACAAGTATTGAGAGGTTGATACAGATGTTATTCTAAGGACAACCTTACACTAAAAACCAAAGGTTTATGGTAAGACAACCTGATTCCTAAAATAGTTTGTGTATCAAAAACTTAAAATGATATAGAGGAATAAAGAAATAAATAGCAAAGGAAATAACTAAGCTATTACAACATTCCCACACTTGCATAAAAGAAATTACATCATTCTCCACAAATGCAAAAAAGGGAAATTACAAACATCCAGAAAAAGAAATAATCAATCAACTACAAGACCAGAAATTATAGTGGTTCATTTGAGTGTACACCAACTGTTTAGGAAAATAGCTACACAACTACTCCACTCCTAATATCATCACGCAGTGGATATTAGCGTTCACTATGAAAATTGGTTTTTCAAGGTTCACCTAAAACCCTCACAATTGTGTCTTTCAAGTGGGTTTATACAATTCAAAAACCCCACACTCTGAGTTTTCTTGATCACCTCAGATAAACTAAAACAAAACAGAGATTTTCCTGGCACAATCTCAAAAATTAAAATAATGAATTTACAAAGTGATAAAATACTTAGCTGGATATTCTCCTTTTGATGTAGCCCGGAAGAACCAATTCAGAGTAGAAGTTCAACATAAAAGTTCAATGTCCACACTCACTTATGAAATGGTTCTAGGTTCTAAATTGATTTTAAATTAAAAAACCTTGGGCTAGCTTGATTTGATTTTAATTCCAAGAAATGGGAATACTTCAATCCCTCTTTCAAATAAAATTGGCATGCAGAATATAAAATTAAATATAAAGAAAACTAATTAAAGAGAATATAAAATGAGCACTAAATAGCTTTAAGAATATCACTAACTTATCTCTCGAAGTGGCGTATTGATTTTGCTTGAATTGAATATCAAAATCTGAAATTCGTGCTCTATTTATAGTTGTAGAAATCGCACTCTCGACTGGTCCTAAGGTTGGCACGACTGGTCGTAGGACCAACAAACTTTTAAAAGTTTGGGTGCGATAAGATAAGACAGTTCCACGACTGGTCGTAGGGTCTACTCGACTGGCCGAGTGACCTCCACGACTTGTCCAGTCATGTCCACGACTGGTCCTGTGGAACCTAATTTAGTTGCTGGACTTTGAGTCGAGCCTCCAGGACTGGTCGAGCATAGGTCGAACACTGTTCATACGACTGGTCGAGCAGTCTCCAGGACTGGTCAAGGCTTTAACAAAAATTCTCAAAAATTAGTAACAAACTTAGGACTGGTTGAGCCAGTGCTAGGACTAGTCGAACTTAGTCCAAGAATAGTTGAGAAACAATCTATGCACTTATAAAGTGACTCAATTTAAATTATGTATGTAAAATGGCGAACCCTATGGTCAATCTAGGGTCATTCATACCTTATACATGATGTATGAACATTGAAACTTCATTTTCTTCAGCCGATAGTTATTCTTTGAAGTTCATGAAGCTTAATATCTTGTCATATGATAAATCTTAAGATTGAGTGTTTTGAGGCTTGAATATGACTAACATTGAAGCTTGAGCTTGGAGTTCAAAGTATAGGAACTTTGTCTTGACTTGGATGAATCTTTGAAAACTTGAACTATGAAGCTTGAAAGATTGAAATCACACTTGGTTTTGTACTTGAACTTGAACATGTAATCTTGCATTTGAAGTTCTTGAAGTAAAGACCTTTGTCCTTGTACATGAGATGCATTGTCTTAAAGTTGTAGAAGCGTTACACAAGACACAGATTCCAAGAGGTTTTGGCACTACAAAATTCGACAATAATAGGAGCTAGAAATCATAGCACTTGCAGGAGGCTCATCACCCCACCGTAGGCCGACAGCTCGAACACGATGTCTCATACCACCATGCCTAGCTCATGAGTCTTAGCAGATCATGGTACCATGGTTAGAGTGGGCCTTTAAATTGGTGAGGGGTACCTTAAATTTAAGCAGTAGTATTCATACAAGGTAAACACACAATAGGCCAATCGGTGCGTTGGGAAAGTTCAATTAGTACGGGCACACATTGACTTAATCGACATGGAGTGTATAAGCACCCCTCATGGCCTAACTACTGTCGACAATCGTTGTGCGACCCGGATTCATCGAGTATACCCAAAGTGGCGAGGCAAATTCGGCCACTCGAATGAAGAACTGTTACTAATCTCCTGGGCTACGCTGTAGCCCCAATCTTACTCAAATTTAGCAAATAAACACATGTGATTATCAATTAAGCATTTAACAAACAATCCAAGTAATTTCCTCATTTAAGCATTTCATCAAACACATTAATCATGTTACTAAACACGTGCAATTTATCAATGCATTGCGTGAAGGCAAATGTGATGACATGAAAAGAACTATACATATGCGTAAGGTAATAAAGAATCCTATTTTAATGCTCATAACAAATACAAAACATCAACAAATTTCTCGTTTAGACAATTCATCAAACATTTGGACTATAATTCACCAAATACATAGACTAGGTTAGTTACAACATATATTTTAGTAATTCCTTATACGGAGAGATCAACATACATATAACAATGATTAATCCTAGTTCCAAAATTATGGTAGGCACAAATCATATTCAAATGCTCATTCAAACATTTCAACAAACACATGGAATGCATCTTTTGCTCAACATAGTTCATACATGTATATTATACTGAAATTGACGTATCTAGGACCATACGGCAGCAATCAAGTCAAATATAAATCATTAGTTGACATTGAAAGCATTGATAACCATAACCTAAACATTTATGGTCCTCACCTTTCGTTAGAATACTCGATTCGAACTCGGTCCAAACACTACATTCTTGAAAACAGAACGTCGAGCACCTAAATGGCGTAATGGGTTAGCTAGTTTGACAAATAATCAATCTGAATCTCTACAATGATATTAGGGTTAGGGTTTCTTATCCAAAATAGTAGCCAAATATAGATTGTGTAGCAAAATTAGGAGGTGATTCAGTGAGTGGAATCGTGGGAGAAGATTCCTGTAGCAATCCCTCAAACTCCTTCTCTCTTTCCTCTTTTCTCTTCTTTTCTCTCCTCTCTCCCTTAGGGTTTTAGGAAATTCATATAAGAGAGGGGAGGGTGATATAAGGGTTATTTATAAGCCTAGAAGTGATGAAAATGGCACAAGGGCCTCAGTATACTTAGTTTATACCCCTTTAGCGACTATTTTTGACAAACAGGGCTGATAGGGAGGACCACGACCCACCTACATCATAGGGTATGTTCCCTAACAATGGATCTACGTTAGGATATGATTTCAGTGCGATCGGATAAGCCGATTAACCGTGGAGGACCTGTGTCAGTTCAATGGTCATACTTCTCCAATCGGGGCCGCAGTTATACGGATATGTGCAAGGAAATTTCTTTTCCTTATGGGTGAATTTTGGTTAGAAACTAACGGTCCAAAATTCACAATTTTGCATGAGAGTGAACGGCTCAACTCACTTAAGTTTCATTTTATTTTCTAAAGATATTCGTATTTCTCACACACTTCACTCGGCGCTCAAATTGTACGTTTCTGGACACTATCTGGGCTTGCTTTCCATGATGGTTGTCAAGCCTAGTAGGATGGACATAATCCTATAGTTTCACAATCATTGGATCCCCGATGTGCGGTCTAGATTTGATATAGAGTTTTTATGTACTCCCGAGAGCAACCGGCTCTTGGGATTTCTCCAAGTCTTTATGTAATGTTGAGTCAGTGGTATTAATGATTTTAGGCCTTCTCATTTGTGAAAATGGTGGCTTGAGCTTAATCCACCGATTATTTAGTTTAGTAATTAACTAATATCTGTCTAAATTATGACAGGATATGATCCTTAGGTGGTTTTGCCTAAGGTGGTACTTGGGTCCTTGTACCGATTTTTCTAAGACATTACACTTATAGTACCGGAGGATGCCCCAATGTCGAAACCAGGTAGATGTATGAGCGCACAAGTTTCAAATACCATTAGGTCGCGTCTCCCACTGTGTCGTGGTCGGTTGGAAAGGGGTGTGCCCTTACCCGCCAGAGGGTAAGGGCAATGCTAGGCTGAGTTTGACCAGCTTGTAAATGGGTCCACTATCGATGTGCCGGATAGGTATTGGCAGGCTATTGGTCAGGTGGATAGTGAGGTTTCTTACGCTCACTTGGACTGCGCGCCTGGGGGAGAGGTAGTGCCATTTGGAGTGTACTAGACCCCGGTGATTGTCTAGAGAGGAACTATACTGATATATGGACTTACTGAGCAAGAGTTACATACTTAAAATTTCACTCATTCAATTATTCATTCACTATCCACTTAGGCTAGTAGTGCGCAACTAATTTTTTTGTGTACCTTCGCAATGGCCAGGATTTCGGTTGGGGCGCGCGACCAATCTGAGATTAGAAATTTACCACATTGAGTCGGGCTATACAAATTTAGGTATGGGACTAGTTTGGATAATAGTCCCTTGTGATGAACCCCACAGCTTATGATACCACATACTATCATCCCGACTCCACACTCCAGCTTCATCATTCCTTTGCATTGCATGTTGCATTACACCCTCGATATATGACATTTAGGTTACTATGATTCGGTGGCATTACATCGCCTAGATATGTTATTAGCCTATTATGTTTTTTGTTGCTTCCCAAATAAGGCTAATGGTATTTATGGACTTGCCAGTATGTTTCTGTATTACTCTAATATTACCTTCTGAGCACGCCTATATTACGCACACACTTACACCACCCTCTAAGCTTTCTATAAGCTTATGCATGATAGATGTGTGCAGGTGATGTTAGGACGTAGTCGAGTTGAGGCAGGAGCATGAGGAAGAGCTTCAGGAGTCTTATTTTGTTATCCATATTGTATTCATGCCTTCTACTCAAAGATTTTTTATTATAGTCGATATGTGATGATGTTTCTTGTTATTATTTGTGGGTTATGCTTATGGTTATGCTTTATATTACAAAAATATTTATGTTAAAAATCCTCCTTGTAGGATCCCAAGATCAAAATCCGGCGTATGGGCACTGAGAGCCGAGAATGGGGTTTTAGGGAGGCTATCGGCACTAGATTCGATGATCGGGAATTTTGTGAGCCCGATTTCCGAGTTTAGGGTGTGACAACCATTCTCCCTGTGAGGCATTGAATTTCTTTCATCATCTTGGGCGAGCTCATGTCTAGCAAAGCTCAGATTTTATCAGGGTTCACCTCTATCCCCCTCTGGCTAACTAGAAAGTCGAGGAACTTTCCTGAGCTGAGCCGAAGGCGCACTTGCTAGGATTTAATTTCATCCAGTACTTTAGCAGAATTATGAACAACTCCTCGAGGTCGGTGATGTGGCCTGCAAATTTGATGCTTTTGATGAGCATGTCATCGACATAAACCTACATGGAGTGTCTAATCTGCTTAGCGAACATTTGGTTTACAAGTCATTGGTATGTGGCCCTAGCATTTTTCAGCTCGAAGGTCATGACCTTGTAGTAGTAGAGTCCTTTGTCACTGACAAAGGTCGTCTTTTGCTTGTCATAGGGATGTATGGCGATCTGATTATATCCTAAGTAAGCATCAATGAGCTTAGGAGTTAGTGTCTGGCTGTGCTATTGACCGATTAGTCGATCCTAGGAAAAGAGAAATTGTCCTTGGGGCAAGCTTTATTTAGGTTATTATAATTAACACACACCTGCCACTTCCCGTTGGACTTTCTTACCAGGATGACGTTGGCAATCTAGTCGGGGTAGTAGATTTCTTCGATTAAACTGGCTTCGAGGAGTTTGCTGACCTCTTCACTAATTATTGCATACCATTCAGGTTTGAACGCCCGTTCGTTTCTGCCTCACTGGTCGGTGGTTAGGGTTAACATTTAATTTATAAACCATTACTTTATGGTTGATGTCATGCATGTCCCGATGAGACCAAGCGAATACATTGGTGTGTCGATGGAGGAGATTCATGATCTCATCCCACAGGGTTGGAGTCAGTGATGAGCCGACCTAAATGAAAAGGCCTACCTATATGTCCTGGGGGGGGGGGGGGGTGTGAATAGGACTATGCAAAATTAAAACTCTAACAGCGGAATAAAAATGAATAAAGTAAAAAAAGCTCTTTAAACAAATCACAATACGAAAATG
The DNA here is from genome assembly GCF_029962835.1 of Magnolia sinica. Classification (NCBI taxonomy): domain Eukaryota; kingdom Viridiplantae; phylum Streptophyta; class Magnoliopsida; order Magnoliales; family Magnoliaceae; genus Magnolia; species Magnolia sinica. Next base: position 71,824,545 of record NC_080573.1, read on the forward strand.
TAAAGCAACCTCAAATAGAGAGATTGATACCAATGTTATTCTAAGGACAAACTTGTACCATAAAAACCAAGGGTTTATGGCAAGACAACCTTACTAGAACAATTTGAATATAAAAAACTCAAACTGAAAGGAAATAAAGGAAATAACAAGAAAAAAATTCTAAACTATTATAACATTCCCCAGAATGCTTGAAATGTAAATATTACAACATTCACATCCACACATACATCCCACAAATTTGAATGATAAAAAAAATAGAAATTAAACAAACATTCAAATCACAAGACACAAAGAATTATAGTGGTTCGCCTGTGTGTTCACCAACTGTTAAACAATAGCCACACAGCTTGCTACTCCACTCCTAATATCCTCACATAGGGGATATTAGTGTTCACTATGAAAATAGCTTTCTCAGGTTCACCTAAAACCTTCACAATTGTCTTTCAAATGGGCTTACACAATTCAAAAACCCCAACCTCTGAGTTTTCTGGCTCTCCTCAGATAACCAATACAATGAGATTTTTCTGACTTAATCTCAAATAAAACCAAAACAAGAAAATTTACAATAATGTAAAATACCTAAATTTCTCCTTTTGTAGCAGCCCGGAAGAACCAATCGGAGTAGAAGTTCGAATATAGAAGTTCAATGTCCAATACTCACTTTGAAATGGTTCTAAGTTCTAATTGATTTTAAATTAAATTAAGTTGGGCTAGCTCTATTTTATTTTGATTCCAAAAAGTGGAATATCTCAATTCCTCTTTCAAATTAGATTGGAATGCAGAAAAAAATTAAATAAGAAAAGTTAACAAAAGAGAATATTAAATATGCACAATGTAGCTTAAAAAGAACACAAACTTATCTCTCAGAGTGATGCTTCGATTTTACTTGAATTTGATATAAAGCTCTGAAATTCGTGCTTTATTTATAGTTATAGAAATCGCATCTACGACTGGTCCTGTGGACACTACGACTGATCGTAAGACGAACTGCGTTTTGAAATTTTGAGCACGATCAGATAAAACCATTCCACAACTGGTCATAGGCCTTGCACGACCAGTCGTAACACCTCCATGACTAGTCATGACCAACCTACGAATGGTCGTGAGGTACCAGGTTTGTTCATCGTAGTTTGAGTTGTAGATCCTAGACCAGTGATAAGATGAGTCGTGCACTGTTCACATGACTGGTCGAACAGAGTCCAAGACTGGTCGTAGCTCAACTAAAAATTTTCAGAAATTTGCAACAAATTTAGACTGGTCTTAAAATTTCTTAAACTGGTCTAGGCAGTTCTAGGACTAATCGAACAAGGTCATTCCTACCTTAAATGTGAAGTATGGACATTGAATCTTCATTTCTTCAGATGATGGTTGACCTTTGAAGATTATGAAGCTTTGAGATCTCTACATGATGTAGCTTGAACTTGAGATCTTCTAAAGCTTGGATTTGTCATTCTTGAGTTGTACTTGATCTTGAGTTTGAACATTATCTTGAGTCTTGAACAAGCACTCGTCTTTTCGATGTAGCTTTGAAAACTCTGAACATTAAAGCTTACAGAAGTGGACAAAATACTTGACCTTGCATTTCTTGAAGTAGATCACCGTTCTTAACTTGAAGCATTGTGATGCAGTGTCTTGAACATATAAATCAACATGCTACACATGACACAAATTGTGTTTTTGGCACTACAAATTTTAACAACTAAAGGAGCAGGAAACCATAGCACTTACAATCTCCCCCTTTGTCAAATTTGTGACAAAACACACTCCAATCAAAATAAGAGAAGCACAACATACTCAATAAAGAATCATATAAGAGAACCAGTTATAGCCTGGTTAAAGAATCATGCACCAGTTATTATTAACTAGCACAAATTCAAACTCCTCGCTTACTCCCCCTGAGTAGCACACATATATCCAAAAAAAATATTCTACTCTACTCCCCCTTAATCCATATCCATAAGTATTCAATCCAACTTATACTCCCCCCTTTTGTCACAATATGACAAAGGAAGTAAAGAATAAATGGAAGAGGAAGACCAATAAGAGAATAATAAAGGAGTTAGATAGGTAAAAGATATAAAAGCAAATTCAAAGTGCACATATCATAAACCAGTATAATCTAAAGTAAGTTTAGCATACTGAAAGAAACCAAAGTAGATAGGAGTTATTACAGTCCATAGGATAAAAACACCTAATCAGATCTTGAAGAAGGAGCAGGTATGGTAGGATCACGTAGATGAAGGCCCTTATTTGAGCGCCTAAGATACTTGCGCATATATTTAAATTGTAAATCATAGGCAACATTCATGTTCTCTACCTTCTCCTCCAGTGCACGAAGACGAGCATTAAAATCAGATGGCTTATAGTCAGGATCATTAGTAGAGTCTGATTCAATTTCATCAAAGATGTTATCCATATTAATATCATCAGGAGGAAGATCACCAGCCTCATCTGCATTCCCTACTTCAGCTCCACCACCACCAACATCCACTTAGCCAAGAGCCAATTCTAATTTTATCTTGTTAATATTAGAGTTGTTGAAAATAAGATGATGAATAGGAGCCTCTCCAACAGGCATAGCAACTAGCATGTGAGTAGATAACATAGTCATAAGATAGGCAAATGGAATATCATTGTGTCCTGGATGGAGACGAAACTGAATGATGAAAACATATTAAAGAAGGCAGACAGACCTTTACACCAGTGATGATAGAACACAAAACCCGAACCATAAAGGAAGTTAGTTCTGTTTTATTACCAGAACACGGATATAGATTTGAAATAAAGATTATGTGAAGAACCCTGTATCTGGGTAACAAGTACTTTGAGGGGAGCGCATTCCCTTTATGAGTCCATTGCACTTTCATATTACATAGTGCTCTAGTGAGCATGCGTTTTTCTGATTTTGAGGGTTTCTCAACTAGAGTATGAATAGGAATGCCCTCGTCATTAATCGGTATGTCCATTAGACCCAAAATCAAATGATGGTCTATTTCAAATGAACCTTCTCTAGCATCAACTTAAAAGTTAAATTCTCAGTTGAAAAGTCAGAAATGCATGCAAACATGGATTGAGCAATAGATTGGTATGTAGGCCCATCCCAATGTAAGATGTTAGCCCATCCTACAGCTTAGAGAAGATGAAGGATACCAAAAGGAGCAATGTGGTTAAGATCAACAAGTCGTTCAACAATAACATTGCACATTCATAAATCCCACACATATGAGGGATCATCTTCGGGTGCCGAAGATGGCGCCGAGAAATAGGAGTTGATCTAAAAAATAATGGACCACGGAAAGTTTTCTTTTTACCTCTAGCACCCATTTGCAATAAAGAGTACAAAGTATCAAGAGATTATAAAGGATGTAGAGTTGGGTTTGGCTAGAACAGATTTTTTAAGAGAAAACCCCAAAATCACAATGAATCCCAAAATAAATTACTCCAAGAATGAAAATGAAGTAATATTGACTAAAATCTACAAGAAAAATGTAAATGACACACTAACCTTGAAGATCTAGGAAGGTGGGTATGACTGATCGAGCGTCGGCTCGTTGGAGAGGAAATAGGAAATGAGGAAGATGAGGTTTTCCCCAAATTTTAAAAGGGCTAGCGCGTTACATGACTGGTCATGGGTCGTCCTCGACCGGTCGTGCCACGACTGGTTGAGCACGTCTATGACTGGTCGTGTATCATAAAAAACATGCATTTTTCATAAAAAATTAAAATTTAAACTAATAAATTATCAAATATATATATATATATAATATGATACAAATATACATGAATATTCAATTTAGATTGCACATACTAAGATCAAATTTTAATTTATTAAACCTGCTTTTGTCAAGCGGCTTAGTAAAAATGTCAGCAAGTTGATTCTCGGTCCGAATATATTCCAAAGATATTATTTTTTCTTCCACTAATTCACAAATGTAATGATACCTAATGTCAATGTGCTTGGTACATGAATGCTGAATTAATTTTTAGAAATATTTATTGCACTGGAATTATCATAATATAAAACCATTGACTCCTGTGCAATTCCATAATCACTTAACATTCTATTCATCCAAACAAGCTGAGTACATGCATTTCCAGCTGCAATGCATTTAGCCTCAGCAGTTGAGAGCAATACAGAACTTTGCTTCTTGTTAAACTAAGAAACTAAACAATTTTTGATATAGAAACAACCACAACTAGTTGATTTCCTATCATCGATATTACCAGCCCAATCAACATCAGTGTACCCAGCCAACTGAACACTAGTATCATATGGATAATAGAGACCCAAATTAATAGTACTTGCGACATATCGAATAATCCACTTAATAACAGTTAGATGTGACTCTTTAGGGTCAGATTGATATCTAGTGCAAATACCAACACTAAAAGCAATGTAAGGTCTACTTGCAGTTAAATAAAGTAAACTACCAATCATACTACAATATAATTTAGGATCCACATTTTTACTTGTAGAATTTTTTGAGAGTCTTAAGGTTGTACTCATAGGAGTATCAAAATTCTTACTATTCTCAAATCTAAACTTTCTAATCAACTTTAGAGCATATTTGGTCTGAGAAATGAAAATACCATCAGGTTGTTGTTTTACTTACAACCCTAAGAAATAATTCAATTCCCCAACCATGCTCATTTCGAACTTAGATTTCATTAAATCTGCAAACTCAATAGTCATGTTAGTACAAGTAGATCCATAAATAATATCATCAACATAGATTTGTACCATTAAGATATCACCGTTATATTTTTTTAACAAAAAGAGTCTTATCAACACTTCCCATTTGAAATTTATGACTTAGTAAAATCTTAGTCAACTTTTTGTAGCATGCCCTGGGAGCTTGTTTCAATCCGTAGAGAGCCTTTTTAAGGCGGTAGACATGATCAGTGTTCTTAGGGTCTTCAAAACCCATTGGTTGTTCAACATACACTTCTTCGTGTACATTGTCATTTAAGAAGGCACTTTTTACATCCATTTGATAAATTTTAAATTTTCTAAAGCAAGCAATGGATATGAATAGCCTGATTGATTCAAGATGAGCTACTGGGGCAAAGGTTTCATCATAGTCGATGCCTTCAATTTGAGTGTACCCTTGTACATCCAATCTAGCCTTGTTTCGAATAATATTACCAAGTTCATCAGACTTATTTTTGAAAATCCACTTAGTTTTGATAATATGTTTATCTTTAGGTCTAGAAACAAGATACCAAACATCATTTCTCACAAATTAGTTAAGCTCTTCTTGCATCGCTACTATTCAGTTTTCATCGGTAAGAGCTTCTTTTATGTTAGCCGGTTCTATCTGGGATGTAAAACACACGTAATTGTATATATCTTCTAGTTGTCTACGAGTGCGCACACCAGTGAGAGGGTTTCCAAGAATTTGAGTGGTTGGATGATCTTTAACAGTCCTCAGATTAGAGTTAGATTGATTTGATGAAGTATCTGGTTTGTCCATTAAAAGAACTTCATCACTATCTGAACTTGAGGCAGGTATAATTAAGTGATCGTCAATGACCACATTAATGGATTCTTAAATAACACCGGTCCTCTTATTCAGTACTCGATATGCACGACTGTTCAAAGAATATCCTAAAAAGATACCTTCATCACTATTAGTGTCAAACTTACCCAGATTTTCATGGTCACGTAAAATATAGCACTTGCTGCCAAAAACTCGAAAGTATTTGACAGTAGGCTTCTTATCAAACCATAGTTCATAAGCAGTTTTATTATAAGTTTTACTTGTATAAACCTGGTTGATTGTATAACATGCAGTATTTACATCTTCAGCCCAAAGATTTTAGAGAGCTTCATACTATTCAACATTACATTTGCCATTTCTTAAAGCACTCTATTTTTTCTTTCAACAATTCCATTTTGTTGTGGTGTTTTAGGTGCAGAGAATTCATGTGATATTCCCTGATCGCAACAGAATTTCTTAAAACTGCTATTTTTGAATTTTGATCCATGATCACTATGGATCTTACTAACTTGAGAACCTTTTTCAGTTTGGATCTGTTTGAGAATCATTTTTACTTCATCAAGGTTTCTGATTTATCCCTTAAGAAGGCTACCCAAGTGAATCTGGTAAAATCATCCACAATTACTAGTATGTATTTTTTACCACCTCGACTCTTCATCATAGTTGGTCCTATAAGATCCATATGGAGAAGCACGAGTGGTTTTGATGTGGCATTGGAGTTCACCTTTTTGTGAGAGCTCCTAGTTTGCTTGCCAATCTGGCATTCGCCACATATCTTGTCTAACTTTTTGTAGTTTAGGTAGACCTCTTATTAGTTCTCTTTTGCTCAATCTATACAGATTGCGGTAGTGTACATGTCCAAGGCATTTATGCTATAATTCAGTCTCATCAGTATGGACTATGTAACACGATTGAATAGATGAGCTAGAATCACTTACGATATAGCAGTTTTCAGAAGTTCTACGACCAGTTAATATTTTTGAACCATTTTTGTTTAAAATTTCACACCCTAGGTTAGAAAATTTAACACTATGATTTTTATCGCATATTTGAGAAATGCTTAACAAGTTATGTTTTAAACCTTCAACGTACAGAACATTCTCAAATAAGGGGAGGTTAGAAAGCTGAACCGTACCTTAGCCAATAATCCTGCAGTTGCTACCATCACCAAATGTGACTGAACCATCAGTCATGTCTTTAATAGTGGTAAATGGACCTTTTTCACTAGTCATGTGCTTGGAGCATCCACTGTCTAGGTACCACTTTGAATGGCTTAAAGCTTTGAAAGTGATGTGGGCAACCAAGCAAGTAACCTTAGGAACCCATTTCATAACTGTTTTGAGTTTAGGAGTATAGTTGGTCTTCTTATGTTTGTAGTTGTTGTAAGAATGACCCACTGAGTTAGATTTTAAGAGCTCCTTAAGTAAATCAACTATTTTCTCAGCTAAAGGGTTTTGGTTGTGATTATTATAGTTGATATGATTACTTTTAGGTTTAAATGATTGAAATGTTTTAGCATTTTTAGAAAACTTTTGATTTGAACGTTTCTCTTTTGAGTTTGAGGACTCTCCTTTTACAAACTTGGGAGAAGTATTCTTCTGTTTAGGAGGAACATTTTTATTGTAGCCCAAACTGGATTAGTAGCCACATTTTTTTGATCTAGATAAAAGTTTTTCGAACTTAGGATCACCTTGGGCATACCTCCATGTATCCTTTAAACTCAAAAGAGAAGAGACTTCAAGTTTAAGATTTTCATTTTCAGATTTTACATTTTCAATCAGGGAAGTTTTGAAATTTAAATCGCATTTTGATTTTTCAAAACAATCTAGAATGTGGGATTTTTCTAAAACAAGGGAATCAAAATTTTCTTTAAGTTTTAAAAACTTTTCTTTTTGAAGTTTTAGTTTTATGACAATTTTACAACTTTCCTTGTATAGGGCATTGTAAGCATCTTGAAGGTCTTCTTCATTTTCATGATCACTATTCAAATTTTCTTCACTAGTTAAATCATTGTGATTTGAAAAAGTGAACTTGGCTAGAGTCATAAGGGCTTTAACTTCATTACCTTACTCGGTTTTAGAATCTTCTGATTTAGAAGAGGCTTCAGTGCCAGAAGATTCATCCCAAGTAGCCAACATTCTTTTCTTTTTTAGGTTTATCCTTTTTAAGACACTTGTTTGCTAAATGCCCATATTCTTGGCAGTTGTAACATTGACTATCTTTTAAAGATTTCCAAGTTTTAGATTTAGATTTAGATCTTTTCTTATCATTTGATTTTTGAAAATCAACCCCCTTTTTACTTTTGAAAATCTTGTAAAACTTTTTCGTTAAAAGGGCCATATCATCTTCAAAATTTTCAAAATCAGAATTTTCTTAAGAAATACATTTAGAAGATTTAAGAGCAATAGATTTACCTTTAAGAGCTTTAAAATTTAACTCATAGGTTTGTAAAGACCCAACTAGTTCTTCTACCATCATATTGTCTGTATCACGAAGTTCCTGGATCGCGGTAACCTTTGAGTTGAACCGTTCAGGTAGTGAGCGTAGTATCTTTGCACACACTTTACCTTTTGGGATTTTATCACCAAGACCCTACATAGAGTTCACAATGTCATTTAATCTTGTATAAAAGTCCATGAACATTTCATTTTCCTCCATATGTATTTCCTCAAATTTGGTTATGAGGAGTTGGACTTTAGATTTCTTGACAATTGATGATCCCTCATGTTTCATCTCTAAAATATCCCAAGCTTGCTTTGCAGTATTACAGGATATAATTCTTTTGAATTCATCCGGTGATAGTGCATAAGTGATTGCATTTAGTGCTTTTGCATTAGCACTACTCTCACTTTTCTGAAGTGTGGTCCAAGAAAAATAAGGTGAGACTTTCATTGATTTGGATGCATCGATACCAGTTACTTCAATGGTAGGAGGGGTCCATTCAGTCACTGTGGCTTGCCACATGCTTTCATTCATAGATTTAAGGAAAATTACCATCCTGACTTTCTAATAGACAATTGGAGCCATTAAATGGTGGAGGCCTAGTGACTAAAAGGCTATCAAAATTTGACATCTTATAAATAGCTTAGATCGATTAGCTCAGGAAATAAATCTAAAAATATAACAATTAAAACGAGCTATTAGGCTTTGATACCACTTGAAAAGGCCTAGTTATATGTTCGAGAGGGGGGAGGGGGGGGGGGGGTGGGGTGAATAGGACTATGCCAAATTAAAACTTTAACAACGGAATAAAAATGAATAAAGTAAACATAGCTCTTTATACAAATCACAATATGGAAATGTAAAGCAACCTCAAATAGAGAGATTGATACCAATGTTATTCTAAGGACAACCTTGCACCATAAAAACCAAGGGTTTATGAAAGGACAACCTTACTAGAACAATTTGAATATCAAAAACTCAAACGGAAAGGAAATAAAGGAAACAATAAGAAATAAATTCTAAACTATTACAACATTCCCCAGAATGCTTGAAATGTAAATATTACAACATTCACATCCACACATACATCCCACAAATTTGAATGATAAAAGAAATAGAAATTAAACAAACATTCAAATCACAAGACATAAAGAATTATAATGGTTCGCCTGTGTGTTCACCAACTACTAAACAATAGCCACACAGTGTGCTATTCCACTCCTAATATCCTCACATAGGGGATATTAGCATTCACTATGAAAATAAGTTTCTCAGGTTTACCTGAAACCTTCACAATTGTGTCTTTCAAATGGGCTTACATAATTCAAAATCCCAACCTCTGAGTTTTCTGGCTCTCCTCAGATAACCAACACAATGAGATTTTTCTGACTTAATCTCAAATAAAACCAAAACAAGGAAATTTACAATAGTGTAAAATACTTGGATTTCTCCTTTTGTAGCAGCTCGAAAGAACCAATCAGAGTAGAAGTTTGAATATAGAAGTTCAATGTCCAATACTCACTTTGAAATGATTCTAAGTTCTAATTAATTTTAAATTAAATCAAGTTGGGCTAGCTTTATTTGATTTTAATTCCAAGAAGTGGAATATCCCAATTCCTCTTTCAAATTAGATTGGAATGTAGAAACAAATTCAAATAAGAAAAGCTAACAAAAGAGAATATTAAATATGCACAATGTAGCTTAAAAAGAACACAAACTTATCTCTCAGAGTGATGCTTTGATTTTACTTGAATTTAATATAAAACTTTGAAATTCGTGCTCTATTTAAAGTTACAGAAATCGCATCTACGACTGGTCCTGTGTACACTACGACTGGTTGTAGGACAAACTGCATTTTGAAATTTTGAGCGCGATCGGATAAAACCGTTCCACCACTACACAACTAGTCGTAACACCTCCACGACTAGTCGTGACCAACCTACGACTGGTCGTGAGGCACCAGGTTTGTTCGCTGTAGTTTGAGTCGTAGATCCTGGACTGGTCATAGGCGAGTTGTGCACTGCTCACACTACCGGTCGAATAGAATCCAGGACTGGTCGTAGCTCAACCAAAAAATTCTGAAATTTTACAACAAACTTAGGGCTAGTCTTGAAATTTCTTGGACTGGTCTAGGCAGTTCTAGGATTAGTCGAACAAGGTCATTCATACCTTAAATGTGAAGTATGGACATTGAATCTTCATTTCTTCAGATGATGGTTGACCTTTGAAGATTATAAAGCTTTGAGATCTCTACATGATGTGGCTTGAACTTAAGATCTTCTAAAGCTTGGATTTGTTATTCTTGAGTTGTACTTGATCTTGAGTTTGAACATTATCTTGAGTCTCGAACAAGCACTCGTCTTTTTGATATAGCTTTAAAAACTCTGAACATTGAAGCTTACAGAAGTGGACAAAGTACTTGACCTTACATTTCTTGAAGTAGATCACCGTTCTTAACTTGAAGCATTGTGATGCAATGTCTTGAACATATAAATCAACATGCTACACAAGACACAGATTGTGTTTTTGGCAGCACAAAATTTGACAACTAAAGGAGCAAGAAACCATAACACTTACACTAAACTATTTGGGTTGGGTCAGAGTCATCGAGTGGGATGGTCATGATCGAGTCCTCTCAGGCATTGAGGGGAGTGATGGCCATCACATGGTACTGTGCTCTTAGTGCCATGGAGTAACATTGTTGTGCTTGCTGTTGATCTCTTTTGACCTGTCCAACTCCATGTTCTGTTGGAAATTTCATAACGAGCTGATAGGTCGATACCACCGCTCGTAAAGTGTTGAGGGACGGACGTCTGAGGATGACATTGTATACAGAAGGACAATTGACCATAAGGAAGTCGATCATAGTCGTCGTCTGATTATGTCCTTCTCCCACTGAAATCAATAGCTATATGGATCCCTCGGATGTGACTTTGTCCCCTGCGAACTCGAGCAAAGGTATCTTAATAGGTTGGAGTCGGGACGACTCCCATTTTATCGAAGGCTTCAATGAACAGGATGTCGGCTGAGCTATCGGTTTCTACCAAAATTTGAAACACTTTTCAGCTAGTTGTAGTCATAGTCATCACCAATGCATCATAATGGGGGTGGTGGACACCTCATGTGTCCTCTTCGGTGAAGGTCAGCTTATAGGATGCTATTTTTTATTCCATCGGAGGCCTATTGGTGATGTGGCGTAACGCCCCTGATTTTTACCAGTCGGGAATTAGATGTCCTTGGGCAGTATCTTTGATTTATCGACTTGAGTGCATGTCCGTGTGTGTATTCACATGTGTTTAGGAGCAAAAGGAGTGACACTGCATCCACCAAAATTGTCCGACTAAGTGAATTTTGAGAATTTTGAAGAATATGGACAGCAAGGTTTGGTTGCACCAAGAAAACTGGGGCATCCTTTGTAAGTGTTATGGTTGATTACTCCTTTGTTTGTCAAATTTTGTGGTGCCAAAAACACTATCTGTTTCTTGTGTAGCATGATAATATATATATGTTCAAGGCACTGCATCACATTGCTTCAAGTTGAGAATGAAGCTCTACTTCAAGACATGCAAGGTCAAGTACATTGTCCACTCCTGTAAGCTTCAAAGTTCAGAGTCTTTCAAGAGCTACATGAGCTACATCAAAAGATAAGTTTTTGTTCAAGACTCAAGTACAACTCAAGATCAAGTACAACTCAAGACTAAAGTTCAACTCAATATAAAGTACAATATGAAGTATAACTCATATCCAAGCTTTAGAAGATCTTAAATTCAAGCTACATCAAGTATAGAGATCTCAAGTTTCATAATCTTCAAAGGTCAACCATCATCTGAAGAAATTAAGTCTCAATGTTTATACATCACTCTCGAGGTATGATTGACCTTAGATTGACCTTAGGGTAGGTCATTTTGTATACATAATTCAAATTGCATCATTTTATAAGTGTTTGGTCTATTCTTAGACTAGTCCTGGACTCTGTTCGACTAGTCATAGAACTGGCTCGACCAGTCCAAGAAATTCCAAGACCAGTCCTAAGTTGTTGCAAATTTTTAAAATTTTTTAGTTGAGCTACGACCAGTCCTGGAGTCTGCTAGACCGGTCGTGTGAACAGTGCACGACTGGTTCACGACCAGTCCAACAGCTATGACTCAAACTACAGCAACGAATTCTGGTTCCTCATGACCAGTCGTGGGCAGGTCACTACCAATCGTGAAGGGTTCAAGACTGATCGTGGACAGCCTACGACCAGTCGTGGAACAGTTTTATCCGATCACGCTCAAAATTTCAAAATGTTGTTGGTCCTACGATCAGTCGTAGTGTCCATAGGACCAGTCGAAGATGTGTTTTCTACAACTATAAATAGAGCACGAATTTCAGAGTTTAATAATCTAATTCAAGTAAAATCAAGGCATCACTCTGAGAGGTAAGTTAATTTCTTTTTAAGCTACATTGTCATATTTAATATTCTCTTTTTGTTAGCTTTGTCAATTTGATTTTGTTTCTATATTCAAATATAATTTGAAAGAGGAATTGTTGTATTCCTTATTCTTGGAATCAAAATCAAATAGAGCTAGCCCAACTGGTTTAATTTAAAATCAATCTAGAACCTAGAACCATTTCAAAGTGAGTATTGGAAATTGAACTTCTCTATTCGAACATCTACTCTGATTTGGTTCTTTTGGGCTACTACAAAAGGAGAAATCCAGGTATTTTACATTTGTGTAAATCTTCTATGCTTTTAGTTTCTTTGAGATTAAGCCAGAAAAATCTTTGAGTGTTGGTTATCTGAGGAGAGTTAGAAAACTCAGAGTGTGGGGTTTTTGAATTGTGTAAGCCCATTAGAAAGACACAATTATGAGGGTTTTAGGTGAACCTGAGAAAAACCTATTTTCATAATGAACGCTAATATCCACTGTGTGAGAATATTAGGAGTGGAGTAGTTGTGTGGCTGTTGTTTAACAGTTGGTGAACACACAGGCGAACCATTATAATTCTTTGTGTCTTGTGATTTCAATGTTTATTTATTTTCTATATCTTTTATCATTCAAGTTTGTGGGATGTATGTGTGGATGTGAATGTTGTAATATTTACATTTCAAGCATTGTGGGGAATGTTGTAATAGTTTAGACTTCTATTCTTGCTATTTAATTTTATTTTCCTCTTAAGTTTGAGAATTTGATACTCATCATTCTAATCAGGTTGTCCTACCATAAACCCTTGGTTTTTATGGTGTAAGGTTGTCCTTAGAACAATATTTGTATCAACCTCTCAATACTTGATTATTAAGGCTGCTTTTCATTCCTGCATTGTGAATTGCTTTCATTTATTTGGCTATCATATTCTTTAATTCCGTTATGAGTTTTTAATTTGGCATAGTCCTATTCACAACCCCCCCCCCCCCCCCCTCCCCTCTAGAACATATAGCTTGGCCTTTTCAAGTGGTATCAGAGCCTAATAGCTCGCTTTTAATTCTTTATATTTGGATTCATTTCCTGAGCTAATCGATCTAAGCTATATATAAGATGTTAAATTTTGATAGCCTTTCAATCACTAGACCTCCACCCTTTAATGGCACAATTATGCCAATTAGAAAGCCAGAATGAGGATTTTCCTAACATCCATGGATGAGAGTATGTGGATAGCCACAATGACTGAATGGACCCCTCCTACCACTGAAGTAACTAGTACTGATGGATCAAAATCAATGAGAATACACCTTATTTTTCATGGACCAATCTTCAAAAAAGTGAGAGTAATGCAAATGCAAAAGCACTAAATGCAATCACTTGCGCACTATCACTGGATGAATTCAAAAGAATTATATCTTGTAATTCTGCAAAGCAAGCCTAGGATATATTAGAAATGACACATGAGGGAACATCAATTGTCAAGAAATCTAAAGTCCAAATCCTCACAACCAAATTTGAAGAAATACATATGGAAGAAAATGAAATGTTTATGGACTTCTACACTAGATTAAATGACATTGTGAACTCTATGTGGGGTCTTGATGATAAATCCCTGAAAGTAAAGTATATGTAAAAATACTACGCTCACTTCCTAAATGGTTCAATTCTAAGGTAACTGTGATCCAGGAACTTCATGATACGGACAATATGAGGGTAGTAGAACTAGTTGATTCATTATAGACTTATGAGTTATCTTTTAAAGCTCCCAAAGGAAAATCAATTAATTGCCCTTAAATCTTCTAAAAAGGTTTCTCAAGAAAATAATAATTCTGATTTAGAAAACTCAGAAGATGATATGGCCCTTCTAGCGAAAAAGTTTTACAAAATTTTCAAAAGTAAAAAGAGGGTTGATTTTCAAAAATCTAATGATAAGAAAAGATCCAAATCTAAAACTTAGAAATCTTTAAAAGATAGTCAATGTTACAAGTACTAAGAATATGGACATTTAGCAAACAAGTGTCCTAAAAAGGACAAACCTAAAAGGAAAGGTATGTTAGCTACTTGGGATGAATCCTCTGATTCTAGAGCCTCTTCTAAATCAGAAGATTCTGAAACCAAGTCGGGCAGTGAAGTTAAAGCCCTTATGACTCTAGCCAAGTTCAATTTTTCAAATAATGATGATTCAACTAGTGAAGAAAATCTGAATAGTGATTGTAAAAATGAAGATGATCTTCAAGATGCTTACAATGCCCTATATAAGGAAAGTTGTAAAATTTCTATCAAACTTAAAGTTCAAAAAGAAAATTTTTTAAAGCTTAAAGAAAATTTTGAGTCTCTTGTTTTAGAAAAATTCCATATTTCAGATTGTTTTGAAAAGACTAAATGCGATTTAGAATTCAAAACATCCCTTATTGAAAATCTTAAATCTGAAAATGAAAAACTTAAACTTTAAGTCTCTTCACTTTTGAGTTTAAAGGATACATGGAGGTATGCCCAAGGAGATCTAAAGTTAGAAAACCTTTTATCTAGATTAAGAAATTGTGGCAACCGATCTAGTTTAGGCTACGATAGAAATATTCCTCCTAAACAGAAGAATACTCCTCTCAAGTTTGTGAAAGGAGAGACCTCAAACTCAAAAGGGAAAATACAAATCAAAATTTTTTTTAAAATACTAAAACTTTTCAAAAACCTAAAGGCAACTATATCAACTATAAAAATCAAAACCGAAACCCTTTAGCTAAAAAAATAGTTGATTTACTCACATAGCTTTTAAAATCTAACACAGTAGGTCACTCTTACAACAACTACAAATAAAAGAGGACCAACTATACTCCTAAACCCAAAACAGTTATGAAATGGGTTCCTAAGGTTACCTGCTTGGTTGCCTACACGGCTTTCAAAGCTACAAGCCATTCAAAGTGGTACCTAGACAGTGGATGCTCAAGGCATATGACTGGTGAAAAAGGTCTATTCACCGATCTCAAAGACATGGCTGATGTTTCAGTCACATTCAATGATGGCAGCAACTGCAGAATTATTGGCCAAGGTATGATTCAACTCTATAACCTCCCTTTGTTTAAAAATGTTTTATGTGTTGAAGGGTTAAAACAAAATCTGTTAAGCATATCTCAAATATGCGATAACAATCATAGTGTAAAATTTTCTAACCAAGGTTGTGAAATTCTAAATAATAAAGGTTCAGTAATTTTAACTGGTAGCAGAACTTCTGAAAACTACTATATTGTTAGTGAATCCAGCTCATCTAGTCAATCATGTTACATGGTCCATACAGATGAGACTAATTTATGGCATAAACGTCTTGGACATGTACACTACTGTAATTTGTATAGATTGAGTAAAAGAGAACTGACAAGAGGTCTACCTAAATTACAGAACTAGACAAAATATGTGGCGAATACCAGATTGGTAAGTAAACAAGGAACTCTCACAAAAAGGTGAACTCTAATGCCATATCAAGACCACTTGAGCTTCTCCATATGGATCTTATAGGACCTACAAGGACGAAGAGTTAAGGTGCAAAAAATATATTTTGGTAATCGTGGATGATTTTACCAGATTTATATAGGTAG
Organism: Magnolia sinica; assembly: GCF_029962835.1. Lineage (NCBI taxonomy): Eukaryota > Viridiplantae > Streptophyta > Magnoliopsida > Magnoliales > Magnoliaceae > Magnolia > Magnolia sinica. Next base: position 71,840,484 of record NC_080573.1, read on the forward strand.
CCTTCTTAAGGGATAAGTCAGAAACCCTTGAAGAAGTAAAGAGGGGTTCTCAAATGGATTCAAACGAAAAAAGGTTCTCAAGTTTGTAAGATTCATAGTGATCATGGATCTGAATTTGAGAATAGCAGTTTTGAAAAATTCTGTAGCGATCAGGGAATATCGTATGAATTCTCTGTGCCTAAAACACCACAACAAAATGGAATTGTTGAAAGAAAAAATAGAGTGCTTCAAGAAATGGCTAATGTAATGTTGAATAGTATGAAGCTATCTAAAAATCGTTGGGCTAAAGCCGTAAATACTGCCTGTTATATAATCAACCAGGTTTATACAAGTAAATCTAATAATAAAATGACTTATGAAATGTGGTTTGATAAGAAGCCTACTGTCAAATACTTTCGAGTTTTCGGCAGCAAGTGCTATATTTTACATGACCGTGAAAATCTGGGCAAGTTTGACACTAAAAGTGATGAAGGGATTTGGGCAAGTTTGACACTAAAAGTAATGAAGGGATCTTTGAACAGTCGAGCATATCGAGTACTAAATAAGAGGATCGATGTTATTCAAGAGTCCATTAATGTGATTATTGATGATCATCTGAATACACCTACCTCAAGTTTAGATAATGATGAAGTTCTTCTAATTGGCAAACCAGATACTTCATCAAGTTAAAATAACTCTAAACTAAGGACTGTTAAAGATCATCCAATCACTTAGATTCTTGAAAACCCACTCACTGGTGTGCGCACTCTCAGACAGAACTGGTTAACGTAAAAGAAGCTCTTACTGACGAAAAATGGATTGTTGCTCTGCAAGAAGAGCTTAACCAATTTGTGAGAAATGATGTTTGGTATCTTGTTCCTAGACCTAAAGATAAGCATATTCTCGGAACTAAGTGGATTTTTAAAAATAAGTCTGATGAACTTGGTAATATAATTCGAAACAAGGCTAGACTGGTTGTACAAGGGTACATTCAAATTGAATGCATTGATTATGATGAAGCCTTTGCCCCAGTAGCTCGTCTTGAATCAATCAAACTATTTATATCCATTGCTTGCTTTAGAAAATTCAAAATTTATCAAATGAATGTAAAGAGTGCTTTCTTAAATGGCGATCTGCATGAAGAAGTTTATGTTGAATAACCAACGGGCTTTGAAGACCCTAAGAATGTTGATCATGTCTATTACCTAAAAAAGGCTCTCTACAGTTTAAAACAAGCTCTCAGGGCATGGTACGAAAAATTGACTAAGTTTCTTCTAAGTCATAATTTTCAAATGGGAAGTGTAGATAAGACTCTTTTTGTTAAGAAACATAACGATCATATCTTAATAGTGCAAATCTATGTTGATGATATTATTTATGGATCTACTTGTGCTAACATGGCTATTGAGTTTACAGATCTTATGGAATCTAAGTTTGAAATGAGCATGGTTGGGGAATTGAATTATTTCCTAGGGTTGCAAGTAAAACGATAACCTAATGGTATCTTCATTTCTCAAACCAAATATGCTCTGAACTTAGTAAAAAAGTTCAAATTTGAGAATGGGAAATTTTTTTATACTCCTATGAGTACAACATTAGGACACTCAAAGGACTCTACAGGTACAAGTATAGATCCTAAATTATATCACAATATGATAGGTAGTTTGCTGCATTTAACTGCAAGTAGACCTGATATTGCTTTGAGTGTTGGTATTTGCACTAAATATCAGTCTGATCCTAAAGAGTCACATTTAACTGCTGTTAAGCAGATTATGCGATATGTCATAAGTACAATAAAATTGGGTCTTTGGTATCCACATCAGACTAGTGTTCAGTTGGCTGGGTACTCAAATGTTGATTAGGTTGGTAATATCGATGATAGAAAATCAACCAGTGTTGGTTGTTTCTATATTGGAAATTATTTAGTTTCTTGGTTTAGCAAGAAGCAAATTCTATATCACTCTCTACTTCTGAGGCTGAATACATCGCAGCTGGAAATGCATGTACTCAGCTTGTTTGGATGAAAAGTATGTTACATGATTACGGAATTGAATAGGATTCAATGGTTTTATATTGTGATAATTCTAGTGCAATAAATATTTCAAAAAATCCAATCTAGCATTCACGTACCAAGCACATTAACATTAGGTTTCATTACATTCATAAATTAGTGGAAGAAAAGCTGATATCTTTGGAATACAGTCCGACCGAGACTCAACTTGCTGACATTTTCACTAAACCGCTCGACAAAAGCAGGTTTAATAAATTAAAATTTGATCTTGGTATGTGCATTTTAAATTAATTATTCATGCATGTTTGTATCATAGTGTATATATATTTGATAATTTATTGGTTTAAATTTCAATTTTTTATGAAAAATGCATGTTTTTGTTGGTACATGACCAGTCAAAGACGTGCTCGACCAGTCATGGCATGACTAGTCGAGGACATCCCATGACCAGTCGTGTAGCGTGCTAGACATTTTTTTTTAATTTGGAGAAAAACTCTTCTTCCTCATTTCCTATTCCCTCTCCAACGAGCCGTGACACGACTAGTCATACCCAAATGTCTGATTTCTCAAGGTTAGTGCATCATTTCTAGTTTTTCTTGTAAATTCACATGCAAATCACTTCATTTTCTTATTTAAAGTGATTTATTTCATGATTCCTTGAAAATTTTTAGGGTTTTTCCTCCATAATCTAATCTAGAAAACCCCACTCTATTCTCTTTGCATCTTCTTGTTTCTTTATGTTTCTTCTTGCAAATGGATGCCAGAGGTAGGAAGAAAAATACTCAAGGTCCTTCCTCATCTCATTCTACTCCAATAGAACGGCACCACCTTCGGTCACCCGAAGATGATCCCCTAATGTGCGGGATTTGCGTTTGTGTAATGTTATTGTGGAAAGAGCTGTTGATCTTGAACACATTGCTCCTTTCGGTCTCCTTCCACTTCTCCAAGCTGTAGGATGGGATAACATTCGACATCCATGTTTACATGTATTTCTAAGTTTTCTTTTGAGAATTTAAAATTTTCCATTTCTACTAGAGAAGGCCCATTTCTTATTGATCGACACCTGATTTCCGTCCTAACGGACATACTGGTCAATGATGACGGTATTCCAACTAGTTCTCTAGTTGAGAAACCCTCAGAATCAGAAAAACGCATCCTTACTAGAGCTCTATGCAATATGGATGTGCAATGGACTCATAATGGGAATAAGCTCGCCTTCAAATACTTGTTACCGTGATATAGGGTTTTTCATCGAATCTTTATTTCTAATCTGTATCCACGTTCTGGTAACAAAATAGAACTGACTTCCTTTATGGTTCGTATTCTGCATTCTATCATCACTGGTGCAAATGTATGTCTGCCTTCTTTAATATGTCATTCCATCATTTAGTTTCGTCTCCATCCAGGTCATAGTGATATTCCATTTGCATATCTTATGACTATGTTAGCTACTCACATGCTAGTTGTTATGCCTGTTGGAGAGACTCCTATTCATCACCTTATCTTCAACAATTCAAATTTAAATAAGATGAAATTGGTTCCTGGCCAAGTGGATATGGGTGGTGGTGGAGCTGAAGCAGAGAATGCAGAAGGTGGTGATCTTCCTCTTGATGATATCAATATGGATGACATTTTTGATGAAATTGAATCAGACTCTGCAAATGATCCTGACTATGAGCCATTCGATTTTGATGCTCGTCTTCATGCACTTGAGGAGAAGGTAGAGAACATGAATGTTACCCATGACTTATAATTTAAATATATGCGCAAGTATCTTAGGCATTTAAACAAGGGCCTTCATCAACTTGATCCTACCATACCTGCTCCTTCTTCAGGATCTGATTAGGTGTTTTTATCCTATGGTCTGTTCTAACTCTTATACAACTTTTCTTTCTTTCAGTTTGTGAGACTAACTTTGGTTGACTTTGGTAAATGACATGTGAACTTTGAATTTGCTTATATATCTTGCCTAGTTAATTCCTTTATTACTCTCTTGTTTATTATCCTTTTTCATTTCTTACTTTCTTCATTTGTCATATTGTGACAAAAAGGGGGAGAAGATTTCTCAAAGTTTGGTTGGATTGATATGGAATGGATATGGATTGGTATAACTATATGTGTGCTACTCAGGGGGAGTAAGTAAGAAGGCGTTTTGATGATATGTGCTAGTTGATGATAACTGGTGCATGTTTCTTTAACCAAGCAGTAACTGGTTTTCTTTTAGAACTGGTGCATGATTCTTGTGTACATATTGGTTATATTATTGTTAAGTTTGTTTTGTCACAAATTTGACAAAGGGGGAGATTGTAAGTGTTATGGTTGATTGCTCCTTTGTTTGTCAAATTTTGTGTTGCCAAAAACACTATCTGTGTCTTGTGTAGCATGTGAATATATACATATATATATATATATATGTATATATATATATATATATATATATATATATATATATATATATATATATATATATGTCCAAGGCACTGCATCACATTGCTTCAAGTTGAGAATAAAGCTCTACTTCAAGACATGCAAGGTCAAGTACATTGTCCACTCCTGTAAGCTTCAAAGTTCAGAGTCTTTCAAGAGCTGCAAGAGCTACATCAAAAGATAAGTTTTTGTTCAAGACTCAAGTACAACTCAAGATCAAGTACAACTTAAGACTAAAGTTTAACTCAATATAAAGTACATGAAGAAGTATAACTCAAATCCAAGCTTTTGAAGATCTTAAATTTGAGCTACTTCAAGTATAGAGATCTCAAGTTTCATAATCTTCAAAGGTCAACCATCATCTGAAGAAATGAAGTCTCAATGTTCATACATCACTCTTGAGGTATGATTGACCTTAGATGACCTTAGGGTAGGTCATTTTGTATAAATAATTCAAATTGAATCATTTTATAAGTGTTTGGTCTGTTCTTAGACAAGTCTTGGACTCTGTTCGACTAGTCATAGAACTGGCTCGACCAGTCTAAGAAATTCTAAGATCAGTCCTAAGTTGTTGCAAATTTTCAGAATTTTTTGATTGAGCTACGACCAATCCTGGAGTCTGCTCGACCGGTCGTGTGAACAGTGCACGACTGGTTCACGACCAGTCCAGCAGTTATGACTCAAACTACAGTAACAAATTCTGGATCCTCACGACCAGTCGTGAAGGGTTCATGACCGGTCGTGGACAGCCTACGACCAGTCTTGGAACAATTTTATCCGATCGCGCTCAAAATTTCAAAATACTGTTAGTCTTACGACCAGTCGTAGTGTCCACAAGACCAGTCGAAGATGCGTTTTCTGCAACTATAAATAGAGCACGAATTTTAGAGTTTAATAATCTAATTCAAGTAAAATCAAGGCATCACTCTAAGAGATAAGTTAGTTTCTTTTTAAGCTACATTGTGCATATTTAATATTCTCTTTTTGTTAGCTTTGTCAATTTGATTTTCTTTCCATATTCCAATCTGGTTTGAAATAGGAATTACTGTATTCCTTCTTCTTGGAATCAAAATCAAATAGAGCTAGTTTAACTGGTTTAATTTAAAATCAATCTAGAACCTAGAACCATTTCAAAGTGAGTATTGGACATTGAACTTCTCTATTCAAACTTCTACTCTGATTTGGTTCTTCCGGGCTGCTACAAAAGGAGAAATCCAGGTATTTTACATTTGTGAAATCTTCTATGCTTTTGGGTTCTTTGAGATTAAGCCAGAAAAATCTCTAAGTGTTGGTTATCTGAGGAGAGCCAGAAAACTCAGAGTGTGGGGTTTATGAATTGTGTAAGCCCATTAGAAAGATGCAATTGTAAGGGTTTTAGGTGAACCTGAGAAAAACCTATTTTCATAGTGAACGCTAATATCCACTGTGTGAGGATATTAGGAGTGTTATAGCTGTGTGGCTGTTATTTAATAGTTGGTGAACACACAGGTGAACCACTATAATTATTTGTGTCTTGTGATTTTAATGTTTGTTTATTTTCTATATCTTTTATCATTCAAGTTTGTGGGATGTATGTGTGGATGTGAATGTTGTAATATTTACATTTCAAGTATTGTGGGGAATGTTATAATAGTTTAGACTTCCATTCTTGCTATTTCCTTTTATTTTCCTCTTAAGTTTGAGAATTTGATACTCATCATTCTAGTAAGGTTGTCCTACCATAAACCCTTGGTTTTTATGGTGTAAGGTTATCCTTAGAACAACTTTTGTATCAACCTCTCAATACTTGATTATTGAGGTTGCTTTTCATTCCTGCATTGTGAATTGCTTTCCTTTATTTGGCTATCATATTATTTAATTTTGCTATGATTTTTTAATTTGGCATAGTCCTATTCACCCCCCCCCCCCCCCCCCCCCTTAGGACATATAGCTTGGCGTTTTCATCCTTGCTCAGTTGCATCAAGTAAACCTCAAGCAACTAAGAAAATCTAAATAGCAGGGTTCGGTTACACCGAGTGGGACGTAGTGCAACTAAGTAACTCAGTTCAACAATTTTCTACATGTTCAGATTTTGACAGTTTCAATATACTGATTTCAAAAAGTCATATCTATTTTTCTATAACTCTAATTGAGATGATTCAAAAATTAAATGGAATCTTGATAAGTCTAGTTTAATGGAAAAATAAATAAATAAAATTTAAAAATAAAGGAGGTTAATTTTATGACATTTGGAAACTGTACCAAAATCATTAGTTTCAGGTAGCTGGTACTCCCAAAATTTTTATAATTTTTTTAATAACTCGAAATGTAATGATTTTTGGTAGAGATATATAGGACTTGATGATGAACTAGTAGAAAATAAATAAAAATAATAATGTAATTAAAAGTACCAAAATTATTATATGAAATAGACCTATTGAAACTAAAAATTTCTGCAACTACACGTTGCCAATGAACCATGCATATCTTTTCCATCTTAGAGTTTTTGCATTCGATGTCTACTTAGGAATTTCTTCTATTCATACTAAGAATCATCATATTTAATTAAGTTAATATTTTCTATTTTTTGGTATATTTACTAATTCGAATAGTTTTGAGTGTAGTTAAATTATGGTCCTTGATTAGAGTGATTAGAGCCGAATCACCATTTTCGCTAATTGCAAACATGTCACACTATGAATTTAGATAATCCAAACCTCAATCATTGTACATGAGAAATCTCGCTTCCCAATTCATCCCAAAAATGCCAGATTCACCGGATTATATATAAATCGCACGTTAGTGGCCCACTAGACTAAAAACTATAGGATAACGACTGTCTTACCGGGCTTGACACCATCGCGGATGTCAATCCGGGATGGTGTCCAAAATCGTTCAACTTGGGCCGAAGGCCAGGTGCATGGGATGTGCAAATGCCCTAGGCAGAAACCTAATATTTAAGTGAATTGGTCTCTCTCCTCTTTCGCAAAGTTGTGACTTTCCGACCGTTGGGTCTCAACTAAACTCGATGTGTGAGTTAAGGATATTTCCCCACATATCCATATAGCCACGGCCCCGATCGATCATCGATAACCTTCCATCACAAGTGGGGTCCCCATGGCTAATTACAGCATCTGATTGCCACCTGGTGTGTCCAAACATAGATCCTATAGTGGGGCACCTTTCCCCTGACATGGATGAGCCAATGGGCCCCTGAAAGGACCATATAAATCCAAAACTGACCTCCCTCAGGACAAGTTTAATAAAAAAGGGAGGTCTAGGGCCATTTCAAACATTTTTATTCCTATATAAAGCCTCACTTAACACCCCCCTCACTCCCATATGCATTTTTATTGCCAACAGAGAGAGAAGGAGAGGTGGAAAGAGGGGAAAGCAAGTGAGAGGAGCTGGTGCAGAGGATCCACCTTGGCCCCACCGGCCGACGATGCATCCACACCACAATGTATTGCCGAAACTTCTCTTGGCAAAGATTTGAGGTGAGAAACCAACCTTTTCATATGGTCTTTATCTTAAGAACCAATTGCATGATCCCTTATGATCCCATCGTCTTGTCATAGGACATTGGGGAGTTAATTTATGGGAACTTAAGCTAGGAACGAGCCCCAAACTCGGCGCACCACTCCAAGGTGTAAACCATTACTCCTAAGTTTTCGTTTATCGAACCCTATGTCACAATTAATGATTTATGTTATGAATGGATGAATGCATGCTAACTTGTGCTGAACATTGATTTGCGTAATGTGTTGATGAATGCATGCTAACCAATGTCGAGTATTGATTTGGGTAATGTATGGACTTATGCATGTTAATTAGTATCGATTAATGATTTTTGTAATACGTAGATGAATGCATGTTAACCAGTGCTAATTATTGATTTGGGTAATGTATGGGCCAATGCATGATAATTACTGTCGATTTATGATTGATATAATTTGTAGATGAATGCATGCTAACTAGTGCGCACTTGTATAGCTGCTTGCTTTCCATGTATTGCTTTCTTAGTGTAATGTCACCTGCATGTTCGATGGAATGCACTATAAAGTAGGATAGTCTGAATTTACTATTTATATCCCTCCCTATTAGTCATGGTAGTCAATTTATTAGTGCAGTTGATTGACTGAGACTACCTAGGTAGTCGGGTTGGCCGCCCCAAACTAATCCAATTGATCCAGGCTAAACACGAATAATTGGCAGTAGTCGAACTACACGGGATGCTTGCACCCACTGCCGGTTATACTAGACTTTGTCCAAGTCAATCGAATTAGCCTAACAGTTGACCAACCATGTGTGTTCACCCTGTATGATCACGCTTGCCTAAATTCAAAGTACCACATACCTTTGAGAGACCTACTATTGACTATTAGTGATACGATCCCCAAGTCTCGGGAGCCCGACATGGTGGTATGGGACACCGTATTCGTGTCATTGGACTATGTTGGGATGACAAGCCTCCCCATAGTGACTAGCGAGCACAAGAGGTGATAGATCCTTGTTCGAATAGCCCCTATCAAATTATCCAGCCGACGGTTCTGTGCTAGAGTACCGTTCGAACAACTCAAGCATGAATGAAATTGGGTGATGAGCCCTTTTTCTTATGGTGATTTTATTTTATGTGATAAGCTCACACTTCGAAACTGAGCGATCACACTCGGCATTGGGTGATGACCCATACCGAGTTGATCTTCATACATTTAGCTATCAAGTCATACCCTTGGAATTATTGATTTGTGAGTTAAGCAGGTGAGACCTAAATTTAGATCATGGATCGCAGGCTCAGAGCTGTCATGGGCTAAGTGATCTAGATAAGTCCATTAATTAAATGAGGTGTTTCAGCTTCCCCAATCTTGTTGGATGAATGGACTTAATTAAATACTCGGCTAACATAAACATTCATAGTATTGCATTAGCATGGGTTATGATGACTTGAGCGTTGTGGTCGTGTATTGAGGGAGTGTTGGCATTTGTGAATGTGGTATTAGAGTCTCTTATGAGGGAGTGTTGGATTGTGAGGGCATGTATTATATCATTAAACATGCAAGTGCATTAATAAGAGCATTTAGGAACCGATTGTTTATGTTCCTTTATCATTACTTGTGCTAGTGGAATTGATAATATGTGTAACTAAGAGTTAATAGAACCACTGAGTTGATCACTTACTCCCACTCTAGACAATGTTTTAAAACACAAAGTAGATGATATTATCAATGTAGGTACTATCGAGTTCTCAGATGAGTAAGTTTTGAGTGGCTTGCACTGCCGACGTTGTGTTTCAGAGGATTGGACCAAACTGAAAATTTTACACTTTAATCATTTTGGGTATGTATATTATGGCTTGTATAATCCTCATTTTGGGCAATCAGCACTATTAGATTATATTTTACTCTTAGCCCTATATTCATTGATTATTGTTATCTCTACCTCGCTTTACATCCGCTAATTTAATTTATGCTACTCCAATTGCTCGTGTGTGGAGTTGATGTGAATCTGAATGAGGCCACACATGCATTTTCATTTGGTTAACACCAAGGAACTCAGGACTAGAGTCTATATACTCGGGTGTCAATTTTTGGTGTGTTATAAGGTGGTATCATCGCAGAGTACTGAGATAACTAGGACCTTCAGAATGAGGATTATACAAACCACAATGATCGAATGTTGGGACATTTAGAGTTTTGGACCTATAAGGGGTACTCTAAGATTTTCAAAAAAATCTGGCAGTATAGGAAATCCAATAAATTAAGAACAATGAACCCTAGGACCAAATTCCCTAATTTACTATGACTGAAACTTAGGAATAATGAACAATAGGATCAAATCCCCAATTTTGTGATGCTTTTGAACATAAATCTATAATTTTGAACCCTAGGACTGCTTTGATCGGTATTATCACATGTGAGGTGCTTGAGTGCGTGAAAATTCAAGTTTAGATGACTTAATTCTAAGAGGATACTTAAGAAGTATAGTTTAGCTAGTAGGAAAATCATGAAGAACATGGGTTGCGACTATGAAGAACCGACTGGCTTAAACTACGGGAAGGGAATTCAAATCCCGATTGGAGTGAATCAGAAAAAGTGAGAGAAATTTCGAGGATTAGGGGTAGAATCTTTAGTAAATATGGTTACTGTTGACCAGGTAGAGGGAGCAGATTCTGAGATGGTCAAGAATCCTGAGATAGCTCCAAAGCAGATGGAAGACGGGGGGCAACCAACAATTGACAGCTTGCAAGAAATAAATATGGGCATGGAAGAAGAACTGCGAAATACATTCATAAGTGTCAACCTCCCCAAATAAGAAATCGACCAGTATGTCAAGCTCTTGAAAGAGAATAAAGACGTCTTTGCTTGGACATATGTGGAAATGTCTAGCCTAGAACCGTCAATGGTAATGCACCGATTGAACATCTTTAAAGGTAAGAGGCCAATTAAGCAAGCAAAAAGGAGATTCCACCCGGATCTAATCCCCTTGATAGAGGAAGAAATAAGTAAGTTAATGAAAGTCAAGTTCATCAAGGAAGTTAAATATCCTAAATGGATATCGAATATCATCCCATTGAAGAAGAAGAATGGGCAAATCAGGGTATGCGTTGACTTTAGAGACCTAATGAAGCTTGTTCAAAAGATGATTTTTCATTGCCGATAACCGAGTTGTTAATCGATAGCACGACAGAATATGTTAAACTCTAATGACCTGAAAAATTTTGTGCCAAGACCCGAGTACTACCTCTATTTCTCCTTAGTAGCTTTTTGGGGTAATTAGCGCTTATCTCGATTTCTTGTGAAATTTACATCAATCATTTTAAATTTGATCTACATGACTCAAGACTTGTAGATTAGCTAGCGCTATGTTACTCTGAAATCTGGGATCCATCGCTAAATCCAGTTGTTCTTGGGAATTTTTGGAAATTCTAGATCGGACCTGGAAATTTAATAAGATTTTATGAAATCTGAGTCGTGTCATTTGCGCGATGATTTTAAGCAATCTGACCGTTGGATTCTGAACCAATTTCACCCTCTGATCAGGGAAGGTGACCCAGGCATGTCTTTGTGCTTGTGGACCTGATCGAGATTCGGTGACCGTTGAATTGTGTGTGGTCTGCCACGGCTGATCTGAAGATCCGGTTGGTACGAAAACTCAGCCTGACCTAGATCTATGGTCAGTGAGCTTAAGTCCGACCTTTCGTGGTAATAGGCCCACCGGAAGTGCTTCGTTGGATCGTGAGAGGCCGATTTTGGTTATACCCGCCTGGGGTCATTTTCATCAATGTTAGGCTTATATATAGACCTTAAAACCCTAGCTGTCTTTTCCATACGAATTTCCCAACCCTAGCTAAGAAAGAGAGAGGAAAAGAGAGAAAGTGAGAGAGAAGTTGGTGAATCATCTTAGATTCTTTCCTGTTCTTCTTCATCCTTAAACCTTCACTTTTGAATCGTTATTCTGGCGATTCTGAGTTCATCCTTGGGTAAGTTAACATAACCTTAATCTGTGTTAGAGCTTAGAATAGTCTTTGTGTTGTTGTAGCTCATTTCTATTCTTGCCTTAAGTTATCCTGTCGCCATTAACGAAGACATATCGTCTGAAATCAGTTCGGTGTTCTTTTCTGGATTAAGGTGCGGACTTTAATCGTATAGGTTATGGTTTTCAAGGATTTCAATGCCAGTGAATGGTTTATTCTTGTTATGGATGAGATTTCACATGCCAAATGTTATGTTTACTTTGCATTCCCGATATGCATGTGTTATATTGAGATTTGTGTATTCTATGTGTATGTATAAAGTACCGTATGCGTATAAAATATGAACATGTGATTGCCATGATTATTTGTCGTGTACTTATGCTAGATGTATGTGCGACAACTCCTTGGTAAGAGGAATTGTCCAAATGTGTGTATTTCAACATACGTCATGTATGTTGAACTATGTATTCTAAGTGTTTGTAGAAATGCCTGAATGCTCTAAAGTGTACTATATTATACTATTTGTGGGCGTTGAGAAGCGATTCTCAACTCTCCCACTAGTGTGTATGATTTCCTTCATGCAAGTTACATTCCTTGTTGTTTAAATTTCAAGTCTTACTTATGCTTAAATCCATGTTAAGTTGATCTTCTCCAGATGCTTACATACCATATGATTTGAGTTGTTGTTTCATTACTATTCTAAATTGTAGATGTGAATACCTGTTGTAGTGGAATGTGTGTGGGACTATGCATTAGTCCAGGAAATCGGTAATCGGCATTAAGTTCGTAGTTGAGGTTGCTTTCGCCACGTAAGACATGATTAGACGAACCCGAGTCGTATTAAAGTTGTCGGCAGTGGTTTGGCCACGCGGAGTGTTTGCGCACTCGATGTCGTTCAAGCCAACGTGCGCTCGTGTTAGTCAAGTTTGTCAAATAACCCGATTGTCCGATGTATGTTCACCATGTATGGACGCTACTGCTTGAATCTAGGGTACTAAACTTACCGATGAAATCCTATTAACCATGGTACCTTGATCCGCTAAGACTCATGAGCCGGACATGGTGTTATGGGACACCGTGGTCGAGCTGTCGGCCTACGCTGTGGTGACGAGCCTCCCCGTAGTGACCAGTGAGCAACCAAACTCATGAGCCGATTATGGTGGTATGAGACACTATATTCATGCTGTCGGCCTACATTGATTGGTGACGAGCCATTTGTAGTGACCTCGAGCATGCCTGGATACCGCATTGAGGTGACGAGCCTTGTTGTGATAACGACGGTGTGATAGGCGTGCATTGATTGGTGACGAGCCCTTTGCAATGACCTAAAACAATATGATCGTACGAGATGTCTAGGACTGACGACCCTAGTATGGATCACTATTTGGATGGTGATATGAGGAAGGTACTTTAGCTTCCCAATCCTGCTGTATGAAAAGGACTAATAACAACTTGGTAATCATGATCATGCACCGCATTTGCATGTGCTTTGTAGATGTGGTGCACTTTGAGGCGATGTCATGCGTAACGTAAGATGAAGACGCTGAGGGTGTACGCATGAGGGCACGCATCATTCTGCATACATCCTTGCATTAACAAGAGTACTTAGGACATGTTTAATTGTTCTACTTTATCATTACTACTTAATTAAATTGATAATATGTTAACCTGTACTTTATTGTTCCACTGAGTTGATCACTCACTCCCACGTTCTGGGGCGGTGTTAAACACCCACCAGACTCTATCTTAGTTGCTGATGTTGCAGATGTTGATGCGACTTCTGAGGCAGAGCGGGAGATGGATGATAATGAGGCTGCTTTCTCTTTTATGCAGTTTTCAGACGGGTTCTAGTGAGCCTTGTTCTGATGCGTGGGATGCTGGGATTTCTTTTGAAAATTAAATGATGTAATTTGATACTTATAATTTTGATAGTAACACTTGAATTACGACCTGGTATGTGTATGTATTTCAGGGATTCGCACATGTACACATTTATTTCTATAAGTCTTCCGCTTGCTTTCTTCACTTATCCCTGAATTATATTTACTATTTGGCTTAATCTATTCCATGTTTTATGCACTAATACAGACAACATACATCCATCATTAAATATGTTGCATAAGTGATGTTTAGGAACTCGGGAGCTGAGTTATGCTCGACCCCCGAATTTCAGGGCGTTACAAGTTGGTATCAAAGCATGATTTGGATTAAACCGGACTTGGGTTATGGTCACACACTGCACGCTGTCGCCACTTTAATTTATTTGGGTGCGAGTTTATCATAGATTGTGTGTTTGTGTTCCGTAGCTTCTATCGACGAAAGTTCACTGAAAACATTCGCTGAGATCGAATCTGTGTTCTCTCCTGATCACACACAGCAACCCGAAACCTTTCCTAGATCATCTAATAATGATTTTAGATGGTCTATTTTTCCTTTTCAACCCTTCAATCTTCAAGAAATCTCTGTTTGAATCAGATTTCTGCCCGAATGGCCCGATAGGCGTCGAATCAAGCAAAGGGGCCGATCGGGGCATTTCCAGTGGGGCCTAGGGGGGGACCCACATCATTTAGAGCTTGGGGGACCAGGAGGACCTCGCCCAAATGGCGAGGCATCGCCCGATGGTCTAGAGACCGGCGATGCCATCGCCGGCTCGGCGAGGCCTCACCGATCAGCCGGCCAGGCCGGGCGGGCCGACGTGGGCCGATGAGTATTTGGCCTAGTGTGGCCCACCCCTCCACGGTTCGTTGATTTAAACCCTTCCTACACCCTACTTCCTTCACAAACTTCCCTCCCAAGCTCTCCTTTCTTTCAAGTTCTTCTCCAAACTTCTCCAAAACTCCTCCAAATCTTCTTCTTCTTCCATTTTCATGCAAACCCTATCCACTCATCTCAAAACTTCACTTTCCTTTGAAGTGAAGTTTCAAAGGGAATGCAAGTACGTTCCTTTCCCTTTCCTTTCCTTTCCTTTTCTTCTCATTTGGGCTCTCAAGTCCTCTTTTGGGATCTCAAGTGTGTGGAAACTCTCCATCCTTCTTATTTCTCTTTTTCTCTCATTTCTCATGGCCCTCTTTGAGTTCATCATGGCCATATTTTCTATTTCCTCCCTTCTTTCTTTGATGAGGAAGAAGAGAGCGCCCGTGGATGAAGCTGGGCCTAGCCGCCCATCCCGTGCACAGAGGCCGAGAGGTGCCGCCGCGAGCACGTCCGCCACTCGTGAATTCCAAATGAAGCGGGACCTCGATCCTCGAGCTCCCATTGGTAGGACCTTGTTGGCGGAGTTGTCACATGGAGTATATGAAGGCCGTAGAGTCCTTTTTGAGGCTCATATTGATCTGCGGCTGTATGACGAGTTTTGTTGTTGGAGCGCTTGGAAGGGGCTGGTTGGTGTCCCTTCTTTGAAGGTGAGTATCGAGCGAATGCAAGTACTATTCAAGCTTTTTATGCCAATATTTGTGATCCTTCGCTGGAGCCTCTGCAGTTCAAGATTCCTTGTGGTAGCAGTCGGGAGGCTATAGTCAATGTCGCTTTGATATCCTGACTCCTGAATGTGCCACTTGGTGAAGTGCATGTCAGTGAGAAGAATTTGAACAGTATGCGCGAGAGGGATCATCGCACCCGATCCTTGTGTGGTCGTCTAGTCAAACCTAATAGAAGTCTTCTGGCTACCAACATGATGGACGACTTTCGTTTGCTTCACCACATGTGCACGTTCAATGTATATCCAAGGTGGAGCAACCGCAACAAGTGTACGCGCGTGATGGTAGATTTTCTGTATCAGGTGGGGCAAGAAGCGAAGTTGTGTGTGCCAACGTACATCTTGTGTCAGATTATCCTCGTCGCTCGTTCGACTAGGAGGACCGACTCGCTTCCATTTAGCCGACTTATCTGTAAGCTTGCACATGAGTTTGGCTATAGGCTTGGAGCAGAGAAGCCAGTTCCTTTTCGTCATATCAATCTGAAGACTCTTAAGCAGATGGAGATTGATTCTGGTCGACACGCCTCAGAGAGTGAGGATGAGTCAGAGAGCGATGATGAGGAGAGGTATGCTGAAGGTGGTGCTGAGATTGAGGAAGAAACAGAGCAGGACGAGGATGAGGTTGAGGCACAGGATACGACCGAGAGCTCTCCTCCTTTGGCACCAGAGCAGAGCGCAGATCAGGCTGCCAGAGATGCCCGTATTATTTGGCTTGAGGAAGGGCAGGCTATTCTACGCTAGGATATTATTGATCTTCGAGGCCTTGTGAAGCATAAGTTCAAGAAGGTGACTCGAACTCTGAAGTCTATCCTGTGTTGCTTGCAGGATAAGGGTGCCCCACCTCCATCTCTTGATTCTGATGAGTAGATGTCATTGTAGTCATCCTTTGCTTTATTTGTTGTTTACTTTTGTATAGCCGTTGTTGGCTTTGTAGTTGGAGTTGTTTGTGGTTGTTTGAAGTGTTAGATGTTGTGGTTCACATGCTTTCCTAGTCGTGATTCATGTAATGCTACACTACTTGTATTGCGACAATTTTGTTTAATGGAATGGATGTTGTTTATTTGTTGAAGTTGTGCTATGAATGTTGTGTGGCTGAATCGGCGTTTGATAGCACGCCGGTAATTTGCGAGTTTGAAGATGTGTTTGAGTCAATTCCTGGATTACCTCCTCAGCGCAAGATTAATTTTGCCATCGATCTCATGCCTGGTACGGCGCCCATTTCTTTGCCCACCTATCGTATGCCTTCGAGTGAAATAGAGGAGTTGAGGAAGCAGATAGATGGTTTGCTGAATTTGGGTTTTATTCGGCCTAGTGTGTCTCCTTGGGGAGCACCTGTCTTGTTTATGAAGAAGAAAAATGGTTCCTTGCGATTATGTATTGATTATCACAGGCTGAATCTGGTAACTGTGAAGAATAAGTACCCTTTGCCCAGGATTGATGATTTGTTTGATCAATTGAAGGGGGCACAGTACTTTTCAAAGATTGATCTGCAGTCAGGGTATCATCAGTTGCGTGTCAAGGATGAGGACGTGCAGAAGACCGCTTTCAGGACTAGCTTCGGTCACTATGAGTTCCTTGTGATGTCGTTCGGCCTTACGAACGCACCGGCTGTGTTCATGGATCTAATGACAGGGTATTTCGGCCATTCTTGTTCCGATTCGTCATTGTTTTTATCGATGACATCTTGATTTATTCTGCGAGCTGGGAAGAGCACGAGGAGCACTTAAGAGCGGTTTTGGATACTCTTAGGAAGAATCATCTCTTTGCGCAGTTCAAGAAGTGTGATTTCTAGAAAGAGGAAGTCAAGTTCCTGGGACATGTGGTGTCCAAGGAAGGGATAGCTGTCGATCTTGCCAAGGTAGTTGCAGTGCAGGACTGGAAGCAGCCTGGTTCAGTTACTGAGGTAAGGATCTTTCTGGGTCTTGCAGGCTACTATCGACGCTTCATTCAAGACTTCTCGAAGATTACCAAACCGTTGTCACAACTGACACGGAAAGATTTGAAGTTTGCTTGGAATGAGAAGGCGGAGTTAGCTTTTCAGGAGCTGAAGGATAAGTTGACGTCCGCCCCTGTGCTAGTATTGCCAGAGCAAGGGGTTAAGTATATTATATATACTGACGCCTCTCGCGTTGGTCTGGGTTGTGTCCTTATGCAGAAGGACAGGGTGATTGCTTATGCTTCACGTCAGTTGAGGAAACACGAAGAGAATTACCCTACGCACGACCTGGAGTTGTTAGCTGTCATTTTCGCATTAAAGCTTTAGAGACATTACCTCTATGGTGAGGAGTTCGAGCTTTTTTGCGACCACAAGAGCCTTAAGTATATTTTCACGCAGCGTGACTTGAATATGAAACAGCGCCGATGGATGGAAACATTGAAGGACTTTAAGTTCGATGTTTCTTACCATCCGGGCAAGGCGAACCTTGTGGCAGATGTGTTGAGTCGCAAGAAGGCTATTGAGTTTGCGGCTCTGCTGATGATAGCAGAGTGGGATATGTTGGAGTTTGTGCGAGATTTTAAGCAGAAGCTTACGGTGGTTGAGCCATATGAGGTTATCACACATGTTCGTATATAGCCCCTTATTGACGAGAAGATCGTTGCAGCTTAGGCAGATGATGAGCTTTTGGTGAAGATGAGGAAGCGGGTTGGTACAGATGAGAACTCCGACTGGAGTGTTAGTTCTGATGGGGGCCTACGATTTTGTGGCCGGTTATGTGTTCCTGATATCCCTGACTTGAGATGGGAGGTTCTTGAGTTAGCCCATAGTTCTAAGCTTGCGATGCATCCAGGTAGCATGAAGATGTATCAGGATATGAGGAGATCTTATTGGTGGAACAATATGAAGGTCTATATTGCTGAGTTTGTTTCTCATTGTCTCACGTGCCAGCAGGTCAAGGCAGAGCATCGCCGACCTCCTGGGTTGTTGTAGCCCATGCCCATAGCAGAATGGAAGTGGGACTTCATCTCTATGGATTTTATTTCTGGGTTGCCGAGAACGAGGAAGGGATATCACTCTATTTGGGTGATAGTCGACCGATTGACAAAGTCGGCTCATTTCTTACCTATCAAAGTCACAAACTCTGCAGATGAGTTGGCTAGGCTGTATATCAAGGAGATTGTGCGTCTGCATGGAGTTCCCTTGGAGATTGTGTCTGATAGAGACACGCGTTTCACATCTATCTTCTGGACTCGTATCCAGGAAGCGATGGGTGTGAAATTGAAGTTCAGCACCCCGTTTCATCCGCAAATAGATGGGCAGACGGAACTCGTGAATCAGGTCCTGGAAGACATGTTGCGAGCTTATGTTTTGGATTTCAAGGATAGTTGGGATGATTGTCTTAAGTATGTAGAGTTCGGGGATAATAACAGTTTCCAGGCAAGTATCGGCATGGCTCCCTATGAGGCGCTGTATGGTCGCCCGTACAGAGCACCGCATTGCTGGGCAGAAGTTGGCGAGCGTAGTTTGCTTGGCCCGGAGTTGGTGCAGGTGACTTCAGAGAAGGTTGACATCATTCGACATCGACTTCTGACAACCCAGAGTAGGCAGAAGAGTTATGCTGATACGAGGCGTCGACCGCTTGAGTTTGAGGTTGGAGACCATGTATTTCTTAAGGTCTCTCCTATGAAGGGAGTTTTGCGGTTCGGTGAGAAGGGGAAGCTGATGCCGAGATTTATTGGTCCATTTCAAGTCCTGGATCGAGTGGGAGCGGTAGCATACCGCCTCGCTTTGCCCACACCTCTTGGGGACGTGCATAACGTATTTCATGTTTCTATGCTGAAGAAGTACGTTCTTGATCCTTCGCATATTATTAGTTGGGAGCAGGTGTAGTTGAGCGAGGATGCCACATATGTACTACGACCGACGCGTATTCTAGACAGGAAGGAGCAGGTATTGCGTAGCAAGGTTATCCCTCTTGTGAAAGTTCTATGGACGCATCATAGTGAGGAAGAGGCTACTTGGGAATCTGAAGTTGAGGTCAGAAAGAGCTACCCTCAGATCCTTGAGGAATATGAGAAGGTATGAATTTCGAGGACGAAATTTTCTTTAAGGGGAGTAGATTGTAATGACCCTAAAAATTTTGTGCCAAGACCCGAGTACTACCTCTATTTCTCCTTAGTAGCTTTTTGGGGTAATTAGCGCTTATCTCGATTTCTTGTGAAATTTGCATCAATCATTTTAAAATTGATCTGCATGACTCAAGACTTGTAGATTAGCTAGCGCTATGTTACTCTGAAATTTGGGATCCATCGCTAAATCCAGTTGTTCTTGGGAATTTTTGGAAGTTCTGGATTGGACCTGGACCACGCGTAGAAAGTCCGATAGCGATGATCTTAGGCTGTTGCGGTCACCATGTTGGACTTGACCCTCAAAAATCAAGTCCATGTGATGTTCTGGGTCGATTTGATTGAGTCCGGAGTGAAGAGTGTGAGAACGGTTGAAAATTTAATAAGATTTTATGAAATCTGAGTCGTGTCGCTTGCGCGATGATTTTAAGCAATCTGACCGTTGGATTCTGACCCAATTTCACCCTCTGATCAGGGAAGGTGGCCCAGGCATGTCCTTATGCTTGTGGACCTAATCGAGATTCGGTGACCGTTGAATTATGTGTGGTCTGCCACGGCTGATCTGAAGATCCGGTTGGTACGAAAACTCAGCCTGACCTAAATCCATGGTCAGTGTGCTTAAGTCCGACCTTTTGTGGTAATAGGCCCACCGAAAGTACTTTGTTGGATCGTGAGAGGCCGGTTTTGGTTATACCCTAAGTATACCTTGGCCCTGGGGTTATTTTCATCAATGTTAGGCCTATATATAGACCTTAAAACCCTAGCTCTCTTTTCCATATGAATTTCCTAACCCTAGCTAAGAAAGAGAGAGGAAAAGAGAGAGAGAGTGAGAGAGAAGTTGGTGAATCATCTTACATTCTTTCCTGTTCTTCTTCATTCTTAAACCTTCACTTTTGAATCATTATTCCGACGATTCTGAGTTCATCCTTGGGTAAGTTAACCTAACCCTAATCTGTGTTAGAGCTTAGAATAGTCTTTGTGTTGTTGTAGCTCATTTCTATTCTTGACTTAGGTTATCCTGTCGTCGTTGACAAAGACATATCGTCTAAAATCAGTTCGGTGTTCTTTTCTGGATTAAGGTGCGGACTTTAATCGTATAGGTTATGGTTTTCAAGGCTTTCAATGCCAGTGAATGGTTTATTCTTGTTATGGATGAGATTTCACATGCCAAATGTTATGTTTACTTTGCTTTCCTGATATGCATGTGTTATATCGAGATTTGTGTATTCTATGTGTATGTATAAAGTACCGTATGCGTATAAAATATGAACATGTGATTGCCATGATTATTTGTCGTGTACTTATGCTAGATGTATGTGGACAACTCCTTGGTAAGAGGAATTGTCCAAATGTGTGTATTTCAACATACGTCATGTATGTTGAACTATGTATTCTAAGTGTTTGTAGAAATGTCTGAATGATCCAAAGTGTACTATATTATACTATTTGTGGGCGTTGAGAAGCGATTCTCAACTCTCCCACTAGTGTGTATGATTTCCTTCATGCAAGTTACATTCCTTGTTGTTTAAATTTCAAGTCATACTTATGCTTAAATCCATGTTAAGTTGATCTTCTCCAGATGCTTACATACCATATGATTTGAGTTGTTGTTTCATTACTATTCTAAATTGTAGATGTGAATACCTGTTGTAGTGGAATGTGTGTGGGACTATGCATTAGTCTAGAAAATCGGTAATCAGCTTTAAGTTCATGGTTGAGGTTGCTTTCGCCACGTAGGACGTGATTAGACGAACCCGAGTCGTATTAAAGTTGTCGACAGTGGTTTGGCCACGCGGAGTGTTTGCGCACTCTATGTCGTTCAACCCAACGTGCGCTTGTGCTAGTCGAGTTCGTCAAGTAACCCAATTGTCCGATGTATGTTCACCATGTACGGACGCTACTGCTTGAATCTAGGGTACCAGACTTACCGATGAAATCCTATTAACCATGGTACCTTGATCCGCTAAGACTCATGAACCAGACATGGTGGTATGGGACACTGTGGTCGAGCTGTCGGCCTACGCTGGGGTGACGAGCCTCCCCATAGTGACCAGTGAGCAACCAAACTCGTGAGCCGATTATGGTGGTATGGGACACTATATTCGTGCTGTCGGCCTACATTGATTGGTGACGAGCCCTTTATAGTGACCTCGAGCATGCCTGGATACTGTATTGAGGTAATGAGCCTTGTTGTGGTAACGACGGTGTGATAGGCGTGCATTGATTAGTGACGAGCCCTTTGTAACGACCTAAAATCATATGATCGTACGAGATGTCTAGGACTGACGACCCTAGTATGGATCACTGTTTGGATGGTGATATGAGGAAGGTACTTTAGCTTCCTAATCCTGCTGTATGAAAAGGACTAATAACAACTTGGTAATCATGATCATGCACCGCATTTGCATGTGCTTTGTAGATGTGGCGCACTTTGAGGCAATGTCATGCGTAACGTAAGATGAAGACGCTGAGGGTGTATGCTTGAGGGTACGCATCATTCTGCATACATCCTTGCATTAACAAGAGTACTTAGGACATGTTTAATTGTTCTGCTTTATCATTACTGCTTGATTGAATTGATAACATATTAACCTGTGCTTTATTGTTCCACTGAGTTGATCACTCACTCCCACGTTCTGAGGCGGTGTTAAACACCCACCAGACTCTGTCTTAGTTGCTGATGTTGCAGATGTTGATGCGACTTCTGAGGCAAAGCGGGAGATAGATGATGATGAGGCTGCTTTCTCTTTTATGCAGTTTTCAGATGGGTTCTAGTGAGCCTTGTTCTGATGCGCGGGATGCTGGGATTTCCTTTGGAAATTAAATGATGTAATTTGATACTTATAATTTTGATACTAACACTTGAATTACGACCTGGTATGTGTATGTATTTCAGGGATTCGCACATGTACACATTTATTTCTATAAGTCTTCCACTTGCTTTCTTCACTTTTCCCTGAATTATATTTACTATTTGGCTTAATCTATTCCATGTTTTATGCACTAATACAGACAACATACATCCATCATTAAATATATTGCATAAGTGATGTTTAGGAACTCGGGAGCTGAGTTATGCTCGACCCCCGAATTTCAGGGCGTTACATAAACATTTCAAGTATAAATGACCCTAGAAAGACCTTAGGCTTAGGTTATTCATATTGCACATTTAATTTGAGTCATTGTGCTTATTATAGGCTTTGCTTCAACTAGTCCTAGTCAATGTTTGACTAGTCCATACTCTGGCTCAACCAGTCCAGGGTTTTTCTCGACCAGTCCAGATTTAAATTCAAAATTTTAGAATTTTCTGGTCAGTCCTTGACCAGTCAGGAACCTTACTTGACCGGTCGGGGAGACTAGCTTGACTCTAACTTCAGCAACCATTTTGAGCCCCACTCGACCAGTTGAGGGTCAGTTTTAACCGATCGTGCCAGAATTTTTGAAACTTGGTTGCTCCATTACCAGTCGAGGCTGACCTTAGACTAGTCGAGGGAATCATTTTTCAGCCTATAAATAGAAGACTTTTCTTGGATTTTTTTTCATTCATTCCAAGCCAATTCAAGCCACCACTCTAAGAGATAAGTCACCGTGATTGTCAAGTTATTGTACGGTAGTTTAAGATTCTTTCTATAGCTTTTTTATTTCTAATTTCTTGATCTCTTGCTACTTCAATCTGATTTGATAAAAGGGAATTCTGATCTACCCCTTTTGAGATCTAAGAAATTGAATCAAAGTAGCCTAAGATTGGATTAATTTAAAATTCATTTAAACCTAAAACCCATCCATTTGTGTGATTGAACATTGGACATCTTCATCTTCAAAGAAGCGGTTCTTCCGGACTACATCAAAACAGAATCTACAGATAAGTATTTTGAATTACAGCTTTTGGTTTTTGAGATTGCCAAAAAATCTCTATTGTGGTTTTGACTTAGATAGCCAGAAAATCTCAGCATAGGGTTTTTAATTATGATAGTCCATGAAAAACACAATTGTAAAAGTTTTAAGGTGAACCTTAGAAAACCTTCTTTCATAGTGAAAGCCAATATCACGTGGGTTGTGATTATAAGGAGTGGAGTAGGTGTGGCTGTCATAGAATAGTTGGTGTACACACGGAACTACTATAATTCTTCGAGTTTTATATGTGGACTACTCTTCAGAAAAATGAAAGCAGTGTGAATGTTAAGGCTTTAAATGTAATCACTTGTGCACTATCACCTGATGAATTTAAAAGAATCATTTCTTTTGATACTGCTAAACAAGCCTGAGACATTATTGAAATGACGATGGGGGTACATTTATTGTTAAAAAAGTCTAAAGTTCAGATCCTCACCACTAGGCTTGAAGAAATTCGTATGGAAGAAAATGAATCCTTCATGGACTTCTATACGAAACTAAATGACATAGCTAACTCTATGTGGGGTCTTGGTTGTCATGCGCCATACTCAGAAAATGGGCTTACAAAATTTTCGATCGCCGAATCTGGCACTGACAGCCTCCGTAGTGCCTCGAGATTTATAGGACCTTTTGAGATCACCGGGCGCGTTGGCGCCGTGGCCTATTGGCTTGCCTTGCCATCTCAGTTGTCTGGCGTCCACAACGTTTTTCACATTTCTATGTTAAGGATGTGTGGGTCAGACATCGTTCCCTTTATTGATTGACAGCCATTGGAGGTTCGTGAGGACGCTTCTTACATTGAGCAGCCAATTCATATCATTTATTGGAAGGAGCAGGTCCTCTGGACCTGTGTTATTCCCTTGGTGAAGGTACAATGGGGCCATCATAGTGTGGACGAGGTGTCTTGAGAGCGCGAGGCGAAGATTCGAGAGCGCTATCCCCATCTTTTCGATGTTTGATTGTGTGTTGTATTGTGTTTTAATTATATACGATGTTATGTTTCCTATTCCCTTATGAGTTATGATTAGCTATGATGGTAGTATAAATTTCAAGGATGAAATTTTTATTAGGTGAGGAGAGCTGTAAGACATGTATCCTAGTCCGTACTATTTCATCTACTCCCGCGATCATTCCCGTCGAATTCCAGCAATCTATGACCTATAATTGACATTTACGCGCGATCCTAACTCATATCCTGTACATTTGAGTCAACTTAATCCAAGACTCGTACCATTACGATCGCACCGTCGCCGCGGTTCCAACGCCGCGTCTCATGCGCCAATCCGACGCTTAGATCATAAGATGTGGATGGTGCATTATAATGGTCGTGGACCACATATTGTGGGACCCACCTATCCATGTGGCACCAATCCTTAGGAAATAATGAGAGTGATGACATCACCCTATCTATGGCCACCCTACCCTATCTATAGCCACCCTACCCTAGCTATAGCCACCCTACCTTAGCTATAGCCACCCTACCTACCCCTAGCCCTTCTTACAAGCACTTATGGCTAGCCACCCTACCCCTAGCCCTTCTTACAAGCATTTATTGCTAGCCACCCATACCTCTCTTACAAGTAATCATGGCCTACCTAAGCTACTCTCTCTCTCTCTTTACAACTCTCTCTCTCTCTCTCTCATTTCTCAAGCCCACATTCCCAAGCAAAGAAAAATCCCACGTCTAAGCTCTTCCATATGAGAAAAGAGTGAGTTGTGTGGCCCACTTTCCTCTCCTAGAATCCTTTATCCTAGCCCTTCAACTCTCATCACCTTCCATTAAAGTGAGACATAAGGAGATCGGCTTTCCATCGGACCAAGAAGATTGAACGGTGGGTGCTTCTATAGGCTAGTTTTCATGTTTTTATGATGGGCCAAGTGAGGCCTGCCGATTGATGGCATGGATCTCACTTTGGACCCTAAGATGTGGCCGATGGCCCACCTTGATTCTCATGATCATTCCATGATGAGGCCATTCTCCACAGACCCCATCATGATGTTTATTTTCCTTGCTAAAAAAAGGTCATCTAAACCGTGCATTTTAGGTGGAGAAGGAACCACCACCGTTGATCTTTGATTTGGTAGGCCCACATGTATTGGGACCCACTTGATGTATGATTGAATGCAAAGGTGGACTCATAGTGGCAGAGCCCTCCATCACACGTGTCCCATCTCTCTCTCTCTCTCGATCTCTCTCTTTCTCTCCCTCTCTCTCTTTTTTTTTATGTGATGATATGTCCATGTGGCCCACCCGGATGGACCCCACCATGAAGCATGTATTTGATCCAAGTCATTTGTAGGTGGGGCCCACTTTGTATATATGTTGTTCCATACCACCCAGCCATGTGGTGGCCCACCTAAGCAGGGCCCACCTCAAATGTATTTGTCTTGCCTAAAACCTTCCAGCGTTTGGACGTGAACTAGGAAAACACAAATATTAGCTTGATTCATAAGCATTTGGGTGAGCCACTTATATAGGCCCCACATGTATGTATGGATTCAATCCACACTGTCCATCCTATTTACCAACTCATTTTAGGAGTTGAGCCTAAAAATGAAGCTGATACAATTTTTCGGCAGGCCATACCTTTGAAAATAATGATTTTCACCGTTTAAATTCACCTTAATTTTTCTACACGCCGGAAGATGCCCAATATTGGGCTTGATTGATGGGTTATGGACTTTAGAATCCATTGGCTGGCGTGGATTCACTTGATGCGGGCCCCACGTGTGAAAAACTGTGGAAAAACTACTTTAAAAAAAATAATAATGCATACAGCGCCTGCTGCTTCGTTTGAGCCAGGGACCATGGTCCCATATGTGGGCCCCATCGTTATGTGTTTTGTATATCCACACCATCCATTTTGTAGGCCCTTAAGGCAGTGGGCCACCCTCCAAATATCAACCCCATCTAAAGCTCAGGTGGCCCACATCATAGGAAACATTGGGGTTGAACCCTCTGCCATTGAAACCCATTTTTGGGTTCACAGAAGTTTTGATCATATGAAATTTGTTTTCCTCTTCATTCCAGGTCCGTATGACCTTATCAATAGGTTGGACGGCAAATAAGCATTATGGTGGGCCCCACGTGGGACCCACAATGATGTATGTGTTTTATTCCCATCATCCACCGACGGTGGAACCCACCATGGGGCATGTGTTTTATACATGCCGTCCACCCATTCTACAGGGACAGTGGGTCCCACTGCTGTTGACATTAGCAAGGTCTGTGGGACCCACCATGATGCACGTGCTGCATCCAAACCATCCAACCACTTTGAAAGCTCATTTTATGGCATGGGCTAAAGAATGAGTCAGATCCATGGTTCATGTGGACCCCCACCATGATGCATGTGTTACATCCAAACCGTTCAACCATTTGGCAAGCTTGTCTTATAGGCTTGAGACTATAAATAAGACAGATCTATAGTTCAAGTGGACCCCACCTTGGTATATGTATGAGGCCCATCTTGATTTATTTGTGGTTGTCTAATGAGGCCCACCTTGGTATATGTATGAGGCCAATCTTGATTTATTTGTAGCCATCCATTGAGGCCCACCTTGGTATATGTATGAGGCCCATCTTGATGTATTTGTGTCTTGTTGTTGAGGCCCACCTTGATATATATGAGGGTCAAGCTATGAGGCCCGTTTGATGTCTTGTAGACCAGTGGGTCAAGGCCCATTGAATGTGGTTCCATCGTGGTTTATGTGTTGACCTTTATGGCGGGCTATGCCTTGGGAGCAATGATAGTTTGACGTCCACATTATAAGTAAAATGTTGGTTAAATGTCCGCATTGTAACTCTCCTTAGGGCTCATTAATAGGCCCATACTTGTTGATAATTCATCACTTTATAACATGCTTAGTATAACTCCATGATTCATGCCCATACGCATCATACGTATGCTTGATATGTGGAATGTTTGATCATAGCATAAGTCATTGGGCTGAGACATTTACGAGACTCCTTATAAGACGAAGTGCCCCACATGATGGCACAGTACGCACAGGATTGCTGCATGAATGACGGTGTGACTCATGCATTTCACATTGTGTGTCGTGATTAGGGTCGTGGCCTCCACAGGCACATCGTGGATGGTCGTATCAGATACCGAAAATATTAGCTCTAGCATTATGGGCACTTAGGATGTTCTTGGGTGAAAATCCCAGAACCTTTTTGGTATTAGGAGATGGTCCAACGTCTAGACCGAGTGGATACATGAGCGCCTGAGTGCTAAATACCAGTATGCCGCGTCTCCCATTATATCATAGTCAGTTGGAAGGGGGTGTGGCCTTATCCGCCCGAGTGAGGGGGCTATAAGCTAAGCTAAGTTTAACCAGCTCGTAAATGAGTCCGTTATCGACGAGCCGGATAGGTATTGGCAAACTACTGGTCAGGCAGATAGTGTGGTCTCTTCCACTTACTTGGCTGTGCAGCTAAGGAGGAGGCAGTTAGTGTGAAGTGTATTAGACCCCAGTGATATCCAAAGAGGAATTGTATTAATATGTGTATTTGATGAGGATTAGCATGCTTGCTTTGCATCTTGCATATGACATTTGGCTACATAGGCCTCGCATCGCATGGCCTTAGTATGGCCGATAACATTCATTCCTTACATCATATAGCTTCAATACAGCTGATAACATTTATGGACTTACGCATATTTTCGTATTACTCTGATATTGTACACTTGATGCTTGCCTTGCGCACACACTTACACCACCCTCTAAGCTTTTGTAAGCTTATGCACGACCGTTGCGTGCAGGTGGCATTGGACCACAGCAGCGCTAAGGCAGGAGCGCGTATCAGTCTATTTTGAAGCTTTTTGATCACCCTGTATTTCCCTTTCCACATTGTACTTAAAGTTTTTGATATAATGGATATGTGGTGAGGTTGTTTTGTGATTTGGTTATGCTTGTAGTTATGCTCCATTACCAAAAAAAATTCAAACTGAAAATCCTCCTTGTAGGATCTGAGGATCGGAATCTGGCATGTGAGTGCCGGGATCCGAGAATAGGGAACTACGGAGGCTGTCGGCGCCGGATTCGGTGATCGGAAATTCTGTGAGCCCGTTTTCCAAATTTGGGTGTGACAAAAGTTTAAATACGTCAAATCAGCCATATCACATGGGCCTTATATTCATCAAGCGGGCCACATCAATGGGCCGCACCAATTGGGTCCCATATTTACATCAAATGGGCCACAACCAAATAAAAGTAGTGATGATAGGCCTCATACATATACCAAGGTGGGCCTCAATGGACGACCACAAATAAATCAATATGGTCCTCATACATATACCAAGGTGGGCCTTAATGGACAACCACAAATAAATCAAGATGGGCCTCATACATATACCAAGGTGGGGTCCACTTGAACTATAGATCTGTCTTATTTTTAGTCTCAAGCCTGTAAGACAAGCTTGCCAAATGGTTGGACGGTTTAGATGCAACACATGCATCATGGTGGGGGTCCACATGAACCATGGATTTGACTCGCTCTTTAGCCCATGCCATAAAATGAGCTTTCAAAGTGGCTGGACGGTTTGGATGTAGCACGTGCATCATGGTGGGTCCCACAGACCCTGCTGATCTCAACAGCAGTGGCACCCACTGTCCCTGTAGAATGGGTGGACGGCATGTATAAAACACATACCCCATGGTGGGTTCCACCGTTGGTGGACGGTGGGAATAAAACACATACATCATTGTGGGTCCCACGTGGGGCCCACCATAATGCTTATTCGTCGTTCAACTTGTTGATAAGGTCATACGGACCTGGAATGAAGAGGAAAAACATATTCATATGATCTAAAACTTCTATGAACCCAAAAATGGGTTTCAATGGCAGACGGTTCAACCCCAATGTTTCCTACGATGTGGGCCACCTGAGCTTTAGATGGGGCTGATATTTGGAGGGCGGCCCACTGCCTTAAGGGTCTACAAAATGGACGGTGTGGATATACAAAACACATCACGGTGGGGCCCACATATGGGACCGTGGTCCTTGGCCCAGACGTAGCAGCGTCAGCAGCAGCAGGCGCTGCATGCATTATTTTTTTAAAAAAAAGTGGTTTTTTCACAGTTTTTCACACGTGGGGCCCGCATCAAGTGAATCTACCCCTGCCAATGGATTCTACAGTCCATAACCCATCAATCAAGCCCTATATTCGGCATCTTTTGGTGTGTAGAAAAATTAAGGTGAATTTAAATGGTGAAAATCACTGTTTTCAAAGGTATGGCCCGCCAGAAAATTGTATCAGCTTCATTTTTTGGCTCAACACCTAAAATGAGTTGGTAAATAGGATGGATGGCATGGATTGAATCCATACATACATGTGGGGCCTATACAAGTGGCTCACCCAAAATGCTTATGAATCAAGCTAATATTTGTGTTTTCCCAGTTCACATCCAGACACTGGACGTTTCTGGGCAAGACAAATACATTTGAGGTGGGCCCTGCTTAGGTGGACCACAACATGGCTAGGTGGTGTGGAACAACATGTATATAAAGTGGGTCCCACCTACAAATGACTTGGATCAAATACATGCTTCATGGTGGGGTCCATCCGGGTGGGCCACATGGACATATCATCACATAAAATGAAAGAGAGAGAGAGAGAGAGAGAGAGAGAGAGAGAGAGATATGGGACACGTGTGATGGAGGGCTTCGCCACTATGAGCCCTCCTTTGTATTCAATCATACATCAAGTGGGTCCTAATACATGTGGGCCTACCAAATCAAAGATCAACGGTGGAGGTTCCTTCTCCACCCAAAATGGATGGTCTAAATGACCTTTTTTTACAAGGAAAATAAACATCTTGATGGGGTCCATGGAGAATGGCCCCATCATGGAATGATCATGGGAATCAAGGTGGGCCATCGGCCACATCTTAGGGTCCAAAGTGAGATCCATACCATCGATCGGTAGGCCTCACTTGGCCCATAATAAAAACTTGAAAAGTAGCCTATAGAAGCACCCACCATTCGATCTTCTTGGTCCAATGTAAAGTTGATCTCCTTGTGTCTCACTTTGATGGAAGGTAATGAGAGATGAAGGGCTATGATGAAGGATTTTGGGAGAGGAAGGTGGGCCGCACAACTCACTCTTTTCTCACTTGAAAGAGCTTAGACGTGGGAATTTTCCTTGCTTGGGAATGTAGGTATGAGAAATGAGAGAGAGAGAGAGTTGTAAAGAGAGAGAGAGTAGCTTAGGTAGGCCATGATTACTTGTAATTGAGGTATGGGTGGCTAACAATAAATGCTTATAAGAAGGGCTAGGGGTAGGGTGGCTAGCCATAAGTGCTTGTAAGAAGGGCTAGGGGTAGGTACGGTGGCTATAGCTAGGGTAAGGTGGCTATAACTAGGGTAGGGTGGCTATAAATAGGGTAGGGTGGCCAGAGATAGGGTGATGTCATCGCTCTCATGATTTCCTAGGGATTGGTGCCACATAGAGTAGGTGAGTCCCGCAATATGTGGTCCACGACCATTGTAATTCACGGTCCACATCTTATGATCTAAGCGTCGGATTGGCACACGAGACGTGGCGTTGTAACCGCGGCGACGGTGCGATCGCAATGTTACGGGTCTCAGATTAAGCTAACTCAAATCTATAGGATATGACTTAGGATCACGTGTAAACATCGATTATAGGTCGTAGGTTGCCGAAATTCGACAGGAATGATCACGGGAGTCAACGGAATAGTACGGACTAGGATACAGGTCTTACAGCTCTCCCCACCTAATAAAAATTTCGTCCTCGAAATTTAAACTACCATCGCAGCTAATCATAACTCTTAAGGGAATAGGAAACATAACATCGTATATAATCAACACATAATCAAACATCGAAAAGATGGGGATAACGCTCTCGAATCTCCGCCTCATGCTCTCAAGACGCCTCATCTACACTATGATGGCCCCACTGTACCTTCACTAAGGGAATAACCTTGCTCCGGAAGACCTACTCCTTCCGATCGTGGATACGAACTGGCTGCTCAATGCAAGAAGCGTCCTCATGAACCTCCAACGGCTGCCAATCAATAAAGGGAACGATGTCTATCCCACACTTCCTCAACATAGAAATGTGGAAAATATTGTGGACGCCAGACAACTAAGATGGCAAGGCAAGCTGATAGCCCACGGCGCCAACGTGCCCGGTGATCTTGAAAGGTCCTATAAATCTCGGGGTAAGCTTGCCCTTTACCCCAAAATGAACCACACCCTTCATGGGTGAGACCTTGAGATACACATGGTCCACAATGACAAACTCCAAGGAACGACACCGACGATTAGCAAAAATCTTCTCCCGGCTCTGAGCTATGCGCATCCTCTGCCTGATGATATTGATAGCCTCTAATGTCTGCTGCACAAGCTCAGGACCTAGGAGACACCACTCTCCAACCTTAGTCTAACAACTTGGAGATCTGCATGGTCTGCCATATGATGCCTTAAAAGGAGTCATGCTAATGGTCTCCTGATAGCTGTTGTTGTACGCGAACTCAGCCAATCGCAAGTGCTCGTCCCAATTTGTAACGCCCTGAAATTCGGGGGTCGAGTATAACTCAGCTCCCGAGTTCCAAAACATCACTTATGCAACATATTTAATGATGGATGTATGTTGTCTGTATTAGTGCATAAAACATGGAATATATTAAGCCAAAGCACAGATATAATTCAGGGATAAGTGAAGAAAGCAAGCGGAAGACTTATACAATCATATGTGTACATGTGCAAATCTCTAAAGTACATATACATACCAGGTCGTAATGTAAGTGTTGCTATCAAAATTACAAGTATCAAATTACATCATTTAATTCCCAAAAGAAATCCCAGCATCCCTCGCATCAGAACAAGGCTCACTAGAACCCATCTGAAAACTGCATAAAAGAGAAAGCAGCCGCATCATCATCAATCTCCCGCTCTGCCTCAGAAGTCGCATCAACATCTGCAACATCAGCAGCTAAGACAGAGTCTGGTGGGTGTTTAACACCGCCCCAGAACGTGGGAGTGAGTGATCAACTCAGTGGAACAATAAAGCACAGGTTAACATGTTATCAGTTCAATCAAGCAGTAATGATAAAGCAGAACAATTAAACATGTCCTAAGTCCTCTTGTTAATGCAAGAATGTATGAAGAATGATGCATGTCCTCACGCGTACACCCTCAGCGTCTTCATCTTACGTTACGCATGACATCACCTCAAAGTGAGCCACGTCTACAAAGCACATGCAAATGTGGTGTATGAACATGGTTACCAAGTTGTTATTATTCCTTTTCATACAGCAGGATTGGGAAGCTAAAGTACCTTCCTCATATCACCATCCAAACAGTGATCCATTCTAGGGTCGTCAGTCCTAGACATCTCATACGATCATATGGTTTTAGGTCGTTGCAAAGGGCTCGTCACCAATCAATGCACGCCAATCATACCATCGTTACTATACTAAGGCTCGTCACCTCAATGCGGTATCCGGGTATGCTCGAGGTCACTATAGAGGGCTCTTCACTAATCAATGTAGGCCGACAGCACGAATATAGTGTCCCACACCACCATAATCGGCTCACGAGTTTGGTTGCTCACTGGTCACTACAGGGAGGCTCTTCACCCCAGCGTAGGCCGACAACTCGACCACGGTGTCCCATACCACTATGTCTGGCTCATGAGTCTTAGCGGATCAAGGTACCATGGTTAATAGGATTTCATTGGTAAGTTTGGTATCCTAGATTCAAACAGTAGCGTCCATACATGGTGAACATATATCGTACAATCGGGTTACTTGACGAACTCGACTAGCACGAGCGCACGTTGGGTTGAACGACATAGAGTGCGCAAACACTCCGCGTGGCCAAACCACTGCCGACAACTCTAATACGACTCGGGTTCGTCTAATCACGTCCTACGTGGCGAAAGCAACCTCAGCCACAATGTTAATGTCGATTACCGATTTCCTGGACTAATGCATAGTCCCACACACATTACACTACAACAGATATTCGTATTGAATGTAGAACAGTAAATGAACAACAACTCAAATCATGTGGTACACAATCATTTGAAGAATATCAACTTAACATGAATGTAAGCATAAGTAATACTTGAATTTAAACAACAAGGAATGTAACTTACATGAAGAAAATCATACACACTAGTGGGAGAGTTGAGAATCGCTTCTCAACGCCCATACTAGGTTGGTACATCACACTTTAGATCATTCAGACATTTCTATAAACACTTAGAATACATAATACAACATACATGACGTATGTTGAAATACACACATTTGGACAATTCCTTTTACCAAGGAGTTGTCACACATACATCTAGCATACATACATGAGAAATAATCATTGCAAACATATGTGCATATTTTATACGC
This sequence comes from Magnolia sinica, assembly GCF_029962835.1. Taxonomy (NCBI): domain Eukaryota; kingdom Viridiplantae; phylum Streptophyta; class Magnoliopsida; order Magnoliales; family Magnoliaceae; genus Magnolia; species Magnolia sinica. The sequence continues at coordinate 71,874,171 of NC_080573.1, forward strand.
ATACGGTACTTTATACATACACATAGAATACACAAATCTCAATATAACACATGCATATTAGGAACGCAAAGTAAACATAACATTTGGCATGTGAAATCTCATCCAAAACAATAATAAATCATTCACTGGCATTGAAAGCCTTGAAAACCATAACCTATGCGATTAAAGTCTGCACCTTAATCTAGAAAAGAACACCGAACTGATTTCAGATGATATGTCTTCGTCAACGGCGACAGAATAACCTAAGGCAAGAATAGGAATGAGACACAACATCACAAAGACTATTCTAAGCTCTAATACAGATTAGGGTTAGGTTAACTTACCCAAAGATGAACTCAGAATCGCCGGAATAACGATTTAAAAGTGAAGGTTCAAGGAAGAAGAAGAACAGGAAAGAATCTAAGATGATTCACCAACTTCTCTCTCACGTTCTCTCTCTTTTCTTTTTTCTTTCTTAGCTAGGGTTAGGAAATTCGTATGGAAAAGAGAGCTAGGGTTTTAAGGTCTATAAATAGGCCTAACATTGATGAAAATAACCCCAGGGCCAAGGTATACTTAGGGTATAACCAAAACCGGCCTCTCACGATCCAACGAAGCACTTCCTGTGGGCCTATTACCACGAAAGGTCGGACTTAAGCTCACTGACCATGGATCTAAGTCAAGCTGAGTTTTCGTACCAACCAGATCTTCAGATCAGCCGTGGTGGACCACACTTAAATCAACGGTCACCGAATCTCGATCAGGTCCACAAGCACAAGGACATGCCTGGGCCACCTTCCCTGATCCGAGGGTGAAATTGGGTCAGAATCCAACGGTCAGATTGCTTAAAATCATCGTGCAAGCGAAATGACTCAGATTTCATAAAATCTTATTAAATTTCCAACCGTTCTCACACTCTTCACTCCGGACTCAATCAAATCGACCCAGAACATCATCTGGACTTGATTTTTGAGGTGATGGTCAAGTCCAACATGGTGACCACAGCAGCCTAAGATCATCGCTATCGGACTTTCGACGCACGGTCCAGGTCCGATCCAGAACTTCCAAAAAATGCCAAGAGCAACTAGCTTTAGCGATGAATCCCAGATTTCAGAGTAACATAGCGCTAACTAATCTACAGGTATTGAGTCATGTAGATACAATTTAAAGTGATTGATGCAAATTTCACAAGTCATCGAGTATAGCGCTAATTACCCCAAAAAGCTACTAAGGAAAGATTAGCACAAAATTTTTAGGGTCATTACAATCTACCCCCCTTAAAGAAAATTTCGTCCTCGAAATTCATACCTTCTCATATTCCTCAAGGATCTGAGGGTAGCTCTTCCTGACCTCAGCTTCAGATTCCCAAGTAGCCTCTTCTTCACTATGATGCGTCCATAGCACCTTCACAAGAGGGATAGCCTTGCTACGCAATACCTGCTCCTTCCTGTCGAGAATACGCGTCGGTCGCAGTACATAAGTGGCATCCTCACTCAACTGCACCTGCTCCCAACTGATAATATGCGAAGGATCAGGAACGTACTTCTTCAGCATAGAAACATGAAATACGTTATGCACGCCCGCAAGAGGTGTGGGCAAAGCAAGGGGTATGCTACTGCTCCCACTCGATCCAGAACTTGAAATGGACTAATAAATCTTGGTATAAGCTTCCCCTTCTTACCGAACCGTAGAACTCCCTTCATAGGAGAGACCTTCAGAAATACATGGTCTCCAATCTCAAACTCAAGCGGTCGACGCCTCGTATCAGCATAACTCTTCTGCCTACTCTGGGCTCTCAGGAGTCGACGTCGAATGATGTCAACTTTCTCTGAAGTCACCTGCACCAATTCTGGGCCAAGCAAACTATGCTCACTAACTTCTGCCCAACAATGCGGTGCTCTGCACGGGCGACCATACAACGCCTCATAGGGAGCCATGCCAATACTCGCCTGAAAACTATTATTATACGCGAACTCTGCATACTAAAGACAATCATCCCAACTGTCCTTGAAATCCAAAACACAAGCTCGCAACATGTCTTTCAGGACCTGATTCACGCGTTCCGTCTGCCCATCTGTTTGTGGATGAAACGCGGTGCTGAACTTCAGTTTCACACCCATCGCTTCCTGATCCAGAAGATAGATGTGAAACGCGTGTCTCTATCAGACACAATCTCCAGGGGAACTCCATGCAGACGTACAATCTCCTTGATATACAACCTAGCCAACTCGTTTGCAGAGTTTGTGACTCTAATCGGTAAGAAATGCGCTGACTTCGTCAATCGGTCGACGATCACCCAAATAGAGTCATATCCCTTCCTCGTTCTCAGCAACCCAGAGATAAAATCTATAGAGATGAAGTCCCACTTCCATTCTGCTATGAGCATGGGCTGCAACAACCCAGGAGGTCGGTGATGCTCTGCCATGACCTGCTGGCACATGAGACAACGAGAAACAAACTCAGCAATTTGGACCTTCATATTGTCCCACCAATATGATCTCCTCATATCCTGATACATCTTCGTGCTACCTGGATGCATCGTAAGCTTAGAACTATGGGTAACTCGAGAACCTCCCGTCTCAAGTCAGGGATGTCAGGAACCCATAACCGGCCACGAAATCGTAGGCCCCCATCAGAACTAACACTCCAGTCGGAGTTCTCATCTGTACCAACCCGATTCCTCATCTTCACCAAAAGCTCATCATCTGCCTGAGCTGCAACGATCTTCTCATCGATAAGGGGTTGTACACGAATGTGTGCGATAACCTCATACGGCTTAACCACCGTAAGCTTCTGCTCAAAATCTCGTACAAACTCCAACATATCCCACTCTGCTATCATCAGCGGAGCCGCAAACTCAATAGCCTTCTTGCGACTCAATGCATCTGCCACAAGGTTCGCCTTGCTCGGATGGTAAGAAACATCGAACTTAAAGTCCTTCAATGTTTCCATCCATCGGCGCTGCCTCATATTTAAATCACGCTGCGTGAAAATATACTTAAGGCTCTTATGGTCGCAAAAGAGCTCGAACTCCTCACCATAGAGGTAATGTCTCCAGAGCTTTAATGCAAAAATGACAGCTGCTAACTCTAGGTCGTGCGTAGGGTAATTCTCTTCGTGTTTCCTCAACTGATGCGAAGCATAAGCAATCACCCTGTCCTTCTGCATAAGGACATAACCCAGGCCAACGCGAGAGGCGTCAGTATATATAATATACTTAACCCCTTGCTCTGGTAATACTAGCACAGGGGCGGACGTCAACTTGTCCTTCAGCTCCTGAAAAGCTAACTCCTCCTTCTCATTCCAAGCAAACTTCAAATCCTTCCGTGTCAACTGCGACAATGGTCTGGCAATCTTCGAGAAGTCTTGAATGAAGCGTCGATAATAGCCTGCAAGACCCAGAAAAATCCTTACCTCAGTAACTGAACCAGGCTGTTTCCAGTCCTGCACTGCAGCTACCTTGGCAAGATCGACAGCTATCCCTTCCTTGGACACCACATGTCCCAGGAACTTGACTTCCTCCTTCCAGAAATCACACTTCTTGAACTGCGCAAAAAGCTGATTCTTCCTGAGAATATCTAAAATCGCTCTTAAGTGCTCCTCGTGTTCTTCCCGGCTCGCAAAATAAATCAAGATGTCATTGATAAAGACAATGACGAATCGGAACAGGAATGGCCGAAACACCCTATTCATCAGATCCATGAACATGGCCGGTGCGTTCGTAAGACCGAACGACATCACATGGAACTCATAGTGACCGAAGCTAGTCCTGAAAGCGGTCTTCTGCACGTCCCCATCCTTGACGCCCAACTGATGATACCCAAACTGCAGATCAACCTTCAAAAAGTACCGTGCCCCCTTCAATTGATCAAACAAATCATCAATCCTGGGCAAAGGGTACTTATTCTTCACAGTTACCAAATTCAGCTTGCGATAATTAATACATAATCGCAAGGAACCATCCTTCTTCTTCACAAACAAAACAGGTGCTCCCCAAGGAGACACACTAGGCCGAATAAAACTCAAATTCAGCAAACCATCTATCTGCTTCCTCAACTCCTCCATTTCACTCGGAGGCATACGATAGGTGGGTAAAGAAATGAGCGCCGCACCAGGCATGAGGTCGATAGTAAAATCAATCTCACGCTGAGGAGGTAATCCAGGAATCGACTCAAACAGATCTTCAAACTCCCGAACTACCGGCATGCTAACTAACGCCGATTCAGCCATACTCCCCAACAGAGAAGTATAATAATCAATACGAAAAGGGTAACTGACCTGAACTGGGAAAGTAACTGTCTCGCCCTTAGGTCTATGGATGGTCACCAACCTTGCTTCACAATCAATCTCAGCTCGCATCCTCGTGAGCCAATCCATACTAATAATAACATCGTAATTATAAAGAGGTGCGACAAAGAAATCAACACGGATCGATCCACCTCCAAGATTGATCAAACAATCCATACAACGCTTGTTCATAGCAAAGAAAATCCTCGTAGCGGTAGTAAGCTTCACTCCTTGCATAGAAACAGTGCTCAAACCCAAACGCCTAACTGCCGCATAAGATATAAGAGAAGTAGTGGACCCTATATCTACCAACATAGAAACGGGAATACCTTCAATGTGCGCTGTAACCTCAAAGGATCTCGACACCAAGTCAGACATAGGCGCTTCAACTGAGAGCGCATGAACTCGAGCCTACTGCTGACGATTCGGCGGAGGAACCAAGGGCCACTGAGGTGGCCTGAAGCTAGGCACTGCAAGTCTGAAGGATGGATGAGCTGGCGCTGAACGAAGAGGTGGAGGAGAAATAACCTGAGGCATCGGACGGCTAATCCTTTGCGGTGGAGTAAAATCACTGGCCCGCATACGCGAAAAATAAAAACGGTCCAAATGCCCCATCTTCCCACAATATGAATAGCGAAGATCAGCTCGCATCTGCTTAGCTGGCGGCGCTGAACGCCTAGGAGGAGAATCTGCTCGCGACCTTTTGCCGAGAAAAGGTGCACCTTGAAAGTCCGGTCGCGGCCTAGAAACCATCGATGCTCGCATACGGGACGACCTGTCACCATCTTGCTCTGCTCGCAAGGACATGCTCACCAACTCCGCATAAGAAGAAATGCTAGTACAGCAAATCTTCGATTGGATCTCAGGCCTCAATCCCTCAGAAAAGCGCCGCATCCTCATCGGCTGATCGTCTAGAATCAAAGGCACATACCGACCCAGCTCAGTGAACTGGTTCTCATACTCCGTCACCTACAGCCCTCCCTGGCGGAGGCGAAGGAACTCACTCTCCTTCTCATGTCGGTACGTTACCGGGAAATACTTCTCGTAGAAGCATGCCTCAAACGCCTGCCACGACCACTCAAAACCTTCCTCGACATTGCGAAGAACACTATCCCACCATAAACTGGCCTCCTTCTCAAACATGAAGGAGGTAAGCTCAATCTGCTCAACCTCTGAACAATGCAGCGGTCTCAACATCTTAGAGATGCGATCGGTCTAATACTCGCCCTCCTCGGGTCTATGAGAACCCGTAAATGTAGGAGGTCGTAAGCGCTGGAATCGCTCAAAAGTGCTGCTCGCACTGGCGCTCCCAGATGGAGGCATAGGTGAAGCAGGTGGAGTCACCCCCACTGACTGAGCAAAGATGCCAGCTATGGAAGATAGGAACTCCTGCTGCTGGTGCTGCTGCTGCTAAATCTGCTGCCGCTGCATCAACAGCATCATCTGCTCAAACCTATCAGTAGGCGGAGCAGAAGAAGATGCACGGCTCAGCTCAGGAACCGAAGGCGTGACTGGAGGAGCCATAGGTGTCGGCCCAACACCGGCATGAGACCGGCCCGCCTGTGGATCCGTCTGGCTATCGCTCAAGGGAGGAACCCCAGCAAGTGACTCAACCAAGGAGAGACGGGCCGAAGTCTTCGAACCCTTAGGAGGCATCCCTACATTCAACAGAGGATGCAACCTGTTAGATTTTACGTCCACATAATCCATCCACACAGCATTCACAGCACAACTTCAAAGATAAACAACATGCATTCCATTAAACAAAATTGTCATAATACAAGTAGTGCAGCATTACATGAATCACGACTAGAAAAGCATGTGAACTACAATATTTAACACTTCAAACAACCACAAACAACTACAAATAACTCCAACTACAAAGCCAACAACGGCTACACATAGAAAGAAAACAACAAACAAAGCAAAGGATGACTACAATGACAACTACTCGTCGGAATCAGGAGATGAAGGCGGGGCACCCTTATCCTGCAAGCAACATAGGATAGACTTCAGAGTTTGAGTCACCTTCTTAAACTTATGCTTCACAAGGCCTCGAAGATCCATAATATCCTGGCGTAGAACAGCCTACCCTTCTTCAAGTCGAACAATATGAGCATCTCTGGTAGCCTGATCTACGCTTTACTCTAGTGCCATAGGAGGAGAGCTCTCACTCGTATCCTGTGCCTCTACCTCTTCCTCGTCCTGCTCTGTTTCTTCCTCAATCTCAGCACCACCTTCAGCATAACTCTCTTCATCATCGCTCTTTGACTCATCCTCACACTCTGAGGCTTGTCGACGAGGACCAATCTCTATCTGCTTAAGGGTCGCCAGGCTAATATGACGAACAGGAACCGGCTTCTCCGCTCCAAGCCATAGTCAAACTCATGCACAAGCTTACAAATGAGGCCCCCAAAAGGAAGTGATTCGGTCCTCCTAGTCGAACGAGCGATGAGAATAATCTGGCGCAGGATGTACGTCGGCACACACAACTTCGCTTCTTGCCCCACCTGATACAGGAAATCTACCATCAGGCGCGTACACTCACTGCGGTTGCTCCACCTTGGGTATACATTGAACGTACACATGTGGTGAAGCAAACGGAAGTCGTCCGTCATGTTGGTAGCCAGAAGACTCCTATTAGGCTGCCATTCAACCAAACGACCACACAAGGATCGGGTGCGACGATCCCTCTCACACATACTGTTCAAATTCTTCTCGCCGGCATACACCTCACCAAGTGGCACATTCAGGAGTCGGGATATCAAAGCGACATTGACCGTAGCTTCCTGACTACTACCACAAGGAATCTTGAACTGCAGAGGCTTCAGGGAAGGATCACGAATATTGGCATAAAAAGCTCGAACAGTACTTGCATTCGCGCGATAACAACAGAAACTCGTCATACAGCTGCGATCAACATGAGCCTCAAAAAGGACTCTACGGCCTTCATATACTCCATGCGATAGTTCCGCCAACAAGGTTCTACCAATGGGAGCTCGAGGATCGAGGTCCCGCTTGGTGTGGAATTCACGAGTGGCGGACGTGCTCGCGGCGACACCTCTCGGCCTCCGTGCACGGGTTGGGCGGCTAGGCTCGGCTTTATCCACGGGCGCTCTCTTCTTCCCCATCAAAGAAAGAAGGGAGGAAATGAAAAAGATGGCCGTGATAAACTCAAAGAGGGCCATGAGAAATGAGAGAAAGAGAGAAATAGAAAGATGGTGAAGCTTCCACACACTTAAGATCCCAAAAGAGAATTTGAGAGCCCAAATGAGAAGAAAAGGAAGTGTAGACAACAATGGGGGTGAGGGTTTTGAGAAGGGTAGGTAGGGTTTGCACGAAAATGGAGAAAGAAGAAGATTTGGAAGGGATTTGAAAGAGTTTGGAAAAGAACTTGAAAGAAAAGAGAGCTAGGGAGGGTGAGTTATGAAGGAAGTACGGCTTAGAAGGTGTTTTAACCAACGAACCATGGAAGGGTGGGCCACACTAGGCCATACAAACGTCGGCCCGAGCCGGCCCGCTGATTGGCGAGGCCTCGCCGAGCCGGCAATGACATCGCCGGTCTCTGGACCATCCGACGATGCCTCACCATTTGGGCGAGGTCCTCCTGGCCCCCCATGCTCAAAATGATGTGGACCCCCCCTGGGCCCCACTAGAAATGCCCCGATCGGCCCCTTGTATGATTTGACGCCTATCGGGTCATTCGGGCAGAAATTTGATACAAACAGAGATTTCTTGAAGATTGAAGCGTTGAAATGGGATGATAGACCATCTAGACTCATTAATAGATGGTCTAGGAAAGGTTTCAGGTCGTTGTGTGTGATCAGGAGAGAGCACAGACTCGATCTCGACGATCGTTTTCAGTAAACTTTCGCCAATAGAAGCTACGGAACACAAACACACAATCTACGATAAAGTCGCACCCAAATACACTAAAGTGGTGACAACGTGCGGTGTGTGACCATAACCCAGGTCTGGTTTAATCTAAAACATGCTCTGATACCAACTTGTAACGCCCAAAAATTCGGGGGTCGAGCATAACTCAGCTCCCGAGTTCCAAAACATCACTTATGCAACATATTTAATGATGGATGTATATTGTCTGTATTAGTGCATAAAATATGGAATAGATTAAGCCAAAGCACAGATATAATTCAGGGATAAGTGAAGAAAGCAAGTGGAAGACTTATACAATCATATGTGTACATGTGCAAATCCCTAAAGTACGTATACATACCAGGTCGTAATGTAAGTGTTGCTATTAAAATTACAAGTATCAAATTACATCATTTAATTCCCAAAAAAAATCCCAGCATCCCTCGCATCAGAACAAGGCTCACTAGAACCTGTCTGAAAACTGCATAAAAGAGAAAGCAGCCTCATCATCATCAATCTCCTGCTCTGCCTCAGAAGTCACATCAACATCTGTAACATCAGCAGCTAAGACAGAGTCTAGTGGGTGTTTAACACCGCCCCAGAACGTGGGAGTGAGTGATCAACTCAGTGGAACAATAAAGCACATGTTAACATGTTATCAATTCAATCAAGTAGTAATGATAAAGCAGAACAATTAAACATGTCCTAAGTACTCTTGTTAATGCAAGAATGTATGAAGAATGATGCGTGCCCTCACGTGTACACCCTCAGCGTCTTCATCTTACGTTACGCATGACATCGCCTCAAAGTGCGCCACGTCTACAAAGCACATGCAAATGCGGTGCATGAACATGGTTACCAAGTTGTTATTAGTCCTTTTCATACAGCAGGATTGGGAAGCTAAGGTACCTTCCTCATATCACCATCCAAACAGTGATCCATTCTAGGGTCGTCAGTCCTAGGCATCTCATACGATCATATGGTTTTAGGTCGTTGCAAATGGTTTTAGGTCGTTGCAAAGGGCTCGTCACCAATCAATGCACGCCAATCATACCTTCGTTACTGCACTAAGGCTCGTCACCTCAATGCGGTATCCGGGTATGCTCGAGGTCACTACAGAGGGCTCGTCACTAATCAATGTAGGCCGACAGCACGAATATAGTATCCCATACCACCATAATCGGCTCACGAGTTTGGTTGCTCACTGGTCACTACGGAGAGGCTCGTCACCCCATCGTAGGCCGACAGCTCGACCATGGTGTCCCATACCACCATGTTCAGCTCATGAGTCTTAGCGGATCAAGGCACCATGGTTAATAGGATTTCATTGGTAAGTTTAGTACCCTAGATTCAAACAGTAGTGTCCATACATGGTGAACATACATCGGACAATCGGGTTACTTGACGAACTCGACTAGCACGAGTGCGCGTTGAGTTGAACGACATAGAGTGCGCAAACACTCCGCGTGGCCAAACCACTGCCGACAACTCTAATACGACTCGGGTTCGTCTAATCACGTCTTACGTGGCGAAAGCAACCTCAGCCACAATGTTAATGTCGATTACCGATTTCCTGGACTAATGCATAGTCCCACACACATTACACTACAACAGATATTCGTATTGAATGTAGAACAGTAAATGAACAACAACTCAAATCATGTGGTACACAAGCATTTGAAGAATATCAACTTAACATGAATGTAAGCATAAGTAATACTTGAATTTAAACAACAAGGAATGTAACTTACATGAAGAAAATCATACACACTAGTGGGAGAGTTGAGAATTGCTTCTCAACGCCCATACTAGGTTGGTACATCACACTTTAGATCATTCAGACATTTCTACAAACACTTAGAATACATAATACAACATACATGACGTATGTTGAAATACACATATTTGGACAATTTCTTTTACCAAGGAGTTGTCACACATACATCTAGCATACATACATGAGAAATAATCATGGCAGACACATGTGCATATTTTATACGCATATGGTACTTTATACATACACATAGAATACACAAATCTCAATATAACACATGCATATCAGGAACACAAAGTAAACATAACATTTGGCATGTGAAATCTCATCCAAAACAAGAATAAATCATTCACTGGCATTGAAAGCCTTGAAAACCATAACCCATGCGATTAAAGTGCGCACCTTAATCCAGAAAAGAACACCGAACTGATTTCAGACGATATGCCTTCGTCAACGGCGACAGAATAACCTAAGGCAAGAATAGGAATGAGATACAACATTGCAAAGACTATTCTAAACTCTAACACAGATTAGGGTTAGGTTAACTTACCCAAAGATGAACTCAGAATCGCCGGAATAACGATTTAGAAGTGAAGGTTCAAGGAAGAAGAAGAACAGGAAAGAATCTAAGATGATTCACCAAATTCTCTCTCACTTTCTCTCTCTTTTCCTTTCTCTTTCTTAGCTAGGGTTAGGAAATTCGTATGGAAAAGAGAGCTAGGGTTTTAAGGTCTATAAATAGGCCTAACATTGATGAAAATAACCCCAGGGCCAAGGTATACTTAGGGTATAACCAAAACCGGCCTCTCACGATCCAACGAAGCACTTCCGGTGGGCCTATTACCACGAAAGGTCGGACTTAAGCTCACTGACCATGAATTTAGGTCAAGTTGAGTTTTCGTACCAACCGGATTTTCAAATCAGCCGTGGTGGACCACACTTAAATCAACGGTCAACGAATCTCGATCAGGTCCACAAGCACAAGGACATGCCTGGGCCACCTTCCCTGATCCGAGGGTTAAATTGGGTCAGAATCCAACGGTCAGATTGCTTAAAATCATCACGCAAGCGACACGACTCAGATTTCATAAAATCTTATTAAATTTCCAACCGTTCTCACACTCTTCACTCCGGACTCAATCAAATCGACCCAGAACATCATCTGGACTTGATTTTTGAGGTGATGGTCAAGTCCAACATGGTGACCGCAACAGCCTAAGATCATCACTATCGGACTTTCGACGCGTGGTCCAGGTCCGATCCAGAACTTCCAAAAAATCCCAAGAGCAACTAGCTTTAGCGATGAATCCCAGATTTCAAAGTAACATAGCGCTAACTAATCTACATGTTTTAAGTCATGCAGATACAATTTAAAGTGATTGATGCAAATTTCACAAGCAATCGAGTATAGCGCTAATTACCCCAAAAAGCTACTAAGGAAAGATTAGCACAAAATTTTCAGGGTCATTGCACAACTACCCAAGAAATAAATCGCGCAGGCCCGAAGCATATCCTCAAGGATCTGGTTTACCCTTTCAGTCTACCCATCGGTCTGCGGATGATATGTGGTGCTGAGCTACAAATCAGTGCCCATCTATATCTGGAAGCTCCTCCAAAACTAAGACATGAACCTCGGGTCTCGGTCTGAAACGATCGAGACAGGAACACCATGTAGTCTCATGATCTTATCAACAAATAGCTTAGCGAACCGGTCCGCATGCCAGGTCTCACAAATTGTAAAAAAATATCCCGACTTCGTCAGACGGTCCATAACAACGTGGATGGCGTCATGATCGCGCTGAGTCCTTGGCAAACCTATGACCAAATCGGTAGATATGTGCTCCCACTTCCACATCGGGATGCTCAACTACTGCAATAAACCAGGGGGTCTTTGATGATCAGCGTTGACACACTGGCATGTGTCACATTCGTCCACAAAACTGGCTATCTGGTGCTTCATCCCTACCCAAAAATACTGATGCCTCATATCGCGATACATCTTCATCGAGCCAGGGTGGATAGAGAACCGTGATCGATGTGCCTCGGTCATAAGATCTCGACGCAACTCAAGAATATCCGGGACACATAATCGGCCTCTGAAATGAAATCCACCATCAGAACCAATCTGCCAATCTATCTGACTCTTAGATGCTGCCTCTGCTGGGTAATCCTGTAATGACACATCTGCTTGTTGAGCCTCGATCACCCTTACGACAAGAGAGGGTTGAATCGATAGGCTCGATAACTGTACAATAAAAGACTGCAAGCCGATCTCGAAGTTAAATGTAGACACATCCTCAAGGATCCTTCACTCTTGAATCATCATGTGCGCCACCAGGCCTCGTGGCTGATGCCTAAGGGCATCCGCCACCACGTTTGCCTTACTCGGGTGGTACTGGAGATCAAAATCATAGTCTTTTAGGAGCTCCATCCAACGCCTCTGCCTCATGTTAAGCTCGGACTGAGAGAACAGATACTTCAAGCTCTTGTGGTTGGAGAATAACTCAAACTTCACCCCATAAAGATAGTGCCTCCACACCTTCAAGGCGAAGACAACTGCTGCCAGCTCCAAATCATCTGTGGGGTAGTTCAGCTCATGGACCTTGAGCTAGCGAGACGCATAAGCCACCGGCTTCCCATGCTACATCAGGACAGCACCCAAGCCAACTTGCGAGGCATCGGTAAATACAACAAATCCATCACTCCCAGAGGGAAGTGTGAGGACAGGAGCGGACATAAGGGGTTCCTTCAGATCCATAAATGCCTGCTCATAAGTGTCGCTCTAAACGAACTCAGCACCCTTCTAGGTCAACCTGGTCAACGGGGCAGCAATACGAGAGAATCCCTCAATGAAATGTCAGTAGTAGCCCGTCAAACTAAGAAAACTGCGGATCTCGGATGTGTTCGTGGGCTGGCCCCACTGATGCATGACATCAATCTTCGAGGGGTCCACTGCGACACCATGCCTCGTCACCACATGACCGAGGAACTTCACCTCCTCCTGCCAGAACTCACACTTCTCCAACTTCACGTAAAGCTGGTGTGCACGGAGGGTCTGCAATGTAATCTCCAGATGCCGCTTATGCTCCTCATGGGTCCTCGAATATATCAGAATGTCGTCGATGAATACCACAACAAACTGGTTGAGATACGGATGAAAGACCTCGTTCATCAACTGCATGAATACTACAAGCGCATTGGTCAGTCTGAAGGACATGACTTGGAACTCAAAATGACCGTAGCGCATCCTGAAGGCTGTCTTCAGGATATCTTCATCTCGGACTCGAACCTAATGATAACTGGACCGTAATCTATCTTCAAAAAGAACTATGCCTCTTGCAACTGATTAAACAAATCATCGATCGTCAGAAGCGGGTATTTTTTCTTGATTGTGACCTTATTGAGTTCGTGGTAATCTACGCAAAGCCTCAACGAGCCATCCTTCTTCTTCATGAAGAGTACCGGTACTCCCCACGGTGAACTACTCAGACGGATAAAGCCTAACTCATGCAACTCGTCTAACTGCTTCTGTAGTTCCCGTAACTCCAACGGTGCCATTCGATATGGGGCCTTTGAAATAGGCATGGTACCGGGCACGAGATCAATCTGGAACTTAGTGTGCCAACGAGGTGGTAACCCCGGAATCTCCTGGAACACATCGAAAAAATCACAAACGACCGACAACTGGTCGATACTCAAAGCAGCTGACTCCTCAACGGCACACGATAATAGGCAAGAAAGCTACTCTCCTCTGGGCTCAACAATAAACTAGAACTCTGGCATGCCAGGTATCCAAAACGTGACTGTCCTCGTGGAACAGTCCAATATGGCTTGGTACTCGATGAGACAGTCCATGCCCAGGATAACATCAAACTCGAACATCGGTAATACGAACAGGGTGGTAAGTAAAAAGATATCCCCAATCAGAACGGGACAAGATGAGCAAAATCGGCCTAACACTACAGTCTTCCCTAAGGGCGTCGATACTAACAAACCATCACGAGCAGACTTCATCGGCAAATCAGTCGATCGACAAAAATCATCGGCCACAAAGGAATGCGATGCACCAGAATCAAACAATACACGTGCAATGCATGCAGAAATAGGGAGAGTACCCTCGACGACCCCTCCTGATGACTGAGGGTTTTGTTGGGCAGCATAAAATCTACCCTGGGCCTGCTGAAGTAGGTCCCCTTTGAGGTTCTGCTAATGCTGTTACCGCTGTGGCGGCCTGATCTGCTACCTCTACTACTGTGGGGGAGGCCATGGAGGCTGGTGCTGTGGTCGTTGCTGCCACTGTGGTGGCTATCTTAGGGGCTGATGCGGTGTCCTCGGCTACTACAGTGGATGGGGACACTCGTGCACACGATGTTATGTCCTACCACACCCAAAGCAAGTACCTGTATATGGTCCCAAAGGTGGTGCTGGGGGTACTGTTGGTGCTCGGAATGCTCGGCGGGTCGTGCGCCGCTACTGTGAACGATGCTACTGCTGGGAACTACTAGAGGGCGCCTTCCTCTTCTGATCTCCCCTCTGGTCATGGGCTCTCTGTAAACTGACCCAATCTGACTCGTAGATCTGGGCCCTCTCTACGATTTGCTTAAACGTCAGAAGCATGTGTCCGATCACACGGCTCCTGAGGCTAGGACGTAAACCGTTCTCAAAACATCAGGCCTTCTGCCCCTCATTATCAACAAGATATGTCGTGAATCTCGATAGTGCGACGAAATGTGCATCATACTAGGACACAGTCATGTCCCCCTGGACCAGAGTCTCAAAATCTAATGTGCGTTGCTGGCGCACATGCTTGAGAAAGAACTTTCGGTCGAATTGGTCTACAAAGTCCTCCTAGGTCCACATGAAATTGACCACTACTGATCGAGTGACAGATGCCCACTAATGTTGAGCCTCACCCTGGAGAAGGAATACAGCTAATGGAACTCGCTGCTGGGTCATACATCTCATGGTGTCAAATGTCTTCTCCACCTCGGAGCACCATATCTCTAATGCGGTAGGGTCTAGCTCACCCCAAAAATACGGGGGATTGTGCTATCGAAAGTCCTTAAGAAGGGCGCTCTCACGCACCTGCTTAGCCACAACTAGCATAACAGTGGGACGCCTGGTCTGCCCCTGAAAGATAACAGTCATCGTCTGTAGCATTTGTTGAAGTTGCTCTGCAGTCACAGGTGTTGTCGGGGCTACGTCAGGCTCACACGGAGGAACAGGAGTCGCTCGGGTCGCTCTCCTAGGCGGTATGTCCTACGGGAAGGAATAAGAGCCTATTAGCCTTGAGAGTTCTCAAAGGCATTAACGTTACGGGTCTATGTTGGAAAATTGCTAAGTTATTCGAGCTCGGGACCTATATATTTTAAGTTCATAGCAGATATGTGATGTGATCCTTAAGTATTCCCAAGTTATGCTCTGATACCAACTTCTGCCACGCCCCAAATTCAGAAAACGGGCTCACAGAATTTTCGATTGCCGAATCCGGCACCAACAGCCTCCGTAATGCCCTATTCTTGGATCCCAGCACTCACATGCCAGATTTCGATCTTGGAATCCTACAAGAAGGATTTTCAGTATAATTTTTTTTTGTAATGGAGCATAACCACAAGCATAACCAAATCACAAAACAACCTCACCACATATCCACTATATCAAAAACTTTAAGTACAAAATGGAAAGGGAAATACAGGGTGATCAAAAAGCTCCAAAATAGACTGATACCCGCTCTTGCCTCAGCATTGCTGTGGTCCAATACCACCTGCACGCAACGGTCATGTATAAGCTTACAAAAGCTTAGAGGGTGGTGTAAGTGTGCGCGCAAGGCAAGCACCAAGTGTGAAATATCAGAGTAATGTGAAAATATGCGGTAAGACCATGAATGATATCAGTTGTACCGAAGCTATATGATGCAAGGCATGAATGCTATCGGCCATACCAAGGCCATGCGATGCGAGGCCTATGTAGCCAAATGTCATATGTGAGATGCAAAGCAAGCATGCTAGTCCTCATTAAGTACACATATCAATACAATTCCTCTTTGGACTAATACACTTCACACTGACTGCCTCCTCCCTAGCTGCACAGCCAAATAAGTGGAAAAGACCATACTATCTGCTGACCAGTAGTCTGCCAATACTTACCCGGCTAATAGATAGCGGACTCATTTGTGAGTTGGTCAAACTCAGCCCAGCTTATAACCCCCTCACTTGGGCGGATAAGGTCACACCCCCTTCCAACCGACCATGACACGGTGGGAGACGTGACCTACTGGTATTTAGCACTTGGGTGCTCGTGTATCCACTCGGTCTAGACGTTGGAGCATCTCTTGGTACTAAAAAGGTTCTGGAATTTTCACCTAAGGACATCCTAAGTGCCCACAATGCTAAAGCTAATATTTTTGATATCTAATACGACCATCCACGATGTGCCTAGGAGGCCATGGCCCTGATGTCGCTAGGGCGTGCAATGATCACGACACACAATGTGAAATGCATGAGTCACACCGTCAGTCAAGTAGCAATCCTACGCATACTGCGCGATCATGTAGGGCACTCCGTCTTATAAGGAGTCCTGTAAATGTCTTTGCCCAACGACTTATCCTATGATCAAACATTCCTTATATCAAGCATACATATGATGCAGATCCTAAGGAGAGTTACAATACGGACATTTAACCAACATTGTACTTACACAGTCATGTCAAACTATCATTGCCCTCAAGGCATAGCCCGCCATAAAGGTCAACACATAAACCACGATGGAATCACATTCAATGGGCCTTATGTACATCCCATTGGGCCTTGACTCATGGGCTAACAATACATCAAACGGGCCTCATAGCTTGGGCCTCATATATATCAAGCTGAGCCTCAACAACAGGCCACAAATACATCAAGATGGGCCTCATACATATACCAAGGTGGGCCTTAATGGACGGCCATAAATAAATCAAGATGGGCCTCATATATATGCTAAGGTGGGCCTCAATAGACAGCCACAAATAAATCAAGATGGGCCTCATGCATATACCAAGGTGGGGTCCACTTGAACTATAGATCTGTCTTATTTTTAGTCTCAAGCATGTAAGACAAGCTTGCGAAATGGTTGGACGGTTTGGATGAAACACATGCATCATAGTGGGGGTCCACATGAACCATGGATCTGACTCATTCTTTAACCCATGCCATAAAATGAGCTTTCAAAGTGGCTGGACGGTTTGGATGTAGCATGTGCATCATAGTGGGTCCCACAGACCCTACTGATCTCAACAACAGTGGGACCCACTGTCCCTGTAGAATGGGTGGACGGCATGTATAAAACACATACCCCATGGTGGGTTCCACCGTTGGTGGACGGTGGGAATAAAACACATACATCATTGTGGGTCCCACGTGGGGCCCACCATAATGCTTATTCGTTGTCCAACCTGTTGATAAGGTCATACGGACCTGGAATGAAGAGGAAAAACATATTCATATGATCCAAAACTTCTATGAACCCAAAAATGGGTTTCAATGGCAGACGGTTCAACCCCAATGTTTCTTATTATGTGGGCCACCTAAGCTTTAGATGGGGCTGATATTTGAAGGGTGGCCCACTGCCCTAAGGGCCTACAAAATGGATGGTGTGGATATACAAAATACATCACGGCGGGGCCCACATATGGGACCGTGGTCCTTAGTCCAGAGCACGCTACAGCAGGCGCTACATGCATTTTTTTTTTAAAAGTGGTTTTTCCACGGTTTTTCGCATGTGGGGCCCACATCAAATGAATCTACCCCACCCAATGGATTCCACAGTCCGTAACCCATCAATCAAGCCCAATATTGGGCATCTTTCGGCATGTAGAAAAATTAAGGTGAATTTAAATGGTGAAAATCATTGTTTTCAAAGGTATGGCCCACTAGAAAATTGGATCAGTTTCATTTTTCGGCTCAATGCCTAAAATGAGTTGGTAAATAAGATGGACGGCGTGGATTGAATGCATACATACATGTGAGGCCTATGCAAGTGTCTCACCCAAATGCTTATGAATCAAGCTAATATTTGTGTTTTCTCACTTCACGTCCCGACGCTGGACGGTTCTGGGCAAGACAAATACATTTGAGGTGGGCCCTGCTTAGGTGGGCCACGACATGGCTGGGTGGTGTGGAACAACATATATACAAAGTGGGCCCCACCTACAAATGACTTAGATCAAATACATGCTTCATGGTGGGGTCCATCTGGGTGGGCCACATGGACATATCATCACATAAAAAGAAAAAGAGAGAGAGAGAGACGGGACACGTGTGATGGAGGGCTCCACCACTATGAGCCCTCCCTTGCATTCAATCATACATCAAGTGGGTCCCAATACATGTGGGCCTACCAAATCAAAGATTAACGGTGGAGGTTCCTTCTCCACCCAAAATGGATGGTCTAGATGACTTTTTTTTACAAGGAAAATAAACATCATGATGGGGTCCATGGAGAATGGCCCCATCATGGAATGATCATGGGAATCAAGGTGGGCCATCGACCACATCTTAGTATCCAAAGTGAGATCCATACCATCGATCGGTAGGCCTCACTTGGCCCATAATAAAAACATGAAAACTAGCCTATAGAAGCACCCACCGTTCGATCTTCTTGGTCCAATGGAAAGCCGATCTCCTTGTGTCTCACTTTGATGGAAGGTGATGAGAGTTAAAGGGCTAGGATGAAGGATTTTGGGAGGGGAAAGTGGGCCACACAACTCACTCTTTTCTCACATGGAAGATCTTGGACATGGGATTTTTCCTTGTTGGGAATGTGGGTTTGAGAAATGAGAGAGAGAGAGAGAGAGAGAGAGAGAGAGAGTATCTTAGGTAGGCCATGATTACTTATAAGTGAGGTATGGGTGGCTAGCAATAAATGCTTGTAAGAAGGGCTAGGGGTAGGGTGGCTAGCCATAAGTCCTTGTAAGAAGGGCTAGGGGTAGGTAGGGTGGCTATAGCTAAGGTAGGGTGGTCATAGATAGGGTGATGTCAGCACTCTCATGATTTCCTAGGGATTGGTGCCACATGGAGTAGGTGGGTCCCACAATATGTGGTCCACGACCATTGTAATGCACGGTCCACATCCTATGATCTAAGCGTCGGATTAGTGACGCGGCGTTGGAACCGCAGCAACGGTGCGATCGCAATGGTATGGGTCTCGGATTAAGCTGACTCAAGTCTACAGGATATGACTTTGAATCATGCGCAAACGTCGATTATAGGTCGTAGGTTGCTGGAATTCGACGAGAATGATCGCAGGAGTTGACAGAATAGTACGGACTAGGATACGAGTCTTAAATTGATAATGGTATCCTAGAAAGTAAAGTCTGTGCCAAAATACTGTGATCACTTCCTGAGAGATTTAATTCCAAGGTGTCTGCTATTTAGGAACTAAGAGACACGGATCATATGAAGGTTGAGGAACTTGTTGGTTCACTTAAAACATACGAGTTAATTTTCAAAGCTCCAAAAGGTAAGTTTATAGCTCTTAAATCATCCAATTCTATTTCTTATTATAGTAATGTTAATTCTGATTATGAAAACTCAGAGGATGATATGGCTTTACTTGCAAAAAAGTTTTACAAGATTTTTAAAAGTAAGAAAAGAGTTGATTTTCAAAAACTCTCTAAGAAGAAGAAGGTTAAATCTAAATCATGGAAATCTCTAAAAGATAGTGTTTCAACTACCATGAATATGGGCATTTGGTAAATAAATGTCCAAAGAGGGACAAGCCAAAGTCAAAAGGCATGTTAGCCACATGGGATGAATTGTCCAGCTCTGAAGCTTCTTCTGAGTCGGATGAATCTGAACTCGAAACTTCAAATGAAGTCAAGGCTTTAATTACTCTTACCAAAGTCACCTCCTTTGATAGTTGCGACACATCTGAATCTCTAAGGAGTGACCTTGAAAATGATAATGAAGATGATCTTTAGGATGCCTATAATGCCTTATACAGGGAGAGTAGTAAGATTGATGTCAAGATAAAACTTCAAAAAGAGAAATTTATGAAATTGAAAGAAGAATTTGAAAACTCTGTTCTAAAAAAATCTCATATTTCTGATTGTTTTGAAAAAATAAAATGTGATTTAAATTTCAAAACATCTGAACTTGAAAAATTAAGAACAAAAAATGAGAAACTAAAACTTGAAGTTTCTTCCCTATTGAGTTTAAAGGATACATGGAGGTATGCCCATGGAGACCCTAAACTTGAAAAGTTATTAACCGCATCTAGAACATGTGGAGACAGATCGGGTCTGGGCTATGACAAATAAATGCCTCTGAAAAATAAGAGTGTATCTCCTACATTTGTTAAAGGAGAATCCTCTAACTCAAAAGGAAAGGGTTTGAAATATAATAATCAAAACAACTCTAAAAATGTAAAAACTTTTCAAGCTTCTGAAGTCAATACTAATAATGTTAGCTTTAGAAAACAATTCTATAATCCTTTAGCTGAAAAAAATTGTGGACTTACTCAAGGAGTTTCTCAAATCTAACTTTAATGTGAGAGTTAATAATAATTTCAAGCGAAGAAAAACCAACAGTGCTCCAAAACCCAAAACTACAATAAAATAGGTTCCTAAGGTTACTTGTCTGGTTGCCTACATCACCTTCAAGGCTTCAAGTCAATCAAAGTGGTACCTAGACAGTAGTTACTCAAGACATATGACACGTGATAGAGATTTGTTCACCAACTACAAAGAAATGACTGATGGCTCAGTCACTTTTGGTGATGGAAGCAACTGCAAGATAATTGGCGAAGGTATAGTTCATATTTCTAACCTTCCTCCTTTTGAAAATGTTTTATTTGTAGAAGGACTTAAGCACAATCCTTTGAGCATATCTCAAATCTGCGATAACAAGCATAGTGTTAAATTTACAAATCAAGGATGCGAGATCTCAAATGAGAAAGGTTGTGTGATATTAAATGGTCGTAGAACACTTGAGAATTGCTATATCATGAATGAATCTTGATCATCTAAATTATCTTGTTGCGTGGTCCAAACCGATGAAAACGAATTATGGCACAAACACCTTGGAGATGTGAACTATCGAAATTTATATAGATTGAGTAAAGGTGATCTTGTTAGACCTCTACCCAATTTGAAGAAAATGGATAAAATATGTGGCACATGTCAGATTGGAAAATAAACACGGAGGAGTCATAAGAAAGTGAACTCCTCTGTCACATCCAAACCTCTTGAACTTCTCCACATGGATCTTGTTGGACCAACTAGAACGGAGAGTAGAGGTGGTAAGAAGTATTTCTTGGTAATTGTGGATGACTTTACCAAGTTTACTTGGGTTGCATTCATGAGAGAAAAATTTAAAACTCTCGATGAAATTAAAAGAATACTCAAGGGTATTCAGATTGAAAAAGAAATGAATGTTGTTGAGATCCAAAGTGATCATGGATCGGAATTCGAAAATAGTAATTTTGAGAAGTTCTATAGTGATCATGGTATATCGCATGAGTTTTCTGCTCCTAAGATGCCTCAACAAAATGGGAATGTTGAAAAGAAAAACATAGTGCTACAAGAGATGGCCAATGTAATGTTAAATAGCATGAAATTACCTAAAAATTTATGGGCTGAAGCTGTTAATACTGAATGTTTTATCATAAACCGTGTTTACATTAGAAAACTTAAAGATAAAACAACTTATGAATTGTGGTTTAATAAGAAATACATAGTTAAATACTTTCAAACTTTTGGAAGTAAGTGGTACATTTTACGAGACCGGGAAAATTTAGAGAAGTTCGATACCAAGAGTGATGAATGGATATTCCTAGGTTATGCTCTAAATAGTCAAGCATACCATGTTCTTAACAAGAGAACTGGTGTTATTCAGGAGTTTATAAATGTTGTTATTGATGATCACCTGAACACACCAACATCTAGTTCAGAAGATGATGAAATCACTGTAATTGATAAACCTGACTCCTCATCTTGTCAAATCAATACTGAACTACAATCAGTTAATGACCATCCTACTGATCAAATACTAGGTAACCCTCTCATTGGTGTGCGTACTAGAAAACAACTGGAAAACATATGTAATTATGTGTGTTTTACTTCCCAAATCGAACTAGC
This sequence comes from Magnolia sinica, assembly GCF_029962835.1. Taxonomy (NCBI): domain Eukaryota; kingdom Viridiplantae; phylum Streptophyta; class Magnoliopsida; order Magnoliales; family Magnoliaceae; genus Magnolia; species Magnolia sinica. Next base: position 71,896,202 of record NC_080573.1, read on the forward strand.
CAATGTAAAAGAGGCACTCACTGATGAAAATTGGATAGTTGCATTTAAGATGAACTAAACCAATTTGTTAGGAATGATGTATGGTATTTAGTTCCAAGACCTTCTAATAAACATACAATTGGAACTAAGTGGATTTTTAAAAATAAATCTGATGAGTTAGGGAATATAATAAGAAACAAAGCTAGATTGATTGTCCAAGGGTACACTCAGATAGAAGCAGCCGATTATGATGAAACCTTTGGCCAAGCAGCTCATCTTGAATCCATTAGATTATTCATATCCATTGTATGTTTTAAAAAGTTTAAGATCTATCAAATGAATGTTAAAAATGTATTTCTAAATGGTGATCTACATGAAGAGGTTTATGTTGAACAACCTAAGGGTTTTTAGGACCCTAAACACTCTAATCATGTGTATTGCCTTAAAAAGGCACTTTATTGTTTGAAACAAGCTCCCAGGGCATGGTATGAGAAATTGACTAAGTTCTTATTAAGTCATAATTTTATTATGGGGGGTATTGATAAAATTCTTTTTGTTAAAAAATTCAATGAACACATACTAATAGTACAGATCTACGTTAATGATATTATCTATGATTTTACTTGCTCTAACCTGTCCATTGAGTTTGCAGAGTTGATGAAATCCAAGTTCAAAGTGAGTATGGTGGGAGAATTGAAATACTTTCTCGGTTTACAAGTTAAACAATTAGAAGATGGTATCTTCATTTCTCAAACTAAGCATGCTTTAAACCTAGTTAAGAAATTTGGATTTGAGAATGGAAAAAAATTTGATACTCCTATGAGTACGACTCTTAAGCTTTATACAATAGGTAAAAGTTTAGATCCTCGGTTATATCATAGTATGATTGGTAGTTTGCTATACTTAACCGTGAGTTAACCTGATATAGCATTCACTGTAGGTATCTGTGCTAGATATCAATCAAATCCTAAGGAATCTCATCTTATTTCTGTCATGCATATTATTAGATATGTTGCAAGTATGACTAATCCAGGCCTCTAGTATCTGCATGATCTAATGTTCAATTAGCTGGATATACGAATGCTGAGTGGGCTGGGAACATAGATGATAGAAAATCTACCAGTGGTGGATGTTTTTATGTTAGGAATTGTTTAGTTTCCTGGCACATCAAGAAACAGAGTTCCGTATCATTATCTACAACTGAGAGTGAATATATTGTAACTGAAAATGCTTGTACCCATCTTATGTGGATGAAAAGAATGCTCAATGATTATGGTATTGCACAAGATACAGTGATATTGTATTGCGATAACTTTAGCTCAATTAATATTTCTAAAAATTCCATCTAGCATTCCCGTACTAAACATATTGACATTCGGTATCATTATATTCAAGAATTAGTAGAAGATAAAATCCTTTCATTGGAATACGTTAAAACAGAAAATTAGCTTGCGGACATATTTACCAAACCACTTGACAAGAATAGATTTTCTAAGTTGAAAATGAATATTGGTATGTGTAATTCTAACTGAGTTTATCATGTTTGAATATATTTTTTTAAATTTTTATGCAAAAAACTTTGAATAAGATTGAATAAAAATTTGAATTTTTAGTGGTTGCACGACCGGTCGAGCACATACTCGACCAGTCGTGACTCGACGAGTTGAGCATGTACTTGACAGGTCGAGTTGCGTGGTTGGGAGACATTTATGAGTGAGAAAATCACTTTTTCTCTCATTTTCTCTTCTCCATCAACCCCCTTTCTGACCCGTCGAACCCATCTTTGATTAGTGCTTGGTAAGTACTCCATTTTTTATTTCCTTTTATATTTGGGTTCTTTGGATCATATATTGCTAGATTCTTCCGTTGATTTGAGCTTTTTGAGTGGTTTCTAGTTAAAAATCTGTTGGGTTTGAATTCCTTTATTGTATTTCTTCCTTTTTATCTTGCAATGAAAGGAAGAGTTAAGAAGAAAGCTATTAGAACTTCCACTTCTAAATCGACTCCTATTAGGGTGCGAACCCTTCGTCCTCCCGAAGACGATCTCGATTATGTGCGAGATCTTTGTTATCGCAAGGTTATTGTTGAGCAGTCGGTCAATTCAAATCACCTTACTCAATTTTAGATTCTTCACCTCCTTATAGTTGTAGGCTGGTAGAACATCTTAAATTGGGGTGGACCAACATACAGATCCATTCTGCAAGGGATGTTCGCTTGCATTAGCGATGTAACTCTTGATGAATTAACCTTCACAATTGTCTTTAGAGAAGGATCATTTAAAGTTAATCATTACTTAATTTTGGCCTTACTTGATACTAATGTAAGTGATAATGGTATTCTAATACTGACCTTAGCCGAAAGGTGGTCTGAGTCAGAAAAGCATACACTAACCTGCAAATTATGTAACATAAACTCGGAATGGAGTGTGGAAATGCGCTCTGCACCAACCAAATGTTTCCCGAATATAGGGTTTTGCATCACATTTTTATTTCAAATGTTTATCCCCGATCTGGCAACAAAGCTAAATTGACATCATTTATGGTTTGTCTTATTCACTCCATTATGTTGGGTATTCCTATTTGTCTTCCTTCTTTGATCTGTTACATTATTATTTAATGTTGTCTTCACTTGGGCCACAACTATATTCCATTTGCTTACTTGATGACCACCCTAGCTTTGCATTGTAATGTGGTCATGCTGCCTGGTGAGGCTCCTATTTCGCTTCTTCCATTCAATAATTTAAATATAAACAAGATGAACCTAAAGCTGAATCCTAGTTAAAGGGATGGGGAAGCATAGAAGTTGAAGAAGAAGATGCGCTACCAACCGACACCATGATGGAAGATATATTTGATGAGTTAAAATCAGATGATTTTGAGGCTGATCTTGATTAACAACCACCTAAGTATGATGAGAGCCTTCGCACTTTAGAGGAGAAGGTGGATGCATTGAAAATATCCTAAGATAGTCAAATGAAATATATGCGTAAGTATTTTCGATGCATAACTAAGGGACTGCATCAGATTGATCCATCCATTCCACCTCCTTCTTCATTTAGATCAGACTAGTATTTCTTGATATTTTAGGCATGTATTAATGTTAAACTTTAACTTTCACTTCTTTTTTGACTTGTTATGTATAACTTGTTGATGTTGATACTCTTCTTAATTATGCTCTTAACTTTAACTCTTTTTCTACTACTCCATGTTATTATCATAATCACCGCTATGTTTACACTCTATTATTTATCTTCCTTTGTCAAGTTGTGACAAAAAGGGGGAGAATTTAGTAGTTTTGTGATTGTGTTCATGAGATTATATGGTGTATGGTGTCAAGTTATAGTTTTTTTTTAAATATGAATTTGTTAATACAGGTATTCTATAAGTCACCAAGCTCAGATTGAGGGGGATTTTTTTTTTTTTTAAGAGTGCCATATCATAAAGTGGAGTTGTGATGTTTGTGGACTTGTGTATTATTGTGAAATCTTTTAAGTTGGTTTTTCACAAATTTGACAAAGGGGGAGATTGTAAGTGCTATGTTGTATATCAAGCACCCTGTATTGTCAAATTTTATAGTGACAAACCACTTTGGAATGATGGACTTGTTCATGATGGAAAGTTCACCTTCAAGTGACCTTCGAGTGATGGAATGTTTGTCTTCATACAAAGATGTGTTACAAGCCATGAAGACTGTTCTTTCTACATCAACTTCATGTTCTAGTCCAAGTTCAAGTACTAGTTCAAATGCAAGATCAAGTTCAAGTACACTTCATAGTCAAGAAAAAGATTAAGTTTTAAGTATACAAGTTCAAGCTTCAAATACTTCAAGAAAAAGATCTACCGAATCTATTAAAGTTACAAGTTCAATGTTCAATATTTCAGGTATAAATGACCCTAGAAAGACCTTAGGTTTAGGTCATTCATATTGCACATTTAATTTAGGTCATTGTGCTTATTATAGGCTTTGCTTCGACTAGTCTTAGTCAATGTTCGACTAGTCTAGGCTCTAGCTTGACCAGTCCAGGGTTTTACTCGACCAGTCTAGATTTAAATTCAAATTTTTGGAATTTACTAATAGGTCCTCGACCAGTCGAGAACCCTGCTCGACCGGTCGTAGAGACAAGCTTAACTTGAACTCCAGCAACCATTTTAAGCCCCACTTGACCAGTTGAGGGTCAATTTTATCTGATCGTGCCAGAATTTTTGAAATTTGGTTGCTCCTAGGACCAGTCGAGGGAACCATTTTTCAGCATATAAATAGAGGACTTTTCTCAGCTTTTTTCATTCATTCCAAGCCAAGTTAAGCCACCACTATGAGAGATAAGTCCCCGTGATTGTCAAGCTTTGTACGATAATTTAAGATTCTTTTTATAGCCTTTTGATTTTTAATTTCTTGATCTCTTGCTACTTCAATCTGATCTGATAAAAGGCCTTTTGAGATTCAAGAAATTGAATCAAAGTAGCCTAAGGTTGGATTAATTTAAAATTCATTTAGACCTATAACCCTTCCATTTGTGTGATTGAACATTCGACATCTTCATCTTCAAAGAAGCGGTTCTTACGGCTACATCAAAACAGAATCTACAGATAAGTATTTTGAATTACAGCTTTTGGTTTTTGAGATTGCCAAAAAATCTCTATTGTGGTTTTGACTGAGATAGTCAGAAAATCTCAGCGTGGGGTTTTTAATTGTGATAGCCCATTGAAAACACAATTGTAAAGGTTTTAAAGTGAACCTTGGAAAACCTTCTTTCATAGTGAAAGTCAATATCATGTGGGTTGTGATTATTGGGAGTTGAGTATGTATGGTTGTTTTAGAACAATTAGTGTACACTCTGAACCACTATAATTCTTGGAGTTTGGAGGATGATGATGATGATGTATGTGATTTATGTGGGTTGAATGTTGTAATAGCTAGATTTGTTTCAATTGCTACTTATATTAGTTTGAGTTTTTGATCCTTACTGAATTCAAGAATCAAGTAGTCCTACCATAAACTTTGGTTTTTGGTGTAAGGTTGTCCTTTGAACAACGTTTGTATCAACCTCTCAATATTATTGCAATTGAGGTTGTTATTTGTTTCAACTATCTTCCTTTATATTTTGCATTTATTTTTATTTGGCATAGTCCTATTCACCCCCCTTTAAGACTGAGAGCTCACCCTTTTCAAGCATCCCAAGCGACAGGAGTAGGTGCGGGAGTGATGTTTATCACCCCTTAAGGTGATTTATTACCTTATTCCTTCACATTAGGTACTGCATGCACAAATAATGAAGCTGAGTATAATGCTCTCATCATTGGAATGGAGATAGTTGACGAAATGAAGATAAAGACACTGTGGATTTTTGAGAATTCTAAGTTAATTATAAATCAACTAACAACCGAGTTTGAAATAAGAAAGGAAGAGCTTCTACCATACTGTCGAAAAGCACAGTAATTGCTAGAACAATTCCATCATGTTGTAATCTAGCATGTGCCGCGGTGCAAGAATGCAAAGGCAAATGCTTTGGCTGGCTTAGAAGTAGCTTTATCTTGTCCAGATCGAAGCCCCCTGCAAGTGACAATAGAAGAAAGAAGATTTTTACCCTCATCAGAAATTATTAACGAAGTTGTTGAAGCACTCCCTATATCATGTTTAGAGGTGACCACAGATGATTGGCATTAGCCTTTTGTTGATTATCTTAAATATGATATCCTGCTAGAAGACCAAATGCTGAAATAGCAAATTAAGTAGAGATTGAAAAGATTCATTATGTGTAATGAGATATTGTAAAGAAGATCTTATAATGAAATTTTGCTGCAATGTCTAGATGAGCAAGATGCAAGTTGAGTATTGCAAGAGGCTCATTCTAAGGAATGTGGAGTGCATCAGGCTAGACGAAATTTATTCCATCGAGTGCATCAGATGAGATATTATTGGCCCACAATGTTTAAAGATGCTATAGATTATGTGAAGCGATGCCACGAATGTTAGATTCATGGAGATATCATACATATACCTCCTAAAGACCTTCATCAGACAGCTACTTCTTGGCCTTTTGCTCATGGGGACTCAATGTTATTGGTCCTATAAATCCATCGTCATCCAAAGGAAAACAGTATATACTGGCAACAATGGATTATTTCTCTAAATAGACAGAAGCAATTACATTCCGAAATGTTAGAGAGAAAGACATAGTCAATTTTATCCGACACGTGATAATCTATCATCACGGTATCCCAAAGAAAATCATCACTGATAATGGTACTCCTTTTAAGAATAGGGGTATGGAAAAGCTATGTCTCAAATTTAGCATTCATCATTCGTTGTCAATACCCTACTATCCATCGGCCAATAGATTAGCAGAGGCATTCAACAAGACGATTGTGAAAATATTGAAGAAGACAGTGATCGGGAATAAGCGTGATTGGGATGAAAAGTTGCAAGAAGCTCTGCGGGCTTACAGGACCACTCACCAGACGGCAACAAAAGCTACACCATATTCTCTAGTCTATTGCATAAAGCCTATCATTCCAATTGAAACACAAGTTGCCTCACTTAGAGCCGCAGTGCACCAGTTGATTATAGATGACGAGAATGAAAGAATAAGGTTGAAAGATTAGACTTGCTTGATGAAAAATGACTAGTAGCTCAGCAGCAATTGCAATTATATCAGTCAAGGATTTCCAAGGCCTTTGATAAGAAAGTTAAGCATTGGTCTTTCCAGAAAGGCGACTTAGTATTGATGTTGAAGAGGTCGATAGTGGTAACTCATAGAACAGGGGGCAAGTTCGACCTTAAACGAGATGAGCCATACATCATAACTGAAGTATATTCCAATGGTGCATATAGAGTTATAGATCAGGATGGATGAGGCATTAGCATACCGGTCAATGCCCGTTTCATCAAAAAATATCGTCCCTAACAGCAAAAGTAGTTTTGATCCAGAAGATTATCAGAATAATGCTTCTAAATCACAAGGGGGCAACTATGAGTGAAATGATGAAACAACTTTAAAAGGTGAAGCCTTGTATTCTTTCTTTCGTATATGAATAAAGGGTGAATTCTCAAGCATATGAAGATTAAGCATCAACTACTATGCTGAAATCAACAGCCATTGCTGTCGTCACTGACCGCCTATCAAAATTGTTATTATCACTAAGCTAATTCAATATGAAGACGAATATCATCAGAACATTATCGGTAATAGCAAGCAACAGTGATGTATCAATTATTGATTCACCATTCATGGCAGTGAGATAGCCTATGCGGCCAAGCACATACGGATTTTATGACAACAATGGCAGCTCATCATTTAAGGCAGCCTAGCTAAGCCCTATATGACCAACTATCCATAAGACTTATATATTATTCGGTCTACAGTGACAAGCCAATGGCCCTAAAAAGCCTGTATAGGTCATCACATGCATACGCATGTGGGCAGTGGACGGAGCCGGCGACTAAAAGCCACAAAAGGCCAAAAAGTCGTCAATGACCAATCACGCGTGAGACTAATGCCATTTGTATAGCTTCCAACAACATCACGGATGAGGATGAAAATACCCTCCTGTGAATGGGTCCGACCTTGCAGATGAAGAAAAATGGGGAGCAGAATAAGAACCCCCAGATCCCTGGCTTGATTTCAGTAGTAACACATGAGGACTGGGTCTCTTTAAAAATCCCTCCTCATCAATGGACTGACAGCCTTGGATTTGGTACCAACGGTAACCATGCGCACCCCGTGAACTCTAAAGAGCTACTGTGGCCAACCCTGTGTGTAAATCCCATTAAGTTCATAGATCCGGTAGCTTCACTAGGCCCCTTTGATGGATCGTAGTTTGTGAAATCCCCGATAGTGATAAGCCCCATGAACTCTAGAGAGTTACAGAGGCCATTCACATAAGACTTGACTCCAACTACTTATGAGTCTAAAAAACTGTGTTGCTCCACTACTCAAGAGCTTAAATTGTGTGCAAAACTAACTCTACTAACTTCAAAACAAAAGTAGCCCCACCCACTATAATAAATATCACATAGGGATGCTTTGTGATTCATAATTATGATAGATTGTAGATATAATAAAGCATGATGATCATGTGAATATTGCATCAACATGTATCCAAAATCAATGATTGCATTGCTAAGAATATGTTTGTTTTGAACAAAGCATTGAAATTCATCTGAACATTGCAAGACAAAAAGAAATAAAGAAATTTACATGAAAAGGCAATGTTTCTATAACTCTTCTGGCATGCCTAGTGCTATAACATATTTTTGTAAATTCTCCTTCAAATGAACTTTTGTTGTGGCTTGGGATTGGTCGGCCTCAAGGAAAATCTTGGCTTTATCAGGAATGCCTGCTAGTTCTTGCTCCATAGAAGCAACCGTTTCTTCAATCTTCACCTGCTCAGTCTTCTCAAATTCAGCGATGCGAGTATTGGATTTGATTTCTTCTTTGATCTTGTGAATATTTGATTCTTCTTCTTGCTTTTTCATTTCAAATAAAGCTATCGCTTTTTGCAAGAAAACGATATGGTTCTCGAGGACCACTATGTTCTTATCAGAAGCTTTTAGTCTGTCATGAAGAGACTAATTTTCTGCATTATAATTGGATATTAAGGCATCATCTTGGGAAATCTTCTCCATAAGGGACATAAGCTCTCGTTGGCGATCCAAAACTTTTGAAGGAATGACTGTCTTTCGTGCTGAATCCATAGCATATATGGAATTGTAAAATTGAAGCAAGGAATTGTACAAAGGATGAACGTTAATGTGAGCCAATCTTCCTGAATGTTTAAGGACAGCTAAAGCACTATCTAAGAAAGGCCACTGAGTAGGGTCCTCGAAAGTGTTCACAATGATGAAGATGGCATTTTTGAAAAATATAAGCATAAGGGGTGACACCTTCTCCAAGGAAATCATATCAGAAACTGTAGGAATTGAATTGGAACCCTCAGAACCACTTGGGGTCAATATGATTTTAGTTAAAAAGAAGAAACACAATTAGAAATATGCGAACTGGATATATAAATATTTAGTAATATAAAAGAAGAAAAAAAAAGAGTATACCTTCTCTTGGGGCAATTGGAGAAGTGGCCCGAACAGAAAAAGTTTCTAGTTCAGAAGATACAGGCATATCCATAGCCGTAACAACGACATTAAGAGAAAGCTTACGAACCCCAGTACTTGAATATAAGGTCATCGTTGTTAGGATTCAACCGGATCAGAAAAGAATTCTAAAATTTGAGCTACCAGTTGGATAGGGGAACGACGCGCAGTTGGAGACTTATCGGCATGAGTAGAAACATCAGGGATTGTAGTGACCACTGGCAGAACCTGTGCAATGTCTTGGATCACCTCCACACTTTGAGGAGAAAAAATATTTCCCGCTTCTACTTGAATGTTTGATGGTGGGATTTTTACTTCTCTCGATGTAGACACTTCTACTATTGTTGGAAGGGTGGTATGTGTAATTGCGTCCGTGGTCTCTATGATGTAAGGAGAATACGAAGCATCGAAAGAAATTAAAATATTCTCCCCAGGAGAACAACTAGACCCTCCATAATCGAGTTGTTCTTCTTCGAAAGAAGCCGCCCTAATAGGGAAAGAAATATCTGGAAGATTAGGTGGGATTTCGAGTGGTGGAAGTTCAGCCCTGACTTCAGGTTTTTCATCGATGTTCGCTTCGACATTGCTTCTTGGTTTTCATCTAATAAAACATCCCCTTCATCAGTTAAACTAGTAGAAGAGGATGTTTTGCTGACTAAAGTGTCTACCCAATAGTCCGATGAGTTGTCTTCTTTAGAGATGGCTTGTTTTCCTTTATAAACAGTCTTCACAGGGAGAAGACGAGCACCTCGAGTAGGAGAAGGAAGTTGTTGTGCTAGAACTTTTGGGGATAACGACTTTGCTCGTGAACGAGTCATAGGGGAAGTGGTAGCAGCAAAATGACCTGCAACAGGAGAAACTGCAGTTATTGTATGATCTATAGCAGGAGAAACCACACTGATGGGTTGATCTTCTGTGAGACCCGTATCCTAGCCCGTATTGTTCCGTAGGCTTTCGTGGTCCTCCCGGTCGAATTTTGGTAACCCGCGATTTGTAATCGGTATTTGCGTATGACTTAGAGTCATATCCCGTATTCCAGAGTCGACTCGACCCGAGACTTGTACCTTAGCGACTGCGTCATCACCGCAGTTCCAACGTCGCATATTATGTGCCGAGGCGATACCCAGGCTAGGAGATGTGGGCCCGCATTCAACTCGAGGAAAAATGCTGCGCAATTGCAAAACCCAAGAGAACATCACATCAATCCCATCAATCACATACACATCATGTCAAGTACAAGCAACCCCCCCCCCCAAAGTCAACTCTCTCTCTTACACACCCTTACATGTCAAGTACATATCACTCACCTTTTCACCCATCACACCCATCCCTCTCTCCTTACATCTCTTTTCTCTCTCAATTCCCTTCTCCATTACCAAGCTTGGACATCTATGGCTTTCACCCCATTTTAACCCATTGCATGCACCATCTCCCCCATCCCAACCCTCCAAATCTCATCCACACCATTGAATCATGTTCCATAGAGCTCTAGGATGCTTATGTTTCTTTGTCTTTCTCTCTCTCTCTCTCTCTCTCTCTCTCTCTCTCTCTCTCCCATATTCCATGGCCCACCTAGTGTATGTGTCTATGGCCCACCATGATGTATCATATCCATGCCATTTACCCATGGGACATGCCTTGCTGGACTGTCCAACGGACGGGACTACTACCTGTTCGTCTAGACAGGCTTGGATGAAGGGATAACACAAATATCAGCTTTGCACAAGCTGCTGGTGGGCCACACATGCAGACCCACCCTACTTGATTCATGTATTTTATCCAGGCCATCTGTGGGCCATCATGATGCACGTGTGAATCCTTACCATCTAGCTCTGGATGTGTGGGAGCCACTGTGATGTATGTATTCTATGCATGCTATTCATCCCTTTTATCAACGTGGGACCCACCCACACGTGCTACCCGTGTGGGGTGGGGGCCCACCTTAATGATATGTGTTTTCCCACACCTTTCATCTGTATATCCAAACTGTTCATCTAATTCGGCCAACAGCTGCAACTGGTGTGCAGCGTCAGTAGGCTCGGTGGGCCAGCGTGATATATGTGTTTTAATTACCATCCGTCTAGGACATGGGGCCCACTCTACATGTGTTGAACGTGTGGAGGTGGGACCCACCTTGATGTATGCATCTTATAGTTGCACCGTCCATCTGGACGGTGCTGTGTGTACAGGCCCTGCAGTGATGTATCTGCACGCCCATGCCGTCCACCTATTTTGGATAGGCCGTGGGACCCACCCCACATGTGCTGCATGTGTGGGGGTGGGGTCCACCTTGATATATGTATTCCACAATGTCCAGGGACGGTGGACCCTGATGATGGATTTATTATTCCATGTCATCCATCTAACTGCTATGTGGGGTGCATAGTGATGCATTTGTGATCCACACCGTCCACCTATTAAGTGGACTACACTACAAAGCAGCAGGAGAGATGAACGTCCACCATTACAGCCGTACCATTCGAGGTCGCAGGAGTTTTGGACCAAAAAATATGTTTTTCTCTTTATTTAGGTCTGTATGACCTTATCAACCGATGAGATGAGAAATAAATGTATGGTGGGCCCCACGTGGGACCCACCTCTGTGGATGGATTGGCTAGTGTACCTCACACAACCATACAACTGTTATATTAGCGTCAACCAGATGGGGTTGATCATGAAGCTTATGTTATATCCAGACCATGCATTTGTGCGGGTCCCACCTTGATGTACATGTTGTGTACGTAGACCCCACGCAATGTACATGTTTTATATCCACACTGTCCAACTATTTGGATGGTGAAAATCCACCTGATTTATGTATTTTATTCACACCGTCCAGGGACGGTGGCGACCACCTTGATGTATGTGTTTTATAACCACACCATCTGTTCGTGTTGCTAGATGTGCAAGGTTACTTGTTGTATATGTAGGGCCCACCTGTGATGTATATACGACCCATTAGTGTGGCCCACTTAATGCGTATGAGGCCCATTAGTGTGGCCCATTGATGCAGCCCACTTAATGTGTATGAGGGCTATTAGTGCGACCCATTGATGTAGCCCACTTGAAGTGTATGAGGCCCATGTGTCGGGCCCACCTGTGATGTATATTAGGCCCATGTGTAGGGCCCACCTATTGTGTATTTGAAGCCCATGGGCTGTGGCCCATTATGATGTATTTAAGACCCATGGGCAAGGCTTAATGTGATGTATTTATGGCCCATATGATGAGGCCCATAGTAATGTGTATTAGGCCCATATGATGCAGCCCATAGTGATGTGTGTTAGGTCCTTGTGTGAGGTCATGGGCCACAATATGTTTTGCTCTATGTGGGCCACTCTTTGCGAGCAATGTCGGTTAAATGTCCACATTGATGAGCGATGATGATTAAATGTCCATATTGTGACCTTCCCTTAGGCCTTTTGTTAGGCCAATTTTGATTGTCGACGCTGATTCCGATTATCAAGGCCGATTCCGATTGTCGAAGATGATTTCGATTGTCGAGCCGATTATTGAGTCCGATTACTGAGACTGATTCCGATTGTCGAGGCCGATTCCGATTGTTGAGGCCGATTCCGATTGCCAAGTCTGATTATCGAGGGTGATTCTGATTATTGACGCCGATTCCAATTATCGAGGGCAATTTTGATTATGAAGGCTGATTCTGATTATCGAGGCCGATTATCGATACCAATTACAAATATATCATCCAATGTCATTTATGAGTAAGTGACAGCATAACATCATGATACATGCCCATACGCATCATCTACATGTTAGATATGGTTGGCTATTACATATGGCAGGTTGTTCATGAGACTCCCTGATAGGCATTGTTACCCCACATGAGCGCACGATATGCATATGATTGATGCATGATTGGACTATATGACTCATGCATCTCACATTGTGTGATTATAATTACCGTACGCCCTGGCAACATCAGGGCTATAGCCTTTACAGGCATATTATGCATGGCCAGATGGGACATCGAAAATCTGTTCTACATAGGGTGTTATAGATAGCCTTGGGTGAAATTTTCTAAACCTTCTTGGTTCCAGAGGTTGCTCTAACGTCTAGACCGAGTGGATGCATGAGCGCATGAGGGTTGTATACCGTCGGGCTATGTCTCTCACTGTGTCGTGGTCTATTGGAATGAGGTGCAGCCTTACCTACACGAGAGGAGGTCGGGCCTGATATTGGCAGGTGGATAGTGATGTCTCTTTCACTCACCTTGTTACGCACAATGAGGCAACAATCTGGTTTGGAGTATACTAAACCCCAATGATTTCTCAAAGAGGAACCGTACTGATTTGTGGACTATTGAGTAGGAGTTGGATATTCATTCATTCACTATCCACTCGGGCTGGTGGTGCGCAACTAATTTTTTGTACCTTTATAATGGTAAGGATTTCGGTTGGAGCGTACGACTAACCTTAGATCAGGAGTCTACTACATTGAGTCTGGTTATCCAAATTTAAGTATGAGACTGGTTTGGATGGAAGTCCCTTATGATGAAACCCATAGCCTGCGATACTACGTACTATCATCCTAACTTCACTCCAGCTTGGTCATTTCATTCGCACCGCATATTGCATTACATCCGCAACATGTAGCATTTTAGGTTGCCATGTTTCTACATTGATATGGCCGTTAGCATTAATGTCTTGAATCGCATAGCTTTGGTACGACTAATGACATCATGGACTTACCAGTATATTTTTGCTTACTCCAATATCATATGATTCATGATCTTGTTAATATTTTCGTTTACTCTGATATCGTATGATTCATGATCTTGTCAATATTTCCACTTACTCTGATATTGTATGATTCAGATCTTGTCAGTATTTCCACTTATTCCAATATTGTATGATTTATGACATTGTACTGCATACTTGGCACTTACCTTATGCACACACTTTCACCAACATCTAAGCTTTCTATAAGCTTATGTATAATAGATGCGTGCAGGTGGCGTTAGGTTGCAACAACATTGAGCTTGGAGCGTGCAACAGACTTTTGGAGCTTTGATTTTTGACATATGTATTTCCCTTTCAGCACTATTCAAAAATTTATATTAGTGGATATGTGATGATGATGTTGCCTTTATGATTGGGTAAACTTATGGTTATGCTTCTAATGAGATAAATGTACATTATAAAATCCTCCTTGTAGGATCCCAAAATTGAAATCTGGCGTATGCATGCTGGGAGCCGAGAATGGGGTACTACGGAGGCTGTCGGCATCAGATTTGGTGATCAAGAATTTTGTGAGCCTAATTTCTGAGTTTGGGGTGTAACAGAAGTTAGTATTAGAGCATAACTTGGGAATACCAGAAGATAACATCACATATCTGCTGATAGCTACCCTACAGTCTATGATTGTTGAGAACTTAGAATGGTTAGATCCCCGCGTTCGAATAACTTAGAGATTTTCTGATATAGATCCCTACCATTGAGATTATGAGGCTGCGCAATATTCCCGTTTCAATCATTTCTGATCCGGGATCTAAGGTTCTATAAGGGTCACCATTCCGTTAAGGAGACGTCTTAGGGGAATAAGGCTGAGGTTAGAGACGGCTATCTTCATTTGTTTATAGGTTAATTATGCCTTGTATATGTTTATACCAATGTTTCCTCTTCCCTTGCCTTGTCCTACGTGATAGTAAATTTTGAGGACGAAATTTTTATTAGGAGGGAAGAGCTGTGAGACCCGTCTCCTAGCTCGTACCATTCCGTAGGCTTTCACGGTCCTCCCATTCGAATTTTGGTGACCCATGATCTATAATTGGCATTTGCGCATGACCCTGAGTCGTATTCCATATTCTAGAGTTAGCTCGACCCGAGACTTGTACCCTAGCGACCATGCCGTCGGAGTGGTTCCGACACCACGTATTACACGCTGAGGTGATACCCAGGCCAAGAGATGTGGGCCCGCGTTCAATTCGAGGAAAAATGCTGTGCAGTTGTGAAACCCAAGAGAACATCACATTAATCCCATCAATCAAGTATACATCATGTCAAGTACAAGCAACCCCCCTAAAGTCAACTCTCTCTCTCTCTTACACACCCGTACATGTCAAGTACACATCACTCACCTTTTCACCCATCACACCCATCCCTCTCTCCTTACATCTCTTTTCTCTCTCATTTCCCTTCTCCATTACCAAGCTTGGACGTCCATGGCTTCCACCCCACTTCAACCCATTGTATGCACCATCTCCCCCATCCCAACCCTCTAAATCTCATCCACACCATTGAATCATGTTCCATGGAGCTCTAGGATGCTTAGGCGGAAGAAGGAAGAGAAGATCAAAGGTGGGTGATTTTTGTGTGATGTTGATGATTAGAGAGCCCACAAATGGTGGGACCCATCTTGATGTATGTGATTATAAGTTAAGGGGGCCAATAGTGGCGGGGTCCCTCCCCTTCTTACGTCTCTCTCTCTCTCTCTCTCTCTCTCTCTTTCTCATATTCCATGGCCCACCTAATGTATGTATCTATGGCCCATCATGATGTATCATATCCATGTCATTTACACATGAGACCTGCCTTGCTGGACTGTCCAGCGGACAGGATTGCTACCCATTCGTCTGGACAAGCTTGGATGAAGGGATAACACAAATATCAGCTTTGTACAAGCTACTGGTGGGCCACATGTGCGGACCGACCCCACCCGATTCATGTATTTTATCCAGGCAGTCTGTGGCCCATCATGTTGTACGTGTGAATCCTCACAGTCCAGATCTGGACGTGTGGGAGCCACTGTGATGTATGCATTTTATGCATGTTGTCTGTCTCTTTGATGGACATGGGACCCACCCACATGTGCTACCCGTGTGAGGTGGGGGCCCACCTTGATGATATGTGTTTATCCCACGCCGTTCATCTATATATCCAAACTGTTTATCTAATTAGGCAGTAGCTACAACTGTTGTGCAGCGTCAGTAGGCTCGGTGGGCTAGCGTTATATTTTTGTTTTAATTCCGTCCGTCCAGGACATAGGGCCCACTCCACACGTGTTGCACTTGTGGAGGTGGGACCCACCTCGATGTATGCATCCTATATTTGCATCGTCCATCTGGATGGTGCTGTGTGTACAGGTCCTGCCGTTATGTATCTGCACGCCCATGCCGTCTACTTGTTTTGGACAAGCCGTGGGACCCACCCCACATGTGCTGCACGTGTGGGGGTGGGGTCCACCTTGATATATGTATTCTATTCTCGCACCATCCATCTCTGGACGGTGTTGCGTGGACCCACTATGATGTATGTTTTGTATTCCACAATATCCAGGGATAGTGGATCCTGAAGATGGATGTGTTATTCCATGCCGTCCATTTAACGGTTATGTGGGGCGCACAGTGATGCATTTGTGATCCACACCATCCACCTATCAAGTGGACCACACTGCAAAGCAACAGGAGAGATGAACGTCCACCATTGAAGCCGTACCATTCGAGGTCACGGGAGTTCTGGACCAATATGAAATTTTTTTTTTCTCTTTATTTAGGTCTGTATGATCTTATTGACAGATGGGATGGGAAATAAACGTATGGTGAGTCCCACGTGGGACCCACCTTTGTGGATGGATTGACTAGTGTACCTCACACAGTCATATAACTGCTATATTAACATCAGCCAGATGGGGCTGATCATGAGGCTTATGTTATATCTAGACCATCCATTTATGCGGGTCCCACCTTGATGTACCTATTGTATACGTAGACCCCACGTGATGTATATGTTTTATATCCACACCGTCTAACTATCTGGACGGTGGATATCCACCTTAATTTATGTATTTTATTCATGCCGTCTAGGGACAGTGGGGACCACCTTGATGTATGTGTTTTATAACCACACCATCTATTCATGTTATTGGACGTGCAAAGCTACATGTCGTATGTGCAGGGCCCACCTATGATTATATACCACCCATTAGTGTGGCTTATTAATGCAGCCCACTTGATGCGTATGAGGCCCATTATTGTGGCCCATTAATGCAGGCCACTTAATGTGTATGAGGCCCATTAGTGCAGTCCATTGATGTAGCCCACTTGATGTGTGTGAGGCCCATGTGCAAGGCCCACCTGTAATGTATATTAGGCCCATGTGTAGGGCTCACCTATTATATATTTGAAGCCCATGGGTTGTGGCCCATTGTGATGTATTCGAGGCCCATGGGTAAGGCCTGATGTGATGTATTTGTGGCCCATATGATGAGGCCCATAGTGATGTGTATTAGGCCCTTGTGATGCGGGCCATAGTGATGTGTATTAGCTCCTTGTGTGAGGCCATGGTCCATGATACGTTTAGCTCTTTGTGGGCCACTCTTTGGGAGCAATGTTGGTTAAATGTCCACATTGATGAGTGATGATGGTTAAATGTCCACATTGTGACCTTCCTTTAGGCCCTTTGTTAGGCCGATTTCAATTGTCGAGGCCGATTTCGATTGCAGAGGCCGATTGTCGAGGCCGATTTCGTTTGCTGATTCTAATTATCAAGGCTGATTCTGATTATCGAGGCCGATTCCGATTGTTGAGGTTGATTCCGATTGTCGAGGCCGATGATCGGGGATAATTCTGGTTGCTAAGGCCAATTATCAAGGCCGATTATCGATACCAATTACGAGTATATCATCTGATGTTGTTTATGAATAAGTGACAACATAACATCATGATACATGCCTGTACGCATAATCTGCATGTTTGATTATGAGATATGGTTGGCCATTACATATGACAGGTTGTTCATGAGTCTCCTTAATAGGTGTTGTTACCCTACATGAGCGCAAAGTATGTGTAAGATTGATGCATGATTAGACTGTGTGACTCATGCATCTTGCATTGTGTGATTATGATTACTGTATGCCCTGGCGACATTAGGGTCATAGCCTTCACATGCATATCATGGATGGCTAAATGGGACATCAAAAATCTGTTCTACATGGGGTGCTATAGAAATCCCTATGTAAAATTTCTTAAACCCTCTTGGTTCAAGAGGTTGCTCCAACGTTTAGACCAAGTGGATGCATGAGCACATGAGGGCCGTATACCATTAGGCCACGTCTCCCACTGTGTCGTGGTCAGTTGGAATGGGGTGCGGCCTTACCTGCCCGAGAGGAGGGGGAAAAGCTAGGTTGAGTTTGACTAGCTCAAGGAATGGGTCCGCTATCGACGAGTCGGGCCCGATATTAGAAGGTGGATAGTGAGGTCTCTTTCACTCACCTTGTTGCGCGTGATGGGGAGGCAATCTGGTTTAAAGTGTACTAAACCCTGGTGATTTTTCAAAGAGGAACCGTACTGATATGTGGACTTATTAAGTAGGAGTTGTATACTCATTCATTCATTCATCACTATCCACTCGGGCTAGTGGTGCGCAACTAATTGTTATGTACCTTCGTAATGGCACGGATTTTAGTTGGGGCGCGTGACTAACCTGAGATCAGGAATCTACTACATTGAGTCTGGCTATCCAAATTTAGGTATGGGACTGGTTTGGATAGAAGTCCTATGTGATGGAACCCATAGCCTATGATACTACGTACTATCATCCCGACTTCACTCAAGCTTGGTCATTTCATTCGCACCGCATATTGCATTGCATCTGCAACATTTAGCATTTTGGGTTGCCATGTTTCTGCATTGATATGGTCGTTAGCATTCATGCCTTACATTGCATAGCCTTACTACAGCTGATGGCACTCATGGATTTACCAGTATATTTTCGCTTACTCCGATATCATATGATTCATGATCTTGTCAGTATTTTTGTTTCCTCTAATATCATATGATTCATGATCTTGTCAGTATTTCCGCTTACTCTGATATCGTATAATTCATGATCTTGTCAGTATTTCCGATATTGTATGATTTATGGCATTATATTGCATACTTGGCACTTACCTTGTGCACACACTTTCACCACCCTCTAAGCTTTTTATAAGCTTATGCACGATAGATGTGTGCAGGTGGCGTTAGGTCGCAGCAACATTGAGCTTGGAGCGTGCAACGGACTTTTGGAGCTTTAATTTTTGACATATGTATTTCCCTTTCAGCACTGTATTCAAAAGTTTATATTAGTGGATATGTGATGATGATGTTGCCTTTGTGATTTGGGTAAACTTATTGTTTTGCTTCTTACGAGATAAATGTACGTTGGAAAATCCTCCTTGTAGGATCCCAAGATCAGAATCTAGTGTATGCACGCTGGGAGCTGAGAGTGGGATACTACGTAGGCTATCGGAACCAGATTCAGCGATCGAAAATTTTGTGAGCCCGGTTTCCGAGTTTGGGGCATGACATCTTCTCTTTCATGAGTAGGAGAATAGAGAATAGCACCGGGGGTTTCAAATTCATCTATATGAGTGGCTTCTCTTTCTCTTCACTTTATAAGATTAAGGGGAGATCCAAAAGCAATTCACCCCTCCAAAGTGTTCGACGACTTTAGCTCTCTGATGGGTTCTTCTACAGAATTTTTTTGTCAAAGTTGCCCTGAAGTATCTGTGTGATCTTTTTCAATGAAATACCTAATCCCTTATTCTGGTATGTAGTTTCTCTTTCTCAGAGGAGGAATTCAAATGGGATGGTTGTAAGGCATGTACCCTAGTCCGTACCATTCCTTAGACTTTCACGATCCTCCCCATCGAATTCTTACGAGCTGTGACCTATAATCGGCATTTGCGCACAACCATAAGTCACATCCTGTAAATCTGAGTTGACTCGACCCGAGACTTATACCATTGCGACTGTGTCGTCACCACCGTTCCAACCTAGTGACTTGCGCACTGATGTGATGCCCAGGCCAGGAGTTGTGGGCCCAAGTTAAATTCAAGAAAATACCACGCATTGCAAATCTCGAGAGAATCTTTACAATCCATCACATCAATCAATCAATCACAAGTCAAGTACATCCCATCCAACCCATCACTCACCCACACCTCTCTTCACCAAGTCAAATGAACCCATACCTAGCCATTCCTTTCTTACCAATAAGTCAAGGCAACCCATACCCCATGCCACCTTATGCCTCCAAGAGTCAAGAGAGCCCATACCTTCTATGTCACCTCCTCTTACAACATCCCCTCTCTTTCTCTCTCATTCTCTACCCATTCCCCAAGCAACCTAAGAGAAGTAACCATCTAAGGAGAGAAGAGCTAAGGAGAACCTAGGTGTGGCCCACTTCCGACCATCAAAACTCTCAATCTAACCCTTCAATTGTCATCTTCCACCATTAAAGGTTGAGCTTAGGAGCTAAAGAAGCCAAGAAACCAAGAAGATTAGCAATTGATGGGTGTTTTATAGGCTTGGATTTGTGTTTTGATGATGGGCCAAATGGGGCCTACCGATTGATGGTATGGATCTCACTTTAGACCCTAGGTGTGGCCGATGGCCCACCATGATTCATATGTTCATTCCATGATGGGGCCATTCTCCATGGGCCCCATCATGATGTTTATTTTTCTAGTATGAAAAGGTCATCTAGACCTTGCATTTTGGGGGAGAAGGGATCTCCACCGTTGATTTTGATTAGTGTGTCCACATGCAATGGGACCCACTTGATGTATGTTTGTAATGCATGGAAGGGAGGGCTCATAGTGGTGAAGCCCTCCATCACTCGTTCTCTCTCTCTCTCTCTCTCTCTCTCTATCTCTTTCCTTATTTGATGGCCCACCTTAACCGTGCTGTCCACGAGATGGACCTACCTTGCTGGACTGTCTAGTGGACGGACTTGCCGTCTGTCTCTCTAGATAGGCTTGCATGAAGGAAAACACAAAAATCATCTTAGTCATGAGCTGGTGGGCCACTCACGTGGAGCCCACCTTGATGATGTATTATGTCTAGGCCGTCCAGCAAGCTTGGACGCTGGACTTTTAAAATAATAATAATAATAATAATAATAATAATAATATAAATATATTATATGATGGGACCCACGTGGGACCCACCTTGTTATGGCAGCGGATTGGTTGGTGTTCACCGTTGATGTATTAATGTTAGCATTTTCTGTGGGTCCGACTGTTAATGTATATGGGTATATCCACACTGTCCAAATGCTGGACAGTGGGACCCACCATTGATGTATATGTTCTATATCCACACTGTTTGTCTGTAGGGCCCACACGTATTGTGTGTCGTTTCCACAGCGTCTAGCAGCTGCTAAGACAGTGGGCCCAACCTGATGGGTTGCATCCCACTATCCAACACGTGGGGAGCCCACCTTAATGTATGTATTCTGTATTCACACCGACCATCTCTAGATGGTGCAATGTGGGGCCAGCCATGATGTATGGGTCTTGGCCACACTGTCCAACACTCTGGACAGTAGGACCCACGTCAATGTATGCACTATATAATCATGTCATCCGTCCCTTGGATGTGGGCCCACCACATTTCATTTTCTTCCATACGTATTTCCTCAAATTTAGTTGTGAGGATTTGTATCTTAGATTTCTTAACAATTGAAGTACCCTCGTGTGTGATTTTCAATATATCCCAAGCTTGTTTTGCAGAATCACAAGATATAATTCTTTTGAATTCATCCGGTGATAGTGCGTAAGTAATTGCATTTAGTGCTTTAGCATTTGCACTACTCTCATTTTTCTGAAGTGTGGTCCAAGAGAAATATGGTGTAACTTTCAAAGATTTTGAACCATCAATCCCGATTACTTCAGTGGTAGGGGGATCCATTCATTCACTGTGTATAGCCACACACTTTCATCCATGGGTTTGAGGAAGATCCTCATCCTGGCTTTCCAATAGGCATAATTGGTGTCATCGAAAGGTGGAGGCCTAGTGACTGAAAGGCTATCAAATTTGACATCTTATATAAAGCTTAGATCGTTAGCTTAGGAATTAAATCCAAATAAGAAAGAGAGCTATTAGGCTCTAATACCACTTGAAATGGCCAAGCTATATGTCCTAGAGGGGGGTGAATAGGACTATGCCAAATTTAAAATAAATATAGCGGAAATAAAGAAAGAGAGATAGCCAAATAAATAAATCAATACACAATGCTGAATGCAATCTCAAAATATTGATTGTTCTGAGGACAACCATGCACCATAAAAATAGCAGGGCAACCTTACTAGAACAAATAGAGAAACTGAAGCTCAAACTAATAAAGAGATAGTAAGGAATAAATTGCAGAAATATAAATCTAAACTATTACAACATTCCCCACTGAGCTTGAAATAAAATGATTACAACATTCACATCCACATATACATCCCACAAATGAATAATAAAGATATGAAATATAAACCACACAACCACAAAACACAAGGGATTATAGTGGTTCGCCTATGTTTACACCAACTGTTAATAAACAACCACACATCTACTCCACTCCTAATATCCTCACACAGGGGATATCAGCGTTCACTATCAAAGATAGGTTTTCCAAGTTCACCCAAAACCTTCACAATTGTGTCTTTCTCTGTGGGCTTACACAATTAAAAAAATCCCTCTTCAGAGTTTTCCTGGCTCTCCTTAGATAACCAATACAATGAGATTTTTCTGGCAAATCCCAAAAGAAAACCAAGTGAAAGTAAATTACATAAACATAAAATACCTAAATTTCTCCTTCGTTGTAGCAGCCCAGAAGAACCAAGTCGGAGTAGAGATTTGAATGTTAAAGTTCAATGTCCAATACTCACTTTATAATGGTTCTAGGTTCTAATAGATTTTAAATTAAACCAAATGGGGCTAGCTCTAATTGATTTTGATTCCAGAAAAAGGAAAAATGAAACTTCCTCTTTTTTCAGATCAAATTGGAATACAAGAAACAAAATTAATTTTAAAAGCTAAAGAAAGAGAATATTAAACATGCACACTTAGCTTAAATGGAGCACAAACTTATCTCTCAGAAGGCCGAATTAAATTAGCTTGAATTTCCTATATTATTTTGAGATTTGTACTCTATTTATAGGTGAGAAAATCACATCTTCGACTAGTCTAATGATCTCTACAACTGGTCGTAGAACCAACAGATATTTGAAAATCCAGGCGCGATATAATCTGGCGGTTTCACAACTGGTCGTAGGTTGCTCACAACTAGTTGAAGCTAGCCGAATTTCAACACCGTACTTTGAGTTGTAGGACTATGAATGGTCAAAGAAATAGTCGACACTGTTCATACAACTAGTCGAACAGTCCCTAAGACTAGTCGAAGCTTAACAGAAAATTTCTGAATTTTGCAACAAACTTACGACTGATCCAGGAAATTCTTAGACAGGTCGAAGCAGTGCTAGGACTAGTCGAACAAAGTCCATGACTAGTCTTAGAATAGAATAAACTCACTTATATAAAACATATGAATTATGTATCCAAAATGGCCTACTCTAAAGGTCAACCTAAGGTCAGTCATACCTCAATAGTGAAGTAAGGACATTGAAACTTAGAGACGAGTGACCTTTGAAAATAATGAAGCTTAAAGTCTTGATGTAGCTCAAACTTGAAAGCTTCTTGAGATCTTGAGGTTGAACTTGAAAGCTTCTTAAGATCTTGCATTATCCTTGTCTTAAATTAAGTCGAACAATCTCACTTTCTCGAGTCTTGACTTGTGAACAGTGCTTGTCAATCAAAGTTGATCTTGAGTAGAGCTTTGTTCTTCACTTATGGAATCTTCATAACAGTGTCTTTGGCACCACAAATTTGACAACAAAAAAGGGTTATAAACTATAGCACTTACAATCTCCCCCTTTGTCAAATTAGTGACAAAACACACTTCCAAGATATGTTACATAACACAGAATATCTGATTAAAGAAACATGCACCGGTTGTTATCAAATTGGCATACTAACATGATCCTGCAAACCTGTAAATCAATAATCAACATAACATACAGTCCACTTCTGCACATACTCCCCCTAAGTAACATACATAAAAAATGCAATACTACTCCCTCCTCAATGCTACTCCCTCCTCATAACATAATCATTAGACACATCCATATCCATTCTCCCCCTTTTTGTCACAATAAGACAAATGAAGCACAGAACAAATGGCTGAGGAGAACTAAGTAAAGAGATATATGAGAGGTTAAAAGACAAGATATGAGTAACTAGCATAAACAACCCACATAATTCATAAACTGAGCTAAGTCAAAGATAGCTACAATCTCAAAACTAGTTAAGCTAGCGCAAGAGTAATAAAGTTATAACAGACTAGTAAACTTAAAAGAACTAATCTGAACTAGATGAAGGAATAGGGATGGAAGGATCAAGTTAATGCATGCCCTTGTTTAAGCGCCTAAGATATTTGTGCATATACTTGAATTGTAAATCATGGGCAACAGACATTTGCAGAATTAGATTCAAGTTCGTAAAAAATATCATCCATGTTAATATCATTAGAATCACTAGCTTCTTCCTTATGTTCAGCTTTAGCATTGCAAACACCAGCACCTTGGCCAGGAAGGAAATTAAGCTTCATCTTGTTGATACTAGAATTGTTAAACATCAGATGATGGATAGGGGCCTCTCCAACCGGCATATCGACTAACATATGCGTAGCTAACACAGTCATCAAATAACTAAAAGGAATGTCACTGTGACCTTAATGGAGTCGAAACTAAATAATGAAGTGACAAATTAAGGAAGGTAGACAAACATGAGCACCACTGGCAACAACATGAAGAACACGAACCATGAAGGAAGTCAATTCATATTTATTACCTGATCGAGGATACAAGTTAGACACAAAGATTTTGTGAAGAACTTTGTATTTGGGTAACAGATACTTTGAGGGAAGCACATTCCCTTTATGTGTCCATTGAACATCCAAATTGCATAAATCTCTAGTGAGCATACGTTTTTCAGTTAATGAGGGTTTTCAGATAAGTTATGGATAGGAATGCCCCATCATTCACAGGAATTTCCATAAGAGCTGAAATCAAATGACGATCAACGTGAAATGGTCCTTCTCTTGTGGTTATCTTAAAAGATAAATTTTCTAATGAAAAATCACTTATGCATGCGAACATGGACTGGGCAATGGACCAGTATGCTGGCCCACCCCAATGTAATAAGTTATCCCAACCTACAGCTTGGAGCATGGGAAGGATATCAAAAGGAGCAACATGATTAATATCAACAGGATGTTCAACAATAATGTTACGCAATTTGATGTCCCAAACATAAGATGGATCGTCGTCGGGAGCCCGAAGATGACGCTTAGTGATAGGGGCTGATCTGGAGGAAGAAGATGGACCACGGGATGTTGTCTTTTTCCCTCTAGATGCCATTTACAATAAGGATTTTGAGAAGAGGGTTTTCTCAAATCAGATTTTACAAAAGAAATACCCCAAATCTCAATGAAATTTGAAATAGATAACTTCAAGAGTAAAATAGAAGTAATCTAGACATAAATCTATAAGAAAAATGTAAATGGAGCACTAACCTTGAAGATTTTGAAGGAAGGGTTCGACTAGTCGGGCGTCGGCTCGTTGGAGGGTGAAGAGGAAATGAAGAAGATGAAGCATTTTCCCCAATTTTAAGTGATTCACGCAATTCACGACTGGTCGTGGATGTACATGACGGGTCATAACACGACTGGTCGTGTATACTCACGACTGGTGGAGTACCGACCAAAAATCTAATTTCCAGCATTATATATAAAAATTGAGATCTAATCAAGCAATTATATACAATATGATACAAATAGGCATAAATACTCATTTTAAAATGCATATGTCAAGATCAAATTTTATTTTGTTAAACCTGCTTTTGTCGAGCGGTTTAGTGAAAATGTCAGCACGTTGATTTTCGATAGGGATATATTCCAAAGATATAACCTTTTCTTCTACAAATTCTCGAATATAATGAAATCTAATGTCAATGTGCTTAGTACGAGAATGCTGAATTGGAATTTTTGAAATATTTATGGCACTGGAATTATCACAATATAATAACATAGAATCCTGCTTAATTCCATAATCACTTAGCATACATTTCATCCAAACAAGCTGTGTACACGCATTACCAGCTGCGATATATTCAGCTTCAGCTGTTGAAAGTGATATAGAACTTTGTTTCTTGCTAAACCAAAAAACTAAACAGTTTCCAATATAAAAGCAACCACCACTGGTTGATTTTCTATCATTAAGATTACCAGCCCAGTCAGCATCCGAGTACCCAACTAATTGAATATCAGTCTCATTGGATACCAGAGACCGAGATTAACAGTACTTGCGACATATCGCATAATCCGCTTGACAGTAGTCAAGTGCGACTCTTTAGGATCAGACTGATATGTAGCGTAAATACCAACACTTAGAGCGATATCGGGTCTCTTAACAGTTAAATACAGTAAACTACCAATCATACTCCGATATAATTTCGGATCCACATTTTTACCTGTGGAATCTTTTGAGAGTTTCAAAGTTGTACTCATAGGAATATCAAAATTCTTACCATTCTCAAATCCAAATCTCTTAATCAAATTCATAGCATATTTAGATTGAGAAATGAACATTCCATCAGGTTTTTGTTTTACTTGCAACCCAAGGAAATAATTCAATTCCCCAACCATGCTCATTTCAAACTGAGATTTCATCAAATCTGCAAACTCAATAGTCATGTCTGTGCAAGTAGATCCATAAATGATATCATCAACATAAATCTGTACTATTAAAATGTGATCATTATGTTTTTTAATAAACAGAGTCTTATCAACACATCCCATTTGAAAATTATGACTTAATAAAAACTTTGTTAGTTTCTCGTACCATGCCCTAGGAGCTTGTTTTAAATCGTAAAGTGCCTTTTTAAGGCGATACACATGATCAGCATTTTTGGGGTCTTCAAAACCCATCGGTTGTTCAACATAGACTTCCTCATGCAAATCACCATTTAAAAATGCACTTTTCACGTCCATTTGGTAAATCTTAAACTTTCTAAAACACGCAATGGATATAAAGAGTCTAATTGATTCAGGACGTGCTACTGGTGCAAAGGTTTCATCATAATCAATACCTTCAATTTAAGTGTAACCTTGTACCACTAGCCTAGCCTTGTTTCTAATTATATTGCAAAGCTCGTTAGACTTATTTTTGAAAATCCATTTGGTTCCAATGATGTGTTTATCTTTAGGTCTAGGTACGAGATACCAAATATCATTTCTCACAAATTGGTTAAGTTCTTCTTGCATCGCAACAATCCAGTTTTCATCAGCAAGAGCTTCTTTTACATTAGATGGTTCTATCTAGGATGCAAAACATACGTAACTACATATATCCTCAAGTTGTCTACGGTACGAACACCAGTGAGAGGGTTTCCAAGAATATGTGTGGTTAGATGATCTTTAACAGTCCTCAGTTCAGAATTAGTTTAATTAGATGAAGTATCAAATATATCAATTACTAGAACTTCATCATTATCTGAACTTGAGACTGGTGTGTTTAAGTGATCATCAATGACTACATTGATAGACTCTTGAATCACACGGGTCCTTTTGTTCAGAACTCTATAAGCTCGACTATTTAAAGAGTATCCTAAAAAGATCCCTTCATCACTCTTCGTATCAAACTTTCCCAGATTTTCACGATCTCATAAAATATAACACTTACTGCCAAAAACTCGAAAGTATTTGACAGTAACCTTTTTATCGAACCATATTTCGTAAGCCGTTTTATTATTACCTTTATTAGTGTAAACCCGGTTAATGATATAACAAGCTGTATTGATTGCTTCAGTCCAAAGATTCTTAGAGAGCTTCATACTATTCAACATGACATTAGCCATTTCTTGAAGCACTTTATTTTTCCTTTCAACTATACCATTTTTTTGTGGAGGTTTGGGCACTGAGAATTCATGTAATATTCCCTGGTTGCTATAGAACTTCTCAAAACCACTATTCTCAAATTCAGATCCATGATCACTACGAATCTTACTGACTTGAGAACCTTTTTCAGTTTGAATCCTTTTAAGAACCTTTTTCACTTCTTCAAGGGTTTCTGATTTGTCCCTTAAGAAGACAACCCATATATATCTGGTAAAGTCATCTACTATTACCAAGATATATCTTTTACCACCTCGACTTTCCGTCCTGGTAGGTCCTACAAGATCCATATAGAGAAGCTCGAGTGGTCTTGATGTGGTTTTGGAATTCACCTTTTTGTGTAAGTTCCTCATTTGTTTGCCAATTTGGCATTCACCACATATTTTATCTAATTTTTGTAGTTTGGGTAGACCTCTTATAAGTTCCTATTTGCTCAATCTATATAGATTTCGGTAATGTACATGTCTAAGACGTTTGTGCCACAAATCAGTCTCGTCTGTACGGACCATGTAACATAATTGATTAGATGAGCTGGATTCGCTAACAATATAGCAGTTTTCAGACGTTCTACGTCCAGTTAGTATTACTGAACCCTTGTTGTTTAGAATCTCACAGCTTTGATTAGAAAACCGTACATTATGGTTATTATTACAAATTTAAGACATGCTAAGAAGATTATGTTTCAGTCCTTCAACATACAAAACATTTTTAAATAAAAGAAGGTTATAGAGTTGAACCGTACCTTGGCTCATAATCTTGCAGTTGCTGCCATCACCAAATGTGACTGAACTATCGTCATGTCTTTGAAATCGGTAAATAAACCTTTATCACCTGTCATATGCCTTGAGCATCCACTGTCTAGGTACCACTTAGAATGGCTTGTTGCTTTAAAAGCAGTGTGAGCAACCAAACAAGTGACCTTTGGAACATTTCATAACCATTTTGGATTTAGGTGGATAGTTGTTCTTCTCTCATTTGTAAGAATTATAAGTATGACCTATTGAGTTAGACTTTAGAAGCTCCTTAAGTAAATCAACTATCTTTTCAGCCAAGAGATTTTGATTTTGCTTTTTATAATTGATATAATTACTTTTAGGTTTTTAAAAAGATTTAGAGATTGTAGAAAACATTTGATCTTTCCCTTTTGAGTTTAAGGTCTCTCCCTTTACAAACTTAGGAGGAGTATTCTTTGGTTTAGGAGAAACATTCTTATCATAACCCAGACCAGATCGATTGCCACATTTTCTCAATCTTGTAAGAGTTTTTCTAATTTAGGTTCACCTTGGGCATATTTCCAGGTTTCCTTTAAACTCAAGGGAGAGGGGACTTCATGTTTTAGTTGTTCGTTTTCAGATTTAAGATTTTCAATTTGGGAGGTTTTAAAATCCAAATTGCATTTTGTCTTTTCAAAACAGTCTGAAATGTGGTACTTTTCTAAAACAAGAGATTCATAAATTTCTTTGAATTTAGAAAATTTCTCTTTTTGAAGTTTTAATTTCACAACAATTTAATAACTTTCCTTGTAGAGGGCATTGTATTCATCTTGAAGATCATCTTCATTTTCACATTCACTATTCAGATTTTCTTCACTAGTCGAGTCATCGTTATCTAAAAAAGTGAATTTGGTTAGAGTCATAAGGGCCTTAACATCACAACCCGACTCAGTTTCAGAATCTTCTGATTCAGAGGAGGCTTCAGAATCAGAGGACTCGTCCTAAGTAGCCATCATACTTTTCTTTTTTGACTTGCCCTTATTAGGACATTTGTTAGCCAAATGACAATACTCATGGCAGTTGTAACATTGACTGTCTTTAAATGATTTTCTTGATTTAGGTTTAGGTTTCTTTTTATCAAATGCTTTTTGAAGATCAATCCTCTTTTTACTTTTAAAAATTTTATAAAACCTTTTTGTCAAAAGAGTCATATCATCTTTAAAGTTTTCTAAACCAGAGTTTAAATTATTTTCTTAAAAACCATTTTTAGAAGTTTTTAAGGCAATTGATTTTCCTTTAGGAGCTTTAAAGGTTAACTCATAAGTCTGTAATGAGCCAACTAATTCCTCAACCTTCATATTGCCCGTATCACGAAGTTCCTGGATTGCGGTTACTTTAGAATTGAACCGTTCAGGAAGTGAAAGTAGTATTTTAGCACAAATCTTGCTTTCAGAGATTTTATCACCTAGACCCCACATAGAGCTTACAATGTCATTCAATCTGGTATAGAAGTCCATGAACATTTCATTTTCTTCCATACGTATTTTCTCAAATTTAGTTGTGAGGATTTATATCATAGATTTCTTGACAATTGAAGTACCCTCGTGTGTCATTTCCAATATATCCCAAGCTTGTTTTGCAGAATAACAGGATATAATTGTTTTGAATTCATCCGGTGATAGTGCACAAGTAATTGCATTTAGTGCTTTAGCATTTGCACTACTCTCATTTTTCTGAAGTGTTGTCCAAGAGAAATATGGTGTGACTTTCATAGATTTTGAACCATCAATCCCGGTTACTTCAGTGGTAGGGGGGATCCATTCATTCACTGTGGATATTCACACACTTTTATCCATGAATTTGAGGAAGATCCTCATCATGGCTTTCCAATAGGCATAATTGGTGCCATCGAAAGGTGGAGGCCTAGTGACTGAAAGGCTATCAAAATTTGACATCTTATATAAAGCTTAGATCGTTAGCTTAGAAATTAAATCCAAATAAGAAAGAGAGCTATTAGGCTCTGATACCACTTGAAATGGCCAAGCTATATGTCCTAGAGGGGGGGTGAATAGGAATATGCCAAATTTAAAATAAATACAGCGAAAATAAAGAAAGAGAGATAGCCAAATAAATAAATCAATACACAATGTTGAATGCAATCTCAAAATATTGATTGTTCTAAGGACAACCATGCACCATAAAAATGGCAGGGCAACCTTACTAGAATAAATAGAGAAACTAAAGCTCAAACTAATAAAGAGATAGCAAGGAATAAATTGTAGAAATATAAATCTAAACTATTACAATATTCTCCACTGAGCTTGAAATAAAACGATTACAACATTCACATCTACATATACATCCCATAAATGAATAATTAAAGATATGAAATATAAACCACACAACCACAAAACACAAGGGATTATAGTGGTTCGCCTATGTATATACCAACTGTTAATAAACAGCCACACAGCTACTCCACTCCAATATCCTCACATAGGGGATATCAGCGTTCACTATCAAAGATAGGCTTTCCAAGTTCACCCAAAACCTTCACAATTGTGTCTTTCTCTGTGGGCTTACACAATTAAAAAAAATCCCTCTTCGGAGTTTTCCTGGCTCTCCTTAGATAACCAATACAATGAGATTTTTCTGACAAATCCCAAAAGAAAACCAAGTGAAAGTAAATTACATAAACATAAAATACCTAAATTTCTCCTTCGTTGTAGCAGCCCAGAAGAACCAAGTCGAAGTAGAGATTTGAATGTCAAAGTTCAATGTCCAATACTCACTTTATAATGGTTCTAGGTTCTAATAGATTTTAAATTAAACCAAACGGGGCTAGCTCTAATTGATTTTGATTCCAAAAAAAGAAAAAATGAAACTTCCTCTTTTTTAAGATCAAATTGGAATACAAGAAACAAATTTAATTTTAAAAGCTAAAGAAAGAGAATATTAAACATGCACACTTAGCTTGAATGGAGCACAAACTTATCTCTCAGAAGGCCGAATTAAATTAGCTTGAATTTCCTATATTATTTTGAGATTCTTACTCTATTTATAGGTGAGAAAATCACATCTTTGACTAGTCTAAAGATCTCTATGACTGGTCGTAGAACCAACAGATATTTGAAAATCCAGGCGCGATAAGATCTTGTGGTTTCATGACTAGTCGTAAGTGGTCTATGACTGGTCGTAAGTCTCCTTCGACTGGTCGTAAGTTGCTCACGACTAGTCGAAGCTAGCCAAATTTTAACACTGTACTTTGAGTCGTAAGACTACGACTGGTTGAAGAAATAGTCGACACTATTCATATGACTAGTCGAACAGTCCCTAAGACTAGTCGAAGCCTAATAGAAAAGTTTTGAATTTTGCAACAAACTTATGATTGATCCAAGAAATTCTTAGACAGGTCGAAATAGTGCTAGGACTAGTCGAACAAAGTCCAAGACTAGTCTTAGAACAGACTAAACTCACTTATATAAAACATATGAATTATGTATCCAAAATGGCCTACTCTAAAGGTCAACCTAAGGTCAGTCATACCTCAATAGTGAAGTAAGAACATTGAAACTTAGAGATGAGTGACCTTTGAAAGTAATGAAGCTTGAAGTCTTGATGTAGCTCAAACTTAAAAGCTTCTTGAGATCTTGAGGTTGAACTTGAAAGCTTCTTAAGATCTTGTATTATCCTTGTCTTGAAATAAGTTGAACAATCTCACTTTCTCGAGTATTGACTTGTGAATAGTGCTTGTCAATCAAAGCTGATCTTGAGTAGAGCTTTGTTCTTCACATATGCAAGCTTCATAACAGTGTCTTTGGCACCACAAATTTGACAACAAAAAGGGGCTATAAACTATAGCACTTACAATTTCCAACCTTAGCCTAATGGGCTAACCCAAAGCGTTGGGCCCCCACTTATGTTACTAATACCCTTTGGGCTAACCCAAACCATTGGGCTACCATCGATGATGGTGCTTTCCACTATGCCTCATAGTAATTATCCTAACATCGGAGTCCACCTTATGCACAGATCGGGCCCATGGAAAGGCTCGGTTCATTGCACGATTTAGGGTGAAGAAACCCACTTGTTGTACCTAGTTTCACCTTTCTTATTACCCTTTCCATAGATGGAAGAATATGTAGCATCAGGTTGGTATTTCCACTGCTTAGAGCCTATATTGGTGGTTAGGCTAGATCCGCCTTCACTCTATGGACCCCGCCATGTATTTAGGCCTATTATTGTTTATATCTGATAACCATGCTAGTGTACTTAGTTTAGTAGGACACACTGAGAACATGCTTAGTATAACATCATAATACATGCCCATATGCATCATTTGTATGCCTGATATGAGGAATGATTGATCATAGCATATGTCATTGGGCTGAGATGTTCACAGGACTCCCTGTGAGATGGAGTTGCCCCATATGATCACGTGGTATGCGCAGGTTTGATGTGTGACTAGATGGTATGACTCATGCATCTTGCATTTATGTGACATGATCACTGCATGACTTAGAGACATCAGGGCTGTGGCCTCCATAGGCATATCGTGGATGGCCAGATTGAATACCGAAAATACTTGGTTCTAGCACTATAGTCACATACGATGTCCTTGGGTGAAAGTCTCAGAACCTTTTGGTACTAGGAGATGCTCTAATGTTTAAACCGAGTGGATACATGAGTGCACAAGTGCCGAATACTAGTAGGCCACGTCTCCTACTGTGTCGTTATTGGTTGGAAGGGGGTGTACCCTTATCCGCACGAGTGAAGGGGTTATAAGCTAAGCTGAGTTTGGCCAACTCACAAATGGGTCCACTATCGATGAGTGGGGTACGTATTGGCAGACTACTGGTTAGGCGGATAGTGTGGTCTCTTCCAATGACTGAGCCATGCGGCTAGGGAGGTGACAGTCAGTGTGAAGTGTACTAGACTCTGATAATATCCCAGAGGGGAACTGTAGTGATATATGTACTTGATGCGGACTGACATACATGCTTTGCATCTTGCATATGACATTTGTCTATGTAAGCCTTGCATCGCATAACCTTAGTATGGCCGATAACATTCATAGACTTGCCAACATTTCCACTTACTCTGATATTGTATGCTTGGCTCACGCATTGTGCACACACTTACACCACCCTCTAAGCTTTTCATAAGCTTTAGTATGACCGTTGCATGTAGGTGGCGTTGGATTGTAGCAACGCTGAGGCAGGAGCGCATGACAAATTATTTTGGAGCTTTTTGATCATCTTGTATTTCTCTTTTCGCATTGTACTCAAAGTTTTTAATTTAGTGGATATATAGTGATGTTATTTTTGTGACTTGGTTATGGTTGTGGTTATGCTCCTTTACAAAAAATTCAGACTGAAAATCCTCCTTGTGGGATCCGAGGATCGGAACCTGGCATATTGGTGTTAAGAGCTGAGAATGGGGTACTACGGAGGCTGTCAGTACCGGATCCAGCGATCGAGAATTCTATGAGTCCGGTTTCTGAGTTTGGGGCATGATAGAAGTTGGTATCGGAGAATAACTTGGGAATACCTAAGGATCACATCACATAGCTGTTATGAACTTAGAATGAATAGGTCCCGAGTTTGAATAACTTAGCAATTTTTTAATATAGACCCTTAACGTGTGTGCCTTCAAGTGTTCTCAAGGCTGATAGGCCCCTGTTCCTTCCTGTAGGACATGATGCATAGGAGAGTGACCCGATCGACTCCCATAGCCCCGACAGTGCCCTGAGTGCAAATCAGCTGCAACAGATGCTACAAGTGATGACCACTATCCTTTAGGGGTAGGGCAGGCGTCTCATGTTACGCCAGCCCAGGCAGAGTAGGAGAGTGTGAGCGGCCTTCTTTTAAACTTTCGATAGCTTGATCCCCCGCGCTTCCAGGGTGAGCCAGACCTGACAGCAGGCAAGAGGTGTCGCTCTAATGTGGAGAAGATATTCAACACCATGAGATGAACAACCCAGTAGCAGGTCCTGTTACCTATATTTCTTCTCCAGGGTGAGGCTAAGCACTAGTGGGCATCAGTCACCTAAGTAGGAGCCGATTTTGAGTGGACCTAGGAGGATTTTGTTGACTAGTTCAACCGGAAGCTGTTTCCCCGGCATGTGCGGTAGCAGCATGCATTAGAGTTTGAGACTCTGGTCCAGGGGGACATGTCTGTATCTCAATATGAGGCTCGATTCGTCGCATTATCAAGGTTCGCAACGCATCTTGTCGATGACGAGGGGCGGAAAGCCTGTCATTTTGAGAACGGCTTGTGCCCTGGCCTCAAGAACCATGTTGTCAGATACACACTTCCGATGTTCGAGCAGGTAGTGCAAAGGGTCCAGGTTTACTAGGTGGATTGGGCTAATTCGCAAAGGGTTCGTGAATGTAGAGGAGACGG
The DNA here is from genome assembly GCF_029962835.1 of Magnolia sinica. NCBI lineage: Eukaryota > Viridiplantae > Streptophyta > Magnoliopsida > Magnoliales > Magnoliaceae > Magnolia > Magnolia sinica. The sequence goes on from NC_080573.1 coordinate 71,931,171, forward strand.
GAAGAGGAAGACACCCTCTGGTAGCTCCCAACAGCAGCACCATCGTCCACAGTAGCGATGCACGACCCGCCCAGCATTCTAAGCACCAGCAGCACCTCCATCACCACCTTTGGGACCATTCCTAGGTGCTTTCTTTGGATGTTGTAGGACATGACATCATAGGCATGAGTGTCTCCATCCACAACAATAGCAGCCAAGGGCACCGTAACAGCCTCCACAGTAGCAGTAACGACTGCAGCACCAGCCTCCGAGACCTCCCCCGCAGTAGCAAAGACAGTGGGTTAGGCTGCCACAGCGGCAATAGTAGCAGGAGAGACCTAAGAGGGGACATGCACCTCCCCAGAAGGCCAAGGACAGATTTTACACCACCCAGCAGGACCCTCAGTCATTAGGAGGGGTCGTCGAGGATACCCTTCCTATTTCTGCATGCATAGCATGTGTATTGTTTAAATCTGGTGCATCGCATTCCTTTGTGGCCAAGGATTTCTGCTGATCGACCGGTTTGCAGGTAGAGTCTATTCATAAAGGTTTGTTAGTATTGATGCCCTTAGGGAAGACTGTAGTGTTGGGCCGATTTTACTCATCTTGCCTCATTTTGGTTGGGGATATCTTTTTACTTGCCGATATGTTTACATTGTCAATGTCCGAGTTTGACATCATCTTAGGTATAATTGGCTCACCGAGTACCACCCCATATTAGACTACTCTGCAAGGATAGTCAGGTTTTGTATACCCGACGTGCCGTAGTTCTAGTTTGTAGCTAAACCCAGAGGAGAGCAGCTTTCCAACATGTTGTCGTGTGCCGTTGAGGATCAGTTACCTTGAGTATCAACAAGCAGCCGATCATTTTTTATTTTCCTGATGTGTTCCAGGAGATTTCGGGGTTACCAACTCGTCGGCACACCGAGTTATAGATTAATCTCATGCCCGGTACCACACCTATTTCGAAGGCCCCTTATCGTATGATACCGTTGGAGTTGTGGGAACTGCAAAAGTAGTTGGATGAGTTGCATGAGTTGGGCTTTATCCGTTTGAGTAGTTCACCATGGGGAGTGGTGCTGGTACTCTTCGTGAAGAAGAAAGATGACTTGCTGAGGCTTTGCGTAGATTACCGCAAGCTCAACAAGGTCACGATTAAGAACAAGTACCCACTCCTAAGGATTGATGATTTGTTTGATCAGTGGCAGGAAGCACAGTTCTTTTCGAAGATAGACTTGCGGTCCAATTATCATCAGGTTCGGGTCTGAGAGGTGGATATCCCGAAGACAGCCTTTACGACACGCTATTGTCATTTTGAGTTCTAGGTCATGTCCTTCGGACTGACCAATGCGCTCGCAGTATTCATGCAGTTGATAAACGAGGTCTTCCGTCCGTATCTTGATCAGTTTGTTGTGATGTTCATCAATGACATTCTAATATATTCTAGGACCCGTGAGGAGCATGAGCAGCATCTGGAGATTACCTTGTAGACCCTCCATGCAAATCACCTCCATGCGAAGCTGGAGAGGTGTGAGTTCTTGCAGGAGGAGGTGAGGTTCCTCAGTCACATGGTGACGAGGGAGGGTGTCGTAGTGGACCCCTTTAAGATTGATGTTGTACATCAGTGGGGCCAACCCACGAACACGTATGAGATCCACAGTTTCCTTAATTTGACAAGTTACTACAGACGTTTCAATGAGGGATTCTCCCGTATTGCAGCCCTGTTGACCAGGTTGACCCGAAATGACGCTGAGTTCGTTTAGAGCGACGCATGTGAGTAGGCATTCACAGAGCTGAAGGACCGTCTGACATCCGCACCTGTCCTCACTCTTCCCTCTGAGAGTGATGGATTCGTGGTTTTTACTAATGCCTCGCATATTGGTTTGGGTGTTGTCCTGATGCAGTATGGGAAACTGGTGCCTTCGCGTCTAGCCAGCTCAAGGTCCATGAGGAGAACTACCCCACGCATGATTTAAAGTTAGGTGTAGTTCTCTTCGCACTGAAGGTGTGGAGACAGTATCTTTATGGGGTTAGGTTAGAGCTCTTCTCTAACCACAAGGGCTTGAAGTATCTCTTCTCATAGTCCGAGTTGAATATGAGGCAGAAACGTTAGATGGATCTCCTAAAGGACTATGATTTCGATCTTCAGTACCACACTAGTAAGGTGAATGTGGTGGCGTATGCTCTTAGCCATCAGCCAGATCATCCACCACCCACAGAGCCTGGTGACACATATGATGGTCCAGGAGTGAAGGATGCTCCAATATATAAGAGAGTATGACTTCAAGTTTGGTCTGTAGTCTACCATTGTTCAGCTATCGAGCCTATCGATTCACCCCTCTCATGTCGCAACGGTGATCGAGGCTCAGCAGATAGACAAGTCATTATAGGGCTACCGAGTATAGACCGCATCCGAGGAGCAATTAGATTGGTAGATTTGTTCTGATAGTGGACTTCGTTTTAGAGGTTGATTGTGTGTCCTGGATATTTCAGAGTAACGTAGAGATCTGATGACCGAGGCACACCGATCGAGGTTTACTATCCACCCAGGCTCCATGAAGATGTATCGTGACATGAGGAGGCAGTATTTTTGGGCGAGGATAAAGCATCAGATTGCTAGTTTTGTGGCCGATTGTGACACATGCCAACGTGTCAAGGTCGATCATCAGAGACCCCTAGGTCCATTGCAGTCGTTAATGGTCCCGTTGTGGAAGTGGGAACACGTATCCATTGATTTTATCATGGGTTTGCTGAGGACCCAGTGTGATCATGAAGCCATCTAGGTTGTCGTTGATCGTCTGATGAAGTCAGTGTATTTTCTTGCAATTTGTGCGACCTGGCCTTTGGACCGGCTTACGAGGATATTCATCGAGGAGATTGTGAGAATGTACGGTCTTCCAGTTTCGTTCGTTTCTAACCGAGACCCAAGGTTCACATCTCAGTTTTGGAGGAGCTTTTAGAAAGCGATGGGGTCTATTTTACAGATCAGCACCGCATATCATCTGCAGATAGATGGGTAAACTACGAGGCTCAACCAGATCCTTGATGATATACTTTGGACCTGCGTGATTGACTTCTCAAGTAGCTAAGATGAGCACCTGCGATTAGCTGAGTTCGCGTACAACAACAGTTATCAGGCGACCATTAGCATGACTCCTTTCGAGGCACTATATGGCAGACCATGCAGAGCACCAAGTTGTTGGACCAATGTTGGAGAGTAGCGTCTCCTAGGTCCCGAGCTTGTGCAGCAGACATCAAAGGTTATCGATATCATTAGGCAGAGGATGCGCACAACTCAAAGCTAGCAGAAGAGTTTTGCTGATCGTCGGCGTCGTCCCTTAGAGTTTTTCGTTGGGGACCATGTGTATCTCAAGGTCTCACCCACGAAGGGTGTGGTTCATTTTGGAGCGAAGGGCAAGCTTGCCCTGAGATTCATAGGACCTTTCGAGATCACTAGGTGTGTTGGCTCCATGGCCAATCAGCTTGCCTTGTCATCTCAGTTGTCTGGTGTCCACAACATTTTTCATGTATCTATGTTAAGGAAGTGTGGGTCAGACATCATTCCTGTTATTGATTGGTAGCCGTTGGAGGTTCGTGAGGATGCTTCTTACATTAAGCAGCTAGTTCGTATCCTTGATCGGAAGGAGCATGTGTAAATGCTACTTATCTAGCTCATAAGTTTATCAAATTTTGTAGTGCTAAAACCTCTTGGAATCCATATCTTGTTTAGTTGTTATTGTAAGATCAACTTCATGTCATCCTAGCAAATCTTGTCTACATTAAAGTGCGAGATCAAGAAGTTCAAGTACAAGATCAAGAGGCTCAAGTACAAGATCAAAAAGTTCAAGTACAAGATCAAGAGGTTCAAGAACAACATCAAGAAGTTCAAGTATTATATCAAATCTTCAAGCTTCAACTACTTTAAGAGAATGATGTGTGATGATTCAATCTCACAAATAAGGTTTGTTTGACCCTAGATTGACCTTAAGATACGTCATACAATTTGCATTTATATCATAGGTCATTTGATAATTTTATGGGTCATTTTTCGACTAGTCCTAGTCATGGTTCGATTAGTCCAAGAATTTTCTCAACCAGTCCTAGGTTTCTTGTGAATTTTCAGAATTTTTTGTTGGATCATCGACCAGTCGAGTGAATAGTACTGGACCGGTCATGCAGGCTCGATTCAAAGTCCAACAAGCATTTCTGGTCCCACTCGACTAGTCTAGTAACGATCTTATCTTATCGCGCCAAAAATTTTGAAATCTTATTGGTCCTTTGACCAGTCAAAGTGACCACTAGGCCAGTCGAGCAAACAGTATTTTTGTGTATAAATTGAGGATGATTTTCATAATTTTACAACTCATTCCAAAAGATATTAAAGTCACAACTTTGAGAACTTTGTCCCCATTATTGTGAAGCTATTATGAGGTATTTATAAATTATTTTAATAGCTTTTTAGTTATTCATTTCTTTGATCTCTTGATCCATTTTATTTGATATTAAAGGGGATTTTTGAATTTAACCCTTTGTGAGATCCAAGAAGTTGAATCCAAAGTAGCCTAAGGATGGATTTAATTTAAAATTCATTTAGACATAGAACCCTATCATATGAGAGATTGAACATTGAACATTGAATATTCTATGTCTCTAAAGAAGCGGTTCTACTGGGCTACAACGAAGTACTTTCTTCAGATAAGTATAATTTCAATTTTCTGTATTTAGTTTGTAAGATTGCTAGAAAATCTTTGGTTTTCACTGAGATAGCCAGAAAATTTTAGTGAGTGGGGTTTTTAATTGTGCTATCCCTTTGAAAACATAATTGTGAAGGTTTTGGGTGAACCTTAGAAAACCTATTTCATAGTGAAAGCCAATATTCCATGGGTGAGGATATTGGGAGTGGAGTAGTTATGTGGCTGTTTTCTAATAGTTAGTGTACACACAAGCGAACTACTATAATTGCTGGAGTTGTGGTGAATGTTTATTTTTCTGAATTTGTGGTGAATGATTGTAATTTATTTTTTGCACATGTGGTGAATGTTGTAATAGAAGTAGATGTTTATTTCTGGTTTATTCTTTATTCCTCTATATTGGTTTGGGACTTTAATACACAGACCGTTCTAGGAATCAGGTTGTCTTACCATAAGCCATTGATTTTTGGTATAAGGTTGTCCTTAGAACAACATCTGTATCAACCTCTCAATACTTGTGCATTTGAGGTTGCTATTTATTTCTACTATTTGGAATTGATAAATGCTATCTTTTTCTATTTCTTTCTTAATTCCGCATTTATATTTTAATTTGGCATAGTCCTATTCACCCTCCCCCCCCCCCCCCCCCTTAGGACTCTTAGCTTAGCCTTTTCAAGTGGAATCAAAGCAGTGGATGCTCTAGACATATGACAGGTGACAAAGATTTGTTCACCAATCTCAAAGATATCGTTGATGGTTCAATCACTTTTAGTGATGGTAGTAATTGCAGAATTGTTGGTCAAGGTACGGTTCAACTCTTTAACCTTCCCCCATTTAAAAATGTCTTATTTGTAAAAGGTCTTAAGCATAATCTCTTAAGTATATCACAAATTTGTGATAATAAACATAGCATCAAATTCAACAATCATGGGTGTGAAATTTCTAATGAGAATGGTTCTGTGATATTGACTGGTCGCAGAACTTCTGAAAGCTATTATATAGTCAGTAACTCAAGCTTGTCTAAGTTTTCGTGCTACATGGTCCAAACCGATAAATCCAATCTATGGCATAAATGCTAGGACATGTATACTATCGTAATCTCTATAGACTAAGCAAAGGTGAAGTAATATGTGGTCTATACAAGTTAAAGAAAATGGATAAAATCTGTGGTGATTATCAAATTAGAAAACAAACTAGAAGTACTCATAAGAGAGTGAACTCTAGTGCCACGTCCAAACCTCTTGAGCTCCTCCACAAGGATCTAGTTGGACCTACTAGAACGGAGAGTCGAGGTGGTAAAAAATATATTTTGGTAATAGTTGATGATTTAACAGGTTTACATGGGTAGTCTTCATGAGTGGGAAATTTGAAACTCTCGATGAATTGAAAAGGGTACTCAAGCGTATCCAAACTGAGAAAGAATCCCCAGTTATTAAAATATGAAGTGATCATAGTTCTGAATTTGATAATAGTAGCTTTGAGAAGTTCTATAGTGATCACGGGATATCTCATGAATTTTCTGCTTCTAAGTCACCTTAACAGAATGAGGTTGTTGATAGAAAAAAATCGTGTACTTTAAGAGATGGCTAATGTTATGTTAAATAGCATGAAACTTCCTAAAAATCTTTGGGCTGAAACTGTGAACACTACTTGTTATATTATTAATCATGTTGTTGAGGCATAAAAATGAGAAGAAAGAATTGAAGAAAAAGAAGATTAAAAGTGAAAGATGGAAGGAAATAGAAAATGAAGAAGAACAAGTACTTTTGGAGGAGGTTTGCGTGGGTCCGCGCAAACAATATTAATTGTGCAAGTCTGCGCAACCTATATACCAATTGCACGGGTTTGTACAACTGACTTCCAGACTTGTTCTCGGTAAATGATATGAAGCAATGAAAGGTGGGTCCCTTAGCACCAAAATCGAGGTTTCACATGTGCGGAGGCTTATAAATACCCCCATTCCCCCCTCATTTGGGGGATCAAAGATTTTGGAGTAGAGCAACAGAGAAGACTGAAGGTAGGACTGAAGAGAAGCTAATAGCTTGCGCAGACCCATGCAAACACGCAACCAGACTGCCATGCAGTCTATAATGGTGATCAGGCCGAAACGCTACCGAAATGATTAAGCTCTAGTTCTTTTTCTGTCCAAGTTTCAATGAGAGAAATCAGCTGATTGAATCTTCACAATATTCCTCTTAAAGAGATGATCAAATCATGAGTCGAAGTGCTGCCAAATTTGACATTCGACTTAGACATTTGAACTTTGTCAATTTCTGTATTTTGAATAATCTATCTTAGAATCAAGGGATACTCGAGGATGTAAATGAACTCAGTATTAATAATATGATGATTGTTCTTAATAGACTCTTTCTCTGTTATATTTAAATAAGATAATCTCCCAAATCAAATGCATTTGTTTCTTGTTCGAAACAAAATGGCGACTCTGCTGGGGAACTTTATCTTATTTAATGTTAACATTGAGATAATTATAAAACTTTCATTATAGTTTGGAGTCTTTCTAACGCCAAAATGGCGACTCTCAGTGGAAACATCCTCCCCTTCATTTATTAGATAGATTATATTGTTATCCTAATAATGATTACAATTTTGTGTCTCATTCTGAAGGTAAAAAGATAAGACTATGAACTACAATCAAATGGCAAGCTCAGCGATGAAGATAAACTTTTATTTCACCGTTACCAAATTTATGGTGGAATATGCGCTGGATTAGCCTCCGAGATGTGAAACACAGTCTTCTATAAGTAAAAATGACTCAACCTGGACAATGGTTGGAGTTGTATCTACTTCAACCCAAGTAGCAGAAGATGACGAGAATTGGACTGTCATGACATCTTAAAGAAACAAGGCTCGAAATGCAAGGAGCTTCAGAAGAAGTCTGCCTTCACCACGAACCAGGGGACCGATAACACAGAATGTTGCCAAAAAGAATCCTGAATTGGTCCCTCCTACCATATATCCTGGGCATATGGTTCCACAATTAGCATCACGTGACTTCCCGGCTCTAATTGCTCCAAGAGCTCGATGGACAAAAGAACAAAAGGGAAAAAAGTTACTTGTGGGATCACCTACTTCTGTGTCTTCTCTATCAATCAGTTACAGTGGAAGTATGGGAAAATCAAACGGGACTCCCCTCCTTGTAAGCCCCAATTACATCAACACATTATCATCCCACTCCGAATACGGCTTCATCAGGAAGTGGGGAAGCCACAGTACACATGGCCGGAACAGATCAGTGGACTACGCCGACTATGGAAGACCGCATGAATGAAATGGTGCAAGCACAGAAAATGTTGATGGAAGAATGTAGAAATCTCAGAGAGGCCTTGTCAGCTCTTTCGCACAATGTAGCTCAGATAGCAGCTCCTCCTCCGATGGGTACAATGAACGAACAAGAACATCGACCTGAAGGTTTTCAGCCACAGGGGGCAGGATCGTTCGGATCTGCTCCAGCAGTAAGGGTTATAACTTAAGAGGAAGTATGGAAATTTGTAAGCTATTAAGGTGGAAAGGGAACGTAAAAATGTCGGTCAGTTTAGGTATCGAATGCCATATCCATGGGAAGTAGAAGATATCCCGTTCCCAGCCAACTTCAAGCATCCAGATTTTCAGAAGTTTAATGGAGATGGGTCATCGGAGGAACATTTAATGCACTTTATTACTAGCATGGGGAATTTCTATACAATGCCATAGTACTGCCTATGATTGTTCGGATCATCCTTGACAAGCAAAGCATTCCGATGGTATTCTAGTCTGGCCCCGTGATCAATATGCACTTGGGAGCAAATGCAGGATGCCTTCGTGTCAAATTTCTTCTCTTCAGAACGCGATATTAGTATTACAGAGTTAGCTTCGGTGCGACAAAGAGAAGGAGAGCTTCTTATAGATAGTCACTGGAAGAAAAGGAACAGGTGAAGATGTGCTTAAATTCTATAGAAACAAGAATCGCCTTCAGACTCACAAGCGCTAACATAAAAATTTTCTGAGAACTAGCGATGAAAGCACATGCTTTGGAATTAATGGCCAGGAAGATGTCAGTATTTCAAAATAGAGGGGACCGAAAAGGATTGAACAGACTGTTAGTAAATATTGTTTCTCATGAAAGAAAGAAAAGTACTTTCTATAACAAGCGAGAGACTAGAAAAAAAGAAGATTCAGATTGATATAAAAATCAAGTGAATGACAAGAGAACTCAATCGAATGATTATCATAAAGAGTATGATTTTGAAAAGGAAGATGTCCTACCAACAATGGAACAACTGTTAGCCACCAGAACCATTCAATTACCTCAGCTCAGATGCCCAGAAGAAGTCGAAATGACTAAAGATAAGGATATTGTCATTATCATCGTTATGTGGGGCATCCAATATAAAATTGTTTTACATTAAAAGATATGTTGTAGAGAATGATAAAACAAGGTGAAATAGTAATGAAAAAGGATGAAAAACAAGATAAGAAGGCGAATGTAAATACCACATTTGCAGGGAACCTATTGAAAATTAAGAGAGATAAAAAGAAAGTTGTTGCAATAAGAGAATGGCCGGCAACGGTGGATTCACTCAGGAATTCTCATTGTGATTTAGAATTTATCAAATTATCTTTTAAAGAAGTCACTCATGGTTTAGCTTCTATTCACCAAAGAGAGGACGAATCGGTCAGAGAATTCATTAATCGATGGAGAATCCTAGGGGCATCACGCATACAATTGGTGAAAGAAGAAAAGGAGCAAGTTAAGTTATGCTTGGAATGTATAAAGTGAAATATTGCGCTAAGTCTTGAGGGTTTGAATTTACAAACATTTCAAGACTTGATTGAAGAGGCTTATAGTTCAAAAAGAGTTATTGCAAAGGTGGCTGACTTTTATATAAGTTAGTTAGTTTTGAACCTCAGAAGAAATCCAACTGATATGATTAAAGAAGAAAGAAAAAGGAAGAATCGACAAAAGGAGCAAGGAGGTTTAGATAAAGAAATATGAATGAACATACAACCAAGAAAATGTAGAAAGCATTTGCATGGCCTAAGGCTTGTAAGAAATATTCATTTGAAGAAGATGATATGCTCCCTATGTTGAACAAATTGCTGGCAGTCGAAAAGATCAAATTGCCATGGCCCAAACGTCCAAAGGAAATGAAGAAAATGAATGAAGGTGATTATTATTATTATCATTGTTTCCTCGGACATCAAACGAAGAATTGTTTCAACCTGAAGAAAAAGTTACAAAAGATGATTGATGAAGGTGAAATCGTTATAAGAAAAGTGTACGAAATGAAAGAGGAGAAAATAGTACATAGGCCTGATTAGTTCAAAACTGGGGGCAATGCTAATCTTGGACAAACAGTGTGAGGTGATGTAGCGACAGTATATTTGTTAAAGGGCACAGCATCATGATTTTGATTATGAAGATTCCCAAAGCAATGCTTCCTAATCAAAAGGGAGTATGACAAGTAGAAGAGCAAAAGGGTTGCGAAAGACAAAGTCATGTACTCTCCCTCATGTGAATGAATAAAAAGCATAAATTTTCAAGTAAAGTTGCTTAAACATATCAGAAGCATTGATGATCACTGCCGTTGATGATTGCCCCAAGTATGGATGATTTCTACTAAGCATTGACGATTGCTGCCAACATCAATGATTATCATCAAATTCGCCAAACATTTATGATTATCGCTAAAATTAGCAACATCGCTGTCATTATTAATCACTTATTCTATCAAAATTGCTATCATCGCCAAGTTGGCACACACTATTTTAAACATAATATGAATTCTCAGAACATTGTTAGCGGTGGCGAAATATCAATTATTGATTCACCAATTCTGGCAGTGGAACGAACTATATAGCCAACCACATATAAAGTTAATGACAGCGATGACATCTTATTTCTTAAGGTAGCGTAGCCAAGCCCTATACGGCCAACTACGCACAAAGCCTATCTCCATCGCCATTTGGGTAGCAGTGAGAAGCCAGTGGCCCTAAAAAGGTCGTGAAGGCCATCATATGCATACCCATGCGGGCAGCGGATGAAGCCAGTGACTTAAAGCCCTAAAGGGCTAAGAAGTCCTCAACGGCTAATTACGCGTAACACTCATGCCGTTTGTATAGGTTTTCAACAGTGTCATGGGGAATAAATGAAATTGCCCTCCCGTGAATGGGCTCGACCTTGCAGACAAAGAAAACGTGGGCTGCAGTATGCGCTCTTTGGTCGTTAACCCTAGATAGGCCAACCATGCATAAGACCCCCCAGATCCTTGGCTTGATTTCAATAGTAACTCATGAGGAAGGGCCTAAACCTACTCATTGATGGACTGGCGCCCTGGATTTGGTACCCCAAAGGTCGCCTTGTGCGCCCCATGAACTCTAAAGAGTTACTGCGGCCAACCTTATGCGTAAATCCAACTAAGTTCACGGCCCTGGTAGCTTCACTGGGCCCCTCTGATGGATCGCGGTTTGTGAACTCACTAAGTTGTGAGAAGTTTAGTGAACTCATAAGAGTTATAGAGACTATCACGTAAGACCTGACTCCACTACTCAAGAGTCTAGAAAACTGGGTTGCTCCACTACTCAAGAGCTTAAACTGTGTCTGATCATCTAACTGAATTGAAATCTAGTACCGCCTATTAAAAGAAAAATCATATAGGAAATCCCATACTAACAATTATAATATGCTAATGTTTTCTTATATATATATATATAAATACCTCATTTAATAGTATGTCAAGATTATTGCATATGCTTGAAGTGATCTATGATGTAGAAATTCATTGAAGAACAAAATATCTCAAAATATCATCATGTCTTCATTAAAATATGTTGAGAGTCAAGAGAGATTACTTGTTCAAAAAAAACATACACAAAAGGAGATTACATGCTCAAAGCTCTTCTGTAATTCCTAATACCCCCATATACTTTTGCAAATCTTCCTTTAACTGCATTTGGGCTGCGGCATGTTTTGATTTTTCTTCGAGGATGATCTTTTCCTGATCAGGAATCCCAGCTAGTTTGTTTTCTAAGGATGTGATCATCTCTTCACTGTGGCAAAGTTTAGACCTCTCAATTTCGGCCGATTGGATACTGACCCGTATCTTTTCTTCGATTTCCTTCATAGTTAATTCCTTCACATGATCTTTTAACTCCAGCTGTGAAATTTCCTCTTTTAGGGGAGCAATGTGGTCCTGAATCATCGCCCTGTCATTAGCACAAACCTTTAATTGTTCTTGTAGGGTTAATTGTTCCTGATCAAATTCAGAAATAGCAGAAGTGATGAGGGAAGCCTTTTCCTTGTAAAGAGTTAGCTGCTTCCCATATTCCAAAATCTCAGGAGCAATTGTGACAATTTTCACGGATGCTAAAGAGATTATTGAATCACGGAATCTGAAAAGAGAGTCATGTAGGCCAGAAATGTTAACCTTTGCCATCCTTGCAGTATTTTCTAAGATTTCGATGGTGATATGCAAGTCTAACCATTGTTCAGGGTCCTAGAAAATATGAACTATTGCTGACATGGAATTCTTCATCAAAAGCATCTTGTGTGTGGGAACCTTCGCAAAGGATAATAGTTCAGATGTAGTGGATACAGACTCAAAGCTTGCTGCCCCACTGCAAGGAGGGGTTCCTGCAGTATAAAGAAGAAAAGAACTCATAATAGTGATGATAAAGATCGAAGATGTGTAAATCTCGATAAAGTAATCGATATATATATATATATATATATATATGTACCTGTTGCAGAAGTACGACTGACAGGAGGTGAAATTTCCTAAACCATAGAAGGACCAGCTCCTAACATATCGGCAAAAGAGGGCGCTCTGGCCTCTGTGGTCGAGTCTCTGGTAGTCAGAGTTGGCAGATCTATGGTCTCTAGGGGGAAAATAATTTCACGAGCCACCACTTTCAGTGCTACCAAAGGAACCAGAGGAGCCCTTGGCAAAATCACTAGTGCAGTTGCAGGGGAATTCGTGGGAGGAGTATCACCTGTCCTAGCGTTAATAATATGAGCACCCGCAATAAGATATAACAACAATAATAAGAAAACTATAGTAGAATATATATATATATATATATATATAAGAAAAAAATTCCTTACTTAGTGAATATCCATACTCTCCATAATCCAAAAGCTCATCTTCTTCCTCCTCTATTACTACAAGAGACCTTACAAGAATATTAGCACCAGGAAGAGTTTCAGCATTTAGTGGAGGGTGTTCTTTGTCAGCACTTTCTGCAACGACATCCTCCTCGCCATCTTTATCGACTTCTCCTTCTTTGAAATCATCATCATTATTTTCACCAGCTTCATCGTCTTCATCATCTTCATATCCAGCAGAAGCAGTACCTTCTAATGAAGAAGCTGAACTTTCATCCCCTAAATCTTCTTCGTCAACTTCTTCAATCATAACTTGTTTCCCTTTAGAAGGAGGAGCTCAATTACCTTCCGGCTGAGATTCATTGTTAATTGGAATCGAAGGGGATGGGGAGGCCTTTCTACTTCCTTCTTGAGGAATGGATGGCGATGCTTGCAAGTGTATTCGAGACCTAGTCATGGGAGATGATGGGCCAGGAGGAGTAAGCTGTGAAGGAGGAGCTGGTTCATCTTAAGTTACAGCAGTTTCTGCTGGAATGGGAGAAGATGTTCCTTCAACATTATCTATGACCTGGCCAACGAAGTCACGAGGGACTTGTTCGAATTCTATCAAGATTCCATGAGCAATCCAGCCTTCCAAAGTATTGATGGCTTTCTTTTCACAAATTGGATCTTCTAGTGATATTTTTCAGTAAATCTCACCATGAAAAGATGCATGACTCTTCTCTGGTATATATCCAATTTTGTCTTCAAGCTTTCTACATCTTAGCCTGGGTGGATGAAGCCAGATGGGTGCATCTACTAGCAAACAATTATTGACCAAGAATGATTGGTGATCCCACCACCACATCCAACTATAAGAAGTATGAACTATACGATTGCAACTGGGGATTATGAAGGTAGACTTAACACGACCACATAGTAGTTGTTTCCATATCATGGCCCAATTGTTAGGACTAGTGCCATAGCAACGCATTCTTCTGGTGAGTAATCCACAGTCTTTTGGAACGGCCTGGTCATAACCAAATTGATGAGCAAAGTGACCGGGATAGTATGGTTCTCTCCAAAACTCTGTCCCTTCCCGCAATGGCGGGCTGTAAGAGCGTATAGAGAGGAAGAATGTCCTTTTTCCTACACTGAGCATTGCCTTGTCCACCACATCAGTATCTTCAGTATAGCGATGAAGGCAGAATTGAAAGAAATATACTTGATTAGTATCCTATATTTTGTTGGCTACCTAGTTGTATGATCTTTTTGCCATATCCCTTTATTGAAAAAACCACAGTGGAAGGTGTGCAGGATGAACATATGCCTTCTCTGGCACTTCAAAAGTCCAAGGGAAATAGACTCCCATCCATCCAGTGATGTAATGCCATGGAGCGTACGCTAAAGAAGCTCCAATGGTAGGGTTCTTGACATGAGTGGCTACTTCCCCAAGGGCTCTATAAATAGAGCATAACACTGGAGGTGCAAGTGAATACTTGCGGCCTTCTACCAAAGCGCCAACAACGATAAAGACTGTAGGGCAGATAATATCTGCCCATTTTGAGCTTAGAAGTACCACAATGCTCAACCAATAGGCTAAGAAGGCCAAGAGTTCCCCATATAAGTTGTACTCTGCTCTTTCTTTGATGTTGTCGCGAAGCTCCATTAGCTCTTGAGATCAACAATCGCGAAATCTGTAGGGAAAAGTAAAAGGTTAGTTTGAGGAAATGTATAATTTTTTTTAAAAAAGAGTTAATTCCTATACTTAAAAATACCTGAGGGCCCTAGAAAAATGTGCAAGCCATTGCAGAGGAGAAATCTTGTGAATGTTTGGAAAATTTGCCATTTCTCTGAAGAGTTCGATGGTGGTTTCGGAGATAAAAGGCTTACGATCAGGGGAAGAAACAAAGGCCAATCCTTATTAGATGGGACAATTAATCATAAAACTTTCCTGTCAGTGGAAGGCCCGTCATCCGATGGAGGTCCCAGAGTGTGATGCTCATTTCACCTACTGGCAAATGGAAGGAGTTGGTGGTGGGAAACCAGTAATTGAGGAAGCCCTTTATCACAGTTGGCTGTTTGTAGAAGTACTGGGACGTAACTTCTATGGTGTCATACAAGCCAATCTTAGCAAGCATACCCATGTGTTTTTGCAAGATGACTTCCGCCCAGTCTGAATAATAACATCATGAAGTTAGGAGACCCCTCGTTTGGAATTCTTCGAGTTCCCAAAGTTTCTCATGATCTGGGAATCGTTACTTGACCGTTTCATAGAAGTATGTGGGGAATAGGTTGTGAGGATTGTGAAAAGGGATAAGAAAAATCATTGGGTAGACTTCACCGATACGTTGTCGCAGCTTATGCACTAGCAATATCCCCTCAAGGATGTGCAGTTCTCTTAATGACCACGAAGAAGTGTACATTAGTTTCTCTCCATCTATGTGATCCCTTGGCTCGCAATCAAGCATAGACTGGTGGCGATGAAGGTTGAGGGGAATCACCATCATACCCTCCGAGTGGGGATTATCAAATTTCGTAATGCCCTCGATTACTCTGATTGATTCCCATGAATTTTGGAGCTTCTTCTTATTGTGCTCCTTGATTTTCTACTTGAACTCCTTGGCCTTGTTTCAGCGGGTCTTCTTTGAACGAGAAGCAGGAGGAGTATCTTCTCGAATAGGAGGACTTTGGCTGTCTGTGCGAATGTGGGTGGTTGATTTCAACCACTCACCCAATCATATTCTCAACCCTACTTCAGAGGTCGTTCTATGTCTCCCATCGCAATTGCTCGATGAATGGGAGAGGGTAAGAAAGAAATACGGTCAGTAAAGTTAAAAGTTGGTAGCATGGGCTCCTTGAAGTACGAGGGATTACAGGCGGTGGTTTTAGTGTGTTTTGCTGGTGGTTGATCTGAGGAAGGCGAAGGACGGAAAGAAGATGGGTCTGGCAAATCTTAATGAGAGGGTTGCTCAGTCGGAGGGTCTATGGCATGATATGTTCGTTTGATGCAGGCCATGGTGAATTGATGTTTCGAGTCTTGAGGATATTTGAGAAATGCAAAAGTTAAAACAGAAAAATTTTTATCTAAGTGTTGGTTGTGCAGACTCGCGCAATCGAAGTCCTTTGTGTGGAATAGGGCAATGGTCAAAGGCCTTGCGTGAACAGAAATCTGTTGCGCCGGTTCGCACAAACAAAATTGTTTGCGCGGAGGTGGAGTGGAAGACAAGGGTTCTTTGCAAAGTGTGGTGAATGGGGAATGAGCTGAAGTTCGCGGTATTTATAACATATGAGGTCGAGTATGGTACATGACCGTCAGTTGCGCGAGTCCATGCAAACCCTGTCAGGGTGAAAATTTGATCCTTTCTTTAATTTTATGACGAAACAAAGAAAGGATCAAGGGGGTATCTGTTGAGGCATAAAAATGAGAAGAAAGAACTGAAGAAAAAGAAGATCAAAAGTGAAAGATGGAAGGAAAGAGAAAATAAAGAAGAACAAGTACTTTTAGAGGAGGTTTGCGCTGGTCTGGGCAGATGATATTGATTACACGGGTCCGCGCAACCAATATACCAATTGTGTAGGTTCACACAACTGACTTCTGAAGTTGTTTTCTATAAATGATCTAAAGCAATGAAAGGTGGGTCCCTTGGCACCAAAATTGAAGTTTCACACATGTAGAGGCCTATAAATACCCCCCTTCCCCCTTGTTTAGGGGATCAAAGATTTTGGAGGAGGAGCAGAGAAGCAGAGAAGACTGAAGAGAAGTCAGCGACTTGCGTGGACCCGCGCAAACCATGTTGGTTGTGCAGGTCTACACAACCAGACTGTCATGCAGTCTATAATGGTGACTAGGCTGAAACGCTGCCAAAATGATTAAGCTCCAGTTCTTTTTTTGTCCAAGCTTCAAGGAGAAAAATCAACTGATCGAATCTGCATAATATTCCTCTTAAAGAGATGATCAAATCATGAGTCGAAGTGCTGCCAAATTTGACATCCGGCTTAGACATTTGACCTTTGTCAATTTCTTTATTTTAAATAATCTATCTCAGAATCAAGGGATACTTGAGGATGTAAATGAACTCAGTATCAATAATATGATGATTGTTCTTAATGGACTCTTTCTCTATTATAATTGAATAAGATAATTTGCCAAATCTAATGATTTTTTTCTTATTCGAAACATGTGTATATACTAGAAAATTGAATAATAAGACTGCATATGAACTGTGGTTCAATAAGAAGGCAATAGTCAAATATTTTCAAGTTTTTGGTAGCAAATGCTATATTCTATGTGACCGAGAAATTTTTGAAAAATTCGACACTAAAAGTGATGATAGTATTTCCCTAAGATATGCTCTAAATAGTTAAGCGTATTGTATTCTCAATAAGAGGAGTGGTGTAATTTAGGAATCCATTAATGTTGTCATAGATGATCATCTGAATACATCTACCTCTAGTTCAGAAGATGATGAAGTCTCATTTTTTGATAAACCTGACTCTTCATCTAGTCAAAATAATGACACTGAATTGCGATCAGTTAAAGACCATCCAACTGATCAAATACTTGGGAATCCTCTCACTGGTGTATGCACTCGTAAATAACTTAAAAAACATATGTAACTATGTGTGCTTCACTTCCCAGATTGAGCTGGCCAATGTAAAAGAAGCACTTGCTGATGAAACTAGATTATAGCTATGCAAGATGAACTTAATCAATTTGTACGAAATGATGTATAGCATTTGGTTCCTAGACCTGATGATAAACATATAATTGGAACCAAGTAGATCTTTAAAAATAAGTATGATGAATTAGGTAACATTATAAGAAATAAGGCGAGACTGGTTGTACAAGGGTATACTCAAATAGAAGGCATCGATTATGATGAGACCTTTGCCCCAGTAGCTTGTCTTGAATCTATTAGGCTATTTATATCCATTGCTTATTACAAAAATTTTAAAATCAATCAAATGGATGTTAAAAGTGCATTCTTGAATGGTGATTTCCATGAGGAAGTATATGTAGAACAACCTAAGGGTTTTGAAGACCCTAAACATACTAACCATGTTTATCACCTGAAAAAGGCACTCTATGGTTTAAAACAAGCTCCTAGGGCATGATACAAAAAGTTGACTAAGTTTCTACTAAGTCACAACTTTGTAATGGGGAGTGTTGATAAGACACTATTTGTAAAGAAATACAATGATCACATTCAATAGTGCAGATATATGTTGATGACATTATCTATGGATCTACTTGTGCTAACATGTCTATTGAGTTTGCATATTTAATGAAGTCTAAGTTTGAAATGAGCAAGGTAGGAGAATTGAACTATTTTTTAGGTCTGCAAGTGAAATAACTTGCTGATGGGATATTTATCTCTCAAACCAAGTATGCTCTAAACTTGGTGAAAAATTTTAGATTTGAGAGCAGTAAGAACTTCGATACTCCTATGAGTATGACACTTAAACTCTCTAAGGATTCAATAGGTAAAAGTGTAGATTCTAAGTTGCAGCATGATAGGTAGTTTATTATATTTAACTACGAGCTGACCTGATATTGCATTCGATGTAGGAATTTATGTTAGATATCAATTGGACCCTAAAGAGTCCCACTTGATTGCTGTAGAGTGCATTTTAATATATGTCACAAGTTCAACCACACTTGGCCTTTGGTATCCTCATGATACTATGGATGCTGATTGGGCTGGTAATATTGATGACCGCAAGGCTACCAGCGGTGGATGTTTTTATGTCGGGAACTGCTTAGTTTCTTGGCATAGTAAGAAATAGAGTTGTATCTCTTTCCACAGTTGAGGCTGAGTATATTACAGCCGGTAATGCTTGTACCCAACTTGTGTGGATGAAGAGAATGTTAAGTGATTACGAATTTGCGTAAGATACTATTGTTTTGTATTGTGACAATTCTAGTGCAATTAACAATTAAAAAAATCCAATTCAACATTCACGAACTAAGCATATTAACATTAGATATCATTATATTTGTGAATTGGTAGAAGACAAGATTATTTAGGTGAATTATATTCAGACTGAAAATTAACTTGTAGACATATTTACAAAACTGCTTGACAGAAACAGGTTTTTTAAGTTGAAATTGGATATGGGTATGTGCAATATGAATTGAAATGTTTTTGTTTATTTGTAATATATTGCATGTTTTTATTTTATTTATTTTTGTAAATTTTTAATTTTTAAAAATAGTAAAAATTGTAGAATTTTTGTGGTGCACGACCAATCGAGTAGACACTTGACAAGTCGTGGCACAACCGGTCAAGTTTGTACTCGACCAGTCTAGCCGCTCAGGTTTGGGGGTTTTTATTGTGTAAAAAGCACTTTTTCTTCATTTGGTTCTTCCCCAACCAACCCTACCACGACCGGTCAAACCCACCTTCGATCCCTCCATGGTTAGTGCATCTTTTTCGATTTCCTTATAAATTCAAGTTCTTTGCTCTTCCATTTCCTTATTTTTGTTGTTTATTTTAAGGTTTATGGTGGTTTGTTGGGTTTTTTAGCTAAAAATTTGATTTTCTTAAAACCATTCTTTCATTTCTTACATTTTTTGTATTCTTTGTCTTTCTTATTGCAATGGAAGGTCGAAATAAGAAGAAAGTCTCTCGCGGTCCCTCTTCTTCTCGTTCCGCTCAATCACGGTGTGCCATATTCGATCACCCAAAGAAGATCCCGAGTATGTGCAGGATATTCAATTACACAACGTGATTGTTGAATAGACAGTCAACTCTGATCATTTAGCATCTTTTGGCATTGTTCATCTCCTTCAATCTGTAGGATGAGATAACATTTTAAATTAGGGTGGTCTGGCATACCGTTCCATTGCGCAGGCTATGTATGCTTGCATAACTGACTTCGATCACCTAAAGAAGATCCCGAGTATGTGCAGGATATTCAATTACACATAGTGATTGTTGAACAGACAGTCAACTCTGATCATTTAACACCTTTTGACATTGTTCATCTCCTTCAATCTTTAAGATGAGATAACATTTTAAATTAGGGTGGTCTGGCATACCGTTCCATTGCGCAGGCTATGTATGCTTGCATAACTGACTTCTCTTCTGAGAATCTAACGTTTACAATTACTACTAGAGAAGGTCCTATTGATGTGGACCATCATTTAATATCTAGATTGATGGATCTTCTAGTTAATGATGACGGTATTTCCATTTCTACTCTTGTAGCAAAACCTTCTGAGTCTGAGAAAAGAATGCTCACTAGAGTTCTATGCAACATGAATGCAGAATGGAGTTCTGGGAATGCACTCAGTTCCAAATTTATGTTACCCGGATACAGGGTTCTCCATCATATATTCATTTCTAATGTCTATCCTAGGTTTGGTAACAAGACTGAGCTCACTACTTTTATGGTTCGCACCTTCACTTTATTGTTATTGGTGTCTCTGTATGTCTTCCATCACTTATCTGTTACACATGATTCAGTTCCGTCTTTGTCCAGGTCATAGTGATATACCATTTGCCTATCTTATGATTGTCTTTGCCACACATAGTCTAGTGGTTATGCTTGTTGGAGAAGCTCCCATTAACCATCTTCCCTTCAAGAATTCAAACATAAATAAAATGAATTTGAGGCTGGCTCCAGGCCAACTTGATGTGGGTGCTGGTGGAGCAGTTGAAGCAACTGAAGAGGAGGATGCTTTGCCTCTAGATGATGTCAATATGGATGACATATTTGATGAGATTGAATCAGACTTTGTAGTTGATCCTGACTTTCAGTTGTCTGATTTTGATGAACGTTTGCATTCCCTTGAGGAAAAGGTAGAGGGTATGCATGTGTCCCAAGAAACTCAATTTAAATACATGCGCAAATATCTTACGCGCATTAATAAGGGACTACATCAAATAGATCCTCCCATACCTACTCCTTCCTAGTGTTAAATTTCTTATTTGTAATAACTTTTATACTTCGATTTCTCTTAACTCTATATGCTTGGACATGTTTTCTTGTTATTGTGGACATGTTTTAATGGTTATCTTGACAATGTTTATGTTATCTTGAACTTACTTCTTACTCTCATTACTCATTGCTTTTATTTTAATCTTATATTTCCATCATTTATATGTTCTTTCATTTGTCATATTGTGACAAAAGGGGGGAGAATTTGCGTTGGTATGTCTATTTAATGATTTTGGATTCTATGGAGTGGAAGATGTGGAGAAGTGGTTTTTTTTTTGGATATGTATTTGTATGGTTATTTTTTTATCTATATTTGTTCACATACATGTACCGCAATGGATTCTATGAAGTAATGTATTAAGGAGGAGTATTGGTTCCAGTTTTTAACTGGTACATGATTCTTTATTGATCTAACTAGTGCATGATTCTTTATTGATCCAACTGGTGCACGATTCCTTGGTCATGGTTTGTTTTGTCACGAATTTCACAGAGGTGGAATTTGTAAATGCTATCTTATCTAGCTCCTAGGTTTGTTAAATTTTTTAGTGTCAAAACCTCTTGGAATCTATATCTTGTTTAGCTATTATTGTAAGATCAACTTCATGTCATCCTAGCAAATCTTATCTACATTCAAGTACAAGATCAAGAATTTTAAGTACAAGATCAAGAGGTTCAAGTATAAGATCAAGAATTTCAAGTACGAGATCAAGAGGTTCAAGAACAACATCAAGAAGCTCAAGTACTAGATCAAGTCTTCAAGCTTCAACTACTTCAAGAGAATGATATGTGATGATTCAATCTCATAAATAAGGTTTGTTTAACCCTAGATTGACCTTAGGATAGGTCATACAATTTGCATTTATATCATAAGTCATTTGATAATTTTATGAGTCATTTTTCGACTAGTCCTAGTCATGGTTCGACTAGTCCAGACACTGGCTCGACCAGTCCAAGAATTTTCTCGACCAGTCCTAGGTTTGTTATAAATTTTTGAAATTTTTTGTTGGATCTTCGACCAGTCCTAAAGACTAGTCGACCAGTCAAGTGAACAGTGCTCGACCGGTCGTGCAGGCTCGACTCAAATCTAGCAAGCATTTCTGGTCCCACTCGACCAGTCGAGTGCAGGGCTCGACCAGTTGAGCAGGCCACTTGATCAGTCGAGCAAGCCACTCGACTAGTCAAGTAACCATCTTATCTTATCGCACCAAAAATTTTAAAATGTTGTTGCTCCTTCGACCAGTCGAAGCGGCCACTAGACCATCAAGCGAACAATATTTTTTAGTATAAATTGAGGAAGATTTTCACAGTTTTACAACTCATTCCAAAAGATATTAAAGTCACAACTCTGAGAACTTTGTCCTAATTATTGTGAAGCTATTATGAGGTATTTATAAATTATTTTAATAGCTTTTTGGTTATTTAATTCTTTAATCTTTTGATTCCATTCTATTTGATATTAAAGAGGATTTTTTAATTTAACCCTTTGTGAGATCCAAGAAGTTGAATCTAAAATAGCCTAAGGTTGGATTTAATTTAAAATTTATTTAGACCTAGAACCCTATCATATGAGAGATAAAACATGGAACATTGAATATTCTACGCCTCTAAAGAAGCGGTTCTACCAGGCTATAATGAAGTACTTTCTTCAGATAAGTATAATTTCAATTTTCTGTATTTGGTTTGTAAGATTGCCAGAAAATCTTTCATTTTTGGTTTTGACTAAGATAGCCAGAAAATCTCAGTGAGTGGAGTTTTTAATTATGGTAGCCCTTTGAAAACACAATTGTAAAGGTTTTGGGTGAACCTTAGAAAACCTATTTCATAGTGAAAGCCAATATCCCATGGGTGAGGATATTGGGAGTGAAGTAGTTGTGTGGCTATTTTCTAACAGTTGGTGTACACACAAGCGAACACTATAATTGTTGGAGTTGTGGTGAATGTTTATTTTTATACATTTATGGTGAATGATTGTAATTTATTTTTTACACATGTGGTGAATGTTGTAATAGTAGTAGATATTTATTTCTGATTTGTTCTTCATTCCTCTATATTGGTTTGGGACTTTGATACACAGACCGTTCTAGAAATCAGGTTGTCCTACCATAAGCCTTTGGTTTTTAGAGTAAGGTTTTCCTTATAACAACATTTGTATCAACCTCTCAATACTTGTGCATTTGAGGTTGCTATTTATTTCTGCTATTTAGAATTGATAAGTGCTATCTTTTACTATTTCTTTCTTAATTCTGCATTAATGTTTTAATTTGGCATAGTCTAAAAAGGTCGAGCTAAGAGTCTTGCGGGGGGGGGGGGGAGGGGGTGAATAGGACTATGCCAAATTAAAAATTAAATGTGAAATTTAAATAAATATAAATAAAGATATCACTTAAACAATCCCACAAAGCAGAAATGAATAACAACCTCAAATGTACAAGTATTGAGAGGTTGATATAGATGTTGTTCTAAGGACAACCTTACACCAAAAACCAATGGCTTATGGTAGGACAACCTGATTCCTAGAATGGTTTGTGTATTAAAATCCCAAACTGATACAGAGGAATAAAGAATAAAATAGTAAAAAAAAATAATTAAGCTATTACAACATTCCCACACTTGTATAAAAGAATTACAACATTCTCCACAAATGCTTAAAAAGGAAATTACAACATCCACACAATGCCACAATCATTCAATCACCACAAGACTAGAAATTATAATGGTCCACTTGTGTGTACACCAACTGTTTAGAAAAACAGCCACACAACAACTCCACTCCCAATATCCTCACACAATGGATATTGGCATTCACTATGAAATAGGTTTTTCAAAGTTCATCTAAAACCCTCACAATTGTGTCTTTCAAGTGGGCTTACACAATTAAAAAACCCCACACTCTGAGTTTTCTGGATTACCTCAGACAAACTAAAAAGAAAGAGATTTTTCTAGGACAATCTCAATGAAACCAAAATAATATATTTACTGAATTGTAAAATACTTATCTGGATATTCTCCTTTGATGCAGCCCGTTAGAACCAATTCGGAGTAGATGTTCAAAGTTCACACTCACTTATGAAATGGTTCTAAATTCTAAATAATTTTTTTTTAGATTATAACACTTTGGGCTAGCTTGATTTCATTTCAATTCCAAGAAATGGAAAAACTTCAATCCCTTCTTCAAATAAGATTGGAACGTAGAATACAAAATTAAATGCAAAAAAAAAAAAGCTAATTAAAGAGAATATTAAATGAGCACTAAAAGCTTAAGAATATCACTAAGTTATCTCTCAGAGTAGTGTCTTGATTTTGGTTGAATTAAATATCAAACTCTAAAAATTATGCTCTATTTATAAGTGCAGAAATTACTCATTCGACTGACCCAGAGGTCAACTTGACTAGTCGAAAGACCAACAAACTTTTTGAATTTGGGCACGATAAGACAAAGCCGTTCCACGACTAGTCGAAGGGCCTGTACGATTGGTCGAGTGGCCTCCACGACCGGTCGAGCCCTGCCCATGACTGGTCATGTGGGACCCAATTTAGTCGCTGGACTTTGAGTCGAGCCTACTCGACTGGTCGAGCACTGTTCACTCGACTGGTAAAGCAGTCTCTAAGACTGGTCGAGGCAATAACAGAAAATCCCAAAATTTAGCAAAAAACCTAGGATTGGTCGAAGAATTTCTTGGAATGGTCGACCCAGTACTAGGACTAGTCAAACATAGTCTAGGACTAGTCGAGAAAATAGTCTATACACTTATGTAGTGACCCAGTTAAAGTATGCAATCAATATGACCTAACCTATGGTCAATCTAGGGTCATTCATACCTTATAAGTGATATTGAACATTGAAACATCTTTTTCTTCGGTTGATGTTGATAATGGAATACATGAAGCTTGACAACTTGATGTACTTTGAATCTTGAACGTGAAGTACTTTTAAAGCTTGAACTTGTAACACTTTGAAGCTTGAATTTGTAGCTTGAACTTAAAGTACTTGAGTTGTATTTCACTTTGAGCTTTAAGTACCAAAGTGAGTTTATTGTCTTGACTTAGATGAAGCTTTGAAAGCTTGAACTATTAGTTGACGTTGTACTTGAACTTTTATACTTGTGATGCTTGAATCTTGAAATGAATCATCTTGAACTTGTACTTGAATCTTAAAATGCAACTTATTGAACTTGAAGATGAACTAAATAAGATACAGATTCCAAGAAGTTTTGGCACCACAAAATTTGACAATCATAAGAGCTAGGAAACATAACACTTACAATCTCCCCCTTTGTCAAATTTGTGACAAAACACGCTTCATTAAAATAAGATAAGCATAACCCGCACAATAAAAACCATGCACCATTTACAACCTGATTAGAGAATCATGCACCAGTTACATCCTGGTTAAACCAATACACATCATCAATCAATACTAGTCAATACTCCCCCTTACTACCAACTTCATATGATGAAAAATTTGCCTACATATCCACAATCGCACATTATCATAAATTCTCCCCCTTTTGTCACAATATGACAAAGGAAAGAGCGATAATGGAAGTAGAACAATAAGGAAGTAAATAGAAGAGAAATGAGAAATAAGGGAATATATGATCGAGAGAAGTTCATAAGCAAGTTAACCAAGTTCATAAGCAAACATGTCCAAGCACATAAAACATGAGAAGTTTAAGTAGTTTAAAAGTTATTACACAACACAAATTCAAATACTAATCTGAACCCGATGAAGGAACAAGGATAGAAGGATCAATTTGATGAAATCCCTTGTTAATACGCTTAGATACTTGCGCATATATTTAAATTGCATTTCATGGGACACATTCATACTTTCAACCTTCTCCTTAAGTGAGCGCAATTATGCATCAAAGTCAGATGGTTGATAATCAAGATTAGCAGCAAAATCAGATTCAATTTCATCAAAAAGGTCATCCATATTGATATCATCCAGAGGTAAATCACCTTCCTCTGCATTTACAGCAGCAGCTCCACCAACACCCACATCAACTTGGCCTGGGGCCAACTTCAAATTCATCTTGTTAATGCTAGAGTTGTTGAAAGGTAGTTGGGTAATGGGAGCCTCTCCAATAGGCATAGCCACTAAACTATGGGTGGCTAACACAGTCATGAAATAAGCAATGGGTATGTCACTATGACCTGGGTGGAGACGGAATTGAATAATGCTACGACAAATCAAAGAAGGAAGACATACGGAGACTCCAGAAATGATAGAATGGAGAATATGAACCATGAATGTAGTAAGTTCAGTTTTGTTACTAGTTCAAGGATAAACATTTGAAATGAAAATCTTATGAAGGATTCTGTATTTGGGTAACAGAAACTTGGAGGTGAGCGCATTCCCAGTATTCCATTCTGCATCTATTTTACCTAAATCTCTTGTGAGCATTCACTTCTCAGTTTCATAAGGTTTTGCCACTAGAGAACTAATGAGAATACCTTCGTCATTAGCTGGAAGGTCCATTAAACCAGAAATTAGATGACGGTCCACATCATTGGACCTTCTCTGGTTGCAATAGTAAATGTTAGATTTTCAGCAGAAAAATCAGTAATGCAAGCATACATAGCCTGCGCAATGGAACAGTATGCTGGCCCAACCCAATGAAGTATGTTATCCTATCCTACAGACTGAAGGAGAGGAAGGATATCAAACGAAGCCAAATGATCAATATTAACAGGTCGTTCTACTATCACATTGTGCACACGAATATCCTGCACATAATGGGAATCATCCTCGGGCGACCGAAGGTGGCGCACCGTGATAGGAGTCGAACACGATGAAGAGGGACCACGAGATCCTTTCTTCTTGATTATACCTTCCATTTGCAACAAAGAAATCAAGAAATTAAGTGATTGCAAAAGAGGTAAAATGGGTTTCGAGTAGATCAGATTTTTGAATAGAAAACCCTAAAAACCAGCATAAAACATGAAATAAACTTCATAAATGAAGAAAATGAAGTGCAAAGGACTTAAATCTATAAGAAAATTAAAAACAATGCACTAACCACGAAGGAATTGAAGATGGGTTCGACCGGTCGACGTAGGGCTCATTGGAGAAGCCAAACCCAAATGAAGAAAAGGTGATTTTCCCCAAAATAAAAGGGAAAACCCGTGTTTCACGACGGGTCGAGTACATGCTCGACCGGTTATGCCACGACTGGTCGAGTATGTACTGACTGGTCGTGCACAGCCCAAAATGTGCAATTTTTCATAAAATTTAAAATTTTAAAAGTTTAAAATAACTAATATATACATTATGATACAGATTCCAAGAAAGACATGAATCAACAATTCATATTGCACATACCAAGATCAAATTTCAATTTAGCAAACCTGCTTTTGGCGAGCAATTTTGTGAATATGTCTGCAAATTGAGTCTCGGTCGGAATATAATCTAAAGAAATTGTCTTGTCTTCCACTAATTCATGAATGTAGTGATATCTAATGTCAATATGCTTATTTTGTGAATGCTGGATTGGATTTTTGGAGATATTAATTACGCTTGAATTATCACAATATAAAACCATAGTATCTTGCACAATTTCGTAATCACTTAGCATTCTTTTCATCCATACAAGCTGAGTACATGCGTTACCTGCAACGATATATTTAGCCTCAGCTGTTGAGAGCGATACAGAACTTTGTTTCTTACTTAACCAAGAAACTAAACAGTTCCCTGCATAAAAACAACCACCACTAGTTGATTTTCAATCATCAATGTTACTAGTCAATCAGCATCCGTGTAACCAGCTAATTGCACACTAGTATCATGTGGATACCAGAGACCAAGATTAGCTGAATTAGCAACATATCTCATAATCCGCTTAACAACAATTAAATGTGACTTTTTAGGGATACTACGATACAACTTAGGATCCACATTCTTACCTGTAAAGTCCTTTGAGAGTTTTAAAGTAGTACTCATTGGAGTAACAAAATTTTTCTTACTCTCAAATCTGAACTTTTTAACTAAGTTCAGAGCATATTTGGTTTGAGAAATAAAGAAACCATCAGGTAGCTGTTTGACTTGCAACCCTAGGAAATAATTCAATTCTCCAACCATGCTCATTTCAAATTTAAACTTTATAAGATTTGCAAACTCAACAGTCATGTTAGCACAGGTAGATCCATAGGTAATATCATTAACATAGATTTTTACTATTAGTATGTGATCATTATGTTTCTTTACAATCAATGTCTTATCAACACTTCCCATTATAAAGTTATGACTTAGTAGAAACTTAGTCAACCTTTCGTACCATGCCCTAGGAGCTTGTTTCAAACTGTAGAGTGCCTTTTTTAGGTGGTGGACATGATCAACATTCTTAGGGTATTCAAAACTCGTTGGTTGTTCAACATACACTTCTTCATGTAAATCGTCGTTTAAGAATGCACTCTTTACATCCATTTGGTATATTTTAAACTTTCTAAAGCATGCAATGGATATAAATAATCTGATTGATTCAAGACGAGCTACTGGGGCAAAGGTTTCATCATAATCAATGCCTTCAATTTGAGTGTACCCTTGTACAACCATCTTAACCTTGTTTCTAATAATATTACCAAGTTCATCAGAATTATTTTTAAATTTCCATTTTGTTCCAATAATGTGTTTATTTTTGGTCTTGGAATTAAATACCAAACATCATTTCTAACAAACTGATTAAGCTCTTCTTGCATCATAACAATTCAGTTTTCGTCAGTAAGAGCTTCTTTTACGTTAGCTAGTTCTATCTGAGATGTAAAACACATGTAGTTACACATATCTTCAAGTTGTTTACGAGTGCGCACACCAGTGAGAAGGTTTCCAAGGATTTGATTAGTTGGATGGTCTTTAACCATCCTCAATTCAGTGTTATTATAAATTGATGAAGAGTCAGGTTTATCAATTAAAAGAACTTCATCATTTTCTGAACTTAAAGCAGGTGTATTCAAGTGATCGTCTATAACCACATTAATGAACTCTTGAATTATACCAGTCCTTTTGTTAAGAACCTGATGCACTCGACTATTTAGAGCATACCCTAAAAATATTCCTCCATCACTTTTGGTGTCAAGTTTACCCAGATTTTCTCGGTCACGTAAAATGTAGCACTTGCTGCCAAAAACTCAAAAGTATTTGATAGTAGGCTTCTTATCAAACCACATTTCATAAGCCGTTTTACCATTTGATTTTCTATTATAAACGTGGTTAATTATATAACAAGCAGTATTTACGGCTTCAGCCCAAAGGTTTTTAAGAAGCTTCATACTATTTAGCATAACATTTGCCATTTCTTGAAGCATTCAATTTTTTCTTTCTATTACACCATTTTGTTGTGGTGTTTTGGGCACAAAAAATTCATGTGATATTCCCTAATCACTGCAAAATTTCTCAAAACTGCTATTTTCAAATTCCGAACCATGATCACTACGGATCTTAGACACTTGTGATTCTTTTTCCATTTGGATACGTTTAAGTACTCTTTTTACTTCATCGAGAGTTTTTGATTTGTCTCTTAAAAATACTACCCATGTGTATTTGGTAAAGTCATCAACAATTACTAGAATATACTTCTTGCCACCATGACTTTCCGTTCTAGTTGGTCCAATGAGATCCATGTGGAGAAGTTCGAGTGGTTTAGATGTGGCATTGGAGTTCACCTTTTTGTGAGTACTCCTAGTTTGTTTACCAATCTAGCATTCGTCACAAATTTTATCTATTTTTTGTATTTTAGGTAGAGCTCTTACCAACTCTCTTTTGCTCAATCTATACAAGTTACGGTAGTGTACATGTCCGAGGTGTTTATGCCATAATTCAGTTTCATCAGTATGAACCATGTAACACAATAGATTAGATGAGCTTGAATCACTCACAATGTAGCAGTTTTCAGAAGTTCTGCTACTAGTTAATATTATAGAACCATTTTTATTTAAAATTTCACACCCTTAGTTAGTAAATTTTACACTATGATTATTATCGCATATTTGAGAGATGCTTAGTAAATTATGTTTTAACCCTTCAACATATAAAACATTCTCAAATAGAGGGAGGTTAAAAAGTTGAACCGTACCTTGGCCAATAATTATACAGTTACTACCATCACCGAATTTGACTGAACCATCAGTCATGTCTTTAAGATTAGTGAACAGACCCTTATCACCTGTCATGTGTCTGGAGCATCCACTGTCTAGGTACCACTTTGAATGGCTCGAAGCTTTGAAAGCAGTGTGGGCAACCAAACACGCAACCTTAGGGACCCATTTCATTATAGTTTTGGGTTTAGGAGTATAGTTGGTCTTCTTGTGTTTGTAGTTGTTATAAGACCGACCTACTGAGTTAGATTTTAAGAGCTCCTTAAGTAAATCAACAATTTTCTTAGCTAAAGGATTATACTTCTGATTTTTATAGTTGATATGGTTGCTTTTAGGTTTTAAGGTTTGAAAAGTCTTCGTATTTTTAGAATAATTTTGATTCAGACTTTTTCCTTTTGAGTTTGAAGACTCCCCTTTCACAAATTTGGGTGGAGAATTCTTATGTTTGGGAGGAATACTTTTGTCCTAGCCCAATCCAGATTGATCGCCACATTTTCTAGATCTTGATAAGAGTTTTTCTTACTTAGGATCACATTGGGCATACCTCCAAGTGTCTTTTAAACTTAAAAGTCAAGAGACTTCTAGTTTTAGCTTTTCATTTTCAGATTTTAGATTTTCAACTTGGGAGGTTTTGAAATCTAAGTCGCACCTAGTTTTTTCAAAGTAGTCTGAAATGTGAGATTTTTCTACGACTAGATTATCAAAATTTTCTTTAAGTTTTGAAAACTTTTCATTCTGAAGTTTTAGTTTTTCAACAATTTTACAACTCTCCTTGTATAGGGCATTATAAGCATCTTGAAGATCTTCTTCATTTTCATGAACACTATTCATATTTTCTTCACTAGTTGAATTATCATTATCTGAAAAAGTGAACTTGGCTAGAGTCATAAGGGCTTTAACTTCATTACTCGACTCGGTTTCAGAATCTTCTGACTTAGAAGAGGCTTCAGAGCAGGAAGATTCATCCCAAGTAGCCAACATTCCTTTCCTTTTAGGTTTGTCCTTTTTAGGACATTTGTTTGCTAGACGCCCATATTCATGGCAGTTGTAACATTGACTGTCTTTTAAAGATTTATAAGTTTTAGATTTAGATTTTTTCCTTTCATTAGGTTTTTGCAAATCAACCCTCTTTTTACATTTAAAAATCTTATAAAACTTTTTAGCTAAAAGGGTCATATCATATTCAGAATTTTCTAAATCAAAATTATTACTATTTTCTTAAGAAATACCTTTAAAAGATTTAAGGATGATGGATTTACCTTTAGGAGCTTTAAAGTTTAAGTCATAGTTCTGTAAGGAACCAACTAATTCTTCTACCCTCATATTATCCATATCAAGAAGTTCCTGGATCACAGTCACCTTTGAATTGCACCGTTCAGGCAGTGATCGTAGTATCTTTGCACTTTTTGGGATTCTATCACCGAGACCCCACATAGAGTTGACAATGACATTCAATCTTATATAAAAGTCCATGAAAGTTTCACTTTCTTCCATACCTATTTTCTCAAATTTGGTTGTGAGGATTTGAACTTTAGATTTCTTGGCAATTGTTGTTCCCTCCTGTGTCATTTTCAAAACATCCCAGGCTTACTTTGCAGTATCACAAGATATAATTCTCTTGAATTCATCCGGTGATAGTGCACAAGTAATAGCATTTAAAGCCTTTGCATTGGCACTACTTTCACTTTTTTGAAGATTGGTCCAAGTAAAATAAGGTGTTACTTTTACAGTTACAGATCCATCGATACCAGTCACTTCAGTGGTAGGAGGGGTCCAATTGGTCACTGTGGCTTGCCACACGCTCTCATCCATGAATTTTAAGAAAATCCTCATTCTGGCTTTCCAATAGGCATAATTAGACCCATCAAATGGTGGAGGCCTAGTGACTGAAAGGCTATCTAAACTTGACATCTCAAAAAGCCCAGATCGATTAGCTCAGGAAATTAATCCAACAAAATAATTAAAGTGAGCTATTAGGCTCTGATACCACTTGTAAAAGTAGAGCTAAGAGTCCTAGAGGGGGGGGGGGGGGGGGGTGAATAGTACTATGC
Source organism: Magnolia sinica (assembly GCF_029962835.1). NCBI lineage: Eukaryota > Viridiplantae > Streptophyta > Magnoliopsida > Magnoliales > Magnoliaceae > Magnolia > Magnolia sinica. The sequence continues at coordinate 71,963,012 of NC_080573.1, forward strand.
CAAATTAAAAATTAAATGTGAAATTTAAATAAATATAAATAAAGATAGCACTTAAACAATCCCACAAAGCAGAAATGAATAACAACCTCAAATGTACAAGTATTGAGAGGTTAATATAGATGTTGTTCTAAGGACAACCTTACACCAAAAACCAATGGCTTATGGTAGGACAACCTGATTCCTAGAACGGTTTGTGTATCAAAATCCCAAACTGATACAGAGGAATAAAGAATAAAATAGCAAAGAAAATAACTAAGCTATTACATCATTCTCACACTTGTATAAAAGGATTACAACATTCTCCACAAATGCTTAAAAAGGAAATTACAACATCCACACAATGCCACAATCAATCAATCACCAGAAGACCAGAAATTATAGTAGTTCGCTTGTGTATACACCAACTATTTAGAAAAACAGCCAGACAACTACTCCACTCCTAATATCCTCACACAGTGGATATTGGCGTTCACTATGAAATAGGTTTTTCAAGGTTCACCTAAAACCCTCACAATTGTGTCTTTTAAGTGGGCTTACACAATTCAAAAACCCACACTCTGAGTTTTTTGAATCACCTCAGACAAACTAAAAAGAAAGAGATTTTTCTGGCACAATCTCAAAGAAACCAAAAGAATATATTTACTAAATTGTAAAATACTTATATGGATATTCTCCTTTAATGCAGCCCGGTAGAACCAATTCGAAGTAGAAGTTCAGCGTAGATGTTCAATGTTCACCCTCACTTATGAAATGGTTCTAAATTCTAAATGATTTTTTTTAGATTAAAACACTTTGGGCTAGCTTGATTTGATTTTAATTCCAAGAAATGGGAAAACTTCAATCCCTTCTTCAAATAAGATTGGAATGTAGAATACAAAATTAAATGCAAAAAAAGTTAATTAAAGAGAATATTAAATAAGCACTAAAAGCTTAAGAATATCACTAAGTTATCTCTCAGAGTGGTGTCTTGATTTTGCTTGAATTGAATATCAAACTCTGAAAATTGTGCTCTATTTATAAGTGTAGAAATTACTCATTCGACTGGCCCAAAGGTCAGCTCGACTAGTCAAAGGACCAACAAACTTTTGAAAATTTGGGCACGATAAGATAAGGCGATTCCACGACTAGTCGAAGGGCCTGCACGACCGGTCGAGCCTTGCCCACGACTGGTCGTGTGGGACCCAATTTAGTTGCTGGACTTTGAGTTGAGTCTGCTCGACTACTCGAGCATTGTTCATTCGACTGGTCGAATAGTCTCCATGACTGGTCAAGGAATTTCTTGGACTGGACGAGCCACTACTAGGACTAGTCGAACATAGTTTAGGACTAGTCGAGAAAATAGTCTATACACTTATGTAGTGACCCAATTAAAGTATGCAATCAATTTGGCCTAACCTATGGTCAATCTAGGGTCATTCATACCTTATAAGTGATATTGAACATTGAAACATCTTTTGCTTCAGTTGATGTTGATCATGGAGTACACGAAGCTTGAAAACTTATGTACTTTGAATCTTGAATGTGAAGTACTTTTAAAGGTTGAACTTGTAACACTTTGAAGCTTGAATTTGTAGCTTGAACTTAAAGTACTTGAGTTGTATTTCACTTTGAGCTTTAAGTACCAAAGTCAGTATATTGTCTTGACTTAGATGAAGCTTTGAAAGCTTGAACTATCAGTTGATGTTGTACTTGAACTATTATACTTGTGATGCTTAAATCTTGAAATGAATCATATTGACCTTGCACTTGAATCTTAAAATGGAACTTCTTGAACTTGAAGATGAACTAAACAAGATACAGATTCCAAGAGGTTTTGGCATCACAAAATTTGACAATCATAGGAGCTAGGAAACATAGCACTTACATAGTCCTATTCAAACCCCCCCCCCTCCCTCTAGGACTCTTAGCTCGACCTTTTCAGCAGGTCCTCAAGACCAAGGTCATCCCCTTGGTGAAGGTGCAGTGGGGTCATCACAGTGTAGACGAAGCGTTTTGGGAGCACGAGGCTGAGATTCGCGAGTGTTATCCCCATTTCTTCGATGTTTGATTGTATAATAGTGTTTTGATTATATATGATGCCATTATTTCTCTCCTTTTATGAGTTATGAGTAGTTGTGATGATAGTGTAAATTTTTTAAACAAAAATTTTATTAAGAGGGCAGAGTTGTAAGGCCCGTACCCTAATTTGTACCGTTCTTTAGACTTCCGCGATCCTCCCCGTCAAATTCTGGTGACCAGTGACCTGTAATTAGCATTTACACGTAACCCTAAGTCATATCTTCTAAATCTAAGTTGACTCGACCTGAGACTTGTACCATTGCGAACGCATCGTCCCCACATTTCCAACGCCATGACCTGCACACCAATGCGATGCCCAGGTCAGGAGTTGTGGGCCCGCGTTTAATTCAAGGAAACGCCGCATGTTGCAAATCATGAGAGAATCTCTACAATCCATCACATCAATCAATCAATCACAAGTCAAGTACATCCCATCACAATTCATAACTCACTCATACCTCTCTCTTCACCAAGTCAAATGAACTCATACCTAGCCATTCATTTCTTACCAACAAGTCAAGGAAACTCTTACCCCATGCCATCTCATGCCCCCAAAAGTTAAGAGAGCACATATCCTCCATGTCACCTCCTCTTACAACATCCCCCCTCTCTCTCATTATCTACCCATTCCCCAAGCAACCTAAGAGAAGCAATCGTCCAAGGAGGGAAGAGCTAAGGAGAACCTAGGTGTGGCCCACTTCCTACCCTCAAAACTCTCAATCCAACCCTTCAATTCTCATCTTCCACCCTTAAAGGTTAAGCTTAAGAGCTAAGGAAGCCAAGGAACCAAGAAGATTAGCAATCGATGGGTGTTTTAGAGCCTTAGATTTGTGTTTCGATAAAGGGCCAAGTGGGGCCTACTGATTGATAGTATGGATCTCACTTTGGACCCTAGGTGTGGCCGATGGCCCACCATGATTCATATGTTTATTCCATAATGAGGCCATTCTCTATGGACCCCATCATGATGTTTATTTTTCTAGTATGAAAAGGTCATCTAGACCTTATATTTTGGGGGAGAAGGGATCTCCACCGTTGATTTTGATTGGTGTGTAGACATGTAATGGGACCCACTTGATGTATGTTTGTAATGCATGGAAGGGAGGGCTCATAGTGGCGGAGCCCCCTATCACTCGTTCTCTCTCTCTCTCTCTCTCTCTCTCTCTCTCTCTCTCTCTCTCTCTCTCCCTATTTGATGGTCCACCTTAACATATGTATCATATCCACGCCGTCCACTAGATGCACCCACCATGCTGGACTGTCCAGTGGACGGACTTGCTGCCTGTCCATCTCGACAGGCCTACATAAAGGAAAACACAAATATCAGCTCGGTCGTGAGCTGGTGGGCCACTCACATGGACCCCACCTTGATGATGTATTATATCTAGGCTGTCCAACAGGCTTGGATGCTGGAACTTTAAAATAATATATATATATTATGTTGGACCCCACATGGGACCCACCTTATTATGGCAGCAGATTGAATAGTATCCACCAACTATATAGCTGCTGTATTAACATTAGCAAGTTCTGATGGGTTACATCCCACCGTCCAGCACGTAAGAAGCCTACCTTAATGTATGTATTCTATATTCACACCATCCATCTCTAGATGGTGTGCAATGTGGAGCCAGCTATGATGTATGGGTCTTATCTACACCGTCCAACACTCTAGACGGTGGGACCCACCTCAATGTATGTGTTGTATATTCATGTCGTCCATCCCTTGGACATGAGGCCCACCATGATGTATGTGTTATGTACACACCGTTCATCCATTTTCTGGATCATGGGCTGCCCCGTAGGCCCATTGTGATGTGTAGTAGGCCCATGTGATGTGGCCCATTGTGATGTGTATTAGGCCCGTGTTTGAGGCCCAATATTAGGCCCAATGCGATGCATATGAGGCCTGAGTATGAGGCCCATTATGATGCATTTGAGGCCCGGGTGATGAGGCCCACTATGATGTATATGCGGCCATGTTTGAGGCCCAATGAGATGCATTCTAGGCCCATATATGAGGCCTAATATGATGTATTTGAGGCCCAGGTGATGAGGCCCAATTGTGATATGAGAGGCCCAGCATGATGTGTGTGTTATATGCTCATGCTGTCTATCCATCTCCTAGATATTTGGAGGGCCAAGGGCCCCATTACGATTCCAATTTCTAAATGGACCGCACCTTAGACAATGATGGTTAAATGACCACCATTGTAGACCTCTCTAGGGCCCACTGTTAAGCCCATTTCCACCCTTAACCTAGTGGGCTAGCCCAAACCATTGGACCTCCACTTATGTTAGTAATACCCTTTGGGCTAACCCAAACCATTGGACCTCCACTTATGTTAGTAATACCCTTTGGGCTAACCCAAACCGTTGGGCTCTCATCAATGATGGTGCTTTCCACCATGCCTTGTAGTAATTATCCTAACATCAAAGTCCACCTTATGCACAGATCGAGCCCATGGAAAGGCCCGATTCATTGCACGATTTAGGGTGAAGAAACCCATTTGTTGTACCTAGTTTCACCTTCCCTATTACCCTTGCCATAGATGGAAGAATACGAGCATTAGGTTGGTATTTCCACTGCTTACAGCCTATCTTGGTGGTTGGGCTAGATCCGCCGTCCCTCTGTGGACCCCGCCATGTATTTAGGCCGATTATTGTTTACATCTGATAGCCATGCTAGTGTACTTAGTCTAATAGAACACACTGAGAACATGCTTAGTATAACATCATAATACATGCCCATACACATCATTTATATGCCTGATATGAGGAATGATGGATGATAGCATATGGCATTGGGCTGAGATGTTCATGGGACTCCCTGTGAGATGGAGTTACCCCACATGATCATGCAGTACGCGCAGGTTTGATGCATGACTGGATAGTATGACTCATGCATCTCACATTTGTGTGACATGATCAATATATGCCCTAGCGACATCAGGGTCATGGCCTCCACAGGCACATTGCGTATGGCCGGATTAGATACTGAAAATTCTTAGTTCTAGCACTATGGGCACATAAGATGTCCTTAGGTGAAAGTCTTAGAACCTTTTATTACAAGGAGATGCTCTAATGTCAAGATCGAGTGGATACATGAGCGCACGAATGCCGAATACCAGTAGGCCGCGTCTCTCACTATGTCATGATCGATTAGAAGGGAGTATGGCCTTATCCGCCTAAGTGAGGGGGTTGTAAGCTAGGCTGAATTTGACCAGCTCACAAATGGGTTCGCTATTGACGAGTCGATTAGGTATTGGCAGACTACTGGTCAGGCGGATAGTGTGGTCTCTTCCACTCGCTAGGCTATGCGGCTAGGGAGGTGGTAGTCAGTGTGGAGTGTACTAACCCCGGTGATACCCAGAGGGGAACTGTACTGATATATGTACTTAATGAGGACTGACATGCATGTTTTACATCTTGCATATGACATTTGGCTATGTAAGCCCTGCATTGCATAGCCTTAGTATGGCTGATAGCATTCATGGACTTGCCAACATTTCCGCTTACTCTGATATTGTATACTTAGCTCACGCATTGCGCACACACTTACACCACCCTCTAAGCTCTTTGTAAGCTTATACATGATCATTGCATGCAGGTGGCGTCGGATCACAACAGTGTTGAGGCAAGAGCACATGATAGATTATTGTGGAGTTTTTTTTATCATCTTGTATTTCCCTTTCTGCATCGTACTCAAAGTTTTTGATATAGTGGATATGTGGTGATGTTGTTTTTGTGACTTGGTTATGCTCCTTTACAAAAAATTCAGACTGAAAATCCTCCTTATGGATCCTAGGATCGGAACCTGGCATATGGGTGCTGGGAGCCAAGAATGGGGTACTACGAAGGTTGTCGGCGCCAGATTCGGCGATCGAGAATTTTGTGAGCCCGATTTCCGAGTTTGGGGCGTGACAACGATGAACAGGAAAACAATTGCGCACTAGAAAATAATGATGTGCCCACCAACGTATCCAGGAATATGAAGCCTGCACTCGATGATTGAATCCTGGGAGAACGAAGCAGGAGCTGAAGTTCCTGGCCAAGAGTTGTTTCCATATTAAAGCCCAATTATATGGGCCAACCCCATAACTTCTCATCATTCGCTTTAATATTGAAACAACTCCTAGCCAGGAACTCTTCTCCTACTCGGGGTACTTTGTAGCCGAATTATCTGACAAACTTACTGGGATAGTAAGGTTCCCTTTAGAATTCCACTCCTTCCCACATGGGTGAGCTACAAGAACGAATGTAGAGTAAGAAATTCTCTCAATAGGCTCCAAATTTTCATTATCTTCAACCTCTTATTCTTCTTTAGCTTGATGAGTCAAGTAAAAGGGGAAGAAATCGATGGAATCTACATCCTCGATTTTATTAACTATCCATTCGTATGTCTTCTTCACCATCTTCCGTCTGAGGTATTCCCACAAATAAAGGTGTTCAAGGTGAACGTAAGCCTTCTTAGGGTCACCATAAGTCTAGGGAAAGTATACTCCAAGCCAACCTGAGAAGTAGTGCCACAAAGTAAAAGAAGATGAAGCTCTAATTACTGGGCTTGAGCAATGCATCGCAGTATTTCCAAAAGCTCTATACAATGAACATAGGATGGGAGGGGCCAAAGAATACTTCTTCTTGCCTTCTGCTATGGCTCATACCGCTACGAACAGAGTTGGTTGAAAGGAATTTGACCATTTTAAATAGGGTAAAACGACCAAACTTAGCCAGTACACCAGTAAAGCAGTTAATTCAGTTTCAACAGTGAAATTAGCTGGAACTCTTATCCTCCTGTGGGTAACTTCCAATTCTGATGAGTGGCTGACAGAAAACCTGAAAAGAGAAGAAACATGAGAAAAGGAAAGATGCATGAAAATGTGTTTAAAAGAAGGGAGAATTTTTTTTTTAAAATACATTTACCGCATAAATTATGAGAAATGCGTAAGCCACTGGAGTGGGGATATTTTGTGAACATCGGGGAAATGGGACATTTCACGAAAGAGTTCGATAGTGGAAGCAGAGATCTGAGGCGTTCTATTAGGAGTGACATAAGCGAACTCTTCATTAGTAGGAATATATTCATCCAAAAAAGAACAAGTGTTGGGAAGGCCTGTCATCCTGTGCAAATCCCACAAAGTAATGCTCACTTCGCCAACTAGGAGATGAAAGGAATTCATGGTGGAAGACCAATACTTCAAAAAGCCCTTATAGATCATAGTGTCCTTGTGAAAGAAATCAACAGTGGCTTCTATGGCTGCATATATATTCATCGCAATGAGAACTTCCTTGTATTTTTGCAGGATTGCCATGGTCCATGAACTATAGAACTGACGTTGAACCAAGAGAACACGTGTCCTAAATTCAATTTTCCCCCATAAGGAATCAGGGTCACGAAAATGCTATTAGATTGTTTTGAAATAGTGGGTGGGATATATAGAGTGAGGATTATAGCACGGTGTGAGAAAACACATATATGATACTTGACCAGCTTTCTAAACTAGACATTTTTTTGTGAGATAACCTTCGAGAATTCTCAGCTCTTTTATAACCCAGTTTGCCATGTATTGGAGCTAATTCTGTGTTATATAATCGGATGGTTCACTCTGTATCATAGAGAAGTGACGTTGAAGGTGCAAGGGGATTGTAGTGATCTCATCTTTATAAGGACTTCTGAACTTGATTACATCTGCTTGAGACTTGATCATGTCCCAAACATTTTGATAACGCCTCTTATTGTGTTCTTGAATTTTCTCTTGAAAGATTTCATCATTATTCTTTTGTTTCTTCTTCTTCGAAATTGAGGGAGGAGGGGAGGATTCGACGGGAGCAAGACGGGAATTTTCTATTCAAAAGTTAGCAGCAGTTTTCAGCCAAATCTCCCAATCGAACTCTTGACCCTTCATGGGAGGTCCTTCTAACTCTCTCATCAGAACAACAGTGCAGATGGAATCAGATAGGCATTGGATTCGATCAGAGAAGTTAATAATCAATGAGGTTGGTGCCTTGAAAAGAGGGGAGTAGCCTTCAAAAGATCTGACTTTCTTTTGGGGATGAGTTTCAGGTGGCTGGGGGTCTGACGATTCAGCAGCATAATGGTCTGGAGGAGTATAAGGCCTCTTGGAATGGGCCATTAAAAGAGGAGAATTTAGTAGATAAATCAAAGCACTTGGAGGATGTCCAAAATCTATAAAGTCTAAAGTCGTGCACAAGGGTACTCTTGTGCGCAAAAGTCGAGTTGTGCGCAACAGGTGGTTGTGCACAAGATAGTGTTGTGTGCAAGAATATGTTGTGCGCAAGAATAAGTTGTGCGCAAGGATACGTTGTGCGCAAGAATACGTTGTGCATAAGAGAGAATGACGTGCAAAGGAGGAAGGCTACAGAGTAGGAATGAATGAAATGAGGGCTTAGCCTAGTTTATATAGACTTTTCCAGACCGGGTTGTGCGGAAGATGCATTGTGCGTAGATTTGAAATTGCATACATTAAGAAAAAATGCAAATTGAGTAAATTATTAAAGGTTGATCCCACATTTTCTTGTTTTGTAGATAAATATCAAAAATGCAGGATCAAGGGGGCATTTGTTGAGGCATAAAAAAGATCAAGAAAGATAAAAGAAGAAGAAATACTTCCTGAAAGAGGGTTGTGCGGTGCACAACAGAAGCATGCAATGAAGGGTTGTGCACCACACAAGGTGGTCCGCGCACAAGGTGGTCAGCGCACAAGTGTGGTCCGCACATAAATGTGGTTTACACACAAAGGGAATTAGCGCAAAAGTGGGGTCAGCGCACAAGTAGGGTTAGCACACAAAGGTGTAACCATACAATTGTGCTAGGCACACAATGAATATGTTAAGGCGTTCACACGTGCGAAAGGCTATAAATACTCCATCATCCCTCTATAATTGAATCATTAGAGCAAGATTCAAACAGAGGAGAGAGATCTAGACTTTAGAAGAAAGCTCAGGTATCGTGCAGCTGTTGTGCAGAACAGGGCCTATGGGGCACACAACTGTGCTGACGCATAATAGATGAGGGTGCACAACCATTAGGGGGCACACCGACTATGTACACACAACCCCTCTAATGAATGATGGTTGTGGGTGCACAACCTTCTTATTAGTGAATCGGTTTCCCCTCTGGGTGTACAATGACTTCGTTCATGTTAGGGATTTATTGATGATTAATCAGAGATCAAAGAAAACCCTAATTCAGATCGAAATATCAAAACACGTTCTCAAGAGCATGGAATTAATCAGAATAAACGTTATACCAACACATCAATACCGCTACATTGAAGATCATGATACAATCGATATTGAGAATTTAATATTTGTACTATGTCTATGTAAATGTTCTATGTTCTACTTTGGAATCAAAGGAGAAAAAGGATGTAAATGGATTCAGAATTATTGAGGCATAAAATAGAGGATTAAGATCGAATCAGAGAAAGGATGAACGTTATGAAAGTAGAAAGAAGGGAATGGAGAAAAGTAAAGATTATGGGTATTGCGCCAACCTACGCAAAGGGTGTCAGTTGCGCAGGTCTGTGCAAAAGGTCTTTTTAGAGGATCAAGCTCAAGTAAGTGGTGGGTTGACTTGGAAGATCGAGACCTTTGCGCCAGGTTGTATAACATGATAGTGTTGCGCAGGCCCATGTAAAGGATGTAGAGTGTTGCATGGATAGGCACAAGTAAAGATATGATTATGTTGATGTGGACGGATGAGATTTGATGAAAGGTGGGCCCATAGCACGAAATTCAAGGGTTTGCACGTGTGAAGGTCTATAAATACCCCACTCCCCCTCTCATTTGAGGCAGTTGAAGATTTTGAAGACAATCAGAGCTCTGGAAAAGAAGAGAAGACTAAAGGTATCAAGGGAAGAAGGAAGGAAAGAAGAAAAGGAGGTTTTGCGCGAGGCCGGGCAACAGCATGTTGTTGCGTGGTCCCGCACAATAACACTGTTACGTGGCCATCAATGTTCAAGAATAGACATGCTGCTGAAATTGTTGATTTCATTATCATAGCCTTTGCAATCTTCAGTTCTCCTTCTGTACAAGAAAGAGAAATCAGATGATCGAATTCGCATAATATTCCTCTTGACGAGATGATCAAATCTCAAGCCAAAATGCTGCCGGATTAGATATCTAGATTCAATATTCGAAGTCTTTCAATTTCTGTAGTTTAAGTAATCTATCTTAGAATCAAGGGAAATCAAAAGATGTAAATGAACTCAATATAAATAAATATGATGATCGTTCTTCATACACCCTCTCTGTTATGACTGAATAAGATAAACTCCCAAATCGAATGCATTTGTTTCTTGTCGAAACAAAATGGTGTCTCTCCTAGGGAATTTTATCTTATTCAATATTAACATTGAGAAGGTTACAGGAACATTTGTCATAGTTTGGCATCTTTCTAACGCCAGAATGGCGACTTTCAGTGGGAACATCCTCCCCTTCATCTCTAAGATAGAATATTTTATCAATCAAATACTAATTGCAGTTTATGTTTTGTTTTAAAGGTAAGAAGATAAAATTGCAAGCTATAATCAATGACAAACCTAATGAAGAAAGTGAATTTCTATTTCATTGAGACTGGATTAGCAGTGGAGAATGCAACGAACCAATCATCGAATCATAAGGTCTAATTTCCCGCAAGCAAGGTTAATAAATCTCTAGTGATGGCCGGAGTTATATCTGCTTCACCCATAGCACAAGAAAGTGATCGAGACTGGGTTGTTGTGACATCTCGAAGAACAATGGCCCAAGATGCAGTAATATCTAGAATGAATTCACCTTCACAAAGAGTCAGAGGACCAATAATGCGAAATGCGGCTACGAAAAATCCTGAATTAGCTCCTCCCGCATTATATCTGGGGAAAGCTGTTCCTCCACTAACGCCATATGATTTCTCGGCCTTGCCTGTTATGAGAGTTCAATGGACAAGGGAGCAAAAGGGTAAGGCACTGCTCATAAGCTTGCCAACTCTGTATTGCTCCAATCGACTAACTACTGTGGAAATACTGGAAAGTCCAATGACACTCCCCTTTTTGTAAGCCCTATTACATCAATATATTCACATTCTACTTGGACTACGGCTTCATCGGGAAGTGGAGAAGCAGCTGTATATATGGCCAGAACAAGTAAAAGACCCCCACTAACAACAGAGGACCGTATGGCCAAGATGGCGCAAGTGCAGAGAACGCTGATGGAAGAATACAGAAACCTCCTAGAAGCTTTAGCAACTCTCGCACACAATGTGGCCCAGATAGTAGTTCCCTCGATGATGGTACCTCGAACAACAAGAGCCACAGCACGAAGGTTCCCAGTCGTAAAAGGCAGGATCACTCGCCTCTGCCTCCACAGCCAGAGTGATGACTCAAGAAGTGCGGCAAGTTGTCAAAGAAGCAATCAGGACAGAAAAGGATCGTGAAAATACTGGAAGGTTCAGATATCAAACGTCATACCCAAGGGAGGTAAAAGATATCCCCTTCTCGAACAATTTCAAATACCCTGATTTCCAGAAATTCAATGGTGACAGATCACCGAAAGAACATTTGATGCACTTTATCACTAGTATGGGGAACTTCTATACAATGCCCCAATATTGTCTTCGATTGTTTGGATCTTCTCTAATAAGCAAAGTGTTTAAATGGTACTCAAGTTTAGCACCAGGATCAATGAGAACTTGGGAGCAGATGCAAGATGCATTCATGTCAAATTTCTTCTCACTGGAACGCAACGTCGGTATCACAGAATTAACATCAGTACGACAAAGGGAAGGAGAGCCCGTCGAAATATTTATAGATAGATGGAAGATGTTGGGAGCTTCTTGTAGGCAATTGTCGAAAGAGAAAGATAGGTAAAGATGTCCCTGAATTCTATGGAGACAGGAATCGCGTTCGGTCTCACTAGTACTGATATCTGGACCTTCTATGACCTAGCCACAAAGGCACATGCTCTGGAGCAAATGACCAGGAAGATGCCAGTATTCATCTATGAAATAGCTAGAAGAGGGCCTCAAAAATTGATTACAAATGTATTCGATCACGAGAAGAAAGGCACTGATGTAAGAGAAATAAAAGGCAAAAGAACAGAAAGGATAGAAGAGTCGAATCGTCCCAGAGGGAGATTTTATGACAAAAGACCTAGATCGCTGAATTCTCATAAGGGTTTTACGTTTGAAAAAGAGGATGTACTCCCCATGATGAATCAGTTGTTGAAGGCCAGGATAATCAACTGTCTCCATCGAAGTGCCCTGAAGAATCATAAAAAATAAAAGAAAGAGATTTCTATCATTATCACTGTTTGGTAGGACATCCAACAGAAATTTGTTACATGTTGAAATGTATTATACAAAGAATGATAAATAAGGGCGAGATAATAGTTGGAAAAGAGAAAGAGAGAGACAGAAGAGCGACGGTGAATGTGCTTACTGTGCGAGAAAATTCTTAGGGAAGAACGAAAGCAGAGCATTAAAAAACAACAGGGAAAGTGGCAGTAATGACATTACGATCAAGGAAGAAAGTAGTTAGTCCGCCAAATAAGAAGGTAGGAAAACTAAAGGTGAAAATGATCAAGGATCAATCCAGCAGCAGTAATGTCAAGAAAGAAGAAAAGAAGGAAGTAGGAAAGGTGACTTATGACATCATAAGTCACCTGAAAGGCATACCAGCTTGGCTAAGTGTTTATGACGCCCTAAGATTGTCAAAAGACTCTCGACGAAGTCTGATTAAAGCATTATCTGATGATGATGTTATAGAGGCATTGGTGATAGAAATGGAGGATGAAGAGCGTAGGGAACAAAAAGATTGTATGTCAGTTGTCTCCTTTTCAGACGACGATCTAACATGTGATAGAGAACACAATTGGCCGCTGATGATTGTAGGACATAGTTGCGGAAAGTAGGTCAAGTGAATAATGCTTGATAATGGGTCTGCAGTGAATGTATTACCACTAACAGTACTAAATGAATTGAGATATCACCGCTCTAATCTGCACCCTAGTGAATGATGATACAGGGCTTTAATCAAGATGGGCAGTGTGCACTCGGTAAAATCACAATAACACTGGAAATAGGAGAGTTAACCATGAATGTCATTTGTCATGTTATAAATGCAGTGACGACAAATAATCTCCTTCTAAGAAGACCGTGGATGCATTAGTATGGCATCATACCTTCCACCCTGCACCAGTGTTTCAAATACTGCAAAGGTGGGGTGCAATAAAAAGTGTTAGTTGACGCAAGGCCATACATAGAAGCCAAAGCTTTCTTCGCAGACACCATTTATTATGACGGATTTGCCGGTGAAGAAGAAAAGAGGATTGATGAAAATGAGGCCCCAGGGAATTCTTACATGGAAATAGTGAAGGAAGAAAAGACAGAATCATCAGGGGTGGTGGATACAAGAAAGAAATTTTATTTTCTGCCAAAGCATCTGCGACAACCAGGACAACCACCGTTAACATTATTGTCGCCAGAACAGTTGGAAATTTTGCAGTCAAATTATACGATACCATTACCGTATGTCGAAAGAAGTAAACCATTTCCAGTCATCCCGAAGAGATTTTATGTCAAGTCCAGCATGAAATACCCAGAGCCAATTGAATTTTATGCCCATTCAGAAGTAAAGATAGAAAAAATGGCCAATGATAACATAGATCCTAGGAAGTTAACATTCGAAGAGTTCAAAAAGTACAGCCTAGCCAGTAAGAAAATCACGAAGAATATGGGCTTTAACTATGAAGAACCGACTGGTTTAAACTATAGGAAGGGAATCCAAATCCTGATTGGTGTGAATCATAAAAAGCGAGAGAAATTTCAAGGATTGGGGGCATAATGTTCAATAAATATGGTTACGGTTGACCAGGTAAAGGGAGCAAATTTGGAGATGGTCAAGAATCCTGAGATAGCTCCGAAGCAAATGGAAGACGGGGGGTAACCGACAATTGACAACTAACGAGAAATAAACTTGGGTTTGGAAGAAGATCCGCGAGATACATTCATAAGTGCTAGCCTACCCAAACAACAAATCGACCAGTATGACAAGCTCTTGAAAAGAATAAATACGTCTTCGCTTGGACATATGCGGAAATGCCTGGCCTAGAACTGTCAGTGGCAATGCACCGATTGAACTTCTTTAAAGACAGGAGGCCGATTAAGCAAGCACAAAGGCGGTTTCACTGGATCTAATCCCCTTGATAAAGGAAGAAATAAGCAAGTTAGTAAAAGTCGGGTTCATTAGGGAAGTTAAATATCCTAAATGGATATCGAATATTGTCCCAGTGAAAAAAAGAAGAATGGGTGGATCAGGGTATGTGTTGACTTTAGAGACCTAAACGAGGCTTGTTCGAAAGTTGATTTTCCGCTATCGATAACTGAGCTGCTAATCGATAGTACGACGAAATATGCTGTCATGTCCTTCATAGACAGGTACGAAGGTTACAACCAAATAAGGATGGCTCTTGAAGAAAAAAAGCAATAGCATTCAGAACTTCGTTAGGAATTTATTTCTATAAAGTTATGTCGTTCGGTCTCAAGAACGCGTGTGCAACATATCAAAGGGCAATGTAGAATATATTACAAGACATGATGCATAAAATGTTGAGTGTTACGTGGATGATTTGGTAGTTAGATCAAATGGCCACAGGGAACACCGCAAACATCTGGCTTCAGTCTTCTGTCGACTCAGAAAGAAACAACTAAAGATGAATCCAGCTAAATGCGCCTTCGGGTGGCATCAGGAAAATTTCTCGATTTTGTCATAAGACAAAGGGGAATTGAGATCGATTCGGGAAAGATCAAGGCCATTCGAGATATGTTGCCCCCAAAAATGTTGAATGAATTAAAAAGCTTGTAAGGGAAATTGGTGTACATTTTCCATTTCATTTCAAACTTAGTAGGAAGGTGCCAGCGATTTTCTCATCTAATGAAGAAAGGAACGGAGTTTATATGGGACAAGTCTTATCAAAATGCATTTGATTCGATAAGAGAATTATTGAAACAGCCTCTAATGTTAACGGCTCCTATAAAGGGTAAACCTCTTATTCTATACATATTGGCAATTGAAAATTCATTGAGAGCCTTATTGGCACAAACAAATGAAGAGGGGAAAGAAAGTCAAACTCTAATAGGCGCAGAATGCAATTACTCTCCAATCGAAAAAGTACGTTTGGCAAAGATATTCGTGGTTCAGAAACTAAGACATTATTACCTGTCCAACGACATACTTTTGATATCTCGAGCAGACCCTATCAAGTTCCTAATGACGAGGCTGATGTTATCAGGAAGATTGGTAAAATGGATGTTATTATTGTCAGAGTATACAATTACTTATGAGCCGACGAAAGTAATTAAGGGGTAAGCAGTGGCGGACTTCTTGGTAGCTCACCGAGTGATTGACAATGAAATTATTATCGATGAATTTCCTGATGAACAAGTCATGATGATTGAATCGCCAAGTTCATGGTAGATGTTCTTCGATAGTGCATCCTAAGCGACAGGAGCAGGGGCGGGAGTGATATTTATCACTCCTCAAGGCGATCTATTACCTTATTCCTTCACATTAGATACCCTATGCACAAATAATGAAGCTGAGTATAATGCCCTTATCATTGGAATAGAGATAACTAGCGAGATGAAGATAAGGACACTGCAAATTTTGGGGGACTCCAAGTTTATTATAAGCCAATTAACAACTGAATTTGAAACAAGAAAGCAGGAGCTTCTATCATACTGTCTGTAAGACCTATATCCTAGACTGTACTGTTCCGTAGGCTTCCACGGTCTTCCCGGTCAAATTTTGGCAACATTTGACTTTATCCGATGTTCGCGCACAATCCTAAGCCAAGTCCTGTCAACCTGAGTTGACTCGACTCGAGACTTGTACCCTAGCGACAGCGCCTTGCCACGCTTTTGATGCTGCGTCTCACATGCCGAGGCGATACCCAAGCCAGGAGATGTGGGCCCGTGTTCAGTTTGAGGAAAAAGTCGCACATTGCAAAACCCAAGAGAATCTCTACAATATGTCACCTCAATCAATCAATCAATTCCATCAAGGGTCAAGTACATGTCAAGTACACCATCACCTCACACCCATTCCCAAGCAACCCCAAAAGTCAAAAAGTTCTTACACATCCCATACCCTTCTTACATCATCTACCCTTAAAAGTTAAAAAGTTCTTACACCCATCACTCACCACATCCATCTCTCCATCACCCATCTCTCTCTCTCTCTCTCTCTCTCTCTCTCATTTCTTAA
This sequence comes from Magnolia sinica, assembly GCF_029962835.1. Lineage (NCBI taxonomy): Eukaryota > Viridiplantae > Streptophyta > Magnoliopsida > Magnoliales > Magnoliaceae > Magnolia > Magnolia sinica. The sequence continues at coordinate 71,979,334 of NC_080573.1, forward strand.
GCTCATTCCCAAGCAAGAAAAAAATCACACATCCAATCTTCATAAACCTCCATGAGAGAGCTTTGTGTGTGGCCCACTTCCTACCCTCTCATCTCCCATCTCAACCATCAAAATTCCATCATCTTCCTTTGGAATTGAAGCTAAGGAGCAAAGGAAGCCAAGGGAGCAAGAAGAAGTGGATGGTGGGTGATCATGGACCCACATCCTTGTTTTTTAATGATTTAAGGGTCCACTTGTTGTAGGACCCACTTGAAGTATGTATTGTTCAAGGGAGGGCCCAATAGTGGCGGGGTCCCTCCCCTACACGTTCCTTCCTCTCTTTCTCTCCTTCTCTCTCTCTCTCTCTCTCTCTCTCTCTCTCTCTTTCTATGATTATGGCCCACCATGAGGTATATGTTTTATCCATGCCATTCACCTTCATGGGACCCACCCGATGGATGATTTAGATCTACACCATCCAGCTCGTTACCGGGCCCGGACAGAAGGAAAAACACAATTATTAGATTGATCCAGTCAGGTGGGCCACATCCATGTGGGACCCACTATGATCCCTATGTTGTATCCACACTGGCCAGCGTCCTCGGACGCTAGACGTGTGCTTACAGTGAAGTGTGGACTGACAGTGGGTGGGGTTAACAGTGAAGTGTGGGCTGATAGTGGGGTCCATGCGACCCATCCACGTCATCCATCCATTTAGACGGACCACACCATCATGCATGTGGTGTATCCATGTTGGACCCACCATGTGAATATGCATGAAATCTGCATCGTCTAGAACATCCAGGGGTCTGGACCGTGACTCTTTATAATATATATATATATTATTATAATATATTATATTATATTATATTATAATATATATATGTAAGGTGGGCCATGTGTGTAGGACCCACCACTGATGTATTTTTATACCCACGCTGTCCAGTGATCAGGACGGGTGGAGTCCACGTGATGTATGGGTCTTAATCCACACCGTCCGTCCCTTTGGACAGGTCCCACCATGATGTGGATTTCATCCACGCCGTGCATCTATTTTGCAGCTGCCACAGTAGCTGCTGCTGGCGTCAGCAGGTGGGTTGGACCCCACCGTAAATGTATGTTTTGTATCCCACCATCCATATGGCTAGATGATGGGCCCTTTCATGACATATATATGCCATCCAAACTGTTTACCTAATTGGCGAGCTCGTGCTACAGTGGGCCACATTCATGGACCCCCCCTGATGGATGTGGTTCATCCAACCATCCATCCATTTGGTGAGCCAATCCTAAGGCTTGAGACAAAAATAAATAAATAAATAAGACAGATCTAATATTAAGAGGACCACACTGTAGAAAATAGTGTTGAGTGAACGTCCACCATTGAAACCCTTCTTGGATGGGGTCACAGCAGTTCTGGGTCAATTTGAAATTTATTTTTCATCTTGATTCAAGTCTGTGTGACCTTATGAATAGATTGTATGGGAAATAAATGTTATGGTGGGCCTTGAGAATTTCAATGGTGGAAAAATCATTATTACTACTGTATTTGGAGTGCGGTACAGATAATCTTCGATATGATTTATTATTTTGTGTGCTTTAAGATAATCCTTAGCATATAGATGATTGGTGTAGATGAAGAGGCCCATCGGTGCAGCCTATTTGATATACATGTGGCCTATTTGTGCTCTAAATGGGCCCATTTGATTTGATCGGCCCATCGATTCGGCCCATTTGATCGGCCCATTTGATTCGGCCCATCAATTTGGCCCATTTGAGTCAGCCCATTTGATTAGCCCATTTGAATTGGCCCATTTGAATCGCCCCATTTGATTTAGCCCATCGATTCGGCCCATTTGAATCAGTCCATTTGATCGGCTCATTTGAACCGGCCCATTCGATCTGCTCGATGCGATGTATGTGAGGCCCATGAGCGAGGCCCAATGTGATGTATGTATGGCCGTTACATTGTGTATGAATTCCTTATGTAGGCCACTCCTTAGGAGCAATGTTGGTTAGATGTCCACATTGATGGGCAATGATGGTTAGATGTCCTCATCGTGACCTTCCCTTAGGCCTTGTTAGGCCCATTCTCTGTGTGGGTTAACCCAGATAAGTGGGCCCCATTCGCTACATGTGGTTGATCGATTCTGATTATCAATTCTGATTATGAGTATGTGACAACGTAGCATCATGATACATGTTCATATGCATCATCTGCATGCTTATGATGAGCTGAGTGATTGATCATAGCACATGCCATTGCCAGATTGTTATAGACTCCCTGGTAAGGGAAGTTTCTCACATGAGAGCGCGGTATGTGCAAGATTGCTGCATGACTGGATAGTGTGATTCATGCATTTTGCATTGTGTGACATGATTACTGTATGGCTTAGCGACATCAAGGACGTAGCCACCATAGGCGTATCGTGGTTAGCAGGATTGGATACCAGAAATCTTGTTCTACATGGGTTGTTATAGATATCCCTAGGTGAAAGTCCCTAAACTCTTATGATACCAGGAGGTTGATCCAACGTCTAAACCGAGTGGGTGCTTAAGGGTCGAGTGCCGATTACTAAAAGGTCGCGCTTTCCACTGTGTCGTGGTCGGTTGGAAGGGGGTGTGGCCTTGCCCGCCCGAGAGGAGGGGGCAACCTAGGCTGAGTCTGACCAGCTCGAGGAATGGGTCCGCTATCGCCGAGCCGAGCCCGATATTAGTTGGTAGATAGTGAGGTCTCTTCCACTCACCTTATTGTGCGCGATGGGGCAACAATCTAGTTGGCGTGTACTAGACCCCAGTTATATTCCAGAGTTGAACTGTATTGATACGTGGACTCAGATGAGGATTTGTATTCTTGATTGTATCTTACATCACATGGCCTTGGTATGGCCGACATCATTCATACCTTACATCGCATAGCCTTGGTACGACTAATGGCATTCATGGATTCATCAACATATTCTGCATTACTCTGATACTGTATAATTATATTACTACCTTACACACACACTTTCACCACACTCTAAACTTTCCATAAGCTTATACACGACCGTTACGTGCAGGTGACATTGGATCGTAGCAGTGCTGAGGCTAGAGCACGTGACAGATCATTTTGGATCTTTTATCTATCATCATTGTATTTCCCTTTATGTGCACTGCACTTATAAATCTTTGATCATAGTGGAAATGTGATGGAGTTTTTTGTTGTTATTTGTGAGTTATGCCTTCGGTTATGCTTATTACGAATCAAACTGATGTTGAAAATCCTCCTGGTAGCATCCCAGGATCGGAACCTGGCAAATGGGCATCGGGAACCGAGAATGGGGTATTACGGAGGCTGTCGGTGCCGGACTCAGTGATTGAGAATTTTGTGAGCTCGGTCTCCGAGTTTGGGGCATGGCAAAAGTTAATATCAAAGCATAACTTAGGAATAACTGAGAACAACATTACATATCTGCTATGAGTTTATAATAACTAAGTCTCGAAGTTTGGATAGCTTAGCGATTTTTTTGTTACTGACCCTTAACGTATGTGCCTTCAAGAGTTTTCAAAGTTGATAGGCACCTTTACCTTTTCCTATAAGACATAATGCCTAGGAGAGTGACCCGATCGACTCCCGCACCACTACCTGAGACTCTCGTACCACCACCTGAGACTCCCGCACTACCAGCTACAATCCCCGTTCCACCACTAGAGATTCCTACTGCTAAGCCTGAGGATGTCACTCCTCTACCAGAGACTGGTGCAGATCCGACCGTACCCGTGAGTGCCACCCAGTTACAGCAGATGTTGCAGGCTATGACGGCCGCCCTTCAAGGCCAGGGCAGGCACCCCGTTGTTTCACCAGCCCAAGCAGAGCAGGAGCGCGTGAGTGCCCTCCTTCAAGAATTTCAATGGCTCGATCCCCCATGTTTTTAGGGCAAGCCAGACCCAACAATAGCTCAGAGATGACGCTCTGATGTGGAGAAGATATTTGAAACGATGGGATGTACGACCGAGCGGTGAGTTCGATTAGCAGTATTTCTCCTCTATGGTGAGGCTGAGAACTGGTGGACATCAGTCTCCCGAGCAGCAGGCGCCGATTTTGTGTGGAGATGGGAGGATTTTATGGATCAGTTTGACCGACTGTATTTTCCTGATCACATCTCACGACAGCGAGCGTTGGAGTTCGAGGCCCTGGTATAGGGTGATATGACAGTGGCTCAGTATGCGACTCATTTTGTAGCACTGTCCAGATTTGCCCATATCTGATAGATAATGAGGAGCGGAGAGCCCGCTGATTCGAGGACGACTTATGTTACGGTCTTCGAGGTCATGTTATTGGGCATGAGCTCCCAATTTTTGAGGGGGTGGTACGGAAGGCCCAGATTTTTTAGGCTGAGTGGGCTGGTTCTCAGAGTGATCGCGGTCAGAGGAAGGACCTGAAGAGGCAGGCTCCTTCCAGTGATTCCCAACAGTATTGACCACAATAGAGGCGCACAGGCCACCCAGCCTTCCAAGTGCCAACAGCACCTCTAGCAGCACCTCCGAGGCAGTTCACCGGCACCTGTTTTAGGTGCGTGTGACGGGGCACCGTATGTGGGAGTGTCCCCACCCCCAGCAGCAGCCACAGCCGAGAGGTTCACAACAGCCTCCACCACAGCAGTAGTAAAGACCCCCACAGCAGTAGTGACAGCAGCCCCCACCACCGAGGCTACCACAGCAGCAGCATTAGCACCAACCTCTGAGGCCACAGCAGCAGAGACAACAGTTTCGACCGTCATAGTGACCCCACAGCAGCAGCACGCTCAGAGGGGACAGGAACCTCCCCAGCCGGCTCAGGCTAGGTTCTACGTGGCTTAACAAGATCTGCAGTCATCTGGAGGAGTCGTTGAGGGTATACTTCCAGTCTTTGCATGCATCACTTGGATTTTATTTGATTTCAGTGCTTTGCACTTATTTATGTCCGAGGAATTTTGTCATTCGACTGGATTGCTGACAGGGTCTGCTCGAGAGGGGTTAACTGTATCGACGCCCTTGGGAAAGACTACAGTATTAGGCCACTTCTGTTCGTCTTGCCCTGTGTTAGTGGGAGAGATTTTCTTGCCCGCCGACTTGTACGTACTGCCGATGTCAGATTTTGACGTTATCTTGGGCATGGATTGGCTTGCTAAGTACCACTCCATCTTAGACTACTCTGCGAGGACAATCACGTTCTGTATACCAGGCTTGCCACAATTTCAGTTCGTTACAGAGCCCTGGGGAGAGTCATTGTCTTGCTTGATGTCCTGCGCCGTTAAGGAACCTGTTGTCGCTTATATTGATCAGTTGCCTGTGGTTTGTGATTTTTTTGATGTGTTTCAGGACATTTCGAGATTACTGCCTCACCGACTCACTGAGTTTCAAATTGATCTCGTGCCTGGTACCGTCCCTACTTCGAAGGCCTCGTATCGTATGACACCATTAGAGTTATGGGAACTGTAGAAGCAGTTGGATAAGTTACACAAGTTGTGTCATGCCCCAAACTCAGAAAACGGGCTCACAAAATTCTCGATCGCCGAATCCGGCGCCGACAGCCTCCGTAGTACCCTATTCTTGGATTCCGACACTTACATGCCAGATTCCGATCCTGGGATCCTACAAGGAGGATTTTCAGTATGATTTTTTTTGTAATGGAGTATAACCACAAGCATAACCAAGTCACAAAACAACATCACCACATATCCACTATATTAAAAACTTTTAAGTACAATGGGGAAAGGGAAATACAAGGTGATAAAAAGAAAACTCCAAAATGATCAGATGCGTGCTCCTTCCTCAATGCTGCTGCTGTCCAACGACACCTACACGCAACGGTCGTGCATAAGCTTATAAAAGCTTAGAGGGTGGTGTAAGTATATGCGCTAGGCAAGTGCCAAGTGTACAATATCAGAGTAATGTTGAAGTATGCGGTAAGTCTATGAATGCTATCAGCTAGACCAAAGCTATATGATGCAAAACATGAATGCTATCGGCCATACCAAGGCTATGTGATGCGAGGCCTATGTAGCCAAATGTCATATGCGAGATGCAAAGTAAGCGTGCCAGTACTCGTCAAGTACACATATCAGTACAGTTCCTCTCTGGATATCACCGGGGTCTAATACACCTCACACTGACTGCCTCCTCCCTAGCTACATAATCAAGCAAGTGGAAGAGACCACACTATCCACCTGACCAGTAGTCTGCCAATACCTACCCGGCTCGTCGATAACGGACTCATTTGCGAGTTGGTCAAACTCAGCCTAGCTTATAGTCCCCTCACTAGGGCGGATAAGGCCACACCCCCTTCCAACCGACCACGACACAGTGGGAGACGCGACCTACCGGTATTCGACACTTGGTCGCTCGTGTATCCACTCGGTCTTGACGTTGGAGCATCTCCTGGTACCAAAAAGGTTCTGGGATTTTCACCCAAGGACATCCTAAGTACCCACAATGCTAGAGCCAATATTTCCAGTATCCGATACGACCATCCACAATATGCCTGTGGAGGCCACGGCCCTGATGTCGCTAGGGCGTGCAGTGATTAAGTCACACATATGCGGAATGCATGAGTCACATCGTCAAATCATGCAGTAATCTTATGCGTACACGCACTCATGTGGGGGCACTCCGTCTTATAAGGAATCCCGTAAATGCCTCAGCCCAATGGCTTATGCTATGATCAAACATTCCTCACATCAAGCATACATATGATGCGTATGGGCATGTATCATAGAGCTATACTAAGCATGTTATAAAGTGATGAATTATCCTTATAATGCAGACGGCCTAGACAGCCTACACACAACAAGTACGACCTATCAATGGGCCCTAGGGAGAGTCGTAATGTGGACATTTAACCAACATTATACTTACAATGTGGACGTCAAACCAACATTGCTCCTAAGGCATAGCCTGCCACAAACCATGGAGAAATCACGCATTGCAATGGACCCTAAGGACAACCCATTGGGCCTCGACCCATGGGCCTTAGGTACATCAAATGGGTCGTATCACATGGGCCTTACATTCGTCAAATGGGCTGCATTAGTGGGCCTCACCAACGGGCCTTATGTACATTGCAATGTGCCATAACCCATGGGCCTTAAATACACCAAAATGGGCCTAATCACATGGGCTTTATGTATCTCAAATGGACCACACCAATTGGGCCCCATGCATATCAAATGGACCACACCCAAATATAAGTGGAGATAGTGATTTTTTTTCCACCATTAAGGTTCCCAAAGCCCACCCTAACATTTATTTTCTATCTAATCCGGTCATAAGGTCACACAAACTTGGATTAAGAGGAAAAACACATTTCCTATTAATCCAAACTTTTGTGACAACAAAGGATTTCAATGGCAGGGACTCAATCCCCACTACTATTTGCAATGTGGTTCGCATGATCCTAAATCTACCTCATCCTTCAGCTCATGCCCAAAAAAAAATGAGCTTTCCAAATGGTTGGGAGGCTTGGATGTAACACATGTATCATGATGGGGTCCACTATCCATCAAGCGGCCAGAAAAATGGCTGGACGGTTTGAATAAAACACATGCATTACCGTGGATCCACTGTCCGCCTGGACGGTGGCAATAAAGCACATGCATCACTGTGGGTCCCACGTGGGGCCCACCATAATGCTTATATGCCATCCGATCCGTTCATAAGGTCACACGTACCTGGGTGAAAAGGGAGAACAAATTTCATCTTGATCCAAAACTTCTGTGGCCCAAAAAAGTAATTTCAAGGGCAGACGTTCAATCCCACTGTTTCCCATGAAGTGGGCCACCTGAGTCTTGGATGTGGCTAAAATTTTGAGGGGGCCCACTGATGAAGGTGGCCCACCATATGAACTCGTTCGATGGCAAATATACAACAGGGTGGGGCCCACGGCAAGGGCCGTGGGTCACTGCTGTCCGCCTGGCGCTGTTAGCGCCTCTGACGCCACAGCAGCACCAATGCTGCTGCTAGTTTAATTTTTTTTTTTGAAAAACCTTTGTTCTCAAGGTTTTGCATATGTGGGGCCCGCATCAGGAAAATCTGACCTCTCCATCGATCCCCATAGCTCAAGACAAGCAGGATGAGCCCAATATTCAATATATTTTGGTGAATAAAAACAGCAGTTGGTTTTTCAACGGTAACCATCACTGTTTCTCATGCTATGGCCCACCAGATACTCGGATCTGCTTCATTTTTCGGCTCAATGCCTAAAATGAACTCGAGAATGGAATGGATGGCATGGATTGATCTCATATATCAATGTGGAGTCCACACAAGTGGCCCACCAATAAGCTTTGAAAAAAAAGCTAGTATTTGTGCCTTCCCAGTTCATGTCCAGAGACGCTGGACTCTCTTTTTCTTTTCTTTTCTTTTCTTTTTGTCTAGGCATACAAATAAGGTTAAGGTGGGCCCTGCTTAGGTGGGCCACCACATGGCTACACATATAAAGTGAGCTCCCACTTATGGATCACTTGGATAAAATGCATGCCTCATCGTGGGGTCCATCTGGGTGGGTCATAAGGCCACATCATCACACACAAAAATAAATAAATAAAAAGAGAGGGAGAGAGAAAGAAGAACACGTGTGATGGAGGGACCCCGACACTATGGGCCCTCCTTGCACTCAATCATACATCAAGTGGGTCCCAATACATGTGGGCCCACTAAAACAAAAGTCAACGGTGGAGATCCTTTCTCCGCCAAATGTAAGGTCTAGATGACCTCTTTTTATGTAAGGAAAATAAACATCATGATGGGGTCCATGGAGAATGGCCCCATCATGGAATGATCATGAGCATCAAGGTGGGCCATCGGCCACACCTAGGGCCCAAAGTGAGATCCATACCATCAATCGGTAGGCCTCACTTGGCCCATCATCAAAAACATGAAAAATCTATCCTAACAAGCACCCACCGTCGATCTCCTTGGTCCATTGGAAAGCCGATCTCCTTGTGCTTCACTTTGATGGAGGGAAATGAGAAGTGAATGGCTTGGATGAAGGATCTTTGGGATGGGAAGTGGGCCACCAAATCACATTTTTCTCTCCATGGGAAGGCTTGGACGTGGGATTTTCCTTGCTTGGGAAAAGTGATGAGAAATGAGAGAGAGAGAGGGTTGTAAAGAGAGAGAGAGGGTAGCTTAGGTAGGGCATGATTACTTGTAAGAGAGGGTGGCTAGCAATAAATGCTTGTAAGAAAGCTAGGGGTTAGGGTGGCTATAGCTAGGGTAGGGTGGCTATAGCTAAGGTAGGGTGGTTAAGGCTAAAGTAGGGTGGCTATAGCTAGGGTAGGGTGGCTAAGGCTAGGGTAGGGTGGCTATAGCTAGGGTGATGTCATCCATCACCCTCATGATTACCTAGAGATTGGTGCCACATGGGATGAGTGGGTCCCGCAATATGCGGTCCACGGCCATTAAAATGCACGGTCCACATCATATAATCTAAGCATCGGGTTAAGTTGACTCAAATTTACAGGATATGACCTAGGATCATGCGCAAACATCAATTATAGGTCGCATGATACCGGAATTTGACGGGAAGGATCGCGGCAGTCGACGGAACAATACGGACTAGGATACGGGTCTTACAAGTTGGGCTTTATTTGTTCGAGCAGTTCACTATGGGGAGCGTCGGTACTCTTCGTGAAGAAGAAAGATGGTTCGTTGAGGCTTTACGTGGATTACCGTGAGCTCAACAAAGTCACGATCAAGAACAAGTACCCGCTCATGTGGATTGATGATTTGTTTGATCAACTGCAGGGTGTACAGTTCTTTTCGAAGATTAACCTGCATTTTGGTTATCATCAGATTTGGGTTCGAGAGGAGGACATTCCAAAGACAGCATTTAGGAGCGTTATGGTTATTTTGAGTTTTAGGTCATGTCCTTCAGACTGACCAATGCACCTACAGTATTCATGTAATTGATGAACGAGGTCTTTCATCCGTATCTCGATCAATTTATTATAGTCTTCATCGATGACATTCTGATCTATTCGAGGACTCGTGAGGAGCACGAGTAGCACTTGGAGATTGCCTTATAGACCCTCCGCGCACACCAGTTGTATACGAAGCTAGAGAAGTGTGAGTTTTGGCAGGAGGAGGTGAAGTTCCTCGGTCACGTGGTGATGAGGGAGGGTGTCTTGGTAGACTCCTCGAAGGTTAAGGTAGTGTGTCAGTGGGGCCAACCCATGAATGCGACTAAGATCCGCAGTTTCCTTAATTTGGCAGGCTACTACCGGCATTTCATTGATGACTTCTCTCGTATTGCAGCCCCGCTGACCAGGTTGACTCGAAAGGGCGCAGAGTTTATTTGGAGCGATGCCTGCGACCAAGCATTTATAGAGTTGAAGGACTGCCTCATGTCCACTCCTGTCCTCACTCTTTCCTTTGGGAGTGATGGATTTATTGTATTTACCGATGCCTTGCATATTGGTTTGGGTGTTGTCCTGATGCAGCACGGGAGACCACTGACCTTTGCATCTCGTTAGCTCAAGGTCCATGAGCTGAACTACCCCACGCATGATTTGGAGCTGGCTGCAGTTATCTTTACACTGAAGGTGTGGAGGCACTATCTCTATTGGGTTAGGTTCGAGCTCTTTTCCAACCACAAGAGCTTGAAGTATTTGTTCTCTCATTTCGAGCTGAACATGAGGCAGAGGCGTTGGATGGAGCTCTTGAAGGATTATGATTTTGATCTCCAATACCACCCGGACAAGGCGAATGTGGTGGCGGATGCCCTCATTCGTCAGCCACGAGGCCTGGTAGCACATATGATGATTTAAGAGTGGAGGATGCTTGAGGATATAGTAGAGTATGACTTTGAGTTTGGCTTGCAGTCTTCTATTGTGCAGTTATCGAGCCTGTCGATTCAACCCTCTCTTGTCACAAGGGTGATCGAGGCTCAGCAGGCAGACGAGTCATTACAAGATTACCAAGTAAAGGCAGCATTTGAGAGTCAGACAGATTGGCAGATTGGTTCTGATGGTGGACTTCGCTTCAGAGGCCGATTATGTGTCCCGGATATTCCTGATTTGCGCAAAGATCTTATGACCGAGTCACATCGATCGCGGTTTTCTATCCACCCTGGCTCGACAAAGATGTACCGCGATATGAGGCGACAGTATTTTTAAGTGGGGATGAAGCGCCAAATCACCCATTTTGTGGCCGAGTGTGACACGTTCCAGCGTGTCAAGCCTGATCATCAGAGACCCCTAGGTCTATTGTAGCCGTTGAGTGTCCCGATGTAGAAGTGGGAGCACATATCGATAGATTTTATTATGGGCTTACTGTAACGCCTTGAAATTCGAGGGTCGAGCATAACTCAGCTCCCGAGTTCCAAAACATCACTTATGCAACATATTTAATGATGAATATATATTGTCTGTATTAGTGCATAAAACATGAAATAGATTAAGCCAAATAGCAAATATAATTCAGGGATAAGTGAAGAACGCAAGCGGAAGACTTATAGAATCATATGTGTACATGTGCGAATCCCTGAAGTACATATACATACCAGGTCATATTTCAAGTGTTACTACCAAAATTACAAGTATCAAGTTACATTATTTAATCCCAAAAGAAATCCCAGCATCCCGTGCATCAGAACTAGGCTCACTAGAACTCGTCTGAAAACTGCATAAAAGAGAAAGCAGCCTCATCATCATCAATCTCCCGCTCTACCTCAGAAGTTGCATCAACATCTGCAACATCAGCAGCTAAGACAGAGTCTGGTGAGTGTTTAACACCGCCCCAGAACGTGGGAGTGAGTGATCAACTCAGTGGAACAATAAAGCAAAGGTTAACATGTTATCAGTTCAATCAAGCAGTAATGATAAAGCAGAACAATTAAACATACCCTAAGTACTCTTGTTAATGCAAGGATGTATGAAGAATGATGCGTGCCCTCACGCATACACCCTCAGTGTCTTCATCTTACGTTATGCATGACATCGCCTCAAAGTGCACCACGTCTACAAAGCACATATAAATGCGGTGCATGAACATGATTACCAAGTTGTTATTAGTCCTTTTCATACAGCAGGATTGGGAAGCTAAGGTACCTTCCTCATATCACCATCCAAATAGTGATCCATTTTAGGGTCGTCAGTCCTAGACATCTCATACGATCATATGATTTCAGGTCGTTGCAAAGGGCTCGTCACCAATTAATGCACGCCTATCACACCTTTATTACTACAATAAGGCTCGTCACCTCAATGCAGTATCCAGGCATGCTCGAGGTCACTACAAAGGGCTCATCACCAATCAATGTAGGCCGACAGCATGAATATAGTGTCCCATACCACCATAATCAGCTCACGAGTTTGGTTGTTCACTGGTCACTACGGGGAGGCTCGTCACCCCAGCGTAGGCCGACAACTCGACCCCCATACCATCATGTCCGGCTCATGAGTCTTAGCGGATCAAGGTACAATGGTTAAAGGATTTCATTGGTAAGTTGGGTACCCTAGATTCAAACAGTAGCGTCCATACATGGTGAACATACATCGGACAATCAGGTTACTTGACGAACTTGACTAGCACGAGCGCACGTTGGGTTGAATGACATAGAGTGCGCAAACACTCCGCGTGGCCAAACCACTGCCGACAACTCTAATACGACTCGGGTTCGCCTAATCACGTCCTTCGTGGCAAAAGCAACCTCAGCCACGATCTCAAGTCCGATTACCAATTTCCTGGACTATTCATAGTCCCAAACACATTCCACTATAATAGATATTGATAATCAACAATTTAGAATAGTAATGGAACAACAACTCAAATAATATGGTACATGAGCATTTAAAGAATATCAACTTACATGGATTCAAGCATAAGCAAGACTTGAAATTAAACAACAAGGAATGTAACTTGCATGAAGGAAATCATACACACTAGTGGGAGAGTTGAGAATCGCTTCTCAACGCCCGTACTAGGTTGATATATCACACTTTAGATCATTCAGACATTTCTACAAACACCTAGAATACATAATACAACATACATGACGTATGCTGAAATACATACATTTGGACAATTCCTTTTACCAAGGAGTTGTCGCACATACATCTAGCATAAATACACGACAAATAATCATGGCAAACACAGGTTCATATTTTATATGTATACGGTACTTTATACATATACGTAGAATACACAAATCTCAATATATCACATGCATATCAGGAACGCAAAATAAACATAGCATTTGGCATGTGAAATCTCATCCATAGCAAGAATAAATCATTCACTGGCATTGAAAGCCTTGAAAACCATAACCTATACAATTAAAGTCCACACCTTAATCCAGGAAAGAACACCGAACTGATTTCAGACGATTTGTCTTCGTCAACGGCGACAGGATAACCTAAAGCAAGAATAAAAATGAGCTACAACACACAAAGACTATTCTAAGCTCTAACACAGATTAGGGTTAGGTTAACTTACCCAAAGATGAACTCAGAATCGCCGGAATAACGATTCTAAAGTGAAGGTTCAAGGAAGAAGAAGAACAGGAAAGAATCTAAGATGATTCACCAACTTCTCTCTCACTTTCTCTCTCTTTTCTCTCTCACTTTCTTAGCTAGGGTTAGGAAATTCGTATAGAAAAGAGAGCTAGGGTTTTAAGGTCTATAAATAGGCTTAACATTGATGAAAATAATCCCAGGGCCAAGGTATACTTAGGGTATAACCAAAACAAGCCTCTCTCGATCCAACGAAGCACTTCCGGTGGGCCTAATACCACGAAAGGTCGGATTTAAGCTCACTGACCATGGATCTAGGTCAAGCTAAATTTTCGTACCGACCGGATCTTCAGATCAGCCGTGGCGGACCACACTCAATTCAATGGTCACCGAATTTCGATCAGGTCCACAAGCACAAGAACATACCTGGGCCACCTTTCCTGATCAGAGGGTGAAATTGGGTCAGAATCCAACGGTCAGATTGCTTAAAATCATCGCGCAAGCGACACGACTCAGATTTCATAAAATCTTATTTAAATTTCCAACCGTTCTCACACTCTTCACTCCGAACTCAATCAAATCGACCCAGAACATCATCTGGACTTGATTTTTGAGGTGATGGCCAAGTCCAACATGGTGACCGCAACAGCCTAAGATCATCGTTATCGAACTTTCGACGCGCGGTCCAGGTCCGATCCAGAACTTTCAAAAATTCCCAAGAGCAAATGAATTTAGCGATGAATCCCAGATTTCAGAGTAACATAGCGCTAACCATTCTATAGGTTTTGAGTCATGCAGATCAAATTTAAAGTGATTGATGTAAATTTCACAAGCAATCGAGTTAAGCGCTAATTACCCCAAAAAGCTTCTAAGGAAAATAGAGGTTGTACTCGGGTCTTAGCACAAAATTTTCTAGGTCATTACACTTACCAAGGACTCAGCGTGGTCATGATGCCATCTAGGTTGTTGTGGATTGTTTAACAAAGTCGGCAGATTTCCTTACGATGTATGCGATTTGGTCCATGGACCGGCTTGTGAGGTTATTTATCAAGGAGAATGTGAGACTGCATGGTGTTCTAGTCTCGATAGTTTCTAACCGAGACCCGAGGTTCACGTCTCAGTTTTATGGGAGCTTCCATCCACAGTGATGGGGACTAATTTGTAGCTCAGCACCACGTACCATCCGCAGACCAATGGCCAGACTGAGAGGGTCAACCAGATCCTTGAGGATATGCTTCGGGCCACGCGATTGATTTCGGAGGTAGCTGGGATGAGCATCTGTGATTGGCTGAGTTCGTATACAACAACAGATATCAGGCGACCATCAGCATGACTCCTTTTAAGGCATTATATGGCAGACCATGCAGATCACCGAGTTGTTAGACTGAGGTTGGAGAAAGCCGTCTCCTAGGTCCTAAACTCGTGCAGCAGACGTCAGAGGCTATCGATATCATCAGGCAGAGGATGAGCACAGCTCAGAGCCGCAAAAGAGTTTTGTTGATCACCGCCGTTGTCCCTTGGAGTTTACGATAGGGGACCATATGTATCTCAAGGTCTTGCCCATGAAGGGCATAGTTCGATTTGGAGAGAAGGGCAAGCTTGCCCCGAGATTCATAGGACCTTTTGAGATCATTGGGTGCGTTGGCGCCATGGCCTAACGGCTTACCTTGCCATCTCAGTTATCTGACATCCACAACGTTTTTCATGTCTCTATGTTGAGGAAGTATGGGTCAGACATCATTCCTGTTATTGATTGGCAACTGTTAGAGGTTCGTGAGGACGCTTCCTATATTGGGTAGCCAGTTCGCATCCTTGATCGGAAGGAGCAGGTCCTCCGGACCAAGGTCATTCCGTTGGTAAAGGTTTAGTGGGGTCACCATTCTGTTAAGGAGGCTTCTTGGGAGCGTGAGGCTGAGATTCGAGAACGTTATCCCCATCTTTTTGATGATTGATTATGTGTTGTATTTTGTATACGGTCTCTAATTTTATATGATGTGTTATGTTTCTTATTCCTTTGAGTTATGTCTAGTTGTGATGATTGCATAAATTTCGAGGATGATATTTTTATTAGGAGGGGAGAGTTGTAAGACCCATATCCTAGACCGTACTGTTCCGTGGCTTTCACGGTCTTTCCGGTCGAATTTCGGCAACCTTGGACCTTTATCCGATGTTTGCGCGTGATCCTAAGCCGAGTCCTGTCAACCGGAGTCAACTTGACTTGAAACTTGTACCCTAGCGAATGTACCGTCACCGCGGTTCCAATGCCGCGTCTCGCTCGCCGAGGCGATACCCAAGCTAGGAAATGTGGGCTCGCGTTCAGTTCAAGAAAAATGTCGTGCATTGTAAAACCTAAGAGAATCTCTACAACATGTCACCTCAATCAATAAATCAATCCCATTAAGGGTCAAGTACATGCCAAGTACACCATCACCTCACACCCATCCCCAAGCAACCCTAAAAGTTAAAAAGTTCTTACACATCCCATACCCTTCTTACATCATCTACCCCTAAAAGTCAAAAAGTTCTTACACCCATCACTCACCACATGCATCACTCCATCACCCATCTCTCTCTCTCTCTATAACCCTCTCTCTCTCATTTCTCAAGCTCATTCCCAAGCAAGAAAAAAAATCACACATCCAAGCTTCCCAAACCTCCATGAGAGAGCTTTGTGTGTGGCCCACTTCCTACCATCTCATCTCCCATCTCAACCATCAAAACTCCATCATCTTCCTTTGGAATCGAAGCTAAGGAGCAAAGGAAGCCAAGGAAGCAAGAAGAAGTGGATGGTGGGTGATCATGGACCCACATCCTTGTTTTTTAATGATTTAAGGGTCCACTAGTTGTAGGACCTACTTGATGTATGTATTGTTCAAGGGAGGGCCCAATAGTGGCGGGATCCCTCCCCAACACGTTCTCTCCTTCTCTCTCCCTATCTCTATGATTATGGCTCACCATGAGGTATATATTTTATCCATGCCATTCACCTTCATGGGACCCACCCAATGGATGAGTTGGATCTACACCGTCCAGCCCTTTACCGGGCTCGGACGGAAGGAAAAACACAATTATTAGATTAATCTAGTCAGGTGGGCCATGTCCATGTGGGACCCACTACGATCCTTGTGTTGTATCCACACTGGCCAACATCCTAGGATGCTGGACGTGTGCTTACAGTGAAGTGTGGACTGACAGTGGGTGAGGTTAACAGTGAAGTGTGGGCTGACAGTGGGGTCCATGGGACCCATCCACGTCATCCATCCATCTAGATGGACCACACCATTATGCGTGTGGTGTATCCAAGTGGGACCCACCCCACGTGTGGACCCACCATGTGAATATGCATGAAATCTGCACCGTCCAGAACATCCAGGGGTTTGGATGCACTACAAAAAAAACATTTATTATGGGTATTTTTATCACAGGCAGCCACAATAAACCGCCATTGTAGATGAAAATCAGGGCATTTTTTTGTGGCTGCCGGTGTACAGAACGCGCCACCGCCACTGATTTTAAATGAAAAGAAAAACAAAAGCCAACATTTCCAAATATGCGCCCTATCCCCAAATTCATCATGCCTCTTCTTCTCCCGCCTCTTTCTCCCAAAACCCTTCTCCCCTCTTCTCTCCTCCCTACAATAACCGATCGAAAGTCTCTCTCGATCTCCATTTTCCACTCCCGCCTCTCTTGATTTGGCTTCCATTTCCATTACTTGGGTTGAAGAAGAGAGAAGACAAGGATAATAAAAAGGAGAGGAGGGAAGCTTCATTGAAGGTGAGATTGGTGGGGTCGGGAAGAGATATGTTGTTGCAGATGTAGTCGAAAACCCTAATCTCTCTCAAATCCCCCCCCCCCTCTTTAAAAATCTAACACCAGCAGCAATGGGGTCTTTTGTAACCTCAAGTACCTCCATTCTCCCTCTAATGGCCGCCATTTTTGCCTTATTCGCCCTGATCAGAGGGTCATTCGCTGTCGACGCTCCGACTCCGGCCTTCGCCGCTACAGGCATTTATCCGTCGTTCTCGGCCGTGATTCTTGTCTCTCTTGCTGCATTCTTTCTGAGATCGTTCTTCCATTGAAGGATCCGACGCTGATATCTATGGTAGTTTTTTCCCTGATCTTACGTAAGGACTATTAGATCGACTGTGACGGCGAGTTACATATATTTACATGTGTTTGTTCTGGATTCTTTACAGCTCGTGCTTGGATTGTATTTCTTTGAGGAGTCGAAGGATTTTTTTCTGATTTTCATTGCAGATTCTGCAGAAGATCCTTCATTTTCTCTGTATGAGGGAGATCTAGATTTTAGGGTTTGTCAACAAAGCTGTAAATAGGAATAAGATGTTGTAGATGCTTCTGTTTGCATATATGAACATTCTAATATCACTATATATGGATTTCTTGTTAAAAAAAATGTTGTTGCAGATGCAGAGAAAGAGGAAGCTGGTAGAGGAAGAAGAGGCAGTTGTGCTGCTGATGGCTCTCTCATGTGGTTTTGTATCTGTGGCCTAATCTAAAAGCATACAGCTAATCTCTCTCCCTCTCTCTGTTTTATTATTGTGTTGGTTTTGTTCATTTTGGTTTCCTTCAAGAGAGAGAAAGGGGGTAAAGATCAACTATCTATCTCTCTCTTTACAGATCATTCAAATGCAAGGAAAGTTCCTGTAATGTATAATGTTACCTTTGGAATACATGAGGAATTTTGGAATTTTGGCTTTTAAAAAAAAAGGATGCATACATGATGCTGAACAGACCAAATGTTTCCCATACATGAATGGGCTTTTTAAAAGAACTAATGGTGTAAACATGAACAACCCATACACGAAATTCCAAGCAAACATTTTGGTCAGGAAGCAATCATTGAAACATTGGATACCACTCTGGTAACAACAAAATGGGCTATGTATGACCTTGCGAAAAACCCCAAGAATCAGGTAGCTCTCTCAGTAGATTCAATCATCTATTCATCTTTACCTTTTTAGTTTTATATGTTTCTGATTCCAATTGTTGTTGTAGGACCGTCTATACCATGAGATTAAAGAAGTTTGTGGGCTGCAAAATATCATAGAGGAACATCTGTCACAATTACCATACTTCCAAATCCTACTGAGAACCAGGTTGGAAAACATGTATTATGAGCTTAAGCCCTTTGTAAAAGAACTCTTGATGAACTTGAAACGATATGGAAATATGTTGTAAGTTAAATGATCTTACTTAAGCCCTTTGTCCTCTTCATTTTTTCTTGTGCTTTTCACCAACATTGGTCAGGTTACTAGTTTGCAGGGTCCTTGGCATTTGCTTTTGAAACATTCCTGCCTTGTCATACTAAATAAATAAATATCTTATTCTTTGTCAAGCTTTGAAAAATTCATTCTAAAAGGGATTCCTCTGAATGGCTTTCATAGCTAGTTTGAGAAATAAATACCAACTAGGCAAATTCTAGCTTGTTCAATTCACTAGTGGGCATGTTTATGGCTTCACATGGTATGTATGGACACTTCGTCCAAACTATATGGTATTTACTATGCTTTGTAATTTCAGTTTCCAATATAGAAGGTATGAATACAAAGGTATTAATAAGGTTTGGAAGGGGAAATTAGCAGAGGCAAAGGCTAGTGGGAATTTTATACGGATTCATGAAGCACATGTATGGGTGATGCAATTCCTTGATCAATTTTTATTTTGCAGTTCTTATGTTGATTGTTTTATCTTATTAAATGCCTAGCAGGTGCATTACACTCTCTAGTCCATAATTGTACACATTTCCTTTATGTGTCATTGCACTTATTTTGATGTCATGTATTGGTTTTACATTCAGGTTTTTCATGTCAATTTGCTGATGTGCATGTAATGTTGCCATGATATGACTGTATGGCATGCCATCTTCTTTCTCGGGATTGTTGCTAAGGTAAGTTTTAAGAGTGAGAAATGTTGAACAATATTCTCACGAATGGGATTGAGTGTTTTTTCAATGGTTCACACAGATGCCAATGTGGCATAGGTATGTGGTCTAGGCCATTCATCAGGTAGCGCCCTTCAAAATGTTTGCTTGGAATTTTGTGTTATACCAGTAATGGGTTCATTCGTCTCATTAACTTCTATAACAGTTGTGCATGTTAGTTTGCACTAATTAGCATTTTCATATTACAGAATTGCTTTGTGCCCTCTGCTTTTTATGGATGTCAGTGGCTTGTATTCTTTGGTGAGACCTTTTCTTTCATTAAACTGCTAGTTTTTCTTTGTCATATTGTTATAGAGAAATTCTTATACAATGGGTGTTTTCATACAATTCCATGAAGTGTGCACCATAAGTGTACAACTTCAATTGGTCAACTTGAACCCGATTGGCCCAACCTGAACACCGGGTTGTGTTTGGTTGGGGTTGGGTTGCTGACCCCCAACCTCACCTAGGTTGGGTTGAAAATCCTTAACCTAATCCAACCTGAACTTTACCTTATATGCAGAACATCTCTTCACAATGAAGAATCCCTGCCCCAACCTGCATGCTCAATGTAGGTTTGGCTTATCTGGAGCTAGGAGTGGTAGTTTTGACCACTATACATAAAGCAGTTGTCCCATTGCAACGTCCAAGTGTAATGTCCAAGCTATTCATCAGGTGGTTTTGACCATGTCATGAAAGTAAATCTGGTTCATTCAGCAGGTGGGCTATAATCTTAGAAGCAGTTGGATGGGTAAAGACACTTCAACCAAGTTTTTTCAGCCGTATATTTGTTTCATAAACTGTGGCCCACCTGATGAGTGGACCAACCTGATTCTTGGGGAATAGCATCTAGGTAGAGGCTCCACTCTAATGAATAAATTGGATCTCATAGAAAATTTGCCACACTGGAAGATGTCTACCATGTACATGAGTTGCCTTGTACATGCCTGTGTTAACCAAAACCCATAGCACTGAAAGGCAAGAAAGAAAAAAGATAAAGATTTTTAGCTTGCTTGCATTTGTCCTGGGTTTGGCTGCATTTGTTCTTGGGCTATTGGAAGGTGACAAGGGCTATAGTCGCAGTTATTTCATTTGTTTGATCATGCACTATTCTTTTATGAGAAAGTTCACTTTCCAGCTGAAAATTACTACTCAGCCCATGAAGCTAAACACTTTTTGTTTTCTATTTTGTTTTTAGTGTGTGCAAATAAGCCCTTTGTTGGTGCATCTATTGGTTACTTCCCATTCCTTTGACTGTAAGTCATATCTTATTTCCTGAATTGCATTTTGAATCTCCTATTAGGTTCTATTTAGTGCTAAATTCTCACTATTGGGTCATGTCAACTTCTAGATGTTTTTCTTTAACTTCATTTTATGACATGACAAATTACTCCTTTTCTCAAGTCCTTCTTTCACCTCCCATTGTCATCTATTCTCCAAGAGTTCTACCTGATGCTAATGCTAATTGTGCCAAAAATGTCAAGTATGTTAAGATTGGTATTCTACATGTGATTGTGTATGCTTGCTTGTGAGGAATTTCAGGTTTAATTTGTAATAATTGTCTGCATCTCATTTTATCATTTGCAATCCTGTTCCAGTACATAAAGTTGAAAATTACTTGTGTTGCTTATGCCTCAAATGCTTGCTAAATTCATCATTTTGACAGTGTTGCGTTCCATTTTCTTCCTCGTTCTATAATATGTATACAAAGAATAAAGTGGCTTTTGAAATGGGAGAGGAATTCTTGGAATGTCACTTCTCAATTTGTTATTTGCGTATCTACTTCTAGCGTTGGTTCATATAAATGCACAGCCACACCCACTTGTTACTATTTATAGGGAAATTGAAGTTGCTTGTATTTGATATAAATTTCCAATTTCAATATTGTTATCCATATGGTTGTTAATGAGTTGGGCCTGGGTTGCCTTTGGCGTGGATTTTGAATTGATTGGATGTGCCTATCTTCTCACTTACTATTTGGATTTTGTTTCCAAATTATAGGATGAGGGTTTTAGTGTGTTGTCATTCTTTTGACATGGTGCCATGTTGTCACAGGAAGTTCATTCTCATGGGCGCAAGTTGTCACAAGAAGTTCATCCTCATGGGCCTAAGTCATGGACTTGACTAAATTTACGGTAATCTTGTACATTACAGAGATTTTGCACAAATAAATCAAATTCCATTTTAGAGCATTGTGGGATCATAGATAGAAGTTGGTCTTATGATTATATAAATTTTTAATTGATATTTTATCATTTGAAGTATGAATGTATTCAACTTTTGAGTTTTTTTTTTTAAAAATCAAAGATCTATTTGATTGCTATTGTACCTTTTCTCTCGATGTATCTACCCACAGACTAAAATTTCAACACTAAAGAAATGCTTCAACCAAGAATGTTCTTAGATAAAACCATGCTATTGGTCCTCTGCTACGCTCTCATTTCTCCCATTTGTAAATCAAGGACTGGTGTGGTTTTTTGCGTAGAGAATGCCTTGTCTCAATCCAGTGTATGTAAACAGGACGTGAACTACCTAACTGCCCTTGCTACTTCGACTCTGTCTGGTGACCCGAAAGAGTATGTAACAGGCCTTGTTTCATATTAATGATGATTATAGATGCAAAAAACTGGAAAGGAGAAACATGTTACAATTTCTGTTGATGATGGAACTCGACCGAACACATCATTGTTTGATTTAGCAAAAGCTCAAACATGCATTTAAGGAGGGTGGATTTCAACAGATTGTTGAGGCCCATGATTTTAACAGTCTGATTCAAGTAACCAATTTTCCACACACATTACCAGAGTATCAAAGTTCTTGTCCAATTAGTTATTAAAGTTGACCCTTTTTTTCCCCAATTTTTCTAATTTATTAAAAGATTGTGCTAAAAGTTGTACCATCTTTTTTCCTGTCTGACAGAGATCACAGTCATGGCGGAAGGCAATAAATTACAGGTATGGGTGATGTATTGCTAAGTATCGTGAATGTATCAATATCGCCAATATTTTTTACTGTGTAAATTCTAGGTGTTGATGGGATTCATCTGCTAGATTGTGAGCAATCAGAGTCATTACCCACATATAGGTAAATATAGAAGGACCACTTTTGTTTCTTCTCCAAAGAGATTATTTTCGTGATATTTTTATAGTTGTATGATTTCATATTTACAGTTAATAAATTAGCAAGAGGCCACAATGACCTTAATAGGTTTGGATCCATGGTTTGCAGCAAACAACATGGAATTTCTTCTTAAGAATTTCTTAGTGATACAGCAAACAGGAAAGGGGTTGAAATTTTGATACTCAGCCACTCAAAATTAAGAGTTATTTTAGTAGCATGGAGTATTTTACTTAATGTCAAAAGCTATGTCAAATAGAAACCAGGAGAATGGTTATTGTGATGGGGATAATAACATCTGTAGCAGAATGCCTTATGATTCCTTTTGAAGGTATTAAAAGCTACTCTTAAGTACTGATTGAAAATGATTCTTTTTGTATACAATATCGCATGGGCCAAATAAGTTCATCTTGAACTCTCCTTTTTTTTTTCTTTTTCTTTTTTGTAATATCACAAACTTGGAGAAGAAATGAGGCCTGTAAAATTGACCCATCTCTGAATACAATTGCCACAATATTCTGTGATCAGGTACATGACACTCCCATCCCAAATGTGAACCATTGAAACTTGTTTCACGGATCACTTTCACTTTTAATGTGCTTGTCCACAATAGTAAGGAGCACTAGCTGAACTGTCTGATTCATTTTTCACTGATATTGCCAACTGTACATTGGAGCAGTGGTGAACTGAGATCAGTTCATTGCTGTAGAATTATAAAAGGGCCTCTTACATGTGTAGACATGTAGATGATCAGATGTAGTCTTGGGTAACTTGGAGAACAAAGATTCGCAGATTCGAAAACAGATTTTTTTTTTCCATTCAAATTTCCTGATGCATCAATACACTTATAATTCCAACACCCAATGAATAGATTGCATCCAGAAGTTTATAGACTGAAAGGTTTAGATTGTTTGATCATAAGCCCATCAAATATGGATGATATCATGAATAGCAGAGAGTTCACATACACTTGAGCGTTAGTGTACAAAGGATTATTTTCTCAAATACTTTAGTTGAGCATTTTATAATATTTTAGAGAGTTGACATACACCTGAGCTTTGGAGTCATAAAAAGATGGTTTTGGTTTGCCTGGGAGTCCAATTAGTGACCTAAGTTTCCGGACTTGGGAATCTTTGATTTTGTTGTACAAATGGGTTGCATTTCTCCACTACTTTGTTACAATTAGCAAGAATTCTGCTACTTTATTCATTTATTTGACTATAAAGTATATTTTCGCTAGAAATATGAACTGTGTTCATTTCTCTTTTATATGTTTCTAGCATTTCATTTCCCTATTATTGTCATGACAGAAGTGACAATTTCTTGAGTCTATAATGGAATGAAAGATCGATTTTCAGTAAATTGTTCCCTAAATTCTTTTCTTATAGGAAGATCTGGAATTACCAATAGGCATGCAACATTTTCCTTTAGAAGGGCACATGTTTTCTAAGAGGTGTCTTGTTGCCAAATAATTTGTTCCTTAAAGCTTACCAATGTCAAAGTTAGCCTTAAAGTGACTCTACTATTATAGCTGTGAACATAATGATTTGAAGGAGAAATGTTATGCATGCTTTCTCACATGAGGTTGAGGGTTATCTTTGCAGTAGATGTGTGCATGACAGGGCTATTCGTCAGGTGGGTCTCACCATCAACATGCCTTACCCTAAAAACCAATTTGATCCACTCATTGGTTGGGCCATTTACATGTGTTGCATATGGACCATTGGTCGTGTTTTTCCTATATGTCCACTTTTCTCATACACTAAAATAGGGGACTGATGCAATTTAGAATGTAATGGAGGATTTAACTGAAATTTTTGTTGGTTTGTTTTCTATAGGGATTTATCCAATAACTTGCTATATGGAGATATTCCGTTCTCAACATCTAAGCTCAAACAGCTTGCTATATGGAGATATTCTAGTACCTTACTATGTAGGACCTTGAAATGAAACCCACCTTTGTTCCTAAGTCTGTCAAGGCTATTGCCATGTTATTCTTGGCAATCTCAAATTTTAGAGACACTGTTAAACACCTGACATAGCAGAACATCCATCACTAAAGATAAATATCAATCAAAATGCATCAAGAGTCATGCACTGTTTACGACTACAAATATGAGAGCAGATAAGCAGTGGACTAGCTCTCGTAGCAAGCAATAGCTGATTTCAAGTCCTTATGGTTTTTATATATAATACCCATGTTACAATATGCTTCGGCATACATAGGCCTTTGTCATGCAGCTTTCTCATAGCAGGTAAGAGCCAAATCATATTGTAGCATCTCATAATAGACCACCCCAAGGTTGTAATATGCATGCTAGATTTGAGCACAACACACCAAGAATTAACAAGGTTGCTATTAAATATAAAATATATGAAGGTCATACCAATAAAACATGGGTAATATAAAATATATGAATTAACAAGGCCTTGACTCCATCTTTTCTTTCATTCTCCTACCTTTGGAGGGTGGCCTCCACACTCCACAGTATTGGGAAAGCACCAATCCATATTAGGCTATCTGTGTTTAATGGGAACAGTGAGGTAGTGGATAGTAACTCATTAGGCGGGAATTTTCATTCCGTACCTAATCTAATTACCTCTGCCAAGATACCTCTTAGGGATTTTAGATTCTAGTACCTTCCATTAGATTGCTGTAATGAAAGCTAGTTGAAATGGCTTTTTTTTTCTTTTTTTTTTTTTAAGATGAAAATGCTTCTCTCTATAAGGACAAACTTGAGTAATTCGATACGCTGCATATCCATTAATCAAGTAGTTAATGTGCGCATATTTATTATGCTGTGCCACAACTATTCCAGGGCCTGGGAATAAAAAAAAATTGTCGACCTACTTCAATAACATAACCTATTCTCAATCTCTCTCACATCTATCAACTAGTTCCAACTTGTAAGAGGTTATACAGAAAAACTATACTTGCTTAACATCATTTAACATTCTTTTTTGTTATAGCATAATGTGGTTGCTTGTGAATTTACATCAACTCCCTCATATAGCTTAGCTACCATGACATTTTTGCAACCATTAATGTTTTTTTTTAATCTTTTATTTTGCATGCTCCAAGGAAATCTATGTAAAAATGTAGAGGTAATGAGAACTCTGCTGCTTACTCTGTGATTAAATTAAATATCTAGAGATTCTATTCTTCAATCTCTTAGGGAGTTGGCTAGAAAACTAGCTGAACAATTATTTGTAAATAGCCCTATGGTGTTTCTGCGTCTTCTTGCAGCATGCATAAATTGGTTCAAATCAGTTGATATAAATAATAAGGTTCTAATCCTCATGTAGATCCTCAATTTACTTTCATTTCTAGATGCTTCTTTCAGATGATTGCTTTCACGCTATACTTATTTGTATGCATGTTGCGTTAAATATTCATGAAAGTAAGCATGGATACAAATGCATGATGTATAGGTTTGCGCAAATGCATGATGTATAGAGACTGTGCACATCTGTATCTGCAATTTGTCTCCTGTCATCATCATCATCTCAATTTTCTCCAATTCGTGGTTGGGTTTCAAATGATATATTGGCAAAAGTTCTATAGATGGTTGTCCACTGGATATTAACCCTCTCTTTTACTGAACTTGCCATGACAGAGGCTAACATTGACACCACTCACATGCAAGCACGATTCCACCCAATATTAACCCCTAAGCCAACTATTAGATGCACACCCCATAGTTCCAAAAACTCAGTATTGGGGCTGGCCTATGACAGATATAAGGAAGCAAGCATGCAAGCTCAGGACAGTGTCAATTGAAAGAAAGAAAAACTTTGTAAAATCCAGGCACAAGACTGGCCCATTTTTTGGGCCTGGTAACCTGGCCATGCTCTGTTCCACAGGTTCAAAATGAGAGTTATGCCCAACCCATAGCAAGATAGGATAGAAGCCATTAGGCCATCCTGTCCATTGACAGCCCTGACAATGAAGGAAACAAAAAAGCAAACCATGAAATGCTAAGAAATTTTCCAAGTTAGATCAAACCAGAATCCAATTTTTAAAGATTAGGTTTTCAATAGTAATGTCAACAAAAAAAAGAAGTAATGGCAAGAAATTGTTCTACACTGTTTTTTGAAAGATGAAAATTTTATTGAAAGAAACAAACAGAAACAAAGCCTACAGGGCAAGAGAGAAAAAACAGCAAGCTATAGGAAACAAGGAAAAATAAAAACTACAAAAAATGCCCCATGGTAGCCAAACCCGGCAAAAACAACATTACAGAGCCCAATCCCGAAACAGAACTAGCACCCTAGAGAACACTCCTGCAGCTGAGACTGACGAATTCCTAAAGCAGCGATTATTACGCTCCACCCATATAACCCAAAAGGTAGCAAGAAGAATGATATGCCATTTCCTTTTGCCCAAAAACCAAACTTGCCATGATAGAGGCTAACATTATTTGATGCCCTTTCTTTCTTTCTTTCTTTTATTTATTTATTTAATTATTTATTTATGTTTTCTTTTTTTGGTGGATGAGATACAAATGATCATTGAATGCAGGACAATAGATTGGAGTCTCATCGGCATTTCCTGATATTTGGAGGAGGTTGCAGGCTATGCCTTAGCAAGGAATTGGCTATAGTAGAGATTTGTACATTCCTTCATTACTTTGTGACTGAATACAGGTCAGCTACATGATTCTCATGTTACCCTTTCTAAGTTTCAATATGAAATTAGAGTTTAAAGAGGACCTTCCAAACATTAGGTAGGTCTTGTTGTGAACCTTCTTTAGTCCAGAAATTAGGATTATCCATAAAAAAACGTCGGCAACATGCCTATATTGAATATCTACATTAACTTTCATTCTAACTAGTTTAATTTCTCACATAAGTACATGCCACTTGGTAATCACAACAACCTCATTTAGATAAAGGTATGATTATTACAGGCCCCAGCTGATGATTGGGCAAGTTCTTACACAAGTCCATGATTGGTACATGTGCATGTATCTGAGTATCATTGCTTGGATCACCTTGGCCTTTCTTTAAGGGACCATTAGGTTTTGATCAATGTTTGATGTGAATATACATATTGGGATTGGAGGACTATTAAAGTGTAATTCGAACAAAATTGATGATAAAACTACATGGACAGTAAGGTTTTTAACTTGTATAAGCTACATGGACAAGTTGTTTTAAGTCAATCATCCAATTAAGTGCATAGAGTACTTATTTTGTAAGCATGCATAGCATATTCACCACAAGTGAGGCTGTCCATCCTTAAGAACTTCATATGCACTGCACTCAACATTAGAAAGC
This sequence comes from Magnolia sinica, assembly GCF_029962835.1. Classification (NCBI taxonomy): domain Eukaryota; kingdom Viridiplantae; phylum Streptophyta; class Magnoliopsida; order Magnoliales; family Magnoliaceae; genus Magnolia; species Magnolia sinica. The sequence continues at coordinate 72,007,126 of NC_080573.1, forward strand.
TCAACATTTATTATATATGCCAATGTGCCTGTGTGTACATACACCGTATATTTCACTGTGCATCTTCAAGTGCTTCAAATGTGCTGATATTTTCAAGTAACCAACATGTGAAACTATCAATTTGCACGCAATACTCCCATGTTTGATGGTTTCTCTCCCTATTTAAAAATTACATGTGCATCAAATCATTAGGTGGGCCACACATGTATGGTAGAATTTTTTTGGTATCTGCCAATAGTATTTCTTTGCCCTGAGTAATAGGTGTCTCATATCTGCATTACTTCATATTTGTTAGTCTTGTTACCAAATAGGGGCTTGTCACACAAGTTTTGTATATCGATAAATATTTTTTATTGAAAACCTTTGAAGCTATCTACCTTGTAGTTTGAAGACTTGCTTTAATGATCCAAATAGGAGTCTATTGAATTTTGGGTTGGGTTACTCGTCTGGTTCACTGTCTTTTCATCTCTATTTTCATTTTAGTTTTTATGAAATCGGATTATTAAGTAATCCAAATTCTTGTTATCCAGTCATATGGTTTTGATACTTATGCAGATAAAGATTTGATAGTTAGACCGATGGAGATTTGATTGTAGGACAGCATTTATAGGAAAGGATTAGTCAGAATCAACAGGAATTTGTGTGAAAGGATTAGTAAAGAATCAGTAGGAATTTCTATTATCGTCACTTTTATCAGCATTTTCTAATCTCTAATCGGCACTTGTTACAACTTTTACTGGCGTTTGTTACAAATTTTACTTGCATTTTCATAGCTTTTACCGGCGTTTCTCATAGCTTTTACCCGATGTTTCTTATATCTTTTACCGGCGCTTCGTACAATTTTTATCAGCGCTTTTACAGTTTTTACCAGCAGTCAATAGAAGCGCCGGTAAAGAATGGTAAGCGCCGCTAAAAGTGTGACTTTTAGTGGCGGCCAACAAAAACACCGCTAAAAAGGGGTGACCGCTGGTAAAAGATACAGCGACGCCCCCTTTAGTGGCACATGTCCGACTGTCGATAATTCTTATACCGGTAGTTTTTGGGACTTTTAGGGGCGGTTTTGGCTGCCGGTAAAGGCTGTTTTTCTTGTAGTGACGATGACTCTTTATAATTTATATATATTATATTATAATATGAAATATTATATTATAATATATTATATTATATTATAATATATATGTAAGGTGGGCCACGTGTGTGGGACCCACCACTAATGTATGTTTATACCCACGCCGTCTATTGATCTAGACGAGTGGAGTCCATGTGATGTATGGGTCTTAATCCACACCATCCGTCCCTTTGGATGGGTCCCACCATGATGTGGATTTCATCCACACCATGCATCTATTTTACAGCTGCCACAACAGCTGCTACTAGAGTCAGCAGGTGGGTTAGACCCCACCGTAAATGTATGTTTGTATCCCACCGTCCATATGGCTGGACGGTGGGCCCTTTCATGACATGTATATGCCATCCACACTGTTTACCCAGTTGGCGAGCTCTTGCTATGGTGGGCCACGTTCGTGGACCCCACCCTGATGGATGTGGTTCATCCAACTGTCCATCCATTTAGTGAGCCAATCCTAAGGCTTGGGTCAAAAAATAAATAAATAAGACAGATGTAATATTAAGAGGACCACACTGCAGAAAATAGTGTTGAGTGAACGTCCGCCATTGAAACCCTTCTTGGATGGGGTCACAGCAATTCTGGGTCAATTTGAAATTTATTTTTCATCTTGATTCAGGTCTGTGTGACCTTATGAACAGATGTATGGGAAATAAATGTTCTGGTGGGCCTTGAGAATTTCAATGGTGGAGGAATCATTATTACTACTGTATTTGGAGTGCGGTCCAAATAATCTTTGATATGATTTATTATTTTGTGTGCTCTAAGATAATCATTAGCATATAGATGAATGGTGTAGATGAAGAGGCCCATCGGTGCAGCCTATTTGATATACATGTGGCTCATTTGTGCTCTAAATGGGCCCATTTGATTTGATCGGCCCATCAATTCGACCCATTTGAATCGGCCCATTGATTCGATAATTTGATTCAGCCCATTTGATCGGCCCATTTAAATCGGCCCATTCGAATCGGCCCATTTGATCGGCCCATTCGATCAGCCCGATGCGATATATGTGACGCCCATAAGCGAGGCCCAATTGATGTATGTGTGGCCATTACATTGTGTATGAATTCCTTATATAGGCAACTCCTTAGGAGCAATATTGGTTAGATGTCTACATTGATGGGCAATGATAGTTAATGTCCTCATTGTGACCTTCCCTTAGGCCTTGTTAGGCCCATTCTCTGCATGGGTTAACCTAGATAAGTGGGCTTCATTTGCCGTATGTGGTTGATCAATTCCGATTATGAGTATGTGACAACGTAACATCATGATACATGTTCATACGCATCATTTTCATGCTTGTGATGAGCTGAGTGATTGATCATAGCACATGCCATTGGCAGATCGTTGTGGACTCCCGGTAAGGGGAGTTGCCCACATGAGAGCGCGGTACACGCAGGATTGTTGCATGACTGGATAATGTGATTCATGCATTTTGCATTGTGTGACATGATTACTGTACGCCCTAGCAACATCAGAGTCGTAGCCGCCACAAGCGTATCGTGGTTGACAAGATTGGATACCAAAAATTTTGTTCTACATGGGGTGTTATAGATATCCCTGGGTGAAAGTCCCTAAACCCTTATGGTACCAGGAGGTTGCTCCAACGTCTAGACCGAGTGGGTGCTTGAGCGCCGAGTGCCGATTACCAGAAGGCCATGCTTTCCACTGTGTCGTGGTCGGTTGGAAGGGGGTGTGGCCTTACCCGCCTGAGAGGAGGGGGCAAAGCTAGGCTGAGTCTAACCAGCTCGAGGAATAGGTCTGCTATTGACGAACCGAGCCCGATATTAGCAGGTGCATAGTGAGGTCTCTTCCACTCACCTTATTGTGTGTGATGGGGCGGCAATCTAGTTGGCGTGTACTAGACCCCAGTTATATTCCAGAGTTGAATTGTATTGATATGTGGACTCAGATGAGGATTTGAATGCTTAAGTTGCATCTTGTGTTGCATAGCCTTGGTATGGCCGACATCATTCATACCATGCATCGCATAGCCTTATTACGGCTAATGGTATTCATGAATTCATCAGTATATTCTGTATTACTCTGATACTGCAAAAAAATATATTACTACCTTATGCATACACTTTCACCACCCTCTAAGCTTTCCATAAGCTTATGCATGACCGTTGCATGCAGGTGACGTTGGATCGCAGCAGCGCTGAGGCTAGAGCACGTAACAGATCATTTTGGAGCTTTTGTCTATCATCATTGTATTTCCCTTTACGCACACTGTACTTATAAATCTTTGATCATAGTGAAAATGTGATGGAGTTTTTTGTTGTTGTTTGTGGGTTATGCCTTTGGTTATGCTTATTACGAATCAAACTAATGTTGAAAATCCTCCTCGTAGCATCTCAGGATCGGAACCTGGCGAATGGGCACCAGGAGTCGAGAATGGGGTACTACGGAGGCTGTCGGCGCTGGATTCAGTGATCGGGAATTTTGTGAGCCTGGTCTCTGAGTTTGGGGTGTGACACTGTTGAAGTGCGCAGCAATTGCCAGAACAATTCCATTATGTCAAAATCCAGCATGTGCCGAGATGCAAGAATGCAAAGGCAGATGCTTTAGACAGCTTAGCAGTAGCTTTGTGTTGTCCAGATCGGAGCCCCTTACAGATAACAATAGAAGAAAGAAGATTTTTACCCTCATCAGAGATCATTAACAAAGTCGTTGAAGCACTCCCTATGTCATGTCTGGAGGTGACAACAGATGATTGGGGTCAGCCTTTTGTTGATTATCTCAAATATGATATCATACTAGAAGATCAAATGTTGAAATAGCAAAATAAGCAGAGATCGAAAAGATTCATTATGTGTAATGAGATATTTTACAGAAGATCTTATAATGAAATTTTACTGCAATGTCTGGATAGCGAGAAGTAAGCCTAGTGTTGCAGGAGGCTCATTTCGAGGAATGCGGAGTGTATCAAGCTGGTCGAAATTTATTTCATCAAGTGCATCCGATGGGGTATTATTGGCCTACAATGTTTAAAGATGCTATAAATTATGTGAAGTGTGTCATGAATGTCAGATTCATGGGGATATCATACATATACCTCCCGAAGACCTTCATCAGACAACTACTTCCTGGCCTTTTGTTGCATGAGGACTCGATGTTATTGGTCCCATAAATCTGTCCTCATCCAAAGGAAAGCAATATATACTAGCAGTAATGGATTATTTCTCTAAATGGACAGGGGCAATTACATTGTGAAATGTTAAAGAGAAAGATGTTGTCAATTTCATCTAATACGCAATAATCTATCGTCACGGTATCTCGGAGAAAATCATCATCGACAATGGTACTCCTTTCATGAACAGGGGTATGGAAAAACTATGTCTCAAATTCAATATTCATCATTCGTTTTCAACACCCTACTATCCACCGACCAATGGATTAGAAGAGGCATTCAACAAGATGATTGTGAAAATATTAAAGAAGACAGTGACTGGGAATAAGCGTGATTGAGATGAAAAGTTGCAAGAAGCTCTATGGGGCTACAGGACCACTCATCGAATAGCAATGAAAGCTACACCATATTCGCTAGTCTATGGTGCAGAAGTTGTCATTCCAATCGAAATGCAAGTAGCTTCACTCAGAGTAGCGGTACACCAATCGATTACAGATGATCAGAATGGAAGAATAAGGTTGACAGATGTTCACAACCCCAAGTGTAGGGTTGCGATGTAGTAATAATCTCTGTAAGTCCAAGGTTGAATCCACAGGGACTGAACCTTGTACGTAATCTAAAAGTAACCAGAACTAGAACTAGAAGAAGATGTAATCTAAATCAGGAGAATTTAAGAGAATAATTGTAAATTATTAAACTAAAACTTGTAAAATTCAAAGGTGGGAAAACTAGAGTTTTCAAGGATCCACTTGTAGAGATCAGGGAGATCCATGCTTAATTCAAGAATACAATTAGATTCAAAGTCCCATCTTCATCCAATTGGATGATATTTCATTAAAATTCAATTCTGAACTTCCTTTGATCTAGTTTTCAATGAATGATAGGTATGAGAACTAGAAGTGATTCCATCACAAAACCATGCCCATGAGACAAAGTAAACAACAAAATATACCAATCCACAACCAATCTAGGAGAATCATGAACGTTAGTTAGAATTCCATCATCCAACCATGTCCATAAGACGATGGTGAACAACAGGGTTCCCAAGTTCACAATCCCTATAATGAAAAGAAAGAACATACTCCAAGCTATCGCAGATCTATTGTAATTTAAGTCACAACAAACCATTAAAAATAAGAAGTATTTCTCATAATCAAACTAAAATTAAGGAGAGTTCAATCAACATGAATCAAAGCAATAGAAAACCACCCATCACGCTACAAGCTTCACCTCTTAGCCCTAGCTAAGAGGTTTAGCCAATCATAAACATAATTAAGCTAAAAATCTCTTAAATAAAAGCATTAAAAAAAAAACTAAAGAGGGAAGAAAAACCCCTTAGGTGGCCGTCCGCTCCTCCTCTTTCTCTCTCTCGTCCGTTTCTTCTCTGCTCCACACGTCCACAACTCACGTCCCTAGATGATGCCCTTCTTTTTGTTTTTCTCTTTCTTTTATAAGAGTGGTGAGGGTTGGTGGCTAGAGTCGGCAGCGCACAAGGAGTTTTTGGAAACTTCTTCTTTCGTAGTAAAACTGCAAAACTTGTTGCGCTTGGAACAATTTTTGGGATAGCTTTTCATCCCAACCTCTAGTCTGTCTCCATGGCTGGGGTTGGGACCCCCTTTTATAGCCTATGGACGGTCCGGATTGGCCCTCCGATCACTGCTATGGTCACATAATCGGCCGTGAAAGCTGACGACTTTCGGACGCACGTCTTGCGTATTGAATACGTTGTTAGAGTCGGTGACGTCAGTAGGGGCCATGATCTACGTCAACAGCGAAATCCACTCCGTCCATTAGATTCGTGGCGAGATTTCAGTCGGGAATGGATGCTTTTGCTCGAGTTTGGTGTGGCCCAAGGGATCAAATCTTCCTGCTATTAATCCTGCATTTGAAGTAGTCATCTTACAAGCATGTGCATGGGGGTAGATGGATATCATGGTTCTGGTCGGCCCCACTGTCCGGTTCAAATGGACGGTTCAGATCTTCGGACGGACAATCATGGTGGGCTAGAGATCGTCCCAGCGGACGGACGTGCGGACGCTAGGCATGAATCTGGGTGGAGTCAGGTCAAGGCAGCTTTGACTGCCTTGACATTATAGTGTGGAGCAGGTGCGCATACGCCATGTGCACACACGACACTAGTGTGGGGCCCACAGTGATGTTCATGAGAAATCTGCACCATCCATCTGCCTTCTCATCTAAATTAAGGGGTTGAGCCCAAGTTTGAAGCATATCCAGAGATCAGGTGGGCTCCAAATTGGTGATTTTGTGGCTGATCTTTCCATTGGGCCACTTTCACAAAGATCCAATGGCTTAAATTTTATGTGTACGGTTACTTTATGATCCTCGAGCCGGATATAAATTTTCGTGCCAGACGGATGGTGGGAATCCTATGATCTTGCATTCAGGACAATTTTCAGGCTTCTTTATCTTTAATCACTTGATTTTCTCAGATCTTTAGCGTGTGAATTCTTCAATCTCGGTCTCCTAAGATCCGTCCCTTGCCTTGGTGATTTTTGAGCATCAAATCTATGATTTTAGTACCTTTTTTAGTCCAAGCTCCTAAATTCACCTTGTAACAAAAACATGATTAAAATAAATTGTTTAAGCATTATCATGTATGTAAAACCAAGTAATAACTGGGGTCTAATATGGAATATTTGACCCTCAACAACAGAATTACACTTGCTCGATGAAAGACAACTAGCGGCTCAACTGCAGTTGCAATTGTATCAGGCGAGGATTTCTGCTGCATTTGACAAGAAAGTTAAGCATCGATCTTTCAAGAAATGTGAGCTAGTTTTAATGTGAAAAATGCCAATAGTGGTCACCCACAGAATAAGGGGCAGGTTCGATCCTAAATGGGATGGACCATACGTCATAACCGAAGTATATTCCAATGGGGCATATAGAGTTACAGATCAAAATGGACGAGGCATCAGTATACTGGTCAATGCTCGCTTTATCAAGAAATATCGTCCCTGACAGAGGAAGTAGTTTTGATCTAGAAGATTATCAGAATAATTCTTCTAAATCAAAAAAGGGCAAAATGATGAGTGAAATTATGAAACATCCTTAAAAGGCGAAGCCTTGTATTCTTTCTTTCATGTATGAATAAAGGGGATCACTGCTATGGTCACACAATCGGCCGTGAAAGCTGACGACTTTCGGACGCACGTCTTGCGTATTGAATACGTTGTTAGAGTCGGTGACGTCAGTAGGGGCCATGATCTACGTCAACAGCGAAATCCACTCCGTCCATTAGATTCGTGGCGAGATTTCAGTCGGGAATGGATGCTTTTGCTCGAGTTTGGTGTGGCCCAAGGGATCAAATCTTCCTGCTATTAATCCTGCATTTGAAGTAGTCATCTTACAAGCATGTGCATGGGGGTAGATGGATATCATGGTTCTGGTCGGCCCCACTGTCCGGTTCAAATGGACGGTTCAGATCTTCGGACGGACAATCATGGTGGGCTAGAGATCGTCCCAGCGGACGGACGTGCGGACGCTAGGCATGAATCTGGGTGGAGTCAGGTCAAGGCAGCTTTGACTGCCTTGACATTATAGTGTGGAGCAGGTGCGCATACGCCATGTGCACACACGACACTAGTGTGGGGCCCACAGTGATGTGCATGAGAAATCTGCACCATCCATCTGCCTTCTCATCTAAATTAAGGGGTTGAGCCCAAGTTTGAAGCATATCCAGAGATCAGGTGGGCTCCAAATTGGTGATTTTGTGGCTGATCTTTCCATTGGGCCACTTTCACAAAGATCCAATGGCTTAAATTTTATGTGTACGGTTACTTTATGATCCTCAAGCCGGATATAAATTTTCGTGCCAGACGGATGGTGGGAATCCTATGATCTTGCATTCAGGACAATTTTCAGGCTTCTTTATCTTTAATCACTTGATTTTCTCAGATCTTTAGCGTGTGAATTCTTCAATCTCGGTCTCCTAAGATCCGTCCCTTGCCTTGGTGATTTTTGAGCATCAAATATATGCTTTTAGTACCTTTTTTAGTCCAAGCTCCTAAATTCACCTTGTAACAAAAACATGATTAAAATAATTTGTTTAAGCATTATCATGTATGTAAAACCAAGTAATAACTGGGGTCTAATATGGAATATTTGACCCTCAACAACAGAATTACACTTGCTCGATGAAAGACAACTAGCGGCTCAACTGCAGTTGCAATTGTATCAGGCGAGGATTTCTGCTGCATTTGACAAGAAAGTTAAGCATCGATCTTTCAAGAAATGTGAGCTAGTTTTAATGTGAAAAATGCCAATAGTGGTCACCCACAGAATAAGGGGCAGGTTCGATCCTAAATGGGATGGACCATACGTCATAACCGAAGTATATTCCAATGGGGCATATAGAGTTACAGATCAAAATGGACGAGGCATCAGTATACTGGTCAATGCTCGCTTTATCAAGAAATATCGTCCCTGACAGAGGAAGTAGTTTTGATCTAGAAGATTATCAGAATAATTCTTCTAAATCAAAAAAGGGCAAAATGATGAGTGAAATTATGAAACATCCTTAAAAGGCGAAGCCTTGTATTCTTTCTTTCATGTATGAATAAAGGGGATCACTGCTATGGTCACACAATCGGCCGTGAAAGCTGACGACTTTCGGACGCACGTCTTGCGTATTGAATACGTTGTTAGAGTCGGTGACGTCAGTAGGGGCCATGATCTACGTCAACAGCGAAATCCACTCCGTCCATTAGATTCGTGGCGAGATTTCAGTCGGGAATGGATGCTTTTGCTCGAGTTTGGTGTGGCCCAAGGGATCAAATCTTCCTGCTATTAATCCTGCATTTGAAGTAGTCATCTTACAAGCATGTGCATGGGGGTAGATGGATATCATGGTTCTGGTCGGCCCCACTGTCCGGTTCAAATGGACGGTTCAGATCTTCGGACGGACAATCATGGTGGGCTAGAGATCGTCCCAGCGGACGGACGTGCGGACGCTAGGCATGAATCTGGGTGGAGTCAGGTCAAGGCAGCTTTGACTGCCTTGACATTATAGTGTGGAGCAGGTGCGCATACGCCATGTGCACACACGACACTAGTGTGGGGCCCACAGTGATGTGCATGAGAAATCTGCACCATCCATCTGCCTTCTCATCTAAATTAAGGGGTTGAGCCCAAGTTTGAAGCATATCCAGAGATCAGGTGGGCTCCAAATTGGTGATTTTGTGGCTGATCTTTCCATTGGGCCACTTTCACAAAGATCCAATGGCTTAAATTTTATGTGTACGGTTACTTTATGATCCTCAAGCCGGATATAAATTTTCGTGCCAGACGGATGGTGGGAATCCTATGATCTTGCATTCAGGACAATTTTCAGGCTTCTTTATCTTTAATCACTTGATTTTCTCAGATCTTTAGCGTGTGAATTCTTCAATCTCGGTCTCCTAAGATCCGTCCCTTGCCTTGGTGATTTTTGAGCATCAAATCTATGCTTTTAGTACCTTTTTTAGTCCAAGCTCCTAAATTCACCTTGTAACAAAAACATGATTAAAATAAATTGTTTAAGCATTATCATGTATGTAAAACCAAGTAATAATTGGGGTCTAATATGGAATATTTGACCCTCAACAACAGAATTACACTTGCTCGATGAAAGACAACTAGCGGCTCAACTGCAGTTGCAATTGTATCAGGCGAGGATTTCTGCTGCATTTGACAAGAAAGTTAAGCATCGATCTTTCAAGAAATGTGAGCTAGTTTTAATGTGAAAAATGCCAATAGTGGTCACCCACAGAATAAGGGGCAGGTTCGATCCTAAATGGGATGGACCATACGTCATAACCGAAGTATATTCCAATGGGGCATATAGAGTTACAGATCAAAATGGACGAGGCATCAGTATACTGGTCAATGCTCGCTTTATCAAGAAATATCGTCCCTGACAGAGGAAGTAGTTTTGATCTAGAAGATTATCAGAATAATTCTTCTAAATCAAAAAAGGGCAAAATGATGAGTGAAATTATGAAACATCCTTAAAAGGCGAAGCCTTGTATTCTTTCTTTCATGTATGAATAAAGGGGATCACTGCTATGGTCACACAATCGGCCGTGAAAGCTGACGACTTTTGGACGCACGTCTTGCGTATTGAATACGTTGTTAGAGTCGGTGACGTCAGTAGGGGCCATGATCTACGTCAACAGCGAAATCCACTCCGTCCATTAGATTCGTGGCGAGATTTCAGTCGGGAATGGATGCTTTTGCTCGAGTTTGGTGTGGCCCAAGGGATCAAATCTTCCTGCTATTAATCCTGCATTTGAAGTAGTCATCTTACAAGCATGTGCATGGGGGTAGATGGATATCATGGTTCTGGTCGGCCCCACTGTCCGGTTCAAATGGACGGTTCAGATCTTCGGACGGACAATCATGGTGGGCTAGAGATCGTCCCAGCGGACGGACGTGCGGACGCTAGGCATGAATCTGGGTGGAGTCAGGTCAAGACAGCTTTGACTGCCTTGACATTATAGTGTGGAGCAGGTGCGCATACGCCATGTGCACACACGACACTAGTGTGGGGCCCACAGTGATGTGCATGAGAAATCTGCACCATCCATCTGCCTTCTCATCTAAATTAAGGGGTTGAGCCTAAGTTTGAAGCATATCCAGAGATCAGGTGGGCTCCAAATTGGTGATTTTGTGGCTGATCTTTCCATTGGGCCACTTTCACAAAGATCCAATGGCTTAAATTTTATGTGTACGATTACTTTATGATCCTCAAGCCGGATATAAATTTTCGTGCCAGACGGATGGTGGGAATCCTATGATCTTGCATTCAGGAATTTTTAGGTCTCTTTATCTTTAATCACTTAATTTTATTGGATCTTTAGCGTGTGAATTCTTCAATCTCGGTCTCCTAAGATCCGTCCCTTGCCTTGGTGATTTTTGAGCATCAAATCTATGCTTTTAGTACCTTTTTTAGTCCAAGCTCCTAAATTCACCTTGTAACAAAAACATGATTAAAATAAATTGTTTAAGCATTATCATGTATGTAAAACCAAGTAATAATTGGGGTCTAATATGGAATATTTGACCCTCAACAACAGAATTACACTTGCTCGATGAAAGACAACTAGCGGCTCAACTGCAGTTGCAATTGTATCAGGCGAGGATTTCTGCTGCATTTGACAAGAAAGTTAAGCATCGATCTTTCAAGAAATGTGAGCTAGTTTTAATGTGAAAAATGCCAATAGTGGTCACCCACAGAATAAGGGGCAGGTTCGATCCTAAATGGGATGGACCATACGTCATAACCGAAGTATATTCCAATGGGGCATATAGAGTTACAGATCAAAATGGACGAGGCATCAGTATACTGGTCAATGCTCGCTTTATCAAGAAATATCGTCCCTGACAGAGGAAGTAGTTTTGATCTAGAAGATTATCAGAATAATTCTTCTAAATCAAAAAAGGGCAAAATGATGAGTGAAATTATGAAACATCCTTAAAAGGCGAAGCCTTGTATTCTTTCTTTCATGTATGAATAAAGGGGATCACTGCTATGGTCACACAATCGGCCGTGAAAGCTGACGACTTTCGGACGCACGTCTTGCGTATTGAATACGTTGTTAGAGTCGGTGACGTCAGTAGGGGCCATGATCTACGTCAACAGCGAAATCCACTCCGTCCATTAGATTCGTGGCGAGATTTCAGTCGGGAATGGATGCTTTTGCTCGAGTTTGGTGTGGCCCAAGGGATCAAATCTTCCTGCTATTAATCCTGCATTTGAAGTAGTCATCTTACAAGCATGTGCATGGGGGTAGATGGATATCATGGTTCTGGTCGGCCCCACTGTCCGGTTCAAATGGACGGTTCAGATCTTCGGACGGACAATCATGGTGGGCTAGAGATCGTCCCAGCGGACGGACGTGCGGACGCTAGGCATGAATCTGGGTGGAGTCAGGTCAAGGCAGCTTTGACTGCCTTGACATTATAGTGTGGAGCAGGTGCGCATACGCCATGTGCACACACGACACTAGTGTGGGGCCCACAGTGATGTGCATGAGAAATCTGCACCATCCATCTGCCTTCTCATCTAAATTAAGGGGTTGAGCCCAAGTTTGAAGCATATCCATAGATCAGGTGGGCTCCAAATTGGTGATTTTGTGGCTGATCTTTCCATTGGGCCACTTTCATAAAGATCCAATGGCTTAAATTTTATGTGTACGGTTACTTTATGATCCTCAAGCCGGATATAAATTTTCGTGCCAGACGGATGGTGGGAATCCTATGATCTTGCATTCAGGACAATTTTCAGGCTTCTTTATCTTTAATCACTTGATTTTCTCAGATCTTTAGCGTGTGAATTCTTCAATCTCGGTCTCCTAAGATCCGTCCCTTGCCTTGGTGATTTTTGAGCATCAAATCTATGCTTTTAGTACCTTTTTTAGTCCAAGCTCCTAAATTCACCTTGTAACAAAAACATGATTAAAATAAATTGTTTAAGCATTATCATGTATGTAAAACCAAGTAATAACTGGGGTCTAATATGGAATATTTGACCCTCAACAACAGAATTACACTTGCTCGATGAAAGACAACTAGCGGCTCAACTGCAGTTGCAATTGTATCAGGCGAGGATTTCTGTTGCATTTGACATGAAAGTTAAGCATCGATCTTTCAAGAAATGTGAGCTAGTTTTAATGTGAAAAATGCCAATAGTGGTCACCCACAGAATAAGGGGCAAGTTCGATCTTAAATGGGATGGACCATACGTCATAACCGAAGTATATTCCAATGGGGCATACAGAGTTACATATCAAAATGGACGAGGCATCAGTATACTGGTCAATGCTTGCTTTATCAAGAAATATCGTCCCTGACAGAGGAAGTAGTTTTGATCTAGAAGATTATTAGAATAATTCTTCTAAATCAATAAAGGGCAAAATGATGAGTGAAATTATGAAACATCCTTAAAAGGCGAAGCCTTGTATTCTTTCTTTCATGTATGAATAAAGGGCGAATTCTCGAGCATATCAAGATTAAGCATCAATGACTATTACTGAAATCGCAGCCGTCCCTATCATCACTAACAGTCTATCAAAATTGTTATCATCGCCAAGCTAATTCAATATGAGGACGGATCTCATCGGAACATTATCGACAATAGCAAGTAACAACAATGTATCAATTATTGATTTACCATTCAGAGGAATGCGATAGCTTATATAGCCAGCACATAACGATTTTTATGGCAGCAGTGACAGTTCATCATTTAAGGCAGCCTAGCCAAGCCTTATACTGCCAACTACGCATAAGACTTATATATTATTCAGATAGCACTGTGGAGCCAGTGGCCTTAAAAAGCCCATATAAGCCACATCGCATGCATACCCACGCAGGCAACGGACAGAACCAGCAACTAAAAGCCTTAAAAGGCTAAAAAGTCCTCAATGGCCAGTCACGCATGAGACCAATGCCATCTATATAGCTTCCGACAGCATCACGGACGAGGATGAAAATACCCTCCTGTGAATGGGTTCGATCTTGCAGACAAAGAAAAATGGGGAGTAGAAAAAGACCCCCCCCCCCCCCCCCCAAGATCCCTAGCTTGATTTCAGTAGTAACTCATGAGGACAGAGTTTCTATAAAACACCCCCTCATTGATAGACTGACGGCCTTAGATTTGATACCCTATGCTATCCTCATGCACCCTGTGAACTCTAGAGAGTTACTACAGCCAACCTCGTGCGTAAATCCCACCGAGTTCACAGCCCCGGTAGCTTCACTAGGCCCCTCTGATGGATCGCGGTTTGTGAACTCTCCGGTTGAGATAAGTTCAGTGAACTCATAAGAGTTACAGAGACCATTCAAGTGAGACCCTACTCCAACTACTTATGAGTGTAAAAAACTATGTTGCTCCACTACTCAAGAGCTTAAACTGCGTGGCTATCTGACTAAATTGAAACTTAGTTCTGCCCATCAAAACAAAATTCATATAGGAAATCCCTTACTAACAATCATAATGAATTGTGATAAAACATAATGTACCAATTAAATAATTACATGATTATATATATCTAAAATAAGCTGTTAAAAAAAAAAGAGGAGAAAGAAAATTTAAAAGAGACAATTATCCTCAAAGCATCATAATGTATTCATATATCTTGCAAATCAAGGGATAGTACATATGATCATAAAAGAAAAGAAAACAAGATGAAGTCTTTTATAGTTCTTCTGACAAGCCTAGTGCTGCTAAATATCTTTAAAAATCTTCCTTGAGTTGAACCTGATCAGTAATATGTTCAGATTTAGCTTCAAAAATAATCTTAGCATGATTTGGGATACCAACTAACTTCCTCTCCAAAGAGGCAATTAGTTCTTCATTTTTGGCCAATTCAGATTGCTCAGCATTGGCAGAATGAAGACTAGCCTGCATGTTTTCCTGAATCTTCTTCATGTTCAATTCCTCCTCCTAATCTTTCGTCTCCAATTGAAGAATATTTTCTTTAGAAGAGCAATATGGTTCTAAATAGTTATTTTGTTGTTAGTAGAAGCTTTCAGTTGCTCTTGGAAGGATAACTGTTCTTGATCATATTTGAAGATGACAGAAGTAATCTGGGACACTTTCTCCTTGGAAGATGCTAACTATCTTCCATACTCCAGAATCTCAGACACGACAACCACATTCTCTGCCGACTTTAAAGCAGTTATCAAATTATGAAATCTTAAGAGAGAATTGCATACACGAGAGACATTGATCTTTGCCATCCTTGTAGCACTGTCCAAGACCTCTATAACGATGTTTAGATCTGACCATTGATTAGGATCTTTAAACATCTGAACAGCTACCGACATAGAATGTCTTATTAGTGTCAACTTATACGTAGGGACTTTCTCAAAAGATAACATATTAGATACTGTGGCAATAGAACTAGAACTAGCTGTGCCACTTTGAGGAAGATTTCCTATGACACGATAAAAGAAGGGACTTGTAGTAAAAGCTAGAATACAGGCAAAGCCGCGGTAATCACCCTCCAGTCAAGAAAGTAGGTGACAAGTCCCTCCAAGTAGAAAGTTGAAATAGCAAAGGTAGAAGTTGTCCAGAATCATCTTCGTAACAATGAAAATGAAGAGAAGAATGAATTAGAGAAAGTAACATATGACGTTGTGAGTCATCTAATGGGCATATCGACTCGGTTAAGTGTCTACGACGCATTAAGATTGTCAGAGGACTCCAAGCAAAGGCTGATCTAAGCCCTGTTCAACAATAGTTTTAGAGAAGCATTGCTCATAGAGATGGCAAAAAGGGAGCCCGAAGAGCGAAAAGATTGCATGCTAGTGATTTCCTTCTCTGATGATGGTTTGATCTGTGATAAAGGACACAACAGGCTACTAATGATTATGGCTATATTCGCAAGAAACAAGTCAAGCGAATAATGCTAGATAATGGGTTCGAAGTGAACCTGCTACCATTAACAATGTTGAATAAGTTGGGATACCATCGTTCTAACCTACGCCCTAGTGGAATGATGATACAGGGCTTTAATCAAGATGGGCAGCGCGCACTCGATAAAATTACAGTGATGTTGGAAATAGGAGAGTTAACTATGAATGTTGTCTACCATGTCATTAACGCAGTAACGACATATAACCTCCTTTTGGGAAGATCGTGGATGCATCTGTACAGAATTATTCCTTCAACCCAACATCAGTGTTTTAAAAATTGTAAAGATGGGATATGGTATAAGGTAATGGCTGATGAAAGGCCGTATACAGAAGCTGAATCCTTCTTCGCCGATGCTAGCTACTATGATGAATTTACTAATAAAGAAGAAAGAGAAAATGATGAAAACAAAGCCCCTGATAATTATCATAGGCAGATGGTAAGAAAAGAAATTACAACGATAGAATCATCTGAGATGGCAAGTATGAGGAGGAAATTTTACTTTGTACCCAAGCATCTGAGACAGCCGGGGCAGCTGCCATTGACACTGTTATCACCTAAATAGCTAGAGCTCTTACAGTCAAACTACACGGTGTCAGTGCCACATGCCGAAAGGAGTAACCCATTCCCAGACATTCTGAGAAGATTTCAAGTTAAATCTAGTGAGAAATACCCATAAGCAATCAAATTTTACGCCCCTTCGGAAATGATGGTAGAAGAAAGAGCCGATGATGATGCATGCCATGGCAAGTTGACATCCAGAGATCTAGAAAGGTACAGCCCATCTAGCATGAAAATCATGAAAAATATGGTGTTTGATTATGATGAACCAACTGGCTTAAATTATGAGAAAGGAATTCAAATTCCAGTCGAGGTTAATTAGAATAGACGAGAAACGTTTCGAGGACTGGGGGCAGAGTCTTCAGTAAACATGGTTACAGTCGATCAGGTAAAAGAAACAGAGCCTGAACTGATCAAACATCCCGAGACAGCTCTGAACCAAATGGAAGACGGGGGGCAGCCAACAATTGATAGTTTGTGAGAATAAATATGGGCATGGAAGAAGAGCCATGGAATACGTTCATAAGTGCCAGTCTCCTCGAGCAAGAAGCCAACAAATACGTTCAACTCTTAAAAGAGAACATGGATGTCTTCACGTGGACATATGCAAAAATGTCAGGCCTAGAACCATTGGTAGCAATGCACCGGCTGAACATTTCCAAAGACAAGAAGCCAATTAAGCAAGCACAGAGGCGATTTCATCTGGACCTAGTCCCCTTAATAGAATAAGCGATAAGTAAATTGATAAAGGTCAGGTTTATCATAGAAGTTAAATATACTAAATGGATATCGAATATTGTCCCGGTGAAAAAGAAAAACATGCAGATCAGAGTATGCATTGATTTTAAAGATTTAAACGAAGCTTGCCCGAAAGAAGATTTTCAATTACCAATAACCGAGCTGTTAATCGAAAATACGACGAAATATGTCATCACGTCCTTCATAGATGCCTATGTCAGTTATAACCAAATAAGAATGGTTCCTGAAGTCGAAGAAGTAATAACATTCAGAACTTCATTGGGAATCTATTGTTATAAAGTTATGCCATTCGGCCTTAAGAATGCTGGAGCAACGTATCAAAGGGCAATGTAGAATATTTTTTCAGATATGATGTATAAATATGTTGAATACTATGTTAACGATTTGGTAGTTAGATCGAGTGACCATAAAGAACATCATGAGCATCTGGCCTTAGTCTTCCGTTGACTCCGAAAGAAACAGCTGAAGATGAACTCCGCTAAATGTGCCTTCAGGGTATCATCAGGAAAATTTCTCAGCTTCGTTGTTAGGCATAGAGGGATTGAAATCAATCCAGGAAAAGTCAAGGCCATTCAAGATATGTCGCCTTCGAAAACGTTGAAAGAATTGAAAAGTTCGCAAGTTAAATTAGCGTACATTCATTATTTTATTTCAAATTTAGCAGGAAGTGTCAGCATTTTCTCATTCGATGAAGAAAGGAGCAGAGTTTATATGGGACAAGTCCTATCAGAATGTGTTCAATTCGATCAAGGAATTGTTGAAACAGCCTCCAGTGTTGGTAACTCCTAAGAAAGGAAAATCGCTTATTTTATACATATCTTCAGCAGCTGAAAATTCATTAATGGCCTTGTTAGCACAGGTGAATGAACACGAGAAAGAAATAGCAATTTATTATCTAAGTCAAACTTTGATAGGTGCAGAATGCAATTATTCTCTGATTGAGAAAGTATGCTTGGTGCTGATATTGCAGTACAAACACTGAGACATTACTGCCTTTCCCACGATATAATCTTAATTTCCCAAGCGGATCCTATAAAATTCTTGATGACAAGGCTGATGCTATCAGGAAGATTGGTTAAATGGATGTTGTTGCTATTAGAGTATATGATTATGTATGAGCCAGCGAAAGCAGTTAATGGGCAAGCGGTGGCAGATTTCTTGGCAGATCATCCCATGGCAGACAATGAGGTTGTTAATGATGAGTTTCCTGATGAACAGGTAATGATGGTTGAATCGTTAAACCCGTGGCAGATGTACTTTGATGGTGCTTCTCGAACATCGGGAGCAGGTGTTAGAGTGATATTCATTACTCTTCAGGATGACTTGTTACCCTATTCTTTCACATTGGGATCAGCATGCATGAATAATGAAGCTGAATACAAGGCTCTTATTATCGGAATGGAGATAGCACAAGAGATGAAGATAAAGACGCTGCAGATATTTGGGGATTCCAAGTTGATAATCAATCAATTAATGATAGAGTTTAAAATAAGGAAGTAAGAACTCTTTCCATATTGTCGGAAAGCATAGAAATTGCTAGAGCAATTCTATCATGTTGAAATCAAGCATGTGACGCGATGTGAAAATGCAAGGGCAGATGCTTTAGCTAGCTTGGCAGCTACTTTATCCTGTCCAAATCGAAGTACTCTTCAGGTAACAATGGAAGAAAGAAGATTCTTGCCATCTTTGAAAATTATCGATGTGGTTGTTGAAGCACTCCCTATATCATGTTTGGAGGTAATGATAGACGATTGGCGTAAGCCTTTCATAGATTACCTCAAGTACGATATTCTATCAGTAGACCCAGTATAAAGGCAGCAAATCAAGTAGAGATCGAGCAGATTCATTATGTGTAGTGAAGTATTATATAGAAGATCTTACAATGAAATACTTTTACATTGTCTGGACAAACAGGAAGCAAGTCAAATATTACAAGAAGTTCACTCTAGAGAGTGTGGGACACATCAAGATGGCCGAAATTTATTCCATCATGTGCATCGAATGGGGTACTATTGGCCGACAATGTTCAAAGATGCTATAGATTATGCGAAGTGATGCCACGAGTGTCAGATTCATGGAGACGCCATACATGTGCCTCCTGAAGACTTTCATCAATCAATAGCCTCCTGGCCTTTTGCTGCCTGGGGACTTGATGTTATCAGTCCCATAAATCCGCCTTCATCTAAAGGAAACAAATATATACTGGCAGCGACAGATTATTTCTCCAAGTGGACAGAGGCGATTGCATTACGCAATGTCAAAGAGAAGGATGTTGTCAATTTCATCTGACATACGATAATATATCTCCACATTATTCCAAAAAGAATAATCATAATAGATAATGGCACTCTTTTCAAGAATAGGGGCATGGAGAAGCTGTGTTTAAAGTTCAGTATTCATCACTTATTTTTGACACCTTACTATCCACCAGCCAATGGATTAGAAAGGGCATTCAATAAGATGATTGTGAAAATACTGAAGAAGAGGGTTACAGAAAATAAGAGTGACTGGGATGAGAAGTCGCAAGAGGCTCTGTGGGCTTACAGGACTACTCATCGGACAGCGATGAGGGCCATGCTGTATTCGCTAGTTTACGATGTAGAGGTTGTCATTCCAATTGAAACACAAGTCGCATCACTCAGAGTAGCAGTGCATCAGTCAATTACAGATGATGAGAATGCAAGAATAAGGTTGGCAGAATTAGATTTACTCGATGAAAAGCTTCTAGCAGCTCAACAACGATTGTAATTATATCAAGCAAGGATTTCCATGGCATTTGATAAGAAGTTCAAGCATCGCTCTTTCAAGAAAGGTGATCTAGTTTTGATGTTGAAAAGGCCAATAGTGGCCACACGCAAGACTGGGGGCAAGTTGGACCCTAGATGGGATGGGCCATACATCATAACAGAAGTATATTCTAATCGGCCATACAAAGTTATAGATCAAGATGGACGAGGTATCAGTGTACCATTCAATGCTCACTTCTTAAATAAATATGTCCCTGACAATAGAAACGTTTTTTATCTAGAAGATTATAAAAAAATGCTTCTATATCAAAAGGGGGCAACTATGAAGTGAAATGATGAAACAACCTCAAAAGGAAAATCATTCTTTCATTCATATATGAATAAAGGGTGAATTCTTAAGCATATCAAAACTAAGTGTCGATAATTATCATCAACCATCACCAAGTGCCGATGGTTATCGCTAATGACCAACTATCGTTGTCAATGTCAAACAAGTCTTATTAGAATTGCTATCATTGCCAAACTGATACACTATTTTAAATACAACATGGACATTATCAAAACTTCATCAGCAGTGGAAATACATCAATAATTGGTTCATTATTCATGACAGTGGAATAAACGTATATGGTCAACCACATATAAAATTCAAGACAGTGATGGCGGTTTATTATATAAGGTAGCCTATCCAAGTCTATACGACCAACTACACATAAGGCTTACCATTATCGGTAATATACATATATTATTCGGGTAGTAGTGAGAAGCTAGTGGCCCTAAAAAGCTCATATAGGCCATTGCATGCATACCCATGCAGGCAGCGGACGAGGCCAATGACTAAAGCCTTGAGCAGCTAAAAAGCCCACAACGGCCAGTCATGCGTGAGACCAATGTTGTCTGTATAGCTTTCAACAGCGTCACAGGGAAAGGAAGAAAGTGCCCTCCTGTGAATGGGTCTGACCTTGCAGACGAAGAAAAAGCGGGTAGCAGTGTGCGCTCTTTGGCCATTGTCCATAGATTGGCTAATCATGCAAAAGACCCCTAGATTCCTGGCGTGATTTCAGTAGTAACTCATGAGAACAGGGTTATTATAAAATACCCCCCATTGATGGACTAGATTTAGTACCCTAAGGTAGCCTTGCACACCCTGTGAACTCTAAAGAGTTACTGCGACCAACCCTGTGCGTAAATCCCACCGAGTTCACAGCCCCAGTAGCTTCATTGGGCCCCTCTGATGGATCGCGGTTTGTGAACTCCCCGGCTGTGATAAGTCTAGTGAACTCATGAGAGTTACAGAGACCATTCACGTGAGACCTGACTCCAACTACTTGTGAGTCTAAAAAACTATGTTGCTCCACTACTCAAGAGCTTAAACTGTGTGGCTATCTGACTAAAATAAAATATAGTTCCCCCTATTAAAGCAAAGTCATATAGGAAATCCTGTACTAACAAGCATGATAATAAAAAGAGAAGAAGAGAAAACTCTTTGAAGAAATTAGTATTCTAAAACATTGAGATGCATTTATATATCTTGCAGTTCAAAAGAAAATTACATCTGATCATAAAAGGAAATAGAACAAAATCTTTAAAATTCTTTTGTCGTGCCTAATGTTGCCGATTATTTTTACAAATCTTCTGTAAGTTGAACCTGAGCTGCAATGTCTTTTGTTTTAACCTCAAAGATAATTTTTACATGATCAGGAACATCAGCTAATTTCCACTCCAAAGAGGTAATCAGTTCTTCATTTTTAATCAGCTTAGATCATTTAGTGTCTGTAGAATGAATATTCGCCTGCATCTTCTCCTGGATATTGTTTACATTCAACTCCTCCTGCTGAATTTCCTTATTGAGAAGAGAAATCTGATTCTGAATATTTGTTATATTATCGGTAAAAGCTTTTAGTTGATCTTGGAGGGATAACTGTTCTTGATCATATTTGGAAACAATAGAAGCAATTTGGGAAGCTTTCTCCTTGAAAGATGCCAGCTGTCTTCCATATTCCAGAATCTTTGGAGCAACAACTATGCTTTCTACTGATTTTAACACGATAATCGAATCATGAAATCTTAAGAGAGAATCGCGTAAAGGAGAAACATTAAGTTTGGCCATCCTTGTGGCACTATTCAAGACCTCTATAGCAATGTTTAGATCCAACCATTGATTGGGATCTTTAAACATATGGATAGCTGCCGACATGGAATTCCTCATTAATGTTAAGTTATACAGCGGGATTTTCTAAAAAGACAACAGATCGGAAACCGTGGCAACAGAATCAGAGCTAGTTGTGCCACTCTGAGGAGGATTTCCTATAAAGTAATAAAGGAGAGAAGTTGTAATAAAGCTATGAAAGTAAATGACAAAGAATCACAAAATGAAGAAGGAAATGAATTATACCTTTCGCAAGAACTTGAGCAGCGAAAGATTGCGTTTCTTTAATAGAAGAAGGACCGAGTTCCCTTATATCTACAAAAGAAGGGGCTCTAGCTTCGGTGCTTGAATCAATAGTTGTTGGAGTTAGTAAGTCAGCGGGTTCCACTGGAAAAATGATCTCATGGGCCACCACCTTCGATGCTACAAGGGGAGCCAAAGAAATTCTCGTCGGAGCTGATGGTGCTTCAGGAGGAAAATCTTTAGGAGTATCTCCTGTTCTACCATCAGTAGCATGAATACCTAAAAAACAAAGAAAATAACAATAATGATAAAGTAGTAATAGCAAGCAGAAGACTAAATGATAAAATTGTAGGAAAATTTTACCTGATGAATATCCATGTTCACAATAATCCAAAGGCTCCTCATCTTCCTCTTCTATTGTTGGAATTTTTGCAGGAACATCAGTAGTAGGACCTTCAATTTCGACATTTTGAGGAATCGATGAAGGATGTCCTTCACTAGCAGGAACACCTTTCATAACAACATCAGCATCATCTTCACCATCGATATTAACTTCTCCTTCTTCAAAATCATCATCATCATCATCATCATCAGATCCTTCATCATCTTCCTCAATGTCATATTCGACAGAAGCAGTATCTTTAGACGAGGAGATTGAGCTTTCTTCCTCTAGTTCTTCCTCCTTTATTTCTTCAATTACAACTCATTTCCCTTTAGAAAGAGAAATGTTGCTCCTGCTTAGATGAAGGTCTTCATTTGCCGGGATCGGAGAAGTTGAAGCAGTAATTCCTTCTTAGGGAGGAGAAGCTTGGGAAGGCAACCGAGATCTTGTCACTAGAGAAGGTGAAGTAGTGCGAGCAGGTTGAGGAGCAGAGGAAGGAGCGAGATCATCTTGACTTGCGGTAACATTCTTTTGAGCAGGAGAGGGAACTTTCGTCGTATCTTCAACTACTATATTGACGTAATCTTGGTTAATCTTTTCGAACTCCATGACAACCCCATGGGCTACCCATCCCTTAAGAGTATTGAGTGGTTTTCTCTCATGAATTATCTCTTCCAGGGATATCTTTATACAAATATGACCATGAAAGGCCGCGTGACTTTTCTCTGGAATAAAGCCTATTCCCTCTTTAAATTTGTGACCCTAAGCTTTAGTGGCAAAACCCAGATTGGTTCATCTACAAGTAAGTAGTTATTGACCAAGTATGATTGATGAACCCACCATCTCATATAACCTTTGGATTCTAATCCAATTTCACCCTCGGATCAGGGAAGATAGCCCCGGTATGTCATAATGCTTGTGGACCTGATCGAGTTTTGGTGACCGTTGAATTGAGTGTGGTCTGCCACGGCTGATCTCTAAATCCGATCGGTACGAAAACTCAGCCTGACCTAGATCCATGGTCAGTGAGCTTAAGTCCGATCGCACGAGGAGAAAAGACCACCAGAAGTGCTCCGTTGGATCGGGAGAGGCCTGATTTGGTTATAACCTAAGTATACCTTGGCCCTGGGGCTATTTTCATCTATGTTAGGCCTATATAAAGACCTTAAAATCCTCACTCTCTTTTCCATACGAATTTCCTAACCCTAACTAAGAAAGAGAGGGGAACAGAGAGAGAAAGTGAGAGAGAAGTTGGTGAATCATCTTAAGATTCTTTCCCGTTACTCTACATCCTTAAACCATCACTTTTGAATTGTTATTCCGGCGATTCTAAGTTCCTTCTTGGGTAGGTTAATCTAACCCTAATCTGTTTAGAGCTTAGAATAGTCTATGTGTTAATGTAGCTCATTTTTATTCTTGCCTTAGGTTATCTAGTCGCCGTTGACGAAGACATATCGTATGAATCAGTTCGGTGTGCTTTTTCTGGTTTAAGGTGCGGACTATATTCATATATGTTATGGTTTTTAAGGCTTTCAATGTTAGTTAATGGTTTATTCTTGTTGTGTTTGCAATTTCACATGCCAAATGCTATGTTTATTTTGCGTTCCTGATATGTATGTGTTATATTGAGATTTGTGTATTCTATGTATATGTAGGAAGTATCGTATACATATAAAATATGAACATGTGCTTGCCATGATTATCTGTCGTGTATTTGTGCTAGTTGTATGTGTGTCAACTCCTTAGCAAAAGGAATTGTCCATATGCGTGTATTCCAACATACGTCATGTATGTTGAACTATGTAGTCTAAGTGTTTGTAGAAATGTCTGAATGGTTTAAAGTGTAATATATTATCCTATTTGCGGGCGTTGAGAAGCGATTCTCAACTCTCCTATTGGTGTGTATGATTTCCTACATGCAAGTCACATTCTTTGTTGTTTAACTTCAAGTATTACTTATGTGTAAATCCATGTTAAGTTGATATTCTTCAAATGCTCACATACTACATGATTTGAATTGTTGTTCCATTACTGTTCAAAATTGTATATGCATATCTGTTATAATGGAATGTGTTTGGGACTATGAAGTAGTCCAGGAAATCGATAATCGGCCTTGAGTTCGTGGCTGAGGTTGCTTTCGCCATGAAGGACGTGATTTGACGAACCAGAGTCGTATTAGAGTTGTCGGCAGTGATTTGGCCACACGGAGTGTTTGCGCACTCTATGTCGTTCAACCTAACGTGCGCTCGTGCTAGTCGAGTACATCAAGTAACCCAAGTGTCCGATGTATGTTTACCATTTATAGACGCTATTGTTTGAATCTATGGTACCAAACTTACCGATGAAATCCCGTTAACTGTTGTACCTTGATCCGCTAAGACCCATGAGCCGGACATGGTGGTATGGGACACCGTGGTCGAGCTGTCGGCCTACGTTGGGGTGACGAGCCTCCCCGTAGTGACCAGTGAGCACACCAGACTCGTGAGCCGATTATGGTGGTATGAGACACTATATTCGTGCTGTCGGCCTACATTGATTGGTGACGAGCCCTTTGTAGTGACCTCGAGCATACCTGGATACTGCATTAAGGCGACGAGCCTTAGAGTAGTAACGAAGGTATTGATTGTTGACGAGCCCTTTGCAGCGACCTAGAACCATATGATCGTATGAGATTGCCTAGGACTGACGACCCTAGAATGGATCACTATGTGGAAATTGATATGAGGAAGGTACCTTAGCTTCCCAATCCTGCTGTATGAAAATGACTAATAACAACTTGGTAATCATGTTCATGCACCGCATTGCATGTGCGTGGAAGTCGTTGGCACTGCGGGAGGTTGTTATGTGTAACGTAAGATGAAGACGTTGAGGGAGTAAGGCAAGGGCATGCATCATTTATACATACATCCTTGCACTAATAAGAGTAATTAGGACATGTTTGATTGTTCTGCTTTATCATTACTGCTTGATTGAATTGATAACATGTTAACCTTTGCTTTATTGTTCCACTGAGTTGATCACTCACTCCCACGTTCTGGGGTGGTGTTTAAACACCAACCAGACTCTGTCTTAGATGCAGATGTTGATGCGACCCCTGAGGCAGAGCAGGAGTTTGAGGATGATGAGGCCGTGTTTTCTTTTATGCAGTTCTCAGGCGGATTCATGTGAGCCATGTCCTGATATGCGGGGATTCTGGGTTTTCTTTTGGAATAGATAATTTCATTTTGATTCTTGTATTTTTGAGATAAACACTTGTATTATGACCTAGCATGTATACGTATTTCAGGGACTTACACATGTACACATATATTTCTTTAAGTCTTTCGCTTGCGTTTTTCACTTATCCTTGAATTATGTTTGCAGTTTGGCTTAATCTATTCCATGTTTTATGTACTCTTCAGACAACATACATCCATCATTAAATATGTTGCATAAGTGATGTTTTGAAACTCGGGAGCTGAGTTAGGCTCGACTCCCGAATTTCAGGGCATTACAAAAGCTGCAATAGTTACATTGCACTCAGGAAGAAAGATAATGAGTCCACTGAAGCAGAAAGCTGAAATAATAAGGATAAAAATAACTAAGAACTCTTCTGATAACTATAGTGGCAGGAATGAGGAAAAGAATGAAATGGGGAAAGTGACTTACGATGTTATAAGTCACTTGAAAGGAATTCTGGCTCGACTCGGCGTTTATGATGCATTAAGGTTATCAGAAGATTCCCGACAAAGCTTAATCCGAGACTTATTTGACAGTGACATTAGAAAGGTTTTACTGACAGAAATGGAGGATGCGGAATGCAAGGAATAAAAATATTACATGCCAATGGTTTCCTTCTCTGATGACTATTTGACCTGTGAAAAGAAACATAACAGACCGCTGATGGTTGTAGGCCATGTCTGCAGTAACAGGCCAAAGGGATAATGTTGGATAACGGGTCCACAGTTAATCTATTACCATTAATGGTACTAAATGAGCTAGGGTACTAGCATGCTAATTTGCACCCTAGCGGAATGATGATACAGGGCTTCAATCAAGAAGGACATCGTGCGCTCGGTAAGATTATGGTAACATTGGAAATAGGAGAATTAACTACAGATGTTGTTTGCCATGTGATCAATAAGGTGACAACATATAACCTCCTCTTGGGAAGGTCGTGGATGTATTAGTATGGCATCATACCGTCTACTTTGCATCAGTGCTTCAAATATTGTAAGGATGGAATACAGTATAAAGTAATGGCCGATGCAAAGCCATATACGGAAGCTGAAGCATTCTTTGTTGATGCTAGTTACTATGATGGGTTCGCTGATAAAGAAAAAAAAAGAGAGAGAATGAGGCTCCAAGAAATATTGATATAAAGATGAAAGTAAAAGAAGTTATAAAGGCAGGATCGTCTGGGACAGCAAATGCAAAAAAGAAATTTTATTTTGTACCAAAACGCTTGAGACAACTGGGACAGCCACCATTAATGTTATTGTCACTTGAACAGCTGAAAGTTTTGTAATTAAATTACATAGTGCCATTGCCATATGCATAGAGAAATAAGTCATTCCCAGTAATTCTAAAAAGATTTCATGTCAAAGCTAACGCAAAATATTCCGATCCAATTGAATTTTATACACCCTCAGAAATGAAGATAGAGGAAAAGGCCAGTAATAGCATAAGTAAAATGAAGTTATCATCCGAAGATCTTTAAAGGTACAGTCTAGCAAGTAGAAGGATTATGAAAAGCATGGGCTTTGATTATGAAGAGGCAACTGTCTTAAATTATGGGAAGGGAATACAAATCCCGATTGGAGTCGATAAGCAAAGGTGAGAGAAATTTAGGGGATTGGGGGTAAAATCGTCAGTAAACATGGTTACGGTAGACTCGGTGAAAGAAATGGATCATGAGATGGTAAAGCAGCCCAAAACAGCTCCGAGACAGATGGAAGATGGGGGGGCAGCCGACAATTGACAGTCTGCAGGAAATAAATCTAGGAATAGAAGAAGAGCCACGAAATACGTTCATAAGTGCTAATCTCCCAGAACATGAAGTTGATTAGTACATATGACTGTTGAAGGAAAATAAGGATGCTTTCACTTGGACGTATTTAGAAATGCCAGGTCTGGAACCATCAGTGGTAATACATCACCTAAACACCTCAAAAGATAAGAAACCGATTAAACAAGCACAAAGGTGAGTCCATCCATACCTAATTCCTCATATAGAGGAAGAAATAAACAAATTGATAAAAGTCGGGTTGATCAGAGGTTAAATATCCTAAGTGGATATCGAATGTCATCCCAGTAAAGAAGAAAAATGGACAGATTCGCGTATGTGTTGATTTCAGGGATCTAAATGAGGCTTGCCCGAAATATGATTTCCTATTACCAATAACTAAACTACTAATCATCAGTACCACGAAATATGTTGTTATGTCCTTCATGGACAGCTATGTTGGCTATAATCGGAAAAGAATAGCCCCTGAAGATGGAAAAGCTACAGCATTTAGAACGTCGCAGGGAATTTATTGCTATAAAGTTAAACCATTCGATCTCAAGAATGCCGGTGCCACATATCAAAGAGTAATGTAGAAAATTTTTCAAGATATGATGCATAAACATGTTGAATGTTATGTAGATGATCTGGTGGTTCGATTGAATGATCATGAAGAACATCCAGAACACCTGGCTTCAGTTTTTCATCAACTCAGAAAGAAATAGCTGAAAATGAATACAACCAAATGTGCATTCAGGGTGTCGTCAGGGAAATTCCTCGGCTTCATCATCCGACATAGAGGAATCAAAATTGACCCTGGGAAATTCAAAGCTATCCAAGATATGCCACCGCCAAAAGCATTAAAAGAATTGAAAAGCTTGCAAAGAAAATTGGCATACATTCGTCGCTTTATTTCAAACTTAGCAAGAAGATGTTAGCCATTTTCTCATCTGATGAAGAAAGGGTTGGAATTCATTTGGGACCACTCCTGTCAGAATATGTTTGATTCAATCAAGGAATTGCTGAAACCTCCTCCAGTATTTGTAACTCCTGTAAAAGATAAACCGCTCATTTTATACATATGTGCAGTCGAGAATTCGTTAGGGGCTTTGCTGGCACAGGTGAACGAACAAGGCAGAGAAATTGCGCTTTATTATCTGAGTCAAACCCTGATAGGCGCGGAGTGCAATTATTCACCGATAGAGAAAATTTGCTTGGCATTAATATTTGCAATATAAAAATTACGACACTACTATCTCTCCTATGATATAGTTTTGATATTGCGAGCAGATCCCATAAAGTTCTTGATGACAAGGCCAATGTTATCAGGGAGACTGGCCAAATGGATGTTGTTGCTTTCAGAATACACAATCACATACGAGCCAGTGAAAGTGGTGAAAGGACAAGCAATAGTGGACTTCCTAGGAGCTCATCCTGTGATAGATAGTGAAGTAACCAGTGATTATTTCCCTAATGAACAAGTTATCATGATCGAATCACCAAATCCATGGCAAATGTACTTTGATGGTGCCTTAAGAACATCAGGAGCAGGTGCTGGAGTGATATTCATTACTCCTCAGGGTGACTTGCTGCCTTATTCTTTTACATTAGGTACTGCATGCACAAATAATGAAGTTGAATACAAAGCCCTCATAATTGGAATGGAAATAGCGCAAGAAATGAAACTTAAGACGTTAAAATTTTTTTGCGACTCCAAATTGATCATATATCAACTGATGATAGAGTTTGAGAAAAGGAAATCGAAACTCTTACTGCATGCTGAAGAGTGTAGTAGTTGCTAGAACAGTTCCATCAAGTTAAAATTAAACATGTGCCACGAGGTGAGAATGCAAGGGCAGACGCTTTAGCTAGCCTGGCGGCAACTTTATCCTTTCTGGACCGAAGTCCTCTTCAGGTGACAATAGAAGAAAGAATATTCTTACCATCATCAGAAATTATCAATGAGACTGCTGACACACTTCTTATATCATGCTTGGAAGTCACAATAGACGATTGGCGTCAACCTTTCATAGATTACCTCGAATATGATATTTTGCCGAAAGATCCAGCGAAAAGACAACAAATTAAGTAGAGAGCAAAGAGATTCATTTTTTGTAGTGAAATACTATAAAGAAGATCTTATAATGAAATACTGCTGTGATGTTTAGATGCACAAGAAGCAAATCAAGTGCTATAAGAAGCTCACTCTGGAGAATGTGGAGCACATCAAGCTGGCCGAAATTTGTTCCATCGGGTGCATCGGATGGAACACTACTAGCCTACAATGTTCAAAGATGCTATAGAATACGTGAAGCGATATCATGAATGTCAGATTCATGGAGACGTCATTCATATGCCTCCTGAAGACTTCCATCAATCGGTTGCTTCTTGGCCTTTCGCTGCATGGGGCCTTAATGTCATCGGTCTGATAAGTACGTCGTCGTCTAAAGGAAAGCAATATATATTAGCAACGACTAACTATTTCTCCAAATGGACAAAAGTTGTGGCATTTTAAAATGTTAAAGAAAAAGACATTGTAAATTTTATCCGACATGCGATAATATATCGCCATGGTATTCCAAAAAGAATCGTCATTGATAATGGTACTCCTTTTAAGAACATGGGTATGGAGAAGTTGTGTCAAAAATTCGATATTCACCACTCATTTTCAACACCTTACTATCTGTCAACCAACAGGTTAGCTGAGGCGTTCAATAAGACAATTGTGAAAATGTTGAAGAAAACTGTGAGTGAGAATAAGTGTGATTGGGACGAAAAGTTACAAGAGGCTCTATGGGCTTACAAAACTACTCATCGGATTGCGACAAAATCTACGTTGTATTCGTTAGTATATGGTACAGAAGCCATC